>NC_073723.1:84643147-85268147 GCF_023634155.1 Falco peregrinus
GGCAGCACCAGCTGTAAACATTGATGCAGAGCTGCTGGCTGTTGGGTCAGTGCTAGAGCCTGCTTCATATTAACAAATCTTAATGTCTTAGTGGGGTTTAGCAATGAATCTAAAGAAACTCTGCATCGTCAGCTATTTTGTAAAGACATTAATTTCCTGCTGAGGACGGCTCCTCAAAGCAGGTCTTGGTCTTTGTTACCAGCCTGTGGCTATTACAATGTTAAATGACGTGATAATTATTTCATGCTCACACTTAGGGTGATTAGGGCCAGAAAGAGGAGGTGGATAAAGGAAACATCCTCATTTCTCAGAAATCTAAGTATTTCACAATTACTTCAAAAGACTGAAATTGACCCACAGTTGAGACAATTTCTGTATAACTTTCTCTGTGAGAACATACAACAAATAACTGTGAGATCATCCTTTAACAAAAGGTGTCCATCTTTCAGATTTACCCCATTACCAACTGGGCAAAGATGACTTCGAAACTCCGAAGTTTTGCAGCCAACATACTGAAAAGGCTTGTATTGGAAGAGATGGATGTAATAAGGAGAGGCATCCAAAATGCCCAACCATAAATGTTTACCCTAAATAATACTGACAGAGGTTTCATCTGTAAATCAAAATTTCCTCAGACCTCATACTCTGAGAGATTTATCTGGAGCTAAGAACTGTTGAGTCAGACAACTGCCAGGTTTGCATTAATGCAGCAGAAGAAAAGATGCTGTGACCCGTGTTACTCGCTTCTGCCACTCCTACTCCAAAGTCTCCAATCCTAAAATGAAAGAGGGGCACACATACTTCCTAGGTGTTTTTCAGTTCTGAAACATGCTCAAAGAGCACATGATTTTATTAGTGTGTGTGTGTGCTTACCAGGAGATCCCACAAGAACGCTTTGTGTGCACTAAGAATGACTCAGCTGGATCGCCCTGCCTCTTGGAGCAGATAATGAAATGGAAGTAACTTCATCTATCAACAAATTGTGAGGTCTACTGATGCCAAATTTCATCCCATTGAGCACGTCAGCCATCTGACAGGTGGCAATTTCACAAAGCAAGAGCTATGGGATGGGAAAAAAACACACATCCTTTTACACATTCATTGTATAAATAGTGCCTGTTTGTTTCAATCCATTTTCAATATCTATGAATAAAGCAGCTGATAAAGGATGAAATCCATAAAGGTTGAACAAGGAGTGCTCCTTCAAACTGGGACATCTGCTTTCACACTGAGTAAGGAGGACCTCTCTTATTGTAAAAAATTGCTGAAACAAAATGGAATTAAGAGAATAAGAGCTTAGCCCATCTTTTTAGCCTCAGAATTAGACAGGTTATTTAAGTGAAAACCACATCTGTCTAATACAACAGTTATATATAATTTCATGTGACAAAAATAATCGGTTCTTCTAACATAAATCATTCTTCAGAGGAAAAAATGTTGACACCTAAATGGCACTACTACCTATTTGTGCTGCATTTTGGACAAATAGTTTCAAGGGACTATAAGACTTAAGATACTGTGGGACTGAGTCCTCAGTGGTGAGCCACACTTTTTCTTCCCCAGAAGGACTAAGACATCCTTAACTGACTGTATTTCTGTCAACATGTAGCCTCAGTGAAGTGCACTCTGAAATCGTATTAGCCAAGAAACTTAATCTACATTATTTCTATTCCCTTATCAGTGTGCTGAATTCTGTAATTAATCCTCAGCACCAGGACAATAGGATCACAGAGATAAATAAAAATATATTCTCAAAATTTGGGAGGAAAAAATTGGAGTACTGGCAACGTTAGCTGGGGAAACTGCAATTGCAATGTAAAGCACTTATTTTTAAGTAAGTATTTATAATGTAGCATTTAAAAAATATCAGACAAATGGAAGACTGATCCAAGAGGTTTTCTGATCTGTGTCAACAAAACCTGTGGCTGCAGTCTGTGGTATTGATCTAGAGAGCAAAGAAGGAGGGCTGCCACATGACGTGATTAAGCAATTGAAAAACAGTGTTACAATTCTGTTTCAGTTAGAAACCTGAACACCAAAAGCTCCATAAATCTGACCCATAATCCTTTTAAGACGGGTCTTATGCTCATTTTGTGGAGACTGAAGCAAAGGAAATAGCATGAAAGATTTAAGTATAGATACCTTAAAATAGAATTAGAGACATCTGGATTAGGAGACGTTTGAGCCTGTGGTTTAAATTAGGAAGAAAGTGCCAATGGATTTGCTTGGTAATCTCAGCAGTCCGTCTAACCCTCATTTTGCTAATGCCATGACAGAGGGAGTAACCGTTGCCTGTCTCCACCACTGTAGCCTGTAAGGGTTCAGTGTAGTCTGTAAGGAAACGAGCTTCAGCTAATTATCTCGAGAAATGGTTTTGATGCAAGTATCATGGCATTCCTCTAATGTGGCATGCTAATGATTCACAGGGATAGGGGTACAGGGGAACTAGTGGGAGGGAAAGAAATACAGGACCAATATATTCCTCTTGTTCCACATTTATCTCACTCATACACTACCCATCTATAAAATATAAATTTACAAACGTTGGTAGGAAAAGGTAGTTTGGTCCTTAACGATTGCTCAGATGCCTCCAGTTTCTCCCTGTCACAGAGGATGGACATCTGGGGGCCCTCAGGCAGTTCACCCGGACCTTTCCCTCTTATCTGCAGGGCAGACTGTGACCTTTTGAAGCCTTAATGACAAAGGTCCTCAGCAATCACCTTTCCTCACTCAGTGTTGGATATCTGTGTTTACTCTCTTTTCTTTCCATGAAGCTTTCTACATTTTCAATTGTTCTTATGTGTAATGGAGTGGCCAGGGCAATGGGGAGTGGTGGTGGTGGTGGGGAGAAGGAAGCAACAACAAAAAAAGAGAGGTGTATTGACTAGGCAGTAAAAAGAATGAATCTGAAGTAGTGTGATTTTGAGACAGTGGTGCAGTAATGGGAAGGGAGGAAAACATCTGTTTCCTTCATCCCCCATCTTTCCAAGCTTTCTAATCTGCAATATTAATTTTTGTTCTCCACCATACATACTCAGCCCTCAAAAAAAATTTTTTTCATGTGTCTTTCCCCACTAAATTATTCAGTTTGCCATGAAAATACCTTTGTTCAGCAACAGTCACTATTCAGTACTCCTGTGTCTCATGTCTGCCTGAAACATCCCCAGTACTATCTCTGTCCTAAACTAAATTTTAGGTCCCCTGCATGTTTCCTTCCCCCAGTGATTTCAGGTCCTACACTTAACTGTGCACTCCTGTCCTTCTCCCATGACTCATCTCCAGTGTCTTACATGCAATTAACTTGGCTCTCACATATCTGGTCTTTCCCCTGATCCTATTTAAAGTGACAAGTTATTTATCTTCATTTGTGCAAAAGCCGTATTTTTGAGCTCCCATTAGAAAGACATAATGGTGAAGAGATTGTTTCAGAGAGGAGCAGCCAGCTCTGCAGTCAGCTCTAAGCTGCCACGCTGGGTGTTACAGTGATGTATACAGCAGAGAGAAGGACAGATCAAGTGCCCTCTCAGTGTCACTGAGGGACCAGGCTGGTCCCTAGGACTCCCCATAGCTAATGGTTACTGCCACTAGCAGCAGCCTGTATACCTGCCCACCCTTAGGGACTGAGGGTATCTGTGGGACCACCATCGTTCTGCTGGTGACATACCCACAAACACTTAGGACAGGACAAACTCCCATCTGACCCTCTGGCTCCACAGAAACTATGTTAGATCATGTTTGATGTAAACACTAGTGATGCAGTGGTGACAGATCTATAGTTACATAAAGAGAAACCACTGCAGCACAGGGAACTGGACCGCAGAGATACACGTTCAGGTCTCAACTGAGCTGCAGATTCTTGCATAATTCTAGTATTTTCCTTACTTTTTGCTTGTTCGCTTATAACTGAAAACACATGGTTTTGGGAAGTCAATTTACACTGAGTTGGAACAGAAGAAAGACATGGTACAGAAGCTCCCCTCAGATGTGTATAACCTTGTGCCAGGGTCAGCACCAGCACAGAACACTTGTAAGACAGCATGCAGCAGGTATGAATCTGCCTGTCTTTGTCTGATAAATACTTTAAAAACAGTGATCGCTCAGCTTGCGTTTTACAAATTTAATACAAGCTTATTTCTTCTTTTATTTGCTGATTCACATTCAGTAAGGATAATTAGTGAGCATTCCTATTAGCAATACAGAACCCCTCCTGTGTACGCCCCCTTTCATGTGACTCGTCCCATTACACTTTTTTTCATGGCTTTTATTTGCTACGAAAGGAATAGCACATGTGGAGTGATGTTTGGGATTTAGCATATTGTAATAGCCGCCTGCTATGTGACAACTTTTTAAAACTAATTCTGAGAAAAATCAGAGTGCATGAAACTGAATCATAAAGATTCTCACTACAGACACGCTAATCCTCTACAAAGGCAGAACTACTGATAGATTAACTTGTTAGACTAGATGTGCATAGTTCAGAAAAAGAAGCTGTGGTCATACCCTTGGGCGGGCTTTCACATGATGATTTTTAGAAAAAAAACGCCTCAACTAGATTAGAATTGCCATGGCAGTCTGGAAACACTCTCCTCAGAGTCAGCCTTGTTACTTAAAATAAAGCTATGCAGTCCAATTGCAGAAGTAAACATAACTAAAACTGTAAAGTTAAGAGCTCAGAAGTTAGGAAATGCCAGACCAAGTTGCCTTTTCTGAATCATCACTCTTCCTCTCCTTTCTTGTCTTATGGCCAATGCACCCAATCCAAAGCTAATCAGTGTTTTGTAGTTGCCTCATTTTTTACCGCATGACCTCAGGCCTTCATTGAAAAATGTCCAAGAAAAAGAAAAAAAAAAACCAAAAAAACATGCTGGTGGATTATTTAGTGACACTCAACGTTTATTTCAAATAATGATTTTATGACAAATAATGATTTTTAGAATACCTGTGAAGTGTGAGATTTATATAGATCTCATTTTCTATTTGAAGATTGAAGGAAATAAGATTGAAAGTGTCTATACAAATGCTGTGTGTGGGACACCTCAGAGTTTTAAACTTCCTCTTATATCATGCTTCATGTGTTTGAGCCTGTGCTTCCACAGTGTCTAGTTACAGTTGTTCTCAGCACACATGCGAACTAACTAGGCATGCCTAAAATTAAGTATCAGTAGAAGGTAATTTGACTGATTTCACAGCTACAACAACAGAACTTTAGGATGTGAAGAGGAGATACAATTAAATTCTAGAGTAAAGCTGAACTGTCAAATATGAGATTTTTGTTTTCGTTTACTGTGTGTGTTTTACTTATTGCTTAGAGAAGTCAAAAGTGCTCCAGATGAAACCCCCCATGTAGTATGCCATGCAAGCTGAGCCTTAGCTTTGGGTAAATGAGGCATGGACAGAAAATGTACAAAACAGGGCATGATAATAATTGTTTTATAATGCAGTCATAAGAAATTCAAATGATGTTGTCCAGACAGCCCTGACTTTGGTCTTTTGACTGCAAACACACTAACATTTTAACTGTCTGATGTGTTTGTGATATTTTACTCTAAATTGGAAAAAAACCCAAACTAAGAAGAAAATCCAGTATATGACATCCTAATTGCATTTATGAATGATTAGCAGAGCTGCAGCTGTTAGGTTTGGCATATATATATCTGAATTTTAATTAAAACCATAAATGGAAAATAGCAATCTAGTTTCATTATGAGGTGGGCCTGAAGCAGAGGAGTTTGGGGCACTGTGACAAAAGGCTTCTGAAATATTTCCTGACCGTGAAGATCAAGCTTGCAGCCCTACAGGGAAGCCTGTTCACTTGTGAGCACATGTACCTGCCTGTTCTCCCCAGACCTCTGTTTCTTAGGGACAGCAACTTTCCTGACTATCACTATTTCCTTTCTTGAATGTCATTCTCACCCTGTTGTTCCCTCTCTTTGCACCTAACTCCTGATCCCATGAACAAACCATCCAACCAAGCAAATTCAGCTTTCAACTTTATGACTGGACCTCCTGCTTCAACAAATCTCAGTTCCTCCCCAGCTGGTCCCACACACAATCCATCTCTATTGCTCCTCTTCTCCATCACTGTTTTCCATTTGCCCGTGTTCCTATTTCTCCTTCCTATCTACCTACATTCCTATTTATGTCTTATCTTTTTGTGAAACACCCCAGAAATCTTCTTTAGTACTGGTTTTTGTCACATACCTAGACTTCTCTCCAGCTAGTGTCTTCATCTTTCCCTAGCATTTTTTCTTAGTTTTCATCTCTTCAGCCAGTTTCTGCTGGTTTCCCATCCAAGCTAGCCCCTTCCTGCCCCCAATCTCCTCTACTGACATCTACTCAGTTTCATTTCCCTATTGAATCACATTTTGAAGGCGAACCTTATCATGCTAGTCATTTAATCTGTTTCTCCTCACCCCCAAATGAAGAAAAAAACAGGGTAAATTATAAGGGCTTACACTGTTTCACCATGCTTTCCCAACTTTGTTCAGACCAAGCAACGTCTGAACAGATGTTCATAACACAGACTGTTCAGATCAAGCAACATCTTAACAGAAGTGTTAGTGACATTGTTGGCCCAGAAATCTTGTACATATGAAAAGTGAAAAAAATTCTACTGTTCCAGGACTGTCAGCTGTGAATTTTACTGCAAATCTTAGTTTAAAATAATGACAAATGTTCTGACAAATTAAAATTCAGCATTCAACTTGCAATGCCTTCCTTTCATCACCTGATGACCACATTTCAGGTAATGACTTGTCACTGCTAGAGATGCTTTGTGGAAGATGGCTGTCACATCATCAGCCTTTCCAGATGAAGGGGAGATCATCTCCTTTGGTTTCTTGAAAGCTGAATTTGGGCAGCCACCTTGAAAGATGTGACTCAGTCAGAGAGTATTGGGCAGCAAGGGATTGAAAAAGACAAAAATGGCTCAAGTGAGCAGAGAGAAGGACATCTATGGGAATACTAAAGAAAATCAAAAAGCCAAGGCAGTTATCAGGAGCTGCAGTAGGAGTGAAGTGAAAGTGGGTATACTTTGTGACAAATGGGAACAGAGTATCTGATAGGAAACTAAGGGGGGAAAAAAGAAAATAGGGAATTAACCTGCTTTTTCAATATCCAGTGCTATACCTGAAGAACAGATCTGTTAACCTGTTGGAAAACTTTGTCTTAGTGTATTTGACTCATGAGCATTTGTAGACATCTGCTCTACAGATACTTGAGCAGCATGCCCCTCATTCACTTTTGCTGTTGCTTAGCCTTGATTCACTTCCCCTATGTCTGGTCCTAGCAGAGGATCTATCCACTCACCACACAGTTCTGCAAACAGAATGGCTTCTAAATGACTAACTAGTGAGCCAACCTTTGATTAAAGACTTCAGCTTTCTTGCTACAGCTGCCATTCTCTTTGTCATCTTTAAAAAGTTCACATAACTATTTTTGCCTATGCATACATTTGAAAATTTTAGTCTTAAGGAGTACCAGCTACCTGGCCAAGTGGTTACAAAGGGACATTAGAATTACCCACAGTCCCACACTACGTTTCATTTTAGTACTTTTGTATACTGAAAAACTGCTGTTTGAAAGTTACTTTTGTAGTGGTGATGCTGAAGTTTTGTGACATGACCTTGTGGTATAGTACAGCAATATTGAAAACACAAAATATTTTCTTGAAGATATATTCCACATTTGGTGTTTTTCCTCACAAACTAGCAGTGAGATTCTCTTTATTACAAATAAAACCAAAAATTAACTTGCAAAGGCAAGGAGGCAATTTGCCTGCTCACAACTACATTGTCTTCTGCCAACAAATAAAGAAAAAAACCGTGAGATATGCATTCAGTGTTAAAGCATGACACATCAAAAATATGTCTGTTTCTATAAAACATATTTATAGCAACTTACTTTCACTGGCTGAATAGTCCTGTGGATCCAGTATCCCTGATTCCTGCAGTGATCTAATACAGGAGTCCACCAGCTCCAGACCAGTGGTGAGCTCATCTTCTATATCCTTCTGACCATCTGTAATAAAATTAAGAACATAAAAATATAAAAGAAAGGCAAAAGGTAAACCCAGTTACATGTGACTAAACATTCACAGCTGATGAAGGAATGGAGAACATACCAAGATCACATATTCAGAGGCTGGACATACTGAAAATTATGCCACCCTTTGAAAGCACGGCCTTGGATTAATAAAAGCAAAATGAGGAAGTTCAGGTCCAGACTTAAAAAAAGTTAAGAGACACATTTAGTGATGCCCCCTCTCAAAACTCTATGTTAGTCTCAGCGTTGTTTTTGTCAACCCTAACAACTTTTGCCAAATTTTGCCAGTTTTTAAGTAGGGTTTTCACACACTAGGAATGAAAAAAAAAAAACCAACCCAAAACCCACCCTGCATAAAGAAAAATTGCTTTCCTTTCCATCTTCTTTAGGAAATACAATAATTCTGGGAGAGAATATATGCCATACATACATGTAGATAAGTACATTACCTTGTGTTTGCCAGTGAAACTGCTCTTCTGTTGAACTAAAAAGAGAAGGAAAAAAAGGGTCAATTTTTTATCAAATCAATATTCAGATCTAAATCAGTTCTGAAGGAATTGATTTAAGAATAAAGGAACTCACTTCAAAATAAATAATGTACTTAAAATATACCAAGTATTATTTTACATATTTTTTAATGAATAACTTGTACAACATTCATTCAGCAGGAGGGAAGTACCTTTACTTCCTAATTAAGTAATTTAAAACATACATATAGAAACTGTCCTCTTAGTCTTGATAGACAAATTACGCTATTTCACAGCAAAAACATAAACATTTTGCAACTTTTTTTGATCCATTTGTCAGATTTTCTGTTTTTATAAAGAAATTTGTAACAAGCTACATGTTGTTTGTAAGAGAAATTATGAGTATGAGTCTGATCTAATTCTACTGATCATTATGTGAATTTTTATATTATTCAAATGTGAAGCTAAGTTAATTCAATTGGCCTACATAAGAGAGTAAATTTAGATGTGTTTGTTCTATGTACAAGCACTTGAGCAATGGAATGTCTTAATTTTAAAGTAATGAGCATGCACACTAAAGGATGGGTTAGGTAGGGTTTTTTCCTATAAAATAAATTATATACTCGAATGATAAAATGAATTATATATTCAATTAGGCAATGAGTACACTTCCCTCCAAAGCCTGATCTGTTCATGCTTCAATACAGGTCTTTCTCACATCCAAGAATACAAAAAGGATTGAAGTTATGCAGTAGTAATAATTCTTTTGATAACAGTGAATTGATTATTACAGTCATGATTAAAACACTTTTCTGTACTTTTTCACAAGATATTTATAAGGGAGAACAAAATCATCTGTTGTATCCATTAGTACAGAAACCAAAGAAAAAATTTAACTTTTCAAACCACAAATTTATTTCTTTCTGATGTTGAGAATAAATGCTTTTTTAAACAACTAAATGGATTTTAAATCTTGATTTGTTTTCCCTTTTCCCAACAGATGCTGGATCTCCTATGTGAGTATAGCTCATAGTATCTAAGTTCTGAACAAGAATAATGTAAATCAAATTGAATGCTTCTTTTTGGAGGTTTCTTTTTACAGGAAAAGAATTTGGGTTAATTAGTTATCAGATTTGACAGTGTTAAAAAAAAAGGATAATTGCCTAATTTACATATAAATAGTTCTAAAAGGACAACTTCTAAGTTCTAGCTGGCATCAGAAGTGTTAACCTGACAAATTCAAATCTATACATCATCATCATCAGCTTCCAAATATGTACCATCTGTGGTTTATATTGACTCATTGTAGTGAGATTTCATAGATTAAGAAGCCAGCCCTTTGATGAGACATTCATCTAAAATGCTTGTATTCAAGTACATTGAAGTAAATAATATTGAAGATAAACGTAGCCAGAGTCTTCTAGCAAATAATAATGGCAAAATGCTAAACTGGAAGAAATTATTTTAATTTAAATTACTTTTTCAAATGGAGGTCTAGTGGGTGATGACTAGGGACTGTGGCTCTTTTATAAATATTACTTTTTCCAATTTGAAATAAATTTTGCCTGATTTTCAAAATCACTAAACAACTGCAGCTTCAGCTGACACAATGGGACTTGACAGTGATTATCCTTTCTGGAATCTGCATCATCACAACAAGCGATATATTAGTTTCTACTATACAGTCCCTCTTCCAGTATCCAGTTTTCTATGTGCAAGGTACCACCTCAAAAGACAGAAAAAAAATGTAGTATCTCTGGCGGCATTCTTGCTGGCAGAATGAATTACTAAATGTTGCTGGCAAGAACACACTGACGTAAAAGACCGTGCCACCCCATCCAAATCAGTGAGAAAAGAAAACCAAGTCTGTGCATAAAGCCTGAATTATCATTTCCAGGAATTCCAGCTTACCCCTTTTTAAGCAGTATATTTGTGTAAAATGTAGAAGTTATTGGAATAGTACAGACGGTATTAAATGAATCACTGGTGGCTGATTAGTGGTGATCCCTAATACCACTAGTCTGACTTCCATAGAAACATTTTAACGTATTCACCTTAAGAAATCTTAGATATGAAGGTCTAAAAAAGGATTCCAATAAATTTTGAATATATTTTGTCTTTTCCAGTTTTACAGTCAGGCTTCTTCTCACAACTAATGTAATGGTCTTTTAATAAATACTGTAACTTCTATAGTCAAAGTAACAGATCCACCATTAAAAATTTTATCCTAATGCTACCTTGTTATTCAAAATATGGAGTATGGGACTGCAGGGAAGTGGCTGAGTCACCATTCCTGGAGGATTTAAAAGGTATGCAGACATGGTGCTTTGTGACATGGTTTAGTGGTAGACTTGGAAGTGCTGGGTTTGCAGTTGGACTCAATGATTTTAAGGGTCTTTTCTAATTTAATTGACTCTGTGATTCTGTGTTAAAAGTGTATTTGCTCCTACAAGGATATCAATATATTCTGGAAGAGACAACGGTTTTCCCCAGTCTAAATTCATGGTCTTTAGCTTTTGAAGAGTCCAGTATAGTTGCACATTACAGTTGACATTTCTTGGTTACAAACTGATGCCTCAGTCTTGCAGATATAACACGTGAAGAGTTTCCTAGAATAATCTTATTATAATTTGACATTGTTTAAATTTAGATACCCTGTGTTTGTTTTGTGGGTTTTTTGTAACTTTTTTTTTTTTTTTTTTTAAATATTCTAAACTTTTTTTTTTTTTAAAATGAGCTTTTCCTGCTTTTGGCCTGAAAAAGATTCCTGACTGAAGCAACCTGACATGTCTGTGCAGGGAGCCTTTAGGCTGTCACACAACTGTGCCAAATCTGCTTGAGTGTGTGTGTGCGCTTTTTTTTAGTTTGGTTTTTTTTTTTTTTCCAGCTTCACAAAAGATCAGTACAACTGACTGTAAACTCACATCAAAAACATGAAAAGACACAAAAAAACTTAACAGAAGTATTCCCCCTAATAAATTTTTCAGCATGCTCAGCAAAATAAAGCTTTCTGCTTTATTGTTTTTTCTGAAGAAAAGGTTTAAAATTCATTATCAACCACTTTTCTGCATATTCCTATGGTTCATTATAGAAGGCTGCAAATTCTAGCAACTTCAGCTGAGGAACTGAGCAATAAAATACTTTGTTGAGAATTCTGAAGTATGGAAACCTGCAGCAACCAAGAGTTTGAGGAGGGCGTAGGGAGATTTTAACCAGAACTACATTAGTATAGTATTGGAAAATAGCAGCATAAAATACTAATAAGCTGAGAACTCAGGCAGGTGTAATTATTGCCCTCTTTAACCCAAACCCAGAAGAATAATTATGCTTTATTTGCCGTATTCTTCTCTCATTATTGGGAGTCACTGCATCCTATATCTACTTCAAAGGATTATAGTACAAATAAGATGACCATTCTACTTAATTCTATTCAAATCATATAAAGAATCAACTGAAAAAAAAACTTTGATTCTTCCACACTTATATTCTTCCACACACATATGTCTTTGGAAAATAGGATTTATTGACGGACAATCTTAGGGAAGCAGAATAACTTAAGAATGAGAAGATAACAATAAAAACCAAGCAAACAAAAACCCCAACCAAATAAAAGAAGAATATTGTCTCATGTTTAGTTATGCATGTTCATCTTGAAGCTAATAAACCCATCTTCTGTAAGGACGAACGACACTCTGTCTAAAACTTTATCTTTAATAATCACCTATACAAGGAAATATTCAAGTAAAAGTTGTTTTACCTCCCTAGGCAAATATCCACAGAGTGGTCATCTTGATTCCAGCTCAACTCACACGTTCCTATTTCTGCATGCATGGAATAAAAGCATTAAAGTAGCAAGAAACCTTCTATATGTGGCCTTGCATGCTATGAGGATGAAAGGCAAATGAGCACAGCCTGCTGCAGGGAGTTTGTTTTGGGGAACATCATGTGAATAGAGCACCTGGGGAGTTCTACCTGTCTGTGCACAGCATGGAAATATCAGAAGCACAAAATGATGCAAAAACGCTGAGTTTCTATGGTCAGCAAGGGGTGTCTGTTACCAGCAGTCTGTTTACATCAAGTTTATTCCTTTTCAGGCATGGATAGAAAAATCACAGTGAGCTACAGTATGTCTATAAACAAGCAAGAAATCAGGTCTTTGGGAGCCTTCATTATTTTTTCCTGTATATCAAGTAAAGCTAAACAGTAAGTGGGTGTCCTCTTTAAAGACGGACTTCACAGGAACCCATCATGACAGGATGGGCTCTGCGGACACAACGGTAATGTCCTACAACAGGCAGCACCAGCAGAACAAGGTAACCTATGTATGACCGTCAAACACCTCTCCCCACAATGTACGGCAGTCAAAAGCAGTTTTGGTGGTGTACAAGTGAATGCTAAACATGACGCCAAAATACTGCTTTCCTGGACCACGCTCATGAGCCATGCTCCTATAAAAGTAACCAGAACCCTCACGGGAGGTAACCCAGAGGTGGGAAAGGCTGTTGAGCACTTTGGCAGAAGAAAAACTGCCCGAGACATCCTCAAACGGCGTTGTCATAGGGCCCATACAACCACCCAAGGATTCACGTTCAAAGCAGGTGCTGGGGAGCAGCTGAACAGAAGTCAGGAGTGTGCCCATGGCCCTGGCGGGAGGGACAACAGTGGGGCAAAGGCAACTTGCATCAACCCTCCAGCCCAACACACATGGTGCACACTACCTGGTCACAGCAGTACTTGCAGAATCGCTTGGGTTTATTTTTAGACATTATATGGCCTAATGTGAGACCTGACTCCCTGCAGATGAATGCCTCTCGATAAGCTTCTGAACCATCCCATGCAAGGAGGAGGTTCAGTGCACTGTACACACTTCTCCTAAGATATTTTTTATTATGCAGCCTGTGGAAGTTAATTTTTCTTATCCTGTGCACCAATCTACATGAGTGCAGATGCACATCGGGCTATATGATTTGGTTGTTGGAAGTCCTGTGCCTTACTGCTCCTCGGAAGAACACCGTAGTGAAGAAACCCAGTTATTGTCAGGAAGGGACGTAGGTCTTCTTTCATTCATGCTTTCTGGCACACCTCTTGGATTTATCACAGAACCTGCGTACAGGCTGCCAGGGCAAATTCACACTTTTGTCTGCCTTTGATTATCCAAGAAATGTTTGTGTGCCTCTTCATGTAAAGTCATTCAGTTTACAGTTTTCACTCATTTCTGGAGAAAGTGCTATAGCTATTTGCTACAGAAAAAGATTTCTTTTTATTGTTTTCTAAAGCAATTAATGAAATTGTATCTAACACTACTACAGAGCAGCTATGAAAGGATTTTTACTAAGAGCTGTATCAGCACATGATCTTTTCAATTATTTCTGCAATGGAGCCACATAAACATTGCTGTATATAATTACAGGCAGATACTGTCTCACTGATTTTTAAATTGCTATTCTGGTTATGGAAGGTGGAAGAAAAACAATTCAGAAGCATTTCTCAAAAAGCAAGGAGGTTGAGAAACTATTATTCCATCTGAAGCAAAGGGGAAGAAAATTTTCAGTCAGCAGTACACTTCAGGGTATCTGCAAAATAGTAAACAATCTTTAGTATCAACTATATGAGGGGAATAAAAAAGACGTTTAAGAATAAATTTTACATTAAATAATCATGTGAAAAATTACCAATCCTTCAATAAATTACCATAGAAAAGA
Source organism: Falco peregrinus (assembly GCF_023634155.1). Taxonomy (NCBI): domain Eukaryota; kingdom Metazoa; phylum Chordata; class Aves; order Falconiformes; family Falconidae; genus Falco; species Falco peregrinus. The sequence goes on from NC_073723.1 coordinate 84,657,360, forward strand.
TCAATCCACAAGTGCAATTTTTATTTTTTTGTTGCCCAATTTAAAATTATGCCAAAATCTCTGACTTTGGTAGTTACCCCTACAGATGTGACCCAGTAACCTCTCTCAAATATTTAATTGCACCCTATTAATCAGCTGTGGTATCAACTTGGCTACAATATCAAGCAGTGCTTTTGATATTCCAGCAAACCTATTCCAATCCCCTAAAATGATCCTGGAAAATAGAAAAAAACCCAACAAACCCAGAAAGAAAACACTTGCTACTTAGCTTGCAATACCAGACAGTTCCCTTTAGTTTCAGTTCTGCAGATAGTTACTGGTGTGACAGTGAAGACAGAGAATCCTTTCACAGCGGAAGCCTGTGAAGCTCTACTATTCTGAGGAAAAGGATTTACAGGGCAACACATGTGAATACTTGTTATATTTTATTTAACTTTTAACTTGGAAGCAATGACAGCATTAGGAAAACAAGTATGAGATGATTGCCCTATTCTCACTCTTCCCTCAGGGTCCATTTTCTGGCCCCTATGTACCCCAGACAGGATACTGGGCTAGGCAGACCCTAACTCTGAATCAATACAACCATTGTTTTATTCTTATTTAGAGAAGCTAAAATCAAATGAAATCACATCATTTTGCACTTTCCCTTCATTAATTAAGAAAAAGATGGATGGTTTGACAAAAAAAAAAAAAAAAAAAAAAAAAAAGAGGAATTAGCTCAGGGCTGGATTTCTGCTAAGGTAATAACGTTAATTCTTCCTGTTTGCTTCAAACCTGTTTTTATTTGAGGAAGGTGCTGTCTTACAAAACGGAACTACCTTAACAGGAGCACATTTAGAATGGAATGGAACGGAACAGAACAGAATAGAATTGAGTATTTCAATTGGAAGGGATCCACAAGGATCATCTAGTCCAACTGCCTCACCAATTCAGGGCTGAACAGAAGGTAAAGCATGTTATTAACAACACTGCCCAAATACCTCTTAAACACTGATAGGCTTGGGGCATCAACCACTTCTCTAGGAAGCCCATTTCAGTGTTTGACCACCCCCTTGGTAAAGAAATGCTTCCTAAGGTCAAGTCTGAACGTCCCCTGGCACAACGCTGAACCATTCCCATGAGATCTATCACTGGATCCCAAGGCGAAGAACTCAGCACCTCCCACCTCACGTCCCCTCCTCAGGGACCCGTAGAGAGCAATGAGGTCACCCCTCAGACTCCTTTACATTTTGAATTTTGCCGCTCCTTCACAGCGTAGCAGTTTAGACGGTAGTATACTATCATCTATCTTCAGTCCCTGTGGTGATATTTGGATCTGATCCAAACCAAACAAGCATGTAAAAATAGTATTTGGAAGGAACTTAAGTGCTCAAGAAATAAAGCAGAAATGGCAAATTAGAGGAATACAATAGTGGAGAGGTAGAATCAGCTCTGCCCTGAGGCAACGGAGCAGTCTGGTGCCTAAGGTGCAACGCAGACTATCAGTACCCGTAAAACTGTATTCTTCAAGCATGCTTAAGACAGCATTGCACAGAAATTATGGTAATGGTTGACTTGATTTAAAGAAAACACAACACCCTGAATGATGAGGTCAAATTTCTTCTTCCCCTCCTCCCTCTTACCCCAGCAGTTCAATTATTAAAGCACTAGTGCTCAGTGTGATAAAACTTGACATAATGCTGGTTTATTCACTTGTGAGAAATCAAAGCAATATTTAAGTTGAGTGTAACCGTCTGGCTATTCCCTATCTCCCTTTCCCCTCCATCCTGTATAGAAAATACCACAGTATTTTAGTTAAGGAACTCCATTATTAAAGATGCCACCACAGCTACCTTGTCTTTGCACCAAGTTTTAAAAGATGGCTTCAGAGAAAGGGTGCAAGACAGTAATACCCGCAATAGGAAGGACAGTTTCCCAGTGGAGTGGAAAAAGGTAGTGAAGACCCAGAAGTGAGACTGAATTTCATGTAAGGTACCTTAAACATCCTGCCCGACATTATGATATTGGATAAGAAACATTCAGCAAATTGAGATCAATTCTGTTCTGAGGCACATAGTTCCCTATGCATTGTATAAGCACTATAGGAACTCAACCCAAACCACGGACACATGGAATCACCTAAAAATAAGCATTATAACACACTTTTTCAGTACCTTTTTGGTTCTGGTCTTTGGTACATGACAGTAATTTGTAAAAAAAAAAATACGATGCAGTATAAATAAGTCAATAAAAATAAATATAACTAACTAACTAACTGGATGTCCTTTATGGAAACTCACTTTTGTACATGAAGGTACTGCAATGTTTCTTCCTGGGGCAGTTAACTGCTAGAGCAAGCAAAACCTCAGTAATAAGATTAAGCTCCGCATCTTCTCACTACAGACAAACTGCACGCGGACACCCCTTCTGCAGAAGGCTTAATCCTTAACATGCAGATCAGATCAAGTACCTCATGCTGACCATTGTTGTAGATAAATTATTCTAAGTATGACCACACTTTTATAAGCATATTTCAGCTACAATAACCATTCTGTGTTGTCCTTGATAACTAATAAGAAAGTGATTTTCTCTAGGTTTTGAGGGATAATTCATTTCGAGTTCAGTACTTCCTTAGTGAAACGATGCAGACAGAAGCCAGAGGGCCTCTACCTTGAGGAAAGCACGTTCCATGCAGGGAAGGCCCAACACACAGCCTGTCACTGTGTGACACTGCACATCCCAGCCCTTCCCAGCCCCTCTCCCCTACAGCCTCCTTCGTTAGCTTCATTCAGCTCCTTTCAAGAAACCTCTTCAGGGCTCTTCACCTTCCCCTCTTTCCATGTAAACAACTCCCCTTTTCTTTCCATTCTTTCTCCCCTCCTACAGAAGATAACACAGAGCCAGGATGTTTCTTCTTTTTACTTAGCTGATTATTTTCCTATTCCCTTTCCTGCAGCTTAGGCCTGTTTGGGCCTACTGTACCGACATCGTGGCAGGAAGTCCCCTGTAACTAACAAAGAATATTCTTAATATATGGTCTGAATTTTGACATTGAACAGACTGCACAGTAGTCATCTCTACCTTACATGGTGTCTTTTATTTCTGTATTCTCCACCAGATACGTGGACATAAACCATTGCCGTGAAACAGGAGCAGATTCTGCAGGGAGCAGGGAAGATTTTGTTGATACTTAAGGGAAGATTAAGTAAATGATAGGAGGTATACATTTAAAAAGCCAAATTTAACAGATGTGTTGAACAAATTATTTTCTGTTGAGATGGAGGAGGAATAATCATAGAATAATTTAGGTTAGAATGACCTCTAGGCATCATTTGATCTAGTCCCCACTTTGAGCTGGGCTAACTTCAAAGTACTGTACTGGACATAATATTGTAGCAAGGCATGCAGGAGACTCCTTCAGTATTCTGCTGTTCAGAGTTTTTGTTAATTCTCATTTTTTAAGAGAGAAAATACAAACTGATTGAAGATAAAGTTTAAAAAGTTTGGTGAGCTTAGATGAGAGAAGTAAAGTCTAAGAAAGGAATGCAACTGGCTTTTATACCTAGCAAGGCTAAACAATGAGACAGAAATAATCAGAGGAAGCATACAGGTGGGACAAGAACAAACTGCTTCAAACTGGTCACTGAAATTCTTGCTGGAAATTTAAAAAAGGTACTGAAACATCACGGAAGCAGCAATCCCCATCCAATCTGAGTTGATGTGGCAAAACCGTACCTGCTTTTAGAAGGCTGTTTGAGAAGTTTGTTAGAAAGAGCTGATGTTATTTTCATCTTTGAGAAACTGGACTACATCCCAGGATGTATTTGAAATAACCTTAATCTGCAATGTTGGCAATACGGTGATTGTTACGTAAAGCAGCATACACACAACTGCATACAATAATACCTCGTACAACCGAGCAACAGAGAAAATTTGTTCTAGAAGCAGGCAGTGCTAAAAATCATGTGTGAAAGAAATGATACATCTTAAATTTACATTTCAGTGGATGAATGTAAACACAGCAGAGATCTACTTTCTGACTTAAAAAGTTGGATGAATGTAAAGGCAATTTAGCCTATTAGGTGGATGATAAGCAGCTGGATCAACCCCTCAGCAACTGCTATTGATTTATGATTTTAACTACAGGAGTGAAAATTCTTATTTGTAAGCTGTCTGTTTGTATACAGAGTTGACAAATTATCCAAGTAACTAAAATGGCACATGGTAATAACAGCTATTTAGCTATATGGATAACCTTTAATCACACATTCATTATCGAAAATGACTAAAATTATATTAATGCAAGCTGACAAAAAATAAATGTAACCTTTAGACAGATTTGGAGCTTTGTGGTAAGCACACAGTCCTTCTACTCTGCCTTTTTCCACCACTAAGGCTCAGAGGGGAAAATGAGAATCAGTTCCCTAAGAAAATAATATTTGTTCCATTATTCATTGCCTACCAGTGACTAAAGATATAAACACAGGAGACACTATGCATGTAAAACCATTAAGTCAGAACGTTTGGTAAGGACAGATGCAAGAAATACATTATAATTTTATTTTTAAAAATAGTATGTAGACATTAAAGAAAATATTCTTAAAGAGTAAAAGGGTGTCTTTGTACAAGCTTGAAACAAATGGTCTTCTAGATATCACACTAGTAATACAGACAGCAATAATATTTTGAATCATCTTTATTCTTAGAAGAATATTACAATTTAAAATATGAAAGTTACTTAACAACAAAAAAAGTCCTTTAAAATTTTGTTTTTTCAACAGAAGGATGAAATCACCTTTCTACCTGAATTTAATCTACATCCAGAACATGAAGTTTCACAACACAGTTAATTACTGAATCTCTTCATCTTGGTATATGTACATAATCTACACATTTCAATAGCAAGTTAAAACCTTGCAAAAGAACTTTGGCAATGTGATTTCCTGATCCTGTGTCGGTCAATTTGTACTTTAAGGTCTGTAAGCCAGGTAAGCTGTGAAGGGCTGCACTAGTAGTAAGAATTAGATTGAAATTCAGATCAAATCAGAAGACAAGTGCTCAGTTGATCTTCGAAGTTCTACTCACGACTTCTTTCTTCCATTTGGGTTTTCCATAACCTATCTATTGCTAACTGTTTGCACATCAAAACAAGTACCAAATTCCTTGTCTGCACCTAATATCATGCAGATGATTCTGCTACAGCTGAATGGTCGATTTCTTTCCTGAACACCTTGTTGGACTTCAGCTCTCACTACTGTTTCGGGCAATCCCACTAATATTAATGTAAAACAAAAGCATGCCCCTGAGTTTCCATACTGTTGTTCCTTTAAGCTGCCAAAAAGATCATCTTTCTCTCGACAAATTGAGGAGACCAAAGCGGAGAGTAAATAGGACCAGTAGTGAAAGCTATTTTTTAATTATCACATTTTCTGATGCAAATCTGGCCCTAATATACTAGAGAAGGGACTTCACAAATATCACAGGTTCTCATGTTACATTAAAAAAAATAAATACATGAGGCTTAGCTTTATGCTTTTATCACTTGTAAAAATTTAAAAGACCAGTTAGTCTATCACTTATGGTAGCACTGAGGTCGTTATAGCAGAACCACTCAATAAAAGGATTCAACTGTTGAGATGTCTGGCTTAATAAAACCAAATTCTATCTATTGCAGTCCTCAAAGCATTTCAAATCAGAAAAGCTGTAACACTTTAAAATGTTAAGATAGGGCACTGATCTTCATTCTGCTAAAGGGGTCATCTAGGACTTCCTGGAAAGTCTGTATAATTATGCAGAAAAATTTTAAACTGTATTAGGTTAAATAAAAGCACTATTTTTTTTCTGCTGACTCTGCTGAAAAAGCAGACAAGGGAAATGAAACACAGATCTCAAGTAACTAGCTGAGCTTTACATTGGCAGATACAAATTTTTAAAAGCCCTTTGTTTTTGTGAAAAGGTTCCTGAACCATGAGAAAATTAAGTTCTTGGCCACCTACGCAAATGCCTCTCTAGGATGCATCAACATTGTTTGTTCAAAACAATTCATTAAAATTCTTTCTTCCCCATGGCTGGTAGATCCAGAATCCAGTTAGTTTTCACTACAGCTCATGCTAATAAGTAATAATTTTCTCTCCATGCCCACCCTGATCACATGTTCCATAATCAGAAATATTACAGATACACAAAATAAGTTACCAGCTTTGCATTTATTTTAGCTTTCTTTTATCTAATTACATGAAATAGAATTTTGAGGGGTTCTCAACTGAGTTATCCCATCATTTTGCTAACTCTGAAACTTCTTTCTCTTTAAATACCTTAATCTAGGTTTAACAGCTTATTGTAAAATGAAGAATGTTATATTAATTGTTCAGTTTATCTTGGAAATAATCCAATCAAAAAGCTCAGTCTGTTTTCACTGGCAAAACAGAGCAAATACGAAAAGACAGAAGACCTTCTCTCTCCTCCCCCCCCCCCCCCCCCCCCCCCCCCCATCCCCCGCCGAATATGAATCACATAAAATCTGTTTTGGACTTGACAAAATTAATTTCTCACAGTACAGAAATGCTAAAGGTCATAGTTGAAAACAATTAAGAAATCAATGTGTTTTGTGGCCATTTTGAGAAAGAACAGTATTTGCAAGTTCACTTAAAGGGCAGCCAGCATCAAAAGCAGGGAGACTTTTACTACCCATCGATGTAGCGCAACCCCCTGCTTAAAGCAGGGCTGACGAGCACTGGTGGAGAGGTATTACCAGTCAGTCATTAATTGCTAAAAAAACCTGTGTCCATATCTTAATGTTTTTCCATTTTAAAGAATATAATGAGAAAGGAAAAAGTCTGTAAAGAAAACGGGAAAAGATCCATAGATACAGAAAATTTTAAGAATCTCCAGTGGCCAAACAAGTTCAACAATTTTTTGTGTTGAACAATATAGTTCAACACAAAACTGTACAGGACAACTGTACACTTTCGATGACAATACAGGACAACTTCAGTTAGGATGGGACTGGAGTAAAAGCGATATATAGAGAGCCATAAATGGTATCTGCCCTGTTTTCATTAAGAATGATGTTCTACTGTGAGATCATGGTAAGGAAAAGTCAAAGAATACAGTATACTCTACATCTCATGATGAATTATATAATCTCCAGTCCAAAACTGAAATAACTATGATAATCATAGATCTTATTGATCTTTCAAGATGGGGATGGCACTTTCTAAGCAGACATTAAAAAGCATTGTACCTACTTCAGAAAGGGGGAAAGAAACTAAATCAAAGAAAGCTCAAGCTTAGACTGACTTTTAAAGTTAAAATTTTGCTAATTATTTGAATTGTAATGGTCAATAGGAAAAGAAATAAATGCACTTGCTTTTATTAAGGTTTAACACAGCACATAAAATGGTAAATTTCTGTCAAGGAGTAATAAAAGGAAATGTATAGTTAATACATCTGGAATTTCATCAGTAATTTAACCCATTATCTGATGACATTCCCAAGTTAACAGCTTTAAAAATAAAGTGAGGTACAGTAAAAGACTTGAACAGTGGGCATAAAAAAGGCCAGACAGGAGTCAGCCAGTGGTGTTACACTGAGGCTGAGTGAGAGGAAAATGATGAAGAAATACTCAAAAATCAGTCTTGGGGGAATATAGTTTTCCACAGGAGTGTGTAAGACAAATTCAGCCAGTCTGAAGATGAGCCAAGATCAGTACCTGAAATGTATTAAAACAGTCTTCTGATGCCACATAAGAGTGGACTTTTTGTTTGATAGGTTAATTCTAGCCTCATTTTACCATGGCTTAGAGTTATTTTTTTCAGGAAACTCAAGATGGAAAACTGTCTTCCTTCTTCTTGGACAAGTATATCCCTCCACCCCCCACCCCCACCCCCAATGGAAAAGGAGGAAATGGGTTTTGAACAGGTTGTTGAAAGAAAGCAGGAATTCTGAAAATACTTGACGGTCATCTACAAAATAGAACTTATAATAGCAATTCAACTTCTACTGCTCATAAATAGGTCTTTAATAAATTGCTTCAAAATGTACTGCCAATAATATAGATAGTCAAATGGAGAGACACTGAGGAAGCCAAGGTTTACTATTATTATCCCTACATGCATAAAAAAGTAAGTTAAAACATTATTTGGTCCAGTGTATTTATTAATTTTTTATGTAACAAGGAAACATTGTCTGTATTGAAAGAGGGAAAAGAGCATAGGACAGCAAAGAATAGACACAAAGCTATATTAGAAGCATAGCTATCTGTTTCCATAAGCATCACAATATATGCACAGGTTCGATCTGCACGTTGCAGCATATTTTCATCTTCCAAGATGACAAATACAAGTTAGTTTTAATTCCAGATTCCAGGCCTCAAGGAAAATAGATGCCTCTAGTCTCAGAGAAAGCAGCTCTTCATCTATACATATATATATGTATATACACATACAGGAACAGAGACAGAGCACTGACCCATTTAAGTACTTGATAATCATATGTCTTTGTATGAATCTTAATATTAAATCTAATGTTATACATATATATTTTTAAGAGCCTGGAAAAAAATGTGGCAATTACAAACATTCAAAAGATTTCCTAACATACTTACTTGCCAAAGCAAACATTTTAATTATCATTGTGTCAGTATCTTGTAGCTACTTATAAAGAGTTGTATATAAAAATAAATACTATTTGGCAAAATTCATGTGACGTTTAGGTCATGCACTCTTAATATTAGACAAAAGTTTTCTGTCCTATTTTTCCTTAAGTCACTGTTTTCACCATTGACAGATTAGATCTGAAAACATCTTCTTCTGCAGCACTGTGAGCTCGAAGCACCTTTAACGTTTCCATATTACAAGGAAAAACTGTGTCCTCAAGTCTCACGTGCACTACAAAGTCTGCTGTACAATAACAGATGCGCTTTCAAGAATTAATGTATAATTAAAACAAAACAAAAAACAAAACCCTCACAACAGCATGCACAAGAATAAAGGTACTGCTACATCAGAGACAGACCCCTCTGTGTGCCAGGCCAGTGCCAGGCAGTTGCAGAGCCCAGAGCTGGGGACACTGACAAGAGATGTCCCCAGCATGCCTGCCAGCACCCTTACCTGCCTTGTTACCAGGGCAGGCTGACTGGCGCTGGGGGGAATCCATGCACAGGAGTGAGCATATCATCAGTACTAGGAGAGAAGGATCAAGAAGGATTTCCCCATAAACCTACATGAGGAAAACCCTGCTACAGCAGATGGTGTTTGTAAAAATGGTAGCTTGACTGCCTAGCTCGTTCCTGTCCACCTCAACTCAAAACAGGAGGGTCTTCTGACAGAACTGCAATTTTGCTGGGAACTGCACCCATACTAGAAGTGCAATCTTTCTGGAAACCTTTATTATGAGTTCTTTTTTTGTTTTTTTTTTTTTTTTTTTAATTGGATTGTTTCCTTTCTTTACAATTATTATTATCTCCTCCTCCCATCTTCTGCCTATTAGAAAAAGCATTAACAGAACCTGTGACAAAACCAAGCATGCTTTAATCCCAAACACTATTTATCCAGTGAATAAATACAACTATCCCAAATAATTCATGAATCTTTTCATGTCTTCCCAAGCAGTTCAGATTTTACTCAGACCAGTAGGACTTTAAGAAGGTAGATTGCTATGCAAATGAGGTTGTCCATATGACATGACATTAAAAATGGTGATTTGTTAAGTAGCTTGATTCCGAATAAACAAAGCAGGTATGTTTTGAGCATGTCAGTACTTACGTTAGACAGAAATTTAACTTCTTCAGATTTAGAGCCAATGCAGCTTGGAAAAAACAGGTGGCTTGGTCTGGCTCAGCATTACTGCTAGTGTCCTCCTAACTGGGAGGTTATATGTAAGAAGCCTGGCTGCATTAAAAATCCAGTCTGAAGTTGCATTTCAGACAGGAAAAAGAGAAGGAAAATATAACCTCTGTTTTCACTTCTGAACTGTGAAAATATAACCTGGAATCACTGGCACAGCAGATGCAGCAGCTCATGATACCACTTTCTCAGGGTTGAACTACAGTTAGGAAGGCATTTGAAATGAAAGGATTGTTTCAATTTCCTCTTCAGCAAAGGGCAACAAGACATACATTGAAAGCAGATGCTGAAAAGAAACTGCAACTCAACTACAAGCCTGCCTTCACTGCAGTTCACTCTACAGAGCTCTGACACAAGGTATGCATGTGACAGACAGGGCAAACTTTCTCATGACTGCAGAACAACCTGCCAAGAACAAATGGGGCATTACCTAAAGTGTAGGGCCATCTGACAGAAGATGGCCTCCTTCTCCTTTTTCCTTCAAGCCCTTTGTGAGTTTATATTAGTGCAAAGAATAACCTAAGACCTCTGTAAAAAAAAAAAAAAAAAAAAAAAAAAAGATAAAAATTCCTTGTCAAGTCTATTACTCGCTGCAGGGCACTAGGCACAGTTATTGTGCATGGCAAGTATGACTTCGTGGGGGCTGTTGACCGCACACTTATTCTGCAGTTTTCACTTTTTTTCCACAGGGCTCAAGCTTATCTGTTTGCACAAATGAATTTGTGACATCTGCCCTATTATTTTATGAAAGTATTGACCACTTGAAAATGAATCTGTGGAGAGCCATGCCCTACCACGATGGGAATTATACCTGCCCTGAATTCACTTTTCTGTATGTCCATAACCCTGATTGCCCGGATCCTATTTTGCATCGTACCTGCCCCTTGCAGGAACCCTCCAGTTTCCACTGTCAGATTTCATATTGCTCCACTGCAGTATAAATTACCTGGGTCTGCATGTTAACTTACTGTATCAGAAGAAAACCAAAATCACACATTATGCAAACATCTTTCAAAGATCTTTTTGCAGCGTACATGGTTACTTGCCATCTAACCACCTCTGTTTTATGTGGGAAAAGGGTCACTACATAGCAGAGGGAATTAATTATGATATGGCTTTATTGCATGGCCCTGCTGACAGCATTTCGTGGAGATATATGGAAGTATGCAACTGATTTGTGTTTATACATACACCTACTACACAGCGAAGTAAGTTTGAATCAAACAAAGGCGGAACTATGGAGAAGATCCACAAAAGCTATTTTGATGTTCTCATAAAGATGTGCTTCTGGGGAGTATGAAGGTCTAACAAGTCACCATCGGGGAAATGGATTGGGTCCCTCTTCTCCACCAGCAGCCCAGCAGAAGTGTCCTAGATTCTCTGCGGTAGCATTTTGTCACAGCTCACAGCAGAGCGCTGTACCAGACAACTGCAACAGCAGGCTTCTCTGTCAGCAAGGTGGAGCCACCAGCCAAGGGTGACCACAGCACAGACACTGCAAATACTCTCCTGAGCCTAGCGCACTGAACCCAATGCATTTCCATTTCCTTCCTGTTCAGTGACAAACTGAATGTGGGTAAAATGCTCTTGGAGCGCCAAACAAAAGCGACCTCCTTACCAGTACGAACTCCTCTCAACTTCTTGGGCAAATAGACTAGCAAGGTCAGCACATCTTGTTGGTCCCGTTTGTGCCATGTGTACCAGCAGCGAGTCTACTCGACAGCCATACTCTGTGGCTATGGAAGTCATGGGGTACTAGACACAAGACAAAACTACTATCCCTACGAATTGGCCAAATCTATGTAGCAAGTTCTACACATATTTACAGAAGGAAAAATATTTGAATAAATCTGTATGACTAGAATACAGCCCAATCAGTAGTTAAAAGAGGTGTTTATTTGGGTTTTTTTAATCTATTTTATTTCTGAAGCTACCATCACTCCACATATGACAGTGTGAATAATTTTTTAAATTAGTTTAACTTTATAAATATTCGTCATAAACATTTTTTTCTCTCTTTCTCTGACTTCCAGGTTTAAAATCTAGTCTACCATTTTATCAATTTCCAGCTTTAAGGTTGTGAGTAATAATTTGATTTTTATACAAATGGATTACTGGATCCACAGCTGTCAGTACAATTACGGCCAAGACCTTTGTAGCCTGAATCAAACAACAGAAACATTTAAATAGAGCCTACTTAAATGAATAACCAATGAATGAATATTTTTCACAAAAATAACTTCTCTCCAAGAAGATGGTTATTTAATAGGCTTTTATTGTCCATTAAGGATGAACTCTGATATTGTGAACTAGTATATATAGACAGATGTAGTGTACAGTTTAAGCACAGAAGCAGTAATTTCAGGATGGAAGTATTTCCTACAACTTCTCTAAAGCAATGGGTATAAAAACATTTAAACAGAATGAACTACATACTTCACTTCAGAATCAAATACAAATACTAGTAAATTTAAGAGGGGTTACATGTGTGAAGTACAAGGGGCATACAGTGAAAACCAGAACCACATGCTAGAGGATATTTCCTTTTCAGTGAGCCAGACCCCAAATTAATAAATTTGGTGCTCAAAACAAAGTCACAATAAGGCCTTGCATCTAAAAATCCTACATTTATGTAAGTATTCATAACTAGTCTCACCTAAGTTTCCAAGCCCAATATCCTTTACATCCAAACTGCTGTTCCGAACCCCTTGTCAGATTATAGGAAATTAAGAAGTGCTATTCAGTTTTTAAGTGCAGCACATCTGTCCCCTAACATCCATCCCCTCTCTTCATCAATTTAAGGGAAAGGCAGCTGGATAAGAGTACCACATGGATTAGTATCAGCGTGGAGATGAGAATTTTGACCATCATAATTTAATTATGAAGATGACGGGACAGAGTACAGCCTCAGCAACTGTGTAGATAATGAAAAATTGTGAGAAGTGTTTGAGACACCAGAGGCTTGTGCTGCCATTCAGAAAGACCTCAACAGACTGAATAAATGGGCTGACAGATAACACATGAAGTTCAACGAGGGGTGCGCCATGCCCAGTACTTGGGGAGGTACAACCCCATGCATCAGCACAGGCTGGAGTCTAACCAGCTAGAAAGCAGCTTTGCAGAGAAGGACCTGGCGGTCCTGTTGGGTAATAAGCGGCACACAAGCCAACAGTTTGCCGTTGCAGTAAAAGGTGGCCAACAGCACCCTGGGCTGCATTAGGAAAACCATTGCCATTGAGCCGAGGGAGGTGATGCTTCCCCTCTGCTCAGCACAGGTGAGGCCACATCTGGTGCACTGTGTCCCATTCTGGGCTCCCCAGGACATAAGACACAGAAACATACTGGAGTGAGTCCTGTGAAGGGCCACAAAGATGACAATTGCACTGGAGCCTCTGCCATGCAAGGGAAGGCTGAGAGAGCTGGGAAGCTTCAAGAAAGGCTTCAAGAAGGGAAATCTTAGGGGGATCTTATCAATGTGTATAAATACCTGAGGGGAGGGAGCATAGAAGATGGAGCCAGGCCTTTTAGTGGTAGCAAGTGAGAGGACAAGAGGCAATAAGCACAAATTAGAGTAGAAGAAAACCCACTCAAACATGAGGAAAACATCTTTTGCAGTTAGTACACTAGAACAGTTTGGTCAGAGGTTGTGGAGGCCACATCTTCTAACCACACTGGACACAACCTTGAGCAACTTGCTCTAGCTGACCCTGCTTTGAGCTGGGAAGATGCAGCAGACACCCCCAGAGGTGCCTTGCAACCTTAACCATTCAGTGATTTTACATCAGAACTCTGAAAGATGGAGCATATAGGGATGTCTAAGTGATTTGCAAACACTCGTGTTTTTTTAAAGAAACAGAGATATAGTGAAAATGCTTTCTAGATTACCTGATTACCCTAAAGCAATGTTACCAAGACTAGATAAATTCTGAAACAGAATTTAAACCCAGGTATGGTGAATAATGCAAACCAAAAGAGAATCAATTAATAAAAAATCAACCTAAAAGATCATCGTCTTCAACCTTTACATGCAACTTTGCAGCCATGCGCAACACAGAGAAACTATGAAACTACATTCTGCACTTAATCACTGCAGCAACTGTACAAAAGTTGAGCTTAGCTAACCAGCTTCCTATTAGGCACAAAGTGGACTTGAAAACTAAAAATTAGACATCGGCATGTGTTGTCCTTTCTGTAAATTTCACAACTTCAGCTCTCCTCCGGATGCACTGCAAGTAAAAGCTGAAGTGGAGCTGAAAGGTACTGGATTCATAGTTAAACTTATCCTAACAAGACTGTCCTTGTCTGTAGTGGTCTGACTCTCAAGCCTAGGTCTGATTCAGTTCTCAGCTCCCCAGCACATACCCCTCCACATGCAGTGAAGAAGCAGGGTTCCCCATTACTTGTTCCAACCGTCTGCAAAGTTTTTAAATTCTGCCTGTCCCATTCTCCACTCGCTGAAGGTGAAGTGCTATTTGTCCCTGCCAACATATGTATGTAGCTATATGTCATAAGGAGTTAATGTACAAAACTGCACTTGCCATTAGAATACAGGGATGTTACCAGCAGGACAGAATTCTGACTACTTCACAACTGTGTTTTGATCTAGTACTGAGGTTGCATCCAAGGAAAAAAATGTCATACAAGTTGTCATTATAAAACTTTCTGAAGAATCTCACTTTGCTATAAATACAATGGTATATCTTCTTTTTAAATAATACTAATATCGTGAATAAATTACTCTAATAATTATTAACCACTGATAAGTATAAAGTTTTGTATCTATATTTTATTCACTTGTTGATAAGCCACTCATCCAAATTTGTCTTATTTATGCAAAGCTACATGTTCAAAAAACCACAAATTTTCTTATTTTCCATCTTCTCTACTGTATTTTTCCACAATAAAGTCCCATGCCTTCTGCCTGCTGCCTTGCTGTTTGCTATTACAATCAGAGACCTAATTAAGGAGACTTTGTATCATTAGTTTTCAAATTAAAAATATTTGGAAGACAACATACACAATTTTTTCAGAAGACAGAAAGTGATGTTCACATTTCCAAAATAAAATCCATCCCCAAGCAAATCTTAAAAAGAACCTGAACAGCACCACAATGGCCTGGGACTCGGATTCTTCTGAGTTTCAGAAGTCAAAAGGGTGATTGCCCCATCATCTAATGGCCAGCTGGAAGAAAGGGAGATTTGATTTCAAACTAAGAAGATATCCTGAAAATAAGAAATGTTTGCAGCTTCAAAAAAAATTTGCCAGCATATATCAACTTAGCTGGATCATAAGCAAGCATCGGAAATACCATTTCTATTTTCAGAACATCATGCATTCAGGATGAAAGCTGGGTTCCTCCCACATCTAAATTGCTCAGTAAATCTTGTATTTCAAGAACAGTCTTATGATAAATGTCAATTTTGTGCTAACTGCATTCTGCAATCACTTAAATTGAGACGTGTACAAAAAACAGATAAGGAAGACTCGTTAAACTAAAGATGCACCTTGGCCAAGCAAGAAAAACATCTAAGCCGTGAGCTACAGGTACTGTTCAGCACAGACTGAGCTGGGAAAAGGTATTTTTGCACACCCTTGATATGTATCAGGAAGGAAGTATTTCATAGAAGTGGAACATTTAAACATGAAGCTATGTGATACCACAAAATAATTACAGTTAGAACTTGGGAAAAAATTAATAGACAGATGGTCTCCACTTTCCACTCTAAAAAGTTAAAAAAAAACCAAACCAACAAACTAATCTCTACACAGCAAACTATCTTTAAATTCCAGATTTTTGTGATGTATTAAAGAATAATCTGTTCAAATCAGATATACACAGAAGACAAAAATCTTGTTGAAATTTTCGGCAAACACTGATTTAAGTTAAAAAAATCATTATCTGACACTTGTACAATTAGGTATCTTTTCGTCCATGAAAAGCATGGCACCAGCACTCCCTTCTTAGCAAAACAGTAGTTGATACTAAAGAGCATCTTTTGTATCTGAGTTATGTCAGTATAGAAAACAAAAATAATTACAACTCTGCGACAAACTTGCTTATCATTGAAAACAATCAAAAATCTCAGAACTGAGAAAATACCTACCACGATTATTCCTTTCCTAAAACTACTTGATTTTTTATAGCTATGTTCTTCTAGTGCACTCAGCAGGGCACAGGCAGATGATAGGATAAGGATCTCATTTTATTGTCTATATTTGAATCCAAATTGGAAAGGCTGCCTCCTCAGGTAGCTGGTCTGTGGATTAGAATTGAGTGGGTAGTTTATAGTTCAATTTCTTCACAGACAAAAATAATAACAATTAAAGAAAGATACCTTGTTTATCAGTCTTAGTTCAGCAGAAGGCAGGCCTGGAGATGTTCTCTGTCTCTATTAGAAGATATCCTAGAATATATTCCTGAAAATAAGCAAGCCTACCAAATAGCACCTGAATATTCAGAGCTTTTTAGTCCTTCCTGTACTCAATATCCTCTTTATGAGGTCAATATATTTCTTTTACTTCTGGATATCTGTGATGTATTAAGAAAAATCAGAGGCAATTAGAGCAAATACTATGTATGGAAATTACCAGCTTTGCAGCTGAATCAAATAACAAAGGCTGAATCAAATAACAAAGGCTGAAATCTAAGTGAATATATAATAAGTATTGCTGGTAGAAAGGCATCTATCAGAAGTCAGGCTAAAGCTACTGAAGATGCAAATATTGAGTTCCTCTCGCTTGCAAAATATTGTGAAATCATTATGACTGTGCATGCACAGCTGTACATAAATGTTTAGTAATGATGCTGGCAATACTGCAAGAAAAAAAACAATAAGGATGGAGTAAGAGCTGCCAGAGTTAACTCAACAGAAAAAAAGGCTTTTTCTGCAGAGATCTATAGATACTGAATATACAACTGGTTATGGAATTTTTAATCTTTTTTTACAGTATCTGAAAGCATTTTACAGCATAGTCATTATAAGGAGTGCAAAGAGATTTTTGGCTAAACAATTCAAACTGTGTAGTCAGGGTGAGAATAAATTCACATAGTTTGAAGGAATTTTTTAAAATGAAAAAAATAGGGGAATTCTTTTGGATAACATTACTTACTATTCAGTGTTTCTTAACCTCAGTTTCTTAACTGCAAAAATCTGTACCATATTCATTAGATGAAACTATCACATTGTATTTGCTCCACAGAACTCACATGTCTCCTTGGGTGTCATTTCCTGGATTAAAAGATTAAGCTAAGAAATTTATATTGGAATTAAATGTTACAACAGGCAACTTTGGACACAGTACAAATCCTGAACTCCCCTATCAGCTAGAGATAACAAACTCCTAGGAGAAGTAATGAGCCAGACTCTGTGGTGGATCAAAATTTTGGAGGCAAGAAGCTAAGCTCTGCCAGTGTTCGTGTTTCCTTAAAGCTAAGGAATGGTGAGATATATTATCACTCTATGTCTCATTCACAGAAGTCAGTAAATTGGCATTTAAAAGAAACTACATTCTGTTTTACAAAAGCAAAAGGCCATTTGTTGAACAGTTAACAGTAAGCACATACTGTAGGGTAGAAGTTATGTTGTTTAGATGAAAAGCCTGTTTTCTCCTGAAAAATCTTGATTATTATATCCTTTTTAAGTTACTTAATGTGAGTACCATATAACTTAATCAAGATAATCACCACTGAGTATTGCAAAGCGCTGTGATACCGTATCGTTCTTCCCTTATAAGCACATTCACCAGGAAAAATACAAGTGACCACATGTAGAGTTCCCACAAATGTGAACGTTATTCCTGTGCAAATTCTTCAATTTTCATATTGTATTTTTGCTAGAGCTACAACATTGACACTAGCATTATCCACATGCTCCCAGTTCCTTAAGTATTTTGGACTATTTCACATAAACAGAAAGAATGGCCATCCTGTCAAATCGGCAAAATCATGATCCTATTTTTTTGATAATGGAAGAAAAAATCTCATTGAAAAAGGAAAACCGAAAGGGCTTGGCTTTATTATAAATTACTGTAATAACTGTTCCTCTCAATGTCAAATACAGTATCACTTAACAGACTTGGCAAAAATATGCAAATCTTTGTATTTACTGTTTGGGGGGATGATGCACTCTATCAGCAGCCTTCCAGAGAAGTCTCTGTACCCTTTAATCTGTAGATTTTATACCGTGTGGTAATCCAAGCCATATGGCTCCTACCTGCATCTCCTCAGCTGAACTCCTGAACAGGGCTGTCAAGTGAGGAGAACCTGCTTAGATCTGTGACCCCTTCACAACTGATCCTCAAGTATAACTCAAGTCAACCAGCGAACAGTATTACAGTAGATTGTAGGAATTGCTGAACTTGCTGCTGTGTCCCTTTGTCAAGCATGGTATAGGAAGTATGGTCTCCTAACAATATGTCTCGTGGTTTAAAAAAAAAAAAAAAAAAAGAAAAAGAAAAAGGAAAGCTGGCCATCTTTCCCCTCAGAACTTCAGAACTGGATACTGTCACCAACGTTTTGAACATCATGCACTCCTGCAGGCGTATCACAAGCTATGGAAACAGGTTTGTCTTAACTGAAAAAGCAATCTTGACACTACTCGGATTTGAGTGTAAGAATCTAATACATTATACAGTCCTAACTATTAATTTGAATAATGAAAAGATTGGATTTTTTAAATGAAAACAGTAAAATTTAATACGGGAAAATCTTTATTAAGAGGTTAATTTATTCCAGGATCTTTTTAAAAGAATGGTGCATTATTTGCAATGGATAGATATGCAACAGCTTACAAAGCTATAGCACGTGAAGGGCAGTCACAGTAATTCCAATACTGGTTCATTTGCCTGTGATCTCAAATGCTGATTACAAAACCCTGCTGTCTCAATGAATTTCAAAAACTTTCAAGGTTAATTTCTTACATGGTTTACACTTAGAAAATGCTAAGATTGAAAATTAAATTTAAACCATACAATCTAATTAGTAACTTATATTTAAGCCTGTATCCTGCTAAGACACTTAACAATTGTAAACATAATGACTGCAAGTTTAATTAGAAAATACAACTTCAACAAAAATTATATCCCAACGCATGCTCCATCCATATATACTTGGAATCTAAAATGAAGAACAAGTTATTGGTACAACTCAATACTCTTAAGCTTCTTACTGCCTCATCAGGCTTTAGACTATGTAGCGACTTTGTTCACATCACTTGTAGTCCAGCTATTAGACCATCTCTTGGTTTAAACTGCAAATGGCTTTAGCAAGTTCAGGAAGGGGGGGTGGGTTTGGGGAGTGGGGGAGAAGATACTATTCTAAGCATAAATTCTGAAATAAATCATGCCTGACTGTTAAAGGCTTATACAACAAGAGCCAAGAGAAAAAAAAAAAAAAAAAAAAAGATGTCTGTGTTTCCCTCACAGTGAGAACACAGATCAAATCTAGAGAAAAGATTTTTGTAATTTTTGCTTTAGTCTACCTTATTATTCTTCCATTTGCTGAAACTATTGATGGGTCAATTACAATATTTCCTGTTTGCATTGATCAAAATAGAGCTGATCCTGAATGTCAGTCAATAAGACTTTACCAAGAACAGGTATTATCAAACTAATTTGATTGCCCTTTTAGTTCTGAAGTTGCATTTCTTAAAAATAATGGTAGATACAGTTTCCACAATGCATTTTGATTTATATTTTCAGTTAAGAGTAGGACTGGGCAGAATCAAATCACATGTAGAAAAATGGCTGACATCTTCAGTAGCAAATGCGCACAGTTTGTGGGATAGCTAACATTACTTTCATTGACGAGCTGGAACTCGGCATTATAATGACTTTATAAAGCTTGCTGATTACTGAAACTGGGAAAATTATTAGATATGAGGGGAAAGTAGAAAGACTGAGTGTGATTACTTTCCTAGGTATGTGTTTCATTACAGCCAAAAGAAAAATAATTAAGTGTTAGGGAATTCTGCTCTTTCCTGAAGAATGGAGAATGCATCTTGGAAAAACTGTGACAGAGGATTGTAGGTGTCATGGTTAAGCATCTAGCTAGTTGAGAGTGTTGTGCCGTGGCAGAAAGAAATAATATAAAATCCCTGGATGTAAAAGGAGAATAAAAAATACTGGAGAAAATTCTGTTTTGTTAGAAGACTTTCAGAAATATTCCTGATACTTAAATATTGCTTAGAGAGATGAAATTCAGAAGGGGTCATAGAAAGAACTGAAGAAGCAGGTGAAGAATAATACAAATTAAACTGATGAAAATGACTCTGTATGACTTGAATGATTAAAATACTTAGTTTTATCAGTTAATCAAGAAGATTGAGAGGTTGTCTGATTACAATATATATGAAACTATTTCTCCAGTCAAGGCACTAGGGTTTTTGTCTAGCACAGGAAGCCTAACAGGAGAGCATTACAATAGCAAACTCTTCCTTTGAAAATCTGACATAAATATTCATGAAGGTTGCTAACCACTAGAGCTACAAACTACCAAGGTCACTAACAGACTCTCCATCCGTTAATGCCTATAAATCAAGAGTTTGCATTTCTCTGAAAATTATGTTGAGGTAAACATGTTACCCAAATACATATAGGCTGACTGAAATTAAATTACTTAAGGTAAGTGAGAGGTCAGCTCTGTACACTTAAAGGGCCATTTCTGTCCATGAAACTTTTAGAGGCTGCACTCAAGTATCTGCACATCAGAGAAAACAGAGTCTATCCATGCACAGAATTTAGTGATTATGCTGAAAACCAGAAAACCAAAGGCAAAGGTCAGATACAACTTTTGCCACTGATACACAGCAAGTAGGTTCTTAAACTTCAGTAAGTAGATTCTTAAACTTAAGCCTAGACTTCACATTCGAGTTCTCTGCTGTATCTCCTCCACCCCACCAGAATTCTGCCCCATTTGAAAATCCAACAGCCTAGGAGTCTTTGGGACTGACTAATTGCATAAGAAAGGGAATTAGTTTGTGCAGCACAGTGCCCAAGTACTGCGCGAATGCCCAGTCAAGCTAGACCTAGTTTATAAAAAGGTCATTTTCTGCTCTATAAAGTATCAAAGTAATATGAGAATGGATGAAGGAGGAGGGAAGAGGTGAGATAGAAAAAGGGGCACCATTAAGTGGCTTTTCTTATCTCACATAGAGTTTCTCCCAGCTCTCATTAATAACCTTTTCTCTAACCATCAGAGAAAGCTTTCAGTTTTATTCAGTGACCACAACAGAGTAGAAGTCATGTAACTTTCACAGCCCTCACACAAATACGGCAGATACCTGAGCTGACAAGATAATCTGAAAATTAGACTTAGAACCTTTGCAAACAGTTTGTCCTATGCCTCTGCAAAGAGTCTTACACAAACATTTTTAAAGGACTAAAGTGCAACAATGCATATGTTGGAATCATTTAAGTCTTGTATGTATTTGCGTAAGAGGTTTAGACTATTTACATCAAGTTTTCTTAATTCTCAGCTAGAAACAGAATGAATTAATCTTCTTAGCTGCCATACAAAATTATGAATTAATGGGAAATCAGGAAATAACGAGCAAATAATGTGCTAAAATTCATAGCTGCAGATTGTCTATTCTGTATTTCTAATTTCACTTAAAGCATTATTACAATCACAAACACCTACGTATGCTCTTCCATGTAGCTCATGAAATTGGCTGGATGATTACAAAGACTTAAAGATGAAGTGCACTACAACGGATTATTCTAACACTTGATTGGTTTCAGATAGCTGCAGGGCTTTGACAGCTGATACTTGGCAGATGTGCTTCCATTTTAATACTGTTTGTCTCCAAGTGATCTACTTCAAGGCATTTGGTCTTTTATTTGGAATGTGTGATTGTCTTCTGTAGGATCAGGCTAACCATATGTAACCACTAGACCGAATGCACTGAACTAGAACTGTTAACTGTACAAAAACCGTAGACTTAGCTTGTAAAACCTTAAAAACAGTATTCATAAGGATAATTGATCTGATGACATCTGGCTTGATTGCTAAGGCTTAATATTTTACAGGCTCTGATTTTCTTTTTCATTCTAGAGAATTGTACTGTCACATGAGCATTCTTCTCTGTGATGTTCTTTCTGTGACAGGAACTACTAACTTTCTGGTTTGCTCTCTTCTTTTAGAAAACCCTAGGGGGAGAAGAAAATTACCACTCCTCATAATCCTTATACTCGCTCTGGATCTGCTCTCTTGAGCAACTAAAATGTCTTGGTTAATTTATTCTTTCAGCTCATGCAAAGCCAGGTATACTTGTGGGTAATGGGCACAGCTCTATGCTGTCCTGGACTTGAGTAAAAGATGTGTTTCTCTTAAGTGAAAATTACCTTTCTTTTTCCAAGGGTAATGTAGAGGGTTTGTGTGGCAAAGTTTTGGAAGTGAGGTGGCCAAAGGGGTGGCTTCTGTGAGAAGCTGCTAGAAGCTTCCCCTATGTCCGACAGAGCCAATGCCAGCCAGCTCCAAGACTGACCCGCCGCTGGCCGAGTCTGAGTCCATCAGTGATGGTGGTAGAGCCTCTGGGATAATGCATTTAAGAAGAGGGAAAAAAAAAAAATAATATCTGTTCAACAGCAACTGCAGCCAGAGAGAGGAGTGAGAGTACGTGACAGCAACAGCCCTGCAGACACCCAGGTCAGAGCAGAAGGAGGGCAGGAGGGGCTCCAGGCACCGGAGCCGAGATCCCCCTGCAGCCCGTGGTGAAGCCCACGGTGAGGCAGGCTGTGCCCCTGCAGTCCGTGAAGGTCCACGGTGGAGCAGATATCCACCTGCAGCCCATGGAGGACCCCACACCAGGGCCAAAGGGATGCAGCCAAAGAAGGCTGTGACCCCGTGGGATGCCCACGCTGGAGCAGGCTCCTGGCAGAATCTGTGACCCAGTGGAAGGCCTGCACTGGAGCAGTTCATGAAGAACTGCAGCCTGTGGGAAGGACTCATGTTGGAGAAGTTCAAAGAGGACTGCTTCCCGTGGGAGGGACCCTACTTTGCAGCAAGGGAAGAGTGTGAGGAGTCTGCCCCAGGGGAGGAAGGGGACACAGAGACAACATGTGATGAACTGACCGCAAGCCCCGCTCCACATCCCTCTGTGCCAGCCGGTGGCAGGAGGTTGAGAAGTCAGCTGTAAAGTTAAGCCTGGAAGAAGAGAGGAGTGAGGGGAAGGTGTTTTTAAGATTTGTTTTTATTTCTCTTATCCTACTCTGATTTGATTGATAATAAATTAAACTAATTTCCCTGAGTCAAGCCTGTTTTGTGCCCATGGCGGTAACTGGTGAGTGATCTTCCTGTCCTTACTTTGTACCAGGAGCCTTACATTGTATTTTCTCTCCCCTGCCCAGCTGAGGAGGTGAGTAATAAAGCAGCTTTAGCTCACCACAGCCACAAGTGTCACTTGGAGAATACTCTCAAAAGAGAAGTACTCGAGTCTGACATTTGTGTCTTGCCACCAGCAGACCAGCAGTGATAGGTAAGACAGATCACACCCACAGGTCCACCGCTGATGATTAAAAGAAAAAATACAAACCTTTTGAGCAGAAAACTGTTACTTTTCAAAAAGTCAACTTTTGATAGATTAAAAGTGGTTAAAATCCTAACAACTATTTTAGGATATGAATATGTTGCAGAGGAGAACTAAAACCAATTCTGTAAGAGGCACCATCCTGAGATGAGAAGACTCCCTTTACTTGGAGGCCCCCTGGATGGAGGCTAGAAACTTCCACCTGACTGTGCCACACTTGCTGAACAACCCTCAGAGGGGCGGTAACTTCTAACAATTATGCAGATGGCATTCTCATCTTCCAACAAAAAAGATGCCCTGTTTTCTTTTACCTAGGATAAGAGCAATGACAATTAAGACATCTTTAGATTTATATTAATATATTTGTTTACCCCCCAAAAATGTCACTTTCAGCAAACATGGGGTTGGCCATAAGGGGTGTGTGTGTGTGTGTGTGTGTGTGTGTGTGTGGAGAAAGCTTTACATTTTAAATGGTGATGTCTCAGTCCTTGAAACCACAGTACAGAAACAGTCCTGGAAGCACACAGATGGGAATACAGGTACCTCCACAGCTGTCAGAATAACATTCCGCGACCTCTTTCCACTCTAATGAATCTCGCATTCTTTTTACAGCAGAACACCCGTCACAGGAAGTATAAAAATAAATCTCAGCAAAAATAATTTGTATTTCTGGTCATTAGAAAACTTTCCTAGCAGACTGGGCAAATGAATTTAACTTGGCCCTCATACATTTTCTTTACCTCAAGCACTGAGCACCTTTGCTGGTGGCCTTTTGGAGATGGGTGGAAGATATCTGGTATATTTTTTGATATACAGGAAAATATTTAGGCCAGCACGCCTCAGGCAGACAGAACTGACCTCCTGAATCTTGCAGTGATAGACTTAAATGTGACTAGATGTGTACAGCTGTGTTTTAATATGGTGTGAATTCAGGTGATGCCCCATTCAGTATGCTGACTGTTTCAGATCACACTGAGAAGCTCTTAACTTCGTGTGGTCGAGCTCACAGCCATAGTAAATTAAAGGCAAGCTACGTCCATAGTAACCAGCACTTAAACTCTTTGGGACTCAGCGCACTCAAGAAAAACTCCAGGCATAACCAAGGACAGTCAGCAGATGTCTGAGAGAGGTATCTATGCATCTATCTGTTCAAACCGCAAATGCCAGAGATGAGCTTACAGAACATTACATACACAAAATTAAAGGTATCAACATGAACATGAGTTGCAATCAAATGTAAACTCACTAAAAGCTCTGAATCTTTCCATGGTTGTCAAAAAGATAGGTTATCATTATTATGGCCTTAAAAACACTTGGCTACATGGCTTCCGTATAGCAACTTATCGTGAGTTGGACTTACACTATTTTTGTTGAGTCCGAGAATTACAAAGAATCTGTTTTAATATCCTTCAAACATTTCACGACAGCTCTTGAAGACAAAACGCCATTTTTTCTGAGCTAAAATTCCATTCATCACCAAAGATTTTATCAAAGCTGTAGGATTTGACCCTCGGCTAATAGATGTCAGGAGAGATATGTGCACAAATTTTCAACACAGGAAAACAAGTCAGGTAAAGTCCATGACAGCTAGGCAGAACTAAATAAACAGATCATCCCTTAGAGGTATTTCGAGAAGCAAAATGGAAAAAACCGAAAACTTATTTTGCTTTATACGACAAGTTATTCAACAATACGTTTACCTTCATGACCACTATACAATCATAACCCATATATTTTGTCTCAATCCTGTGTGTTCTACTCTGTGACACTGGTTCTTGCATCAACTGTTTATTGTTTTTAGCTTCTATGTGAATGCAGTGTTTAGACCTAAGAAGACGACCAGCCATCTGATTTATGTTAAAGGAAAATTCAGTGAGAGCCAGTACATTTGCCTTGATTATTCCAAAACAGTATTTTGGTATTATTCTATATATTTCGGATAACACATTCCTTTTCTATCTAAAATTCCTTTAGAGGTGGACCCTATACCCTTGATTTTCTACTGAAGTAGCAATGTTACTTTAGATTTAAAACCTTAGAAACTTTGGCAATCATAAGACTAAAAATCTTTTTTCTTTCTAAAGCATACATGCATAAATAAGATGCACTGGGATTTTAGCCTTCAGTACACAAATATCCAAAGGTCCTGCACTTTAAATACAGGATTAAAAAGTGCTCTGAACTTTCAATGCAGTTGTGATTACAGATGGTTGAATGTATATAATGAATGTTTGATTCCTCTTTATTGCTTTATACTATGCATTCACTTGGTACTTAAATTATATTATTTCTGCAAAAAGATGCTTCATCATATTACCACAATCTGAAGTAATACAAACCTTAAAACAATTACTAATGCTGTTGTTACTTCTATATTTGTGATAAAAATTAAAAGTTGCTAAATAAGTGTTCTCTTAGATAAGCAAGTAGGAGAGTTAAGATTATGAACCAGTGCTTACCTAGATAAGTATTAAAATTAACTTATGCTAAGACTCAGTTGCTCTGGTTAAAGATAGCATTTTTTAAAATCGGTAACTTCCAAGTGACTTGGCAGAGGAAATGTTTGGGCTTTTTTTTTGTTTTGGTAATGAGAAACAATACCCAGCTGTGGGTGATTTTTAACTGCAGATGATGACAACTCACTTCAAAGGATCCACTTTATGATTTTTTGTATGTATGTTCTGGTGGGGGGTAAATTTGACCTATGACTTAAAGAGTAAAAATACTCAAAAGCATATTGTACCCTCTATCTCCAAGACGACCTTGAGATTTTCTTTCCCACAAACTTTCTTACAGTCCTCCCTATCTCGAAAACTTTAGATCTCAGTCGTAGCCCAATGTTCATAATTCATTTAAAACTTCTGTACCAAATCTTTCCAGAATTAAGACCACAAAACCAACGTAGTCATTTTACTAGTTTTCTTTGTATTTAAACACTCTAATTTTTATGGGATGTAATTGTACCGTCTTCCTTCTCAGCAATTTAAAAAGATGACTGATGTAAGAGAATGGTCTGATACAGTACTGTACATAGAAGATGGGACTTCTTACATCCTTTTCAACACCTGAAAAATGCAACTTCCTACACAATAAAATAATAAGAAAATATTTTAAGTGATTTTTAAGTTAAAATTAAGTTATTATAGTGCATTGAGAAACAAGTATTTTTTGTCCAATAATTTCTGGGGTTTTAGATACAGCTTTATTTATAGCACCATGGAGCAGTATTGTTGAAACTGGATCGCATTAATATTCAAATAACGCTGCCTTGATTCACCTCAGTAAATGGGTTCTCATCTTACCACACTACAAAAGAGAAGGAGTTAAAAAAAACCCAAAACACCAAACACCAAAATGTCTCTAACTATTAGTGTTCTCAGAAAGAAAGACCACAGGAAGTTTTATTGGTATTTATCAGCAAGGCTTTTGTTCCTGTCCTTCTAACAGGACACTAGCCTAGCATTTTTGTATCTTCTCTGAAAGTCATTGTTCCCCTCAAAATACTTTGATCGTTTATTCAGTCATCACCTGCTGTTCTTGGACTTAAGAAGTAGAAAATAAGACCTGATAGGGCATCTTTTTGGCTCTAATGGGATAACATCCAGGCACAGCAGATCTACATCTCTAGTTTCTTGGCTTATTTGAAGACATTTCCTTGAATAGGTGACAACTGTACCTAAAGCCTAGTACAACATTTGTATTAGAGAAGCAAAGTAACTTCTAACCAGAAAAACATTTGGCAGCATAGATTTTGTAATGTTTGCTATGCTATGGTCTTTTCTACTAACAGAAGGGACATCTACAGGCATAAACATGAATACGCAGTGTTCAGTCTTAACCACTTTGATTCTTTCTGGAATGCAGATTCCTATCCCAGATGTAAAAATACTAGTACTTGTAAAAGGCAAAATTAGGAACCATAAACAGTTTCCTATATACATTTTACTGACATATGTCAATGCTTACCTCAGGAAGTGAAAGAATGCCATTTACTTCAGCAAAGCAGTGTTGGCAAACCTTAAAACAGTAAGTTCTGGTGTTGTAGCGTAACCGTTTTCCCCCTTCTTCTTTTCCAAACTATTACCTATTCTCACAGATAATTAGCCTGACAGCTCTATCACAGTATTAATATGAGTTGCAGCCTGGGAAATAATAGTAAGGAAAAGAACACAAGCTGAGAATGCAACAAACCCGCAAGAAGCGTGGCTTGGAGAGTAACTGTTGGAAGCATATGTATGAAACATGAGGCCACAGGCGCTAGCTTACAGTCAGTGAAATTCAGCTCACATTTAAGCTCCAGACAAGATGACATCGATTTGAAACACATGTTCATAATTGCAGAGGGAGGGGAAAAAAAGAGCAATGGGGTTCTACAGCTTTTTTAAGCCATTATTGAGATTAAGACTGTATTCTGCTACTTAATACTCCTGCTAACTGTACAGCCAAGCTGGAAGAGTATTGGGTAGAAGAAGAAAATGATTTGTGGAGATATCTTACTGTTATTATGTACAAAATGATGTACCTGGCTAAGTAAAATGTACCACCTAAGTATGGAAAGCAGAAGTATTTCAAGAAGCTTAAGAAATCATTTCCAAAGTGAGGGAATATGCCATGCAATCATTTATTAGGGTGAGAGACATGAAGATTCATACCGAAGACCAGCAGATCAGCTTTCATGACCACTTTGACCTAAACCTCATCCTCCAAACCATTCAGATTCTACTGCAATGTCTATTTTTCTACATTCAAGAAAGGCATGCTTTGAGAGGAGAGGTAATTTATTAGAACAGCCATTCCAGATGGCACACAAGCCCCTTTTTTGAACCCGACACAACCACCACCCCTTCTTATTCACAAACATTTTATGTTCCTGGTCACACTCCCAGTAAATGAATGTTAAAATTGCCAAGAGAATTTCAGCTGCTGACTGGGTGACAGACAGAACTTTCAGATCAGAATGTAAGTATACTAGAGATCTTAGATGGTCTTCACATTATTTGACATTTCAGCCCTTAGAACTGGACTTAAATAGTAAAATCCTAAGGAAAATAATTCAAGGAAAGATCTCCAATCTTCCATTAGCTCTTTTAGATTGAAAATAAAACTGTTTAAAGCAAATGCAGATTATGAATGCGGGAGTTTCCATGCTAATTGATTTGGAAGAGGTATTAATGCTAGTCAGCAAATCAAGTTTTAAAACTATGTCACACTTGGATATGTAAAAGCCAGTGAAAAAACCCAAGAACTTACTGCAAATCATTCAAGCCCCAGAACTAATTCTGAAGTAGGTTGAGGATGAAATGCATTAATCTTCAGGGAAGCTAGAGGGGGTAAATGCACTCCACTTGTTTACTGAAATAAGAATACTTGTCTGTAATTTTCTGACACAGTAACATTTTATTTTGGGAACTAAGGGCATCACTAACCATGATTAAAATCACAGATCATCAATGATTGATACATCACTGATCATGACTGCAACTATTATAAACTGTGATATATTTGCTAAAAGGGAAAAAGTATGAATAGCAAGTCCATGTATGATTCTTTCACCTATGGCAAATAACTTACAGAATAAAAAGAGGAGGAGCATTTGTTGCTCAGTTTACAAACAGGTTTGAGACATTGAAATACAATACTCTGAGGAAGTGACTAGTAATCATAACAGGTCATCTGGTAAACAATTCTACTACTAAATGGATTGAGGTTAATTACTTCACTCAAATCAACACATTATATTACTTGTATCAGTAACTATTACAATCAGTAGGATTTCCCACATATACCACTCCTTTAAAAGAGTTGCTTTAAAATGTTTCTTTCACTGTTTGCATATAAATTACATTAAGGAGAGAACATCTCTTTTCACTGTATAACAATTTGCAGATATTGAAACTTGCAGGATAGACTAATAGTTTTATTGCAGAGGCAATGGTATTTTCTGAATTCTCATTAATTATTTCAGTTCTTACAGTTTTCTCTCAATGATTTTAAAGCATTTCTATGCATCTCTCCCCTTTCTGTAAACCTATTGTTTCCTCTATCTTCATTTTACATAAATTTCTTGCTAAAAAAAGAATAAATTTGATTTTTTAATTTTTTTATATTTAAAAATATTTAGATTTATAAATAAATCTAATATATTAGATTTATTTATTTTTTTATATTTTACCAACCTTTTAACCCTAGGACTAATCAGCCTTTTGGGTAACACTCACACCTGTGGCCAGATACAGATGAACTTTCCCTAGTAAAGGTAAATTGGATTATGGATTACCCAATCTCATTTGGGAGAAACCCATTTTATTTCCACAGTGAAGAGATAAAGAACGCCTCCCTGAACCCTACTCCTACAGTTCAATCACATCAAATCAAAAAGTGGAAATCACACCATCAGAAAATTAAGTCACCTAAAGCAATATGGGGTCAATAAGTAGCTTCCTTTTGAGACACTAAAACCAGCTATGCGAGGTTTGCTTGATTTTGTTTTCCCATTCTGTCCTTTTTTTCAGAGCAGCAAGAAAACCGAAACTGTGCAGTGAGACAAGCAGCATTACATCTTGTAACTTCACACTAGTACATGCACCAGCAAGGCAGGGCGTTTGGTCAGATGGCCTAAGGATGCTCTCTGAGAAAAGTGTGGTTACAGGCCGCAGCCTTCCAAGTTTTGGGAAAATATGCAGAGGCCTTCACATCCAGCTAAGGCCTCACACCTTTGACCAGCCAATTCCCTAGGTGGGTGGTAGCATTTCGCTATTCATCTTCAGTCTGCCCTAGACATGGCTTACATCTTTACATGGACATACAATATGTATTACAAATAAATCAGCAGCCTATCAGTTAGTCCTGTAAAACTCTTCATTTCTGCCTTGGGTTGCACGTCCATTCCAAGCTCTCCCCTCAGAACTTTCCTGTTATGCAAACCACAAATATAAATTACTGAACCAACACAACTTTATGCAGATCAGCATTTCCCGCATCCCTCAGTGAAGCCTGAAGATGAATGCAATGCAGGAGAACCCCTGGCAGCTGTTTTCTCACTTTGAAGGTAAAGTAAGGAGAAAAAATAGCTTAGGAGTTTCAGATTAAAAGATAATGGTGTATTTGCAGAATTGGTTGCTTGTGGATGAACTTCTTACACAGTGGTCGACATTTTTTTTCTTACAGTAAGGAGATCAATTATATGAGATTGTTAAAAATCACCCACAGCTGGGTATTGTTTCTCATTACCAAAGCATATGCGATGGCTAGAGATATATGAACATCTCTTTTATATTATACAACTGAGATCTACATAACTTGATGCTGACTGCTACATATTAGTAAGATATGTGCATGTAAGTGTGTAACTTTGTGGTTTCAAGGCCTATGATGATATTCTGCAAGTCACATTCAGTGACAAATATGCCAGGAAAACACAGGTAGATACAAGAACCTACATTGAATTGATTTTTCTCCTTGCTAAGGCTTCATAGCTGAATCAGAGTAAATGTAAGACATCACACCCCACACGTTTAGTTCCAAGCTATTGAGACAAAGCTTTTTGTAAGGTAGGAAGAAGTAGACAGAACTACATAAAAGCTTTAATGTGGTGGAGATGTGCTTCCTCCTGTTAACTTTCCCCTTTCCTCACAAAAGTGTATGGAACAAACTGTAATAGTTTCATGGTTTTTCTTGGTGAAACCTGCAGAATCTGAACAAGGTATGCAAATGAGACTGCTAATAAACAAGTTAACTGTTTATTTAGCTTGCTGTTTATTTAGACACCCAAGTAATGGACCCGTGAGCTTATAAGAATGGGTCAGAATGTTAAGGATCTGTAGGAATTGCTTTGTCAGCATCTTCCTTTCCTGAAATAATTTTTTTATAACTAATAGAGACTCTGGCATAGTCATGCAGAAATCCTAGCCTGCAACTTGCCATGCCTGTGCCAGAATCCTGCTCTGTTTCAAGGAACTGAGAACTGAATCCTGTGTTAGGATCCAGATTGCCCGCTTCTAAGGTCAGACCTTACAGCTGTAGTGAGCAACAGCAACATTTATTGAAGTATCGCTAATGGTGAATCCAAGAAACTGTGCACCCAACCAACTTTACCCACTTCAAGATCAAGAAAAAAGCAGGTGTAAGACCAGGGCCCTAAATGGGTCTTTCTTGATGTAAGATATTGGCCCCTGAACCCAGCGTACATCAGCTCAGTACTAGAGGCCTCGACTTTCTTTCATGAAGTCAGTGACAAAATTTACCAAAATACACAACAGTCTATCAAAAGATAATCATAGCACGCCTTTTTCTTTTGTATTCTTTAAGACTTTGTGACTTCTGTGTTTTTCTCTCAATTCCTTCCCTTTAATCATGGAAGCTATTTAACTTAGTTAAATGGAGTTTGTGATTACAAATTAGCAGTATCTGATAGTATAGCATAGTTATTTGCTATGCAATTCAAACGTTAAGTTTTTATGGGACATCACTGAAGAAAGTGTACATATACCAGCAAACAAAATGATACACATTTATTGACTCAAATATATACTTCTGTACTTCATATCATATATTATTTTCACTTCATAGTCTTAGTATAATTTACATTTAAATTCTTAACCTTGTCCTGCAAAAAGCCCTAGAGCTGCAGAAGAGAGGATGCTGACTTGTTCCAACTAAAGCAACAAATTAAATTGACTAAAAGCAAAAGGTACACTCCAGGAGTAAAAAGCTGCCTGCAAGAAAAGTGAAGATCATATATTTAGGGCTCTTTTTATTCACTCACTGAGACTGGACTACTAAGATTTACGTTTTGTAAATGAATTGCACCACAACTATTCAAGTTTCTGGGTAAGTAGCTCTAAAGAGTTTAAATAACTGATGAAATCTTTCCAACTTATAATTGCTCCTCATAAAGGTGACATACTTTTTTCTGAACTTGCAGTGAGGGAATATGAACCAGAAATTACACTGATTATGTAGAAGACATTTGAGAACTTGACTTTTATAAAAAAAAAAAAAAAAAAAAGTGTGCACTATGGTTGATTTAACACATAAGTTTATGTTTAAAGATGTTAGTACGTTTTTTATATTTTTATTTATTTGTTTATTTATTTTTAGGCGATGCCTGGCCAAAAATGGCAAAGAGTGCCCGAGACACAGAAGGAAAGTGTAGCAATTCCACACGCATCTATTAAGCTTTTTCCTCTCAAATGGCATAGTCCTGAAGGAGTGAAGAACACAGCACAACTGGATTAATAAAATTTTAGTGTCTTACATTTAAATAACTTACACTGAATTTACGTATTGGATAAATGTATTTTCTGCTAATTTCAGCATTAGTTTATGTTGAAGTTTCTTTAGTCTAATGACATTTGAAAGCAGTAAGTTTTTTTCTTAGAGAAATTTGAAGCGGGAAAGGGATAAAACCAGGCTTGCTATAGGTAAGCCTGTTTGAAGGATGGTATGCTAGTGAGATCCTTCAGACTGCCATTTCAGTGGAGGTGGGGGATGGAGATCCATGCAGCAGCAAAGACACCAGAGTTACTGAAGTGTTAAGAAACCACAGAAGTGCCTGAGAATGGTCATTTAGGAATTAGGGCTTATGTCCCCAAAAAGCTGGCAGGCTCAACAGCCCAACTGAAGAGCACCAATGTACACAGGATGGGCAACGAACCGGAGGAAGCCACTGTGCAGTAGGAAAGTTGTGAGGTAGTTGCCATCATGGAAACATGGTGGGATGACTCACACAACTGCAGGGCTGCAATGGATGGCTGTAAACTCTGCAGAGGGATAGGCAAGGAAGGAAAAGCAGTGGGGTAGCTCTGTATGTTAGGTAATCTTTTGCTTGTCTAGAGCTTAATGGTGGTGATGATAGGGTTGAGTGTTTATAGGTAAGTATGCGGGAAAAGACCAACAAGGTAGATACCATACTGAGAATCTATTACAGACCACCCCACCAGGATGAAGAGGCAGGCGAAGTATTCTGTAAGTGGCTGGGAGAAGTCTCACAGTCACTAGCCCTTTTTCTCATGGGGGACTTCAACCAACCAGCTGTCTGCTGGAAATACAATAAAGCAGCGAGGAAAAAGCTTGGGAGGTTCCCGGGATGTGTGGAAGGTAATTTCCTGACACAGCTGGTCAGTGAGCCAGCCAGGGAAGGCACCTACTGGACCTGTTGTTTGTGAACAGAGAAGGACTAGTGAGTGATGTGATGCTTGGAGGCTGCCAAGGTGATCACAAAATGATACCAGTTTTCAGTTCTTGGAGAGGTAAGGAGGGGGGTCAGCAGAAGTGTTACCTTGGACATCCAGAGGGCTGACTTTGTCCTGTTAAGGAGACTAGCTGACAGAGTTCCTTGTCAGACAGTCCTGAAGGGCAAAGGACTCCAGGAAGGCTGGACGTTCTTCAACAACGGAAACTTAAAGGCACTGGAACAGGTCATCCCCATGTCCTGAAAGACAAACTGGCGAGGAAGAAGACCAGCCTGGCCGAAAAGAAAGCTGTGGCTGGAACTCAGGAGAAAAAAGTTTATGACCTTTGGTAGAAGGGGCAGGCCACTGAGGAGAACTAAAAGGATGCCATAAGGTTATGCGGGGAGAAAATTATAAGGGCCAAAGCCCAACTAGAACTTAGTCTGGATACTGCCATAAAAAGACAATAAAAAATGTTTTTATAGATACATCAGCAATGGAAGGACAGCTAAGGAGAATCCCCATCCATTATTGGATGTGGGGGGAAATGTAGTGAAAAAGGATGCATGAAAGGCTGAGGTACTTAATGCCTCCATGGCTTCAGAGTCTTTAATAGTAAGACCAGTTGTTCTCCATGTACCCAGCCCCCTAAGCTGGAGGACAGGGAGCAGCATGAAGCCCCAGTAAGTCAAGGGGAAATGGTGAGTGACCTGCCACACCACTTAAGCACACACAAGTCTATGGGGCCAGATAGGATCCACCCAAAGGTATTGATGGAGCTGATGAAAGAGAGCTCACCAAGCCACTCTCCATCATTTATCAGCAGTCCTGGCTAACCTAGGAGGTCCCAGTTGGCTGGAGATCAGCAAATGTGACGCCCATCTACAAGAAGGGCAGGAAGGAGGATCCATGGAACTACAGGCCTGTCAGCCTGACCCTGGTGCCAGGGAAGGGTATGGAGCAGATCATCCCGAGCACTGTCATGTGGCATGTGCAGGACAACCAGGTGATCAAGCTTAGCCAGCATGGGTTTATGAAAGGCAGGTCCTGCTTGATGAACCTGATCTCCTTCTGTGACAAGATGACCTGCCTAGTGGATGACAGAAAGGCTGTGGATGTTTTCTATGTAGCCTTTGACACTGTTTCCCACAGCATTCTCCTGGAGAAACTGGCTGCTCATGGCTTGGACAGGTGTGCTGGTCACCGGGTAAAAAGTGGCTGGATGGCGGAGCCCAAGGAGTGATGGTGAAGGGAGATACATGCAGCTGGCAGCCGGTCACAAGTGGTGTTCCCCAGGGCTCAGAACTGGGGCTCACTCTGTTTAATATCTTTATCGATGACCTGGATGAGGGGATTGAGTGCAACATCATAAAGTTTGCAGATGACACCAAGTTGGGGGGAGTGTTGATCTGCTTGAGGGCAAGAAGTCTCTGCAGAGGGATCTGGACAGGCTGGACCGATGGTCAGAGGGCAATTTTATGGCCTTCAACAAGGAAAATTGCCAGGTCCTGCACTTGGGTCACAACAACCCCAAGCAACACTACAGGCTTGGGGAAAAGGCCCTGGGGGTGCTGGCTGACAGCTGGCTGAACACGAGCCAGCAGTGTGCCCAGGTGGCCAAGAAGGCCAACAGCACCCTGGCTGGTATCTGAAACAGTGTGGCCAGCAGGACAAGGGAAGGGATTGTCCCCCTGTACTGGGCACTGGTGAGGCTGCACCTCAAATACTGCGTTCAGTTTTGGGCCACTCACTGCAAGGAAGACAGTGAAGTGCTGGAGAGTGTCCAGAGAAGGGCAGTGAAGCTGGTGAAGGGCCTGGAGCACAAGTCTTATGAGAAGCAGCTGAGGGAACTGGGGCTGTTTAGCCTGGAGAAGAGGAGGCCAAGGGGAAAGCTTATTGCTCTCTACAGCTCCCTAAAAGGAGGTTGTAGGTAGGTGGGGGTAGGTCTTTTCTGCCAGGTAAGAAGGACAGGACAACAGAAAACAGCTTCAAGTTATGCCTGGGGAGGTTTAGGTTGGATATGGGGAAAAATTTCTTCACTGAAAAGGTGATCAAACATTGGAACAGGCTGCCCAGGGACAAGGTGGAATCACCAGCCCTGGAGGTATTTAAAAGATGTGTAGATGTGGCAATTAGGGACATGGTTTAGTGGTAGACTTGGCAGTGCTAGGTTAATGGCTGGATTTGATGGTCTTAAGGTCTTTTCCAACCTAAATGATTGTATTCTATTTTATTCTGTGAAATTGCCTGAGTTTATTATGATTTGACATTTACATCACAGTCATAGCCTGCAGCTTCAGCCAAGATCAAATCCCCACTGTTCATGCACATAAAAATGTATGGTCTCTGCTCCAGAGAATTTAAATCTGAGGTCACCTGCTAAACCAGCTACAGAAAACCAGAGAATCTAAATAACAAATTTTCAACATAGCCATTCAGAGAACTGCAACCCTGAGGTTATTGTTACTGACACAAAAAAGCCTGAAGGAGGATTTTTGTTCCCCACAGTGAAACTACTTCTTGTATGCAGCCCACATAATCTGGGTAAACATTCTTTCTAAGATGGAAACCAAACAACATAGATTTGTTGTGTGGCCTAATGTTTGAATATAGTAGTTTTTCTTGTGCGTAAACGTCACGCTATGATTCAGACCACTGAGAAAGGGTCATTAATTTAGAATTCAATTTATTTTACTTGCACAGGAAAGGTTTGCATTACCGATTTGCTGGAGTTTTATTATGTTTGCTGTGATGAAGGCATACTTCTTAGAAAGATAGATTTTGATTTTCCATTTTAAAAATGCAGGACTTGTTGAGGTCTGGATTTGGGCCTGTCTTTTGACTGTGAAATACACCTTAACCTGATTGTTAATTCACCAAGACTGTACAAATTTTGAAGGGCTGTCTGCAAGCCAAAGTCCTTGATACTTAATACTTCTGTATTAATTGCTTTTAGTCCCTTCCTAAGATCCCTTATTTCCAATCTCCTACCCTACAATATACCCACATATATTAAAAAAAAAAAAATGAATATGTATCAATAAATGTATATCAAATATGCAGCTGTCAATATTTAGTCCTTTAAAGTTCTTTTACCTTGTCTAAAACCCACTGCTTGATGTAATTGTTCAACCCGCCAGTAAGCAGTAAACACTCTACATCCAAAATTCAATTCTGTCCTACTTGGGAGGCTCACACAGTGGGATGCTGATGAGGTTTCACAACTCTCCTTCATTCTGTCTCAGGTGCATAGATGTCCTTTGCAAGAAATTATCTGGTGCTAGATAAAACACCTCCAGGCACTAATAGCATTACAAAGGCAGTACTTTCTCAATCAGCATAGCAGCAATTGCTGGTGACCCAACCTGTTCCAATTCTGCAGCAACTGAAGTAAGACCCATTCTTTCTTATCTGAGATCTCCTTAAGCATGTTAATGAAAGATTTTGCCATCTGAAAGACTTTTTAAAACAAAATCTGTTGAATCTATT
Organism: Falco peregrinus; assembly: GCF_023634155.1. Taxonomy (NCBI): domain Eukaryota; kingdom Metazoa; phylum Chordata; class Aves; order Falconiformes; family Falconidae; genus Falco; species Falco peregrinus. Next base: position 84,694,371 of record NC_073723.1, read on the forward strand.
GCTTCTTTCTTTGGAAGCATATCCTATATAGAGGTTCTCTACAGTATCTATTTTCAGCTGTTTTCTTCAAGACTGTTAAACTGACTCTATATACAGTATTTTGTTCTATACTCAGCATGTTCTTTACATGTGGAATGACAGTGGGCCTTTTTTATAATTGTACTAATATTTTGTAATTTATTTGAAAGCCACTTCTCTGAATACTTAGGAAGCTCAAAAGACTTGTTTTTTTAAGGCTGGAATTTTCTTTCTAAATCTCTCCTTTTGACTAATTGCTTTCATATGCTGTATTTGACATTCCTTCATCACTTTATACCGGACAGAGGAAAATGAAAAAGGTACTTAATTTGCTCAAATACAATTTTGTAGGGGGTTATAATTTTTTTTGGGGGGGAAGGAGTATGAATATTAAACACTAATAAGTTGAGCCTAAAAGCCTAAAAACTTTACACCGTAGTACTTATAATGTGAATTTACTTACTAGAATTTCCTTTTTCTTCATCTGCAAATAAGTTTGCAAATTTTCTGTTTAAAAGAATGCTTTCTTATTAATCAGAGTCTGAGTTAAATTCTTGAATTAACTTTTACTGTTACACTTGGAATGCTTTTTGCTATGCTATTTAAATCCCTTTATTACATGTCTGCACATCATTGTTGTGAAGGACTTTATTGGTTTGTTGGACATACTTCAAGTCACGTTGAAGATTATCCAGGATTTTGTTTCACTGGTTGTTTTTCCACCAGTGAACATGAACTATTTTGTTGTACCTTTCACCAACCTTGATTTGATCAGTTTTATGCTCTCAGGTCTTTGTTTCCAGTAATTTGCCAATTAAGTTGCTCAGATACATCCTTATTTATTAAAAGTGGCTGCATTTTCTGCTTAGTTAGCAATAGTGGATGAACCTATTATGAATACATAATGAATTAATATAGTGAATGAGGCCTTAACTATTATTATAATTTTCTCTAATTTGGTTTCTCTCAAGACCTGCATTACTCATAGTGGAATCCTTTGAACTCTGAAGGTTATGGAGAAAGTGAGATGCCACTTTCAAGTTAGTGAAGCTATGAAAAGCTTTTAGGCTTCATGGTGAATTTAAAATCCAGTATTACCATCACAAAGCTGTATGGTCTGAATACATTTCATAGACACCCACTAACAATGAATGTCTCTGTCCCTGGCCTAGCCTGTAGGCAGGCCTATTAACCCTCCTTCAGGTAAACATCTTCCAATCTTCTCCCATTTGTCTGCATCTGTGAAAGTCTGTTGGACTGTGAGGTCCTTCAAAAGGTTCAAAATCTCCAGAAACTTCTACGTCATTAATGACAGCACCCTCCCACTCATGAAAGAGGGAAGGGAAATGCCAAGAGAAAAGTGAAGGAAAAGACAGCATCTCTTCAGTCCCATTGCAAACAATTATTTTTTTTGCAAATGTTGGCTTTTTTGAATGCAGAAAACTCAGGTGGCAGTCAATAAGGAAACAAGAGTTGCTCATTTCAATCAGTCTCCCTACTGTCATCCCTGTGATTTTATTCCACTGGACTGCTGACACACACCCACAGCAGTGTGAACCCAAGGTGATCCTACTTAAGTGTTGCCACTTACCAATATTGATTGCATAACAAAGCCTTTTGCTTCATTTTCTGCTTCTCTTTGAAATTATATCTAAGGTCTACTAGCATTTTATTGTAACGCCTGTAATATCTACTTGCAGCTTTGTTTTTTCCTCTTCTTTTTCCTGCTAATAAAGTCTTCTGCTATCACCTTTGGTCAATTCATTAGCTGCCCAGACACGTCAGGACCACAAGAGGCCTTGCTGTCCCTGCCCACCCCCTCAGGGCACCTGCCCACGGCCCACGGCCCAGGGCCCCACCGCAGCCCCCCGGAGCCACCAGCTCCTGCCCCAGTGACCCCACAGCGGGGCTGGTCTCCAGCTGCCCACAGCCCTCCCTGCCCAGCCATGGCCCCCGCTGAGCCGTGCCCGTAGCCGGGCCCACCCGTGGGCCCATGTCCCAGCCTGGCCTCGGCCTGGCCCCATCCCCAGGGAGGTGCCCGGGGCCGGGGGTGCCCTGGTGCCCCTCTACTGCCCTGCTTGATCCAGCAACCTGGAAGTTTGACAGCAACCCTAACCCATCACATTTTTGCTGTCATCAGTGCAAAGCCAAGCCGGCAACAAGAAGCTCACAGGCAATAGTTTGTGTCAATGAAAATATCGGTAACGCTGTATGGCACAGACACTAGCAAACAGTTATTTAAAAAACAACGCACAGATTACTAATTGAGATGTTTTGCCTTGGGTAAGACTCACACAGAGACCCAGGCCTGGTACAGAGGATGGGCAGTGGCCTGTCTGTGCTGCTGGGGAACCCCCCAGGAGTTCTGCTGGGCTCTGACCCTGGCCCACCCTGGCCCTGGGAGCTCCGTCCTGCCTTAGCTCTGCACTGGAAACCTCCTGGTGTGACCATTTCTCCACCTGAAGAAGTGGCTTCCACTGACTATTTAAAATTGTCAATATGCAGTTTGGAAGATTTGACCATCAGAGCTGCCTGGTGACAGCTATTCCCACAGCTGCTGCAAAGAGAAATGCAGAAATAACACGATCATAATTCTCACCATGGCTAGTAATTTGGATTATCTATTTTCTGTGTAAAAACTAAGTGCTTATTTTAAAATAATGATCTATTCCACTCAGCAGCACTGCTGTAAGACCAAGTCAGGTGCGTACCAAAAGATCAGTAACGCCAGAAACATGCACATTTTCTTATGACTATACTGATTTCTTAGCAGAGACATGGCAAGGTATTTTGTCAAATAATGCCGAAAAACAAAGTTCAGGCCCATGAAGTTTCACCTTTTTTTTCTGAATGTTTATCTGTACACAGATATCCAATTCCCACAATGTCACTCAGAAAGAGAAGTTTTATGTAGTCTATCTTGGCAAGAGTGAAGGCTCTAAAAAATTAATCACAACCCCCAAAATTCAACGATCAAGCAGCATATTAGATATTTTTCCTGCAAGAATGCAGTAAGAGGTGATGTGAATGTCAGTTTGCTAGAAATGGATGTTGCTTCTAGGAGGGTCAAGCTAAATTTTCTTGCTTTTCAACATGACCAAATTTGTAATGAGAAATTTAGAAACTGCAGCCACATGCATATATACTTGCATTCTTTAAATATAAAACAAATATAAATAGAAAAGAAAAAAAAAAAGCTCACATTTCTATTTAAAATAGCAAACCTCACTGTATCACAAACTATTTCATTTAATATTCAAACACTTCATTTGTAGTTTGATTTACTTCATTTTCTATCACCCTTTGCATGTCTACTACTTGTTAAAAAAAATCCCTCAAAAAATAAAGTATGAAAACAAAATATGCTTTTTTTTTTTTAAATCTTTGTATATGCATAGTGATATGAAGTGACCATTACAGTGTAAGAAGCAAAGTGATTTTATACAGCCTGTGGACAATTAATAAAAATGCTAACAATCTCTCAACAATGTTAACAATTCTTTTATGGCTACGTCCCCTTGGGGTTTTCTCTGGATTAAACTGAAGTGATTAATGTTCTTTTCAGAGAAGTAGAACGCATTTAAAACCATTGGTAAAGAAACCACTAGACATGGACAGTTCAGTGTCCTATATTCTAAACCACCTTGTCTGGAGAGGAAAAAAAATGTTTTCTGGAGTAAAAATGGACCAGAAATAATTGCAGGGCAGCAAAGCAAATGATGAAGTGAGATTGCTCAGTCACAGTGATGAAAGCAGACCTATGGCATTTAAATATTCACTGGGGTTCCTATGTCTGCTAGGCTTTTCCTGCTGTGGAGATGATATGGCATTATGCAAATTTGCAGTGGTAAAAGACAATTTCCATTACCAGAAAGGCTGCTAATTCTAATCAATCTTTTGTTAAAAAAGAGCTATTTACTGAACGGTAAAACTGCGTCCCAGGTATGAAGGGAAAAGTTCAACAGCATTGTTGACAGATGTACCACTTAGGGCTGATTGCGCACACAGAATATTAAAAGCAGTGCTGCCATCTCTTGGTTGTTTTGGGCTGTATGAACCGTACTGTATTTGACACACATAAAAAACCCAAAAACAAACCTGCAGAAATAATACTGTTCAGCAATGCCAAACTACAGGACATGAAAGGGTAACATTCGAGTATTTCAGTAGATGGGACTACCCATATTGTGCCTCCCTATCAGCTGTCAGGAGACATACAATGGTGGGGTTTCCCCCTCTCTCTTCTTGCCTTTGGGGTAATTTCACTTCCTGAAAAATGTTCACATTTGTAGTAGACAGAAGGGAAATGTCTCAGAGACCATTTAGGGTGTCATCTGTTAAATTCTAAGCCTAAAAGCATATGAGTCCTGCAGGGAAGATTCCTGCTGGGATTTTTTTTTTTTTTTTTTTTTAATCGGGAGGATATATATGTGTTTCACATTTGTATTTATATATATATATATATAAAATTATTTCTATATATACAAGAATGTATCAGTGAAATAGTTGCCCTGTTACACTGGAGGAATAAAAATAATTCAATCAATACCACACAGATGTTGGGTCCTGTCCATGTGGCAGAATCCTAAAGGCAAAACTTGCCAATGAACTGCCAGAATCAGAGCCCTGTCTTCTCTTTCCTTCTAGATTTCATCCCATCTTATATGCAGACAAGGGATTGCATTATATTTCCTTCATAGGAAAAATATAATAAAACATGGTGCAACAGAAACCTGCGTACTGTCTCTCTTACGTATTAACGCTCCTAATATTCTTAAAACAGATGTTTATTGCCATGGCCCTATTCACCTAAGCTTTTGCTTGGATATAAAGTTTGAAGACTCCTAGAATCATCCAGTCCAAATCACTTTTTAAGACACTTCACACAAACAGAAGTTGTGTATATGTAATACTTGTGTTGAGTATTTTTTTTCCCTATGACTCAGGCCTCTCATATCTCCTTAGTTGTAAATCTAAAACTTGAGTCACTCACTATTCTGTCATAAAAACCTAGTTAAAACCTTTTCAAGAGCAAATTCATTAGGCATACAAGTAATTTAAGTCACAAAATTCAAAAGCACTTTCTAAAAAACGTTTCTCATTCAGTTTTCATTTCTTCATTTAGATTGAAAATGATAGTCATGAAAGAAAAGAAAGATCTTTTGTTTTTCCAACTTCAACAATGAAATGAAGGTGCTTCATTAGCTATTTTGTTACCTTTGCAGGGTTCACCCTTGCTTATCATGAAACCTTATAGAAATTAAGGTGGCAAAGGACCTCTGGAGATCATTTAGCCCAACTCTCTGCTCAGAGCAGGTCCAATTAGATGAGGTTGCCCAGGGTTCTGTTCAGGTGAGGATTCAGTACCTCTGAGGACAGAGGTTCCACAACCAAACTGTGTACCTGTTCCCAAACCTGACTACTTCTGCAGTAAAAATAAAAGTCTCAATATTTTATCACAATTGTACTTTGTGTACATTGGCTTTCATTCTGTTGCTGCTGGCTCACGTCTCACTGTCCACCAGGCCCTCTGAGCTCCCTTCTATCCAGACAGCTCCAGCCTGTACTGTTGGATGGTGCTATTCCATTTCAGATGCAGGACTTAAACTGTGTGAAAAACGGAAAGACGTGCAGGACATAAAAGACAATTGTCACAAGTGTTTAAATGGAGTACAGAGTGGAATGGTACTAATGCAACATATTCTTTCCACTGAGTACCAACATACAGGGTTTTTTTTTACAGCAGTTATTTGGCAGTTCAGTTCCTTGTGACCTAGGGTGCAGGTGCAAGATGGGAGAGGCAACAGATTATCGATTATCTGATGTAGCTTGACACCCAAGTAAACAAATCACAATGTATAATACAACTCTGTCACATCACAGCTTACTACTGCTTTGTTTCTGCATGTATAACTCATGACTCTTCAGCTGCATTTAAATTTGGATATATGTGATGCAGGTAAGCACTCTGTGGTACTGGAGCCCCTCTGTATGTAGTAAGGGAAGAAAAAGAGAAAACAGAGAAGCCAAAACACAAGGGGCACCACCCACCCCACCCCTACCCTCCACGATTCAAAAAATTTAACATCTGTCATTGATCAAAGTAAGACATTCGCCTGTAGCTGCAAAAGCAGGCTAGGAATTAATATGTCAGGTACCACAGGAGTAGAAAAGAAATCCTCTGGTACTGAGCTGCATAGAAACAAAACTAAAAACTTCAGTTACACCATCCAAACTTAACAGATTAAAATTCTTAATATCAGGAAATCCTGTATTATATACCAATATTGATACAATCAAGAAATTCAGCAGGTGCACAAAATCAGTAATTTATTATTTTTCTTTCAAGATCCCAGGTTTTGTTTTGTTTTGTTTGGTTTTTTTATGTATGTGAATGTAAGCAAAGATTGCCTTTACATGAAGAAACTCATAAAACTGAATGGAGACACCCACCCACTCAGCTGAGGGTTTTGACCTGACATGTTCAAAATAAAAAAGGATTCTTAAGTCCAAAGTTTGCTTAACTATTTCAAACCTGAGAAGCTGCAATGGAATCAAGAACCGGTGGGATATACCATTCTGAACCTACTTCCCAAATACTACGGAACAAAATGTTCAATAATAAAAGCGTTAAGTAGTCTTTGATCAGTTTATATTGATCAGTCACAAACATGACAAGAGAAACAGATAAGCCGTGGGAGATGTAGTATTATGTTACGTTACCTACAGATTTTACTTCCAGGTGACCACTAAGAAGAATACATAATCAGCTTTTCTACTCAAATAAATATTGTTAGTTAAAAGAACAGTTTAAATTTATTTTAAAAGAAATCATGAGTAATGCTTTTAAAGATATTATATGCTTGTTGCAGTATTGTACCATATAATTCAAGCACCATTTGCCTTGCAAATTAGTGTTTCAAGTGACACCCATAGGGCACAGCCTTGCAGCAAGGAAGTTCACCAGATACAAAAGCTGTAACTGTTCAGCCTGGAGAAGGCTCAAGGGGAATCTTATTCATACATATAAATACCTGAAGGGAGAGTGCAAAGATTACTGAGCCAGGCTCTTTTCAGTGGTGCCCAGTGACAGGACCAGAGGCAATGGGCGCAAACTGAAACACAGGAGGTTCCCTCTGAATGCCAGGAAACACATTCTTACCATGGGGAGTTGACAATATGTAACCATCACAATATTTGAAGACGTTTTCCAAGCTATAAAGCATCATTTCTGTATGACAGTTACTTCTGTAGCTTTCCAGGGCATTATGTTCATTAGTTTCAATAACACTTGGGTCATAAATTAATCAGTTTTCTGCAGATGGACACTATGTTAACAAGAATGGCAATTAGTACAGTGGTTTATGTACTATTGACATTCCACAAGTATATCATCTATTTAACTATGATTTTTTATAATAATACCAGTCTCTGACAACACTTTTGCCTAGCATTGCTTTGGTTATAATATCTAACCCTGGTAGGTTTTCTGATGGAACCAACAATAACCTGGAACTAAGTTTTCTACTTACTTTTTGGTGAAACACCCCTACACGCATCAGTGCAGTGAAGTACTGCCAGTATTATGACTGATGGTCATAATATGGAATTACCAGAGTCCTATCTCTCTGTCACTTTCTTTACGAAATATGGCAGACAGTAGAATTTGCCCAGTTGCTCACCACCCATACAATGTTATATATATAGCACCTAAAATAATAATGATCCTTACTACATCTTTCTTGTCACTGAGACACTAGAAAGAAAAACATTCCAACATCACCAGTCCAGATATGTGAAAAAATAGAAATATATGATGCCCTGATGATATGTTTCTGCTAACAGGTTCACCTTCCCTGATAACCAACAGAGGCAATACTGAAACGTGCCATTGAACTCTTCAGAAAAGGTTTCTCAAAGCTTCACTCATGGAGGCCCATTTCATGGGTGGGACAGTGTGCCAAAGGGTAATGGAACATTCACCTGTGATTTAACACTTTAATGTGTTGTCTTGGTTTCGGTTTTTTATCAGTACCATCCCTAAAGGCTTCCCAGACTGCAATATGGGAACGCTTGATAGTTAGTATCTAATACTTTCACTGAATCTCATTTTTTTGTAATGTGTTATTGCTGGGGATTGTCTTCGGAATCATACCGATATTATTTCCTATTTTTGTTTAGAAAAAGAGGGACAGCCCCTGATTCAAGAGGCGTTTTCAGAAACTACATAATCACATTTATTTATATAAGAGAAACATCAAAACACAGTTTGAGGACAGAACTGTTGACTGGGAGAATAAAATGGAGTATCTCTTTTACTGCTGGTTTTATTCACAACGGTTACTACCTCACTGCTCTTTGCTAATATACATTCATGGTTTTCTCACCTTGTACTTAAACTAAGACTGCCTTAGACAATGTATAAAGTTCCATTGATGATGGTTTTGTCCTTTATAAGCTGAGAAGGAATATTGCTCTTCCTAAATAACGATGTCAGTAGTTTTAAGTTTAAAGGTTTAAAGACAGCAGTACTTTTATCATCCACGAAGTGGACAATGATAATGGCTTAGCTATTGAAATGATTAACACACAGCAGAGAAGACAGAGAATGTTATCCTCATGAAGGCTTCCTTAGTGCAGCTGATTTCTCACCTTAAATTCACAAAATGTCCTATTTTAGAAACTCGGCATGGCTTCCGGGATTCAGCCTAGCTCTTTGCTATTCTCCACACGCAGGCTCTGGAACTTCTGCATCCATCAGTGTCACGACTCCAATGAAGCCAGGAAGTATCAGTACTTCCTGTCTTTTAATCACAAGTTTCCTTAAAAACAAACCAGTAGGTGTGGAAACTTCTACAGAGAAAGAAAATCCATCAAAATTTTGCCACTTTTTTTCACATCACCATTACAAGGCTAATACAGAGTGGTACATTTTGGACTATTTAACCCTACCACCTTCACTACGCTTCTCAAAACTGAGTTCCCCAGCTATAACAAAGACAAAAAAATGAGATATGTTCCTAGAAATTCCAAGATGGAAGAATCTGTTAGAAAAAGATGACATTTCCAGCATTAACCCATTGTAATGCACTTTTTGAGGTCAATTTACTTTCCTAGAACATCTGGGAGGCATGTTTCACAGTTAGGAGCCTTTTACACACAACTTCCACAGGCTCACCACTTTTCAGGACGAGTTTTAAGCTTAAGAGTTTATGTTGTCCACAGCCGCGATAAGGATAAAAGCAAACTTTCTAACTAATAGCTACCAGTCCTCTTTGATAGTGGCACCGTGGTGTACTTTTTCCTAGGGCCTTGTTTGAAAAAAGATCTGAGCCTGTCTCAGGCAAGGTTGTTAACTGGAAGACAAAGAAGAAAACCTACAAGGAGGGAACTGAAAACATTTTCAGGAATGCAGATGAGGCCCATTTTACTTCAATATGTGCCTCCATCCTCCAGGACAGAGAGAAGTGTTTGACATGGATATGGCAATGATTTTAATTTTCAATATTTTTGCTCTACATCTGTCTTATCCTACTTCCTTACAGTGCTAACATAGGATGTGCATTCTCAGGAAAATATGTGGCCAGATATATGGAGCTTAAATTATAATTGTGTTGTGGCTGGGTATCAGGGCTCTGTCTGTGTGCGCACCTGGGACTTGGTGGGGGCGGGGGGAGGAAGTGCCAGGCAAACACAACTGAGAGTCTGGACTGATTTGAGCCAGTGGACTGACCGATCTCCAAGCTGGCTGTTTTTTAACAAACACGCTGTCCATGAGTGCCTGTACAACAAGTAAATCCAGCTGATCAGATACTCTGGAATCACGAAGGAACATTTCTCAGTTAGGGAGAATAGTGTAAACAGCTGTTTTTTCTTCCCTGCCTCACCTTCCTGGAAAGGAGAAAGGCATTTAGATTAATTAATGGAGATGTTTTAGTATTTTCAACCAGTATGGTTTGCCTTGCCTCAACTTACTGCTACACCCTGTATAGAAAACAAGTATTTCTCAGGTGAAGTCAGCCCAGAGTACTGCTGAGAAAGCTCTCTGACTATCCAGTAAGACCCCAAAGCATCACATGGAGGTGACCTTTTCACTTACCAGAAGGAAAGAGGACAATTAAAAGACACATCACAATCACATGAACAGGTAGGTTTTGACAAAGTCACAGCCCACTGCTTAAAAGCTGTGTTTATCTAAGATTTCAGCTCTCTGTAAGTCCAAAGCAGACTGACATCCTTAAATGTAAACGGGGAGTCAAGGTAGTACCAAGAACAATTGTTTTTCACTGAGGAAACGGAAAGTGGGCCAGGCACTTCAGGTACAAGAAACACACAGCAAGAGGCTGTCTGAGCAGAAGCTAAGGATCTACTGAAAGAGTCTGAAACTATCATTTCCTTAAAAGAGACGGTTCTGTCAAGGTTATACTAGCTGAAAGATGAGACCTAAACCAGTATGTAATTCAAAACACTGCAAGTAATAGATTTACAAATTTACTCCAGGAGTAGTAGTAGAACTAATGCTGTTTGACATGTCAGATCTATCACCAGACTGACCACATAATCAATGGAGAAATTAAATCCTGACATAACTATTAACTGGAAGAGGTTAAAAGAATCTCCAGACCAGTACGCTTTCCTAGATGTAACTAAAGCCGTGTTTGTAACATTATTAGGCACCAACCTATGCAGAGGAAAGTTCTCATAACAGATCCTCATTTACAGCATTCTCCGCTGTGCCGGGAGCTATTACATCTTGCATGTCTTTAACAGGTATTGTAATCACATCCATCTTCATTTTTTTCTAAAGCTCTGAAGGGCACATATATAATTATCTATAGTGGACCTACAATGAAGCAGCTTTAAAAAAAAAAACCCAACATTTCCATTTCTATTTCTAAAAAACCCCATTTTTCTTATTAAATTCATGAGTAGCAACTTCATTCTTTACTACTTACACATCATCCTGGTTTGTGTGAGATGCTTCTACCATTCATTAGATGCCAATCAACCTTGGGATAACAACCACCTCAGAAATAACTTCAGTGAATGAAATTATGTTTAGTAATACATGAAAGACCTAGACAGTTCTGATGAGAGAGTATACAGCTTAACAGAGGTCCAGGGATGGGGAATTGCATTACTGCTTGCATCAGCCTAAATGATCCTACAGCAACCATCTCACATTGACACAGCTTGAAGATTTAGGCACTGTGTAGCAAAGAGCCAGTTTTATCACAGCCCATCCACTATCAACTGTTTGCAAAAGATAAGAATTCATTTGCATTTTTAATGGTGGTTCAATGTCTTGACTTTTTTTGCAGATGCTACATTGACAAATACAAATTATAGCTGCAAACGTTCACTTCTGTAGGCTTACTACATATATTTTGGGGATGTATTACTTCAGTAAAGATCAAGCACTTGTATGGCACCAATTGACACAGGTGAGTAATTACGCTGTATTTAAACTTGTATTAATTCTTTGATGGAGTATTTTAATATATCCTACAACCTTCTGGGTCAGAAGATTACAAGGTTTATTTGCATTCCAAGTCCACCCTTTCAGTAGCAGAGATCACTAAAAAGGGTTGTCAACTGATATCCACAACATAGAAATTAATCTTCTCTATCACTTCTTTTCCCCCTTGTTCTGTCTTCATCAGGAAAACATGCATGGAAGACTGCAACAGTCCACATTCATTTGCTAAATCACCTAGTTATTAATGACAGCCATTGGGCAGACTTTTATAGGGCAATCTGTTTTCTTCAGTTTTAACAGCTACCCATCATTTGACCAAATGCCCCTGTTGAAAAAAATGTAATAAAATAAATATATCACACTTTATATATAGTCTTAATATATCACAAAAAGGCATTCCAAGATACTGTGAATGTCCTATGCACTACATATTTGCCTTTAATGTCTCATACATAATTATCAGAATACTACCTTCTTACTACAAAGGTACCTTAAAAAAGTGATGCAAATCTCCTGAGAGGCTAAGCTGAGATGAAGAAGAATTAGCAAACATAAGGGACTTCAGAGTTGTTTTATGGCAATATAAGCATTTATTTCTGATACATTTCCAGGAACGTACACGGAGTTTATGCGATTGCTTAAGTCTGTACTCATAGTTCTATATACCCTGAATTAAACACTAGTCACTCACTTTCAAGATGTCAACTTCTTACACTGTGTGACTATAGAACATTAACCATCCCTGCTCAAATCTCAATTGATTAACAAGGCAGCACCTCTGTTGAAGGATTTGTTAAGGCATGGCAGATAAAGACAGTTATCTAAACTCCATGCTGACACACACAATACACAACTTCACTGAAGGATCTGCATTTAAATCAGCTGAACGCCTTGTATCATCATATACATTTTACAGCAGCTATTTCAAAAGTGCAACAGTAAATTTCTGGAGGAGCTTCCATGGAAAACAACAGCAGCAGAAGAGGGAGGCTGTGCAGCACTCATTCCACGTGGTTAACTTATTTACAACTCCATTATACGCTACAGTGTGTTCCACTGTACTGACGGTTTCATATAATGCTCACTTACACTAATGCTTCAGGCTGAGTGGTGCAGTTGTCATGCCTGCGGGACAGGATGCCATGCAGAGGGACCCGGACAAGCTCGAGACATGGGTCCATGTGAACCTCATGATGTTCAAGGCAAGGCCAGGTTCTACACACGGGTTGGGACAACCCCTGGTATCAATAGCAGCTGAGGGATTGAAAGATTGAGAGCGGCCCTGCAGAGAAGGACCTGGGGGAACTGGTGGGTGAAGAGCTGCACGTGAGCTGACAGTGTGCGCTCGCAGCCCAGGCGGCCAGCCCTCTCTGGGGCTGCACCACAAGGAGCGTGGCCAGCAGGTCCAGGGAGGTGGTTCTGCCCCTGGGCTCTGCTCTGGTGAGACACCACCCCCACCCTGGAGTGCTGCCCCCAGCACAGCAATGACATGGACCTGTCGGCGTGGGTCCAGACAAGGGCCACAAAAATGATCAGAGGGATGGAACACTTCTGCAAAGAAAGCCTGAGCGAGTTGGGGCTGTTCAGCCTGGATAACAGAAGGCTCTGGGGAGACTTTATTGTGGCCTTGCTTTACTTAAAGCGGACTTGTCAGAGAGATGGGGACACAACTTTTGGCAGGGTCTGCTGTGATAGCACAAGGGACAATGGTGTTAATCTGAAAGAGGGTAGATTTGGACTAGAGAAAAGAAAAAAAACTTATGAGGGTGGTGAAACACTGGCACAGGTTGCCCGGAGAGGTGATAGATGTCCCATCCCTGAAAACATCCAAGGTCAGGTTGGACTTGCTTATTGCAGGGGGGTTGGACTAGATGATCTTTGGAGAACCCTTCCAACGAAAACCTTCTATGATTCTATTATAATGAAAATAACAGTGGGATGTGACTTGTGAAATATAAGAAACTTTCACAAGATGTGTCTGAAAATATAGGCATATATCAGGATGCAGGACTTTATTACAGCATAAAACTTCCCTCAGTATTACCTACTGTATTATTAAACACAATATGGAAAGCAGTGTTTCATAATAAAACTATACATAATATATATAATGATAATAAAACTTATAAATATATGTTTGATACTAAAACAGTGCTATTGCAGAAACCTGTAGGTAAACGGAAAACTTGGTAATCTCTAGTTAGGCTAATTAATATGTGTCCATCAGGAGTGGATAAAAACAAATATGTATCTGTTGGGCTGTATATTTAGTATTTGCTAACATATTTGTTTAGCAAACAACATGTGTTTCCTTAGACTTCTATCTCCTAATTTCTAGATTTTTCCTCAGAAATTAAATTTTTGTCTTGTTTGAAATCCTTTCCTCCTACTATATAATTTTATCATTTATTATGATTTTATTTGTATTCTCAGGCATTTATGTTTTACATTAAGAACTTCATATTGTACAACTATTTTTAGTTGTTTTCTCATGAGAGAATTATTTGCGACGAAGATGATACATCAAATTCTCTAGCTATGAAAGAGGCTCAAAGTAATTAGGTCTGTAACTCTTCTCTAAAACCAAAAGGAATTGATAACCTTATCAAGACTTCTTTGAAATTCTTAATCAGAAGATTAATGTATTCATTTTTTAGATTTTTATTTTACATAATGTACTTTGTATATTCAATTTTAGTTCTTGTTCAAAATACCTATAATCTTTTTCCCCATATTTTTAAAACTCCCTTTTCTATTTTACATCATTTTCACTTTGTGCTTCCCCATATTTTTTATGTTCACCCCACAATTCCATTTCATTTAGGTACAAGACACAGTGGCAAGTGTGGATTAAACTTGTGTATGCAGCATGTGTGTGCCTGTGTGAGCCAGAGAATATGTTCATGTCTTTTAGCGTAACTGAGAAAAGCCTTTCTCTGGCTCAGTGCCCTCAGCTCTACAAAAAATGAAATCACAAACTAAGTCTCTGTCCTTCTATACCTTGCCAGCAATGATTAGACAGATATCTTATTGCTGTAATGAAAAATGTTTCATCCATGGACATTCCCCCTCACTGTGCAAAGGAAGAAGAAAAAAAGCCAGGTATTACCCAGGCTGACACTGAAGTACAGACTTGGAATTGCAAAATTAAATAAAATTGCAAAGTTCAATCCAAATTCTGAATACCAGTGAAGCAAACTAGATGCTGTAAGCATTTTTTCCACTCCTACACTAAGTCCCCCCCAAACCCTTTAGACATTTGTCCTGGTAATTGATCTACTTTTGCTTGCTTTTTATCAGCAATGCACTTTATTTTTTTTTTTTTTTTAATTCATTGAATCTGAAGAATTTTTTCTATTGCTATATTTGGCATCCCTCCAGACTGATGTTAAATAATGATGACAGCAAATGTCCACAATATAGTACACATTCTTGTATGTATCAGAAATTTTTATCTGTAAACTACTCACAGTAGACTACAGACTGTGTAAATTTAATCTGAGTCACTGTGGCAATAATAACTCCTTATTTTTGTGAAAGTATTTCAGCACAACATTTGAGCTATTTCAAAAATGTAATCAAAGAACTCTCAATGTTTGCTGTCAATATCTTGTGCTTTTAGTAAATTATAGATGTAGGTATGCATGTCCAATTACCTGATTTGACAGACAACAAAACTGCACATAGTTCGGGTATCCCAGCGCCCCTCCAGGGCAGTGAGGACGGCTGCCTTCTTTTGGAGGCAATCAGAACAGTACTGCTGAAGCCTCTACCTCCACCACTTAGTTAACTAATAGGTTTAAATGGCATTGGTCACTCAAGGAGTTTTTTCAGTTCACTTTCCTCCCTTTGACCTCTTATTGTTCATTGCCTGTTTTAATTTTGTAAGCAGATTTTTGATAGCCAACCTTAAGACTGCACATCTTTCCACATTCAAACGCAAGTATTGTACACACGCACTAACTAAATACGTTGACAGGACAGGGTAAAATTTGACATTTGGGAAAGTAGGAACTGCTACTAAATCAAATGTTTAGAGTGGCATAAAATTCTGACTTTAATAGAAGGAATAAATCACTAGTGTATATTCTCATATTTAATTGTGTGCACTGCAGCACAGCATCTGCATACAAACTAGAATTTTGCTAGAAAACCAGGCACAATTTTCAGTAAACACAAGCAGTTAGAAATTTAAAACTCACTTATGGAGGAAGGACTTGTACACAAACTGCAACCATTACAAAGCTGGTAGAAATGAAGTTTCCCAAGTAGTTCTTCAGTTGTCTTGATTGAGACGCACCCAATAGCAGATGTATGGAAGACAAGTCTCACTCTCAGACAGACGTAAGTCATGAACATCTATTTAAGTCTCCAAGAATTTAACATTCCTTAAAACAATTTCATCATCTTTCTTGTCACATTATCTTCCTCTACTTCATGATGTAATATTTCAGAATTTCAACTGAGATATAAAATAGATGTCTACTGTTTACTTATATTTCACTCATTTAGGTCCTCTAGAAGAAGAGCAAATTCTTTACCGAGACGCTGATAAAAAAATGGAAAGGAAAAATTAATGAAGTAACAGGATAATAAACAGCTTCAACCACTTTCCTCATGTGCTTCTTTTTGGTTGTACAAATTTTGAGATAGCTTAAGGGTCCACATTGGGTAACCATTTTTGTATGTTACTGGCAGCATGTCCTTCAGATCCACAAAAGGAACACGTTTGTTATGCTGCAAGGTGTGTGTTTTCCAATAAAAATCCTGCCACTCTGGGGCTTCATGCTGAGCACTCACACATCAGTGATGAAGTTTTGATTAACTGATCCATGATAGGGTTCCTAAGGAGGTCAAGCTAACCCCCTGTCTGATGGATTTACTTGAAGGCCATAAACCCAATGGCCATCAACACATTTAATGTCAGTATTTCAGTGTTTTGGAACAGTGTCCCATATTCACTGCTGTCAGACATAGCTATAACTTCAGTGAAATCCAGACATCCATGAAATTTTCAGTGGCTAATTTGTTACCTTAACAGACAAAGTGCCTGTTGAAACATGACTGAGATTTGTAATGTCCACCATTAATGACATTTACAAGCCAGCAAAACTACAAAATAGGATTACACAGTAAATAACATCACAAAAACTAAATATTGCTCATGGCAGTGGAACCTCTGTGTACAGAGAATAATGACAAAATGAAGTCAAACAGTCATGCCTGAAATTTACTATGCCTAATTTCTCAGAAACATAAGGTTTTCCTTTTTTCTCCTTGATATAAACCCATTGCTCCCATTAGGGTCCACACTCACACTTCACACTTCACTCTTCCCCGCTCTTGGGAACCCAAAGTCAGAAAGTGTTCTTGAATTAGGCATTATCTCAAAAAAAAATAATTTTAAACCCATCATTCCTAAATTTGTGACAGTTCTGGAAGTCATTACTGGCAAATAAATTGGCTATACCCCTTGAGGCATGTGGGCTGAAGACCATGATTTTGTCAGCTGTAGCCTCAAGAGTGATGATTGAAAGTTTCAACTTTTTTTTGGTTGTAACTGCAGGGTTAAACCAGGAAAATTCCAGTGTAGAAATGGCACTCAAAGACAGGCCTAACTTAAACCAAATGCTATTAGCTCTTATCTTGAATCAAGGACTTACCGTTTTCTCTCTTGAATTACAGAAAGAATTAAAATCAAGTCCTTTTGTTGCATCTACAGTTCTGAAATGTTTGGTAATTACTGGTTGTAAAAGTAAAATGAAAAGCAGTTAATCTTTAAAGAAATAAAAGTTTGTCAAAATTAAAGGCATTCTCCATACATAATGATTTCTATTTCTCTTTCTTCTTTGTGGAAGCACCTCAAGTTGTGTGCCTTTGGAAATTATTCCAACTCATTTCATCGTATCACTGTCATGCTAAAGAAACAGTTATAGGAAGCATCATTTTATAGTTTTTCAGATGTTACATTGTACCCGTTCTCAGCTGTAGTCCTGCCAAACCTCAACATATAATTGGAGCAGTCACCAAGAAATGTTACAGCTATTTGTTCAAACATGAAATACAGACCTACACTACTATCCCAACATAGATTCTTTTGAACTAGAATTTTTTTATAAACTCCTTTTTTTCTCCTCAAGTCAGAAAAATTACTACAAGCAATAAGCATTATCTACAACGTGCCATCACATCCCTTGTTATCTCTCAAGCTGATATTCAGTTCAAAGGTATTTTCCTAATGTCATAGCGTAATAGAATGATTTGGGTTGGAATGGACCTTTACACATCAACTAGTTTCAACTAGGTGATAACAAGGTGGGCTAGATGTCCAAACTGATGAGAATTAATCTTGGCATAATTAAATAGATGGATATTTTCACAGGCTTAAAGGGAAAATAAATTAAAGAAATAATAAAGCCAGAAAAAAAAGTAAAATTAGAATTTTTCAAAAGCTGAGAAAAGTCTACCATCTTTTCCTTGTAATTTTGCCTGCTCATTTCTTTACCTAAATGAGGTATTTTTTTCTCTTCTCTTTCTTAGTTTTCATCTTTATGCTTTTTCTTTTGCCACATACATAAGTTCCGATCCTGCTGCAAAACCAAGCTATATCAACATATATGCCAAGATGAAGTGGTCATCTTGTGCAGATATGGTCAAACACAAGCCAGCCTGATTATTATTTATTTTTTTCCTCTCTTCATAAAGGTGAAATGCTGCAGATTATATACAATAGCCTCCCTGAACCTGTACTGGCATGGAAGAAAACATCAGCACTGGAATTAAAATGGCAAGTGATACTTTTTGAACTGTTGTCATGGGGTGCCAAAACACTCACACATTAGTTACTTTTAATGGGGAACTTTTCTTATGTGTCTGTAAACACTGATATCTTTTCCTCTGAAAGACAGCTCAGAATCCCACTGCAAGATGATGAATCCAACCGATTTCCTGGATGTTTACAGTAGCACACTGCTCAATAAAAATCTAATGTTTCCCAAGAGCTTTGAACCTACTGCATGTTCAGAGTGCTTTTGAAAAGCTTTGGCCCTTACTATACAACCCATGTGCAGTACAGACTAGACTTCATGTACTGTGGACATAGTGTGTGACCTCCTCTTGATGAAAAGACTGATACTGCTAAACACAGGCTAAGTCACTGAAGCACAAAAACAACTGAAATGTGCATTTTGTAAGGAGCAGCAATAACACATGCACAGTTTCCCAAATAAATGCACAATTCTTTCTAATCATCAAGTCAAAGAGGATATGCAAAAAAAGTGAAGGTAAAAAGTGTTGCAAAAAGAGTAGCAAATTTGAATTCTTCAAGCCTATCATTCAGGTACTTGGTGAAACATTTTTTCTCTCCTTTGAATTGCACTATGCCTTGACTTTTGCTTTAATTTCCACACTGGACTTTAACATCTTTGAATCTTACGCAAGTCTGCAAGCTAATACAGGGTTAGCAATGAGTATTAAAGAGACATTATCATGGATAATGATCTGTTCAAATAGGAGCAGCATCAAGTAAGTTTATTGCATCTTTCCAAATCTCCAAATCTGGTCACTAAAGTGCAAACATGCAAATCAAGAACTATTTGCCAATGGGTTTCAATCTCTTCCAGAGAATGCTGTCACCTTAGAAGACAAAGTGGCTGGTTTTGGAAAAGACCTGGTTTGTTAATACAGCAGGGCAAGGAGAGAAAACTGGGTAGTAGTGGCCCAGAAATCCAAGGTATGTGTAGAGTGGGGGAAAGCTTAATTTCTTCTGGATATTTTGTATCTCGTTTTTTCCTGGTCTAGTTTCAGAAATCACTTCACAAAATCTAAGCTCAAACTTGTAAAATACATTGATGTCTTCAGGGAGTAGACTGGAATCCTAGTTTCTATTTGGCCACTTTAAAAGATACAGATATAGCATAAAATTTAGAGTTATTTGTTAATTAAAAATATCAAATAGCTGTTAAAAAAGGGAAACAAAACTTTCAACATATAATTTCTAGACTCACTTCAACTATGTAGCTATATGGGATTTCTCTTCAACTCAAGAAACCTTTTCTCTTGTACCTTGTTTTGGAATGAGCTGGCATTACCTTCATTTCAGCAAGGCATTGTAAACTAAATGTAAAAAGAGGCCATTGATTTTTACCCTGTTTTTAGTGTCTACTCTTTTGCTCAAGGTTTTACCCATGTAAAAGCCTTACTTTAGCAAAGCAAAGAAAAAAAATTTGGGAAATTTCAAAGATAAATTAATATCCACACTTTTCTTACAGTTTTCTACTTAGCTTTGATCTGCTTTCTTTGCCCATCCTTCTGTACTTACGACGTTCAGCTGAACCTTCTTTTTAAGGAAAATTAAGCCCATGCAATTCTGTGTTTTGCTTTGTCTCCTAGTATTATCAAGGGTAATGGCAACCTATGTAGCCCTGGAAATTCTATAGTTTAAACATCACTGATAGGAATCACAAAATATTTTGTTAAGAGTTAGGAAAAATAAATAAGTGAAGTGTTTTCTTTAAACAGCAACCCAAATAGGGCACTGAATCAATTACTAGGTTGAACAGCTGAACAATTGCTTGTTAGAATATGTATGGAACTGATCAAATCAGTCAGTTACTACCATGATCTAGACACCCAATCTGTGAAAACAGAAGAAAGCAAACATACAGGGAGTCCAGGTGTACAGTGCAGTTTAAAAACAGATGCTTAAAATTAATACTGTGGTAAATATTAAATTTTTGCTTCATCAGTTTACCACCACTTTATTTCTTTTGATATGCAGTAACATTTAAACATTATCATGTCCATGTCAGAACTCACAAGAAACTTTTAAGCACTTTAACTTCTGTGTTACAAACATTTGGGGGGTGGAAGGGGTATTGGCAAGGAGCAGGACAGTGGAAAAAACTTAGGATTAAAGGGCTTGTATTATATTTTTTTTTAAAGTCTATTTGAATATGAAGTTTTTTAGCAGTAGATAATAATTTTCTCTACTTATTTAAGGATTTCTAAAGTTGAAAGAGCATTGCCAAACTAATCATATGAAAATGTGCAAACTGGGGATACTGACAATCACTTTGCTCACAGGCAAACTGTAAAATAATAGGGGGAAAGAACTGAGCCAACCTAAAAGGATATGCAACTTTAAGTATTTCTGCTTGACAAGTATTTGACAAATTCACCTTACTCAACTTGTGAAGAAGTAAAAAAGATTCAAAACATAATGTCAGCGTCAGCTTTTTAATGAAAAACCCATCAAGCCACAGTCCCGCAGCCATTCAGCCTGCTTCTGCTTGATCTGGTGAGATGCTCTGGAAAGTCAACTGAGCAACCATTTAGCACAGGGCCCATTTTCTTGCTTCCCTGCAATAGCAAGTTTCTGTATCACACAGACCCTTATTAGCAGATGTGTAACACCATGGAGAGGGCAGCCACTGAGAAAAGCTTTTGGGATTGCTTTGAGGCACTGAGGAAAATTTCCCCTAATCCTGCGCTGAGAATTAGGATTTTTCCTCCCCCGTTCACTGTCTCTGGAGAAGCAGTGTGAAGTTACACAAAAACCTACGTAGCTTGCTCAAACGAAGAAACAGCAGCCTTGTAAAGTGCCAGTTACCAGCAAATCCGTATCACGAGTAGTATTAAAGTGTTCTTCTCTTTGACTGTCTAGCGCTAACAGTAGGCCTTTAAATTCAAGAATAATTAAGGCTTCAGCTTGTTATTCCTGAAGTCAAGGGCAGCTTTGTTTTGCCTCAGCCTGAACTGTGATTTAGCAATTACTGGAATGCAACAAGCAGCTGCACGCTAAGTTATTCAGTGACTGTTGGGGAAAACTATCGTCATATACCCCTGTGAGGCTTGAACTCTCAGGGGTACACGGAGCCCCCCGAAGGGGCCAGGCTGGCCAGGTAGTGGGGCTGCAGCTGAGCGTTGGAGGCTGTGCCTCCCTGCCAGGACACCCAGGGATGCCACTGAAAGACAGGCTGCGCGGTGGGGCAGATGGCCATGGCAGGACGTGAGGTGTGGGGGGAGGAGGGGGAGTCAGAGGGACCCTGGTGCAGCCAGGCATCGGGGTGGATGCAGAGGAAACGCAGCAAGCCATGTCAGTGGGAAGAAATGTTCATCGTTCCCTACAGCTCCAGGTCACTAGCTGGCATAAAGGAAGGCCAGAAGGACTAATTCACTGTACCATGACACAGTGGGAACCACTTTTATTTCTATGCTGTTTTTCCTAGTCACATGGAATTTTCTGTACTTAAAAGATAAGCATTTTAGCTTCTTTTTTCCTTTTTTCTTTTTTCTTTTTTTTCTCCTCTTCTGCATTTAAAAGACTTTTTGGATTTCTTCAGGGAGCTTATTTTAAGGAAGAATATTAAGCATATTCAACTCACTCACGATCTTGTCACAAACCTCCTAAGAAGTACATCTTCTAACAGCAAGATAACTTCAGTAAAACGAAAGTTCTGTTCTGATGCATGGTTTTCAAACCAACTACCACATACTTTTTGGCTTAATGCCTTTTCCTCTAGGAAGCTGCAAATGCAAAGATAGAGTGGTTGTTTCTTACAAAACAGAAGTTGGAGTACTAGGGTGGTATCATCTCGTTGCCAGAAAGACTTTATCCCGTATATACATGTCAGATCCATTATCCTTGACAAAAAGCTACTACTTGTATGAATCATTTGTGTGTCCTAACACTTTCTGATTTTGTAAGTTTTCTTTCAAAAAATAATTGAGGCTGCACATCCCTTAACAACTCTTAAACTGCTAAAGCACCATTTTCACAAAGTCAACAAAATGTTCTGTATTAACGGCAATAATCCTGGAATTTGGCAGCATTGCTTGAATGCACTCACCATTTCAAAATAAAACTTTCCAAGTGTACTTAAGTGGAACAGTTAAAAAAACACACAAGCAGCAAAAATGTTTTAACTTGGCATGCAAATCACGTACCACTTCGAATGAGTACCTAGACAACAATTCTACAGCTACAAATAGGTTTTCTTCATGCCCTGTTTTGGCCTTTGGGAAAAAAAAAGGCCAATTTTTATTCCTGACAAGTATGTATTAACATAAGTATCAAAGTAAATTGTACTACATAAATACTTGAAATTATTTTCTTTACTATGAAATAACCTCCAGTTTTTCCTGCTCACTCCTTCCCAGTGCATCATTAATCTAGTCAGAAAGTAAATAGATAAAAACAAGTAAACAAAAATTTATGAGACTTTAATTGTAGGTCTTCACTGAACATACAGACAGTTTTGATTTAAAGGGCTTTGTGTTTTTACTGAACTGCTTTGTGCTCTGTGGTGCTTTTAGCTGTTTCTCCTTTCCTTTCTTCATGACAAATCTGCTGTTACAGTAAATAGATCCCAACGCTTGCCAGAGTTCCCGTTGATCACAGAAGTTTAACACTGTCCCATGACATTATCAGAATAATGGAAATCTCTCATTAAGGTAATTATTTAATTGCAGAGAAACAAAAGCAGAGAAAATAAGAAAAAACCCCAAGCCTTAATAGCAGCTGGTGCCTTTTGCTGGGGTGAACGCCAAAGAAACTTTGAAGTGGGAAAATACCCCAGCAGTTCCCTGCAGACTCCCTGCCGAATGTCCCCATTATGTACAAAAAGCTTTGCACAGGCCCTACATAAAACACTGCCTTGATTGGAGTAATGAGGTCCGCAAAAACACGACGCTAAATGTCTACTCTGTTACATCCTGAGGGCAAGTCACACTTGTCAGCAAGTGCCAGAAGAGATAATCATTCCACTTCTGAAAGTCTGCCTGCTGAGGTATGCCCAGGACCCCAAAAACCTTCAGGAAGGAGAGCCGAGAGCATAAGCCCATCAGGGCAGATAAGCCCATCCAGCAGGGAAAAACTACCCCATGCTTCCCAGCCACAGAAATGGGAAGCCCTTCCCAATGCTAGTGTGCAGAAGGAAAGGCACGGGAGGTGCAGCTGTCCCACAGCACTGCCAGGCATCGCAGTTACCTCGCTCTGCTCTACATGCCCACAAGACACTACCTTGGAAAATCTTCCTGCAGAGTTTTTGCTGCTCCACAAAATTTACTACTACAGCACTGGACTTGGAGGGCTAGTCCTAAAAAATCAAGCTGTAAGGAGCCTTCATTTATCCATTTGGTATTTTGTTTCAGGCCACATGAATGGATGATGTCACTTGTGCTAATTCTAAGGTCAGCACCTGTAAATACTGACTACCACATCCAGTAAATTCAGTATTTGGTGTCCCATTAATGGTTTACAGATTTATTTAATTATTTATTTTTGTTGGAGGTATGTGGAGTGTAAATAAGGACATGGGAGGAGTTCCTATCCCAACCTGAGCTTTCATGGGTTGACTCCTTAAGTCAGAAAAGTGATTTAACAGAGGCACCCCACAGAGACCACCTGGCTTGTCTTCTACCATTCCCCACCTACTGCCTTTCCCATGGCAGAAGGGGGAGGGGTGGTCCACGGATAGTGATTTTCTGTAAGAAGGAAAGATATCCCTTTGCTGATAAAAGCACATCCAGGAGCCTGAAGATCTTGAAAATATTTCCTTTAGATTTGCTCTGTAGCAGGAATAGGCTACTCTGCCTACAGGACTTGAAAGAAAACAGCAGTCTCTACAACAGTTTCATGCCTGCCTTGTCACTAATTGATATGTACGGTCTGCCTCCGAGATCGTACACAGCAGAGATTTAGTGTCATAGACCTGTGGACCAACACCATGGATAAGCAGGAAGATACTTGTCCTATATCGTTGATTTAAATGTTTTAACTTCTTGCCCACTTCGTGTGGTACGGAAGATATCCCAGCAGACTGTCTTTGGAGGTGTATCAGAAATGTTCTTCCTTTTTTAAACATTAGTAAAAAGACCATATTTTCTAACCACCATTGTATAGGACACAGAAATTGAGACCTCGCAGCGACTGTCGGGACTGCAATGCACTCTAGTCCCGCTTTGTGCGGCAAAGGCCAGTTCTGTGATGCCTTGTCCCACCTTAAAGAGCTTTTCAAGAGAAAGCTGGAAGAAGACTCAGTGGCTGCCCTATCCTTTGTGCAGGTTTGGGGTTTAGTTTGGTTTGGTTATAGGTGGGCTTTTTTGAGCTGAGGTTGTCATGCTTGTCCCTGATCTGAGCGATGCTGCAGCTGCACTGCACATGCCTGCACCTGGCTATGCAGCCCGCTGACCCAGACCCAGACCCAGGCTAACTTCCCAGTTTGACCTGGGAACTGCCTCATCACTGTGACCTTGCCCAGTGATCACTGGATTCTGGCTGACCCGGGTTACTGTCCCTGGGTCTGCCTTGACCGCGACTCGCCGACTTGTGTTCCTGGCTTCACCTCAGACCTGCCTCATCACCACGAACTTGTATGACCTCTTCACTGAACCTCCTGTGATCTCTTCTCTGAATCTCATTCCTGTCTCCAGACCTGCCCTGCTTGTGTCCTGTGGGACGGGGCCCCGGCTGGTGCATCCCCTGCTCTGCCGGGCTTGTCAGCACACTCTGCCCCCCGCTCCCCACGCCTGAGGGCCAGACGTCCCTCGCTGGGGCCAACAGCAACGCTGGGACGGGGAGTACCAACCGGATACCCACAAACTAAAGGTCTGGCACCGTGTTAGAGCCCTGCCGAGTTGGAAAGAGAATCCAAGAGCATCCTGTTAAGTGGTAAGAAATACTATTTTGTACTCAAACACTGTAGCCTTTGTAAGGGATGCTGGCAGAGCAGCAAAGTAAAACCTCTCGAACAGTCATTTCTAAAGCAGAATTTATACTCCTTCAGCTTGACACTGAGCAAAAAAGAGCCTCAGCTCCCCGCAACTGTTTGTGGTGTGGGATGATTGCACATGACAGGAACAGACTGCCAATGTGCTGATGAGCCTGATCACAGAGGAAGTCTTCTGGGGATCAAATTTTATTTCTGGGCCGGTTAAAACAGCAATTGAACATAACCAGTGAATTACAGTATTGAATAATAATCAAAAGCAAAGTCACATACACAAGAAAACCGTACAAGATTTCATCCATCCTGAGTGAAATTTAATGTTAACAAGAAAATACACTAATTTTCACAACAAACAAGTGATATGTTGTAACACAGCATAAAGAGATGAAGATAGTCTCCAAAATCCTGTTCCATTCAATCAAAATATTCAGAGCACTTTAGATTTCTAATAAACAGTTTTGTCAAATAGAGTCATCTAGAGGCAGTGTGGTCCTGATCATTGACTGAGTGTGAGAACACTCAGTGCTGCATAGATTCTAACGTTTACTGTAGATTATAACCCCTGTCTTGACACTGGCATTTGACAAGTGAACAATTTGACAAATTTGCATTTTCTGATTCTGAGATGCCAATTTTAAAGTTGCCCTATGCAAGATAACACAATATATTCTTCTCTGCCTTCTGTTAGTTCACAACTTAAAATAACACCGTACATCAAATCCCGGTACTTGATGTAGGCATCAAAACTTATGTCCTACAATGATGGTAGGAATGCACAAGTTCTTAGAACCATGGCTTGTGAAAAGAAGAAGGGTAAAATTGGAGAAAATATGGGCCAAAATTGTCTGTTATGCTTTTCCACTGAAACATATTTGAGCTCATTAGATACATCTTTTAGCCTACTCTGGATACATGAAACCAGTCAGAGCCATGGGTACAGAGCCCTGCAGACAGCTGCTGAGCTGAGTTTGTGAAATGCTTCTATCATTGCCCTCACAGAACGGTCTGTGGCTCCTCCACTGCCACCGTACATAATGGCAAGCATAACATAGCACAGAGAAGCCCAGCCTTGCTGAGAGTGGTGTTTCTATGGTCAGGGGAGAAATGAGAAGGCTCAGCTAGCTCAGAACAATGGCACAGCAGTCACCCAGGAAAGGTGGCCCCTTGGCCCCCAAAATGCAAGCAATTCAAGTGCTCAGGCAGCAGGTCAGCAAAAGGGAATGCCTTCAAACATTGCCACAATAGATTTTGAGTTATAATTTAAAAATTTTCCCTCCCCTTTAGCTTTCGCGGTCCCTTCCCTTAATCTCGACATTTCAATTACAGCTCAACAGGAACATTTTTTCTGCAATTTCAGAGCTGAATTAGCCTGGCTGAGCTTTCCATGCCCAGAGCAAAAAGACCTAGACAGGGCAAGAGCCAGTATGTGCAAGGTAGATGTTCTCTTTGGAGAGTTAAGTATTGAGTTAGAGCAGTCATCCCTGAATCACTTACTCTGCCACAATAAGCATACTTGAGATTAATCAGGCCATGAAAAGAAAGCTGTATATACACTAGGATTTCTTCCCAAAAGGTACAGCAGTGACCTTCTACAAAAAAAAAAAAAAAAAAAAAAAAAAAGAACAAAATAAAAAATATTAATGAAGCCTCTCCATCAGTGACCCTTACATTACTTGGTATTTTCACACAGAACCTGTACGTGTAGGTACTGAGTGGTATTTTTGGAGCTCAATACCCTGACAAGTTAAATTGATGATTGGGTTGACAAATTAATCTTTTCTGAAAGATAACCAAATGCATCTAAGTTAAGTACTTGCTTTACTGTACTGATAACAAACAAAATTATTATTATTACTTTTACCAGTCATTTAATACAGTGGAACCAAGATCCCTGCACTATGGCCTCAACATAAAACTCTCATTATGAATACATGTTTTGGCTTCATTCTCACCTATAATTTTTGCTGACAGATTCTTCAACTCCTAGAAAGGAAACAGCAGGAGGCTATAGTCACATAATGAATACCAAATTCAACTGTCTTAAGTATACCCAAAATACAGCAGAAGCACAGGTGAAATACCAGTTTTCATTACATTATAGCTTACAGGTGCCTTAACGGGACTAAACAAAATCTATTACTGCAAAGGAAGAGGAGCCGAGAGGTCTGTGTGCTTTCTGAGATGTATATATAAGATGATTAGCAACTAATTTTTGAGAATATCTAACATAATACAACCCATTTATTATTTTTTATATTTAATTTCTTAATACCTTAAACTGCATAATAATTTTGAACCATTCATAAAGCTGATCCACCCTGTTTACAGAATGACACAAATGTTTGTAGAAAAATACCACCTGACCATGTCATTAAGGACTGTGACTTGGAAAATACTGTTTACCTTGAACACGGGTGCTACCTACTGCACAACTGACTCCATAGATATGGCATCATGCTGAGATCCATGCAGATCAACAGCCTGATGGGGCTCTCTAAATCAGCTCTGCAATCTTCTGAATTAATAGAATAGTTGATACGCTCTGCCTGTATCGAAGGCAGACATATTTTCCCAGGAGACACTTGCTGACAGCAAGGAACAGGAATGTGCAGGATCAGTCCTGGACTTCACTCCAGTCTGGGAGGACACTTGTTCCTTCTCCACAAGGCTGGTCTACCTTTTCTCCAAGTCTGATCTCTGCTTTATAGTGCCAAGCCATTTTTCCCAGTCCTACCTCCTCTCCAGCTCTGACTTTTTAATCCACAAGTACTCCGTACACTTAACTGACTCTGGTGTTCATGGGGAGTGTCAGACCCCATCTCCCTGCACAGCAACGTTCAGGGTCACTTCTGAGCATTTTCTTCCAGTTTGATTGTAATTCTAGCATCTCTGTCTTTCCCTTCTGTCTTTCTAACATAACTATGCAACTATGATTTTTGCTGTCACCAGCACAAGGCCAGAGGTTTGGTGGGCAGCTGGCAGTGCAGGCTCAGTGGGAGCTGGTTTTAGCGATCGCCTGGTGGCCACGTGCCTGTGGCCTCTCTGCATTGGCTTTGCTTTGGGAATGGCTGGGGCAGGGGCTGGAACCCCTGACTGGTCACTGTGGGGCAAACAGCCCCCCTGGGGTAGCCGGGCTTGGGGCGGGGGGGGCCAGCGTGTGGCTCCCAAAGTTGTGTTGTAAGCAGGGAGAAGGAGGCAGGTTGTGGTAAGACACTACACAAAAATATCCACAGACAGCCAAGAGAAAGGGACCCTCACCATGAACCACCCCTAGAGCAAAGACCTCAGGCTGCTGGAAACACTGTCCCCTCTTTGTTCTTCAGCAAGACTGATGCTGTCAGCCCCAGGACCCAGAAGAACATTGGAAAAATACACATAGCAGCACACTGAAGGGGCAGCTACTAGAAAGCTTCTCTTCTACACGAATTTAAAAGATATTTTAAATGAGTTTTTTCTTATTTAGTTTATTTGGACTTTTAGACAATTAAAATATTAATTTGGCTAAAAAGGAGTTTCTGTTTGTATATATGTATACATATGTATATGGCGTGTTCCCTTTTGGTGACAAGATTTTGAGTCTAATATTCATCATTTTGTGGTGAAACAGGTTTTCCCTATCTTTAATCTCATCTGTCTGCCCACTTCCTTTGGCTCCCATCCACCTATACTAGTTCCTTTTATAATCTCAAGTTACTTTTTTCCTAAGATTTGGTACACAGTTGGCTTTCTGTGTTTGCTCAACCAGTCCTACCTTACCCTCTCTTACTCTTAAATTACCCTCCTTACCTTGCTACTACATTCCCGAGCCCCTACTGTTAAACATTTGTTTACATTCCTCTGTCTCCTCCTCATTTCTAGTTTTAGTCTGTTAAGTTCCTAGCATCCCCTTTTCCCACAGAATAGTAACAAAACTCAAGAAGAACCAGATGAACACAAGTAGGAGAGGTCTGGAAGCTTGTGATTTCCACACAGAGCAGAAGCATCTGAAAGCCAAGAAAAGGGTCAGGCTGCATCCACCCTCGCCACATTCATTAAGGGGATGCAATGAGGAGGGGGGTTCTCCTGCCCCTTTGGAGAGGCTGTAGCTATCAGTCTGGAGATTCACTAGTTCAGGAAAAACACAGATTGACTTGTTTGCCCAGGTGAGAAAGAGAAAGGACTTAGGAATACATCAATCTTGTCTCAAAAGGTTTTAGAAGATGAAATTTACCTATATTTAAAACCGGGTTTTCTCACTGTACCTCCTCTTCCTATCTGAACTGTAATTAATGCACATTCCTTTCCCCCACCTAAGCCAGATGCTACACTTATGTACACTTAACCCTTGCTGCAGTCCCAAGCCCATGACATCCAAAGGGGCTAGGTTTGTGTGACTGAGAGTTTTGCTCTTTTCAACTTCAAAGAAAAATAAAAAATACGGCAGAGAAAGAAAATTTTCAGGAGCAAATTTTGTTTTGTGAAAAAAGATGTAGAATGGAAGATCTGGAACAGAGAAGGCTGTCATTATTTGAACTACTACGCTGAAACTGATTTATACTGGCCATTATTGTAACAGACCAGGATGCGGCCTTGAGGATCTACACCCACACTTCCTCTTTTTTCTGTTTGGAAAAGGTGTGCAGAGGCGTAACAGCTGTCCCTTTCTTCCCTGTTCCTTTATGACCCTCCAAGTGGCCTGAGATTCAGCGCTTGTTGGTGAATATCAGGTGTCAGCCCATCAGTCCTCAGGAGAAAAAAAACCAAACCACATGTTACACTGAGCAGCTAACGCAGTTGAGAACACACTTTCAGATAATGTTGTTCTGCACTTGGATACTCTTCTTTGAAAGGTAACTCTTGAGAGACAGGACAAAGTGTAGAAGTTTTTGAAAATGTGAGTCTAGAAGTCACGAGAAACAAGGAAGAACATATATTCTGGAATATACATAGATTTACTGACAAAGTAATTGTATTCATTCATGTCATGATAAAATGGCTTCAATAAAAATAACTAGGTAGCTGCAGTACTTGTATGCAGTACATTAACATTTACAGATACACACTCTGATGTGACATTTCTACAATGAAGCAAGAAACCCTGGGATCTCATAACATGGCTTCGTATCGAGAAGCAGCCAAATTTCAGAAAAAAACAACCAGAAAGCAGCAGGTTTAAAGCACTGAAATTGCCTACCTAAGGAGAATGTTAACGATGATAATGATTTATACTGCACTGCAGAACATGTATAATTCTATGCTGACTAAATTAATAAAAGAAATATTTGGCTCAGTTTTAATTTTTCAGACTTAGCTGTTTTTGGGTTTTTTTTCAAAAAGCTTAGGGAAAAAAAATGCTAATATGCAGAGAGAGACTCCAAAGCAAGGTGAATAGTAGCTTTGGGAGTGAAGCAGGGAGCATTCTTGGGACTAAAAATGTTCTATGTCAATACTGTATCCATATACACACACAAAGGCAGGAAAAAAGGAATCATCCACATAGGTTCAGACGCCCAGCTACTCTTTCCATTTCCCTGTTTCTGGAAAATGGCAAAGCAGTGGCGAGGTGCTCACTGCCTGGTCAGTGACAGCAGTTGGGTTCCAGTGCCCACTCTGCACAAAAGGGAGAAAGGTGCAGAAAGGTGTGTTTCTTCTTGGACTATTCTTGATTTGTTCTACCACGTTTATGATGCTTTTTCAGTTGGATGAAACTCAGAAGTGCAACCAGAAGAGGCCCTTAGTGTCCCCCAACCCCGACACTATGAGGACAGACATGTTCTTTGGGGATCCTAGGCAGAATGATGACGGCTCCAGGGGTCAGGAGCAGTGGGTACGTGTCACAAATAGACACGGGTCATCCTTGATGTTCGCAAAATTTAGTGTGCAATAACATGCTATGTATGCAAATTATCTGTAAATGATGACCACATAAGGGGATATTTTTTTTTTTTTTTTGTAATTCAAAAATACAATGCCTCTAAAGCTTATTCTAGCACAATCCTCAAGCATTCTTCAAAAGTACTGCCTTGGTATTTCCTCTGTAAAGCTCCCTCACGCAAACTAATATACTTCAATACAACCTGTCACAACATTGCTGGACATATTCACATGGATATTTTCCCCTGGAGAAAAATCATTTCAGTTTCATGAATGGAAGTATCAGAGCAGTCAAGGTTTCAGAAGCCAGACTTGTTTATCATATTTCACTTTCCTAAAGCATGTTTAATATAATGGAGATAACAAACATCAAGTACATTAAGCTGTCAAAGCATTTAGTTATAGCCATTTGACACAACCCAGTACTAAACTGGACTGTCCTAGCTACAAGCTCTCAACAACCGCAGGACAGAAGTACGGCCAAAGGATCTTCCTTGGTATTTGCTTCTTTCTTTTATGCTCTAACAGTGTGTTAGATGCATTGTACTGTTGAACATGATACATAAACATTATCTGCTATTTTTGCTAGAAGTGTGTGTGGTTAGCTATCTTTCCTGGCTGCTGCACTCGGATTTAGAGCAATTATACTGAGAGAGGAGGAAGGGCTTCCAGGGTGAGGCAGAGAGGGAGAAATGCAGAGGGGAGAGGCTCTGCTCAGAGCAGAAAGACCTCAGCCAGACTGCTGAGAAATCTCGGGGGGTACACACGACCCAAACCCTTAGGAGCCAAGAATGTTTGTATAGTATTTATTCAACCCCGAAGAATCTGTGAAAGCTGCTAGTACACAAGCAGAAAGTAGTAACTTACATGAATACAAAGGGCAGACTTGACTTTAGAACTTTTTTAATAGACCTATACACCAGCACTGAGACTTCCCAATTTCCAGAACTAACATGCTCTAATTAGATAACCTTATTTCTAACAAAATGCATATTTAGGGAATAGAATACTCTCCTGCCTTTTGGTATGTTATTTTAAAGTGAGGTGAGAGCAGTTACAGCAGGAGGCTCAGATTCAGTCACAGACTGAGCAGTGTTTTAATATGGTATTTTAAATAGGTTTCTTTTTTCCTCAGAAAAAAAGACAAAGGGATTGGAAAGAAAGCAGAGAATGTGAGTTTTGTAAAGTATAAGTAGAAAAATAAAATGTAGAATTTCTAGTTTTATCATCTGATAAGGACAGACAGACGAGACCAAAACTGGTAAGAGAATCAACATCATACTAAAATTGGTCTAAAGATTTTGGAATGACCAAAAAAAGAAACTTAGTGGTGCCTTTGCTACTGTATCTGCCTATGAGTATCATACTGGGATGTAACAGCTGTGACTTTCTGAAATGCCACCATTCTTCTGAGAAGACTGACAAATAAAATGAGGACAGCCAAACACACATCCAGTGTTTCACTGTTTGTCGGGAGAGACCTCCACAAGACATGTGAAAAAGTTTATTATCCACTGCAAAAAAACCCCGAACGATTCTGGGAATTCCACCACATTTTTTAAACAGTGAATCCTCAGCTGTGTGAATTCTCAACCAGCAGCGACAGTGATAATCTTCTCTGAATAAACCTACATGCTTCGCCTTCAGGGTGTAGTTTCATACTATACTTAATTCAATTTAACAGCAGGCAGAGGCCAGAGGGGGTAGACCAGACCTGCTTTCTCCTTGCTTTTCTGCCTCTTCCCTTGTGTTAAATTTAGCAATTGTGCAACTCTATAGCAACTCCATCAGCTTGCTGATCTGAGGGAAAACTCGCAGATTTTCATGAGTTAGCTTTCCCTCCAAGCAGGGAAGATTTACCATGGTAAGTCAAACTCAGAAGAGGAAGCAGAAGGAGAACACAAAAAGTGATGAGAGAATGAGAGGGCTATTGCTCCTTTCAGTGGCAGCCATTAGCCCAAACTAAGCATTATATGAACTCATGTCCTAAGGCTGTATCTATGTTACTCTTTCAGTCTGAAGCAGCAGCATGATTTTGAAGTGAATCCATGAAGTAATGGCCCTACTGAATGTTAGCTCAGTTTGAAGAATAGCTACAGTGCATCCAAACTAGATTCTTTTAGAAGGAAACGTGGCTGAAAACATTGTTCCAGCTGAAAACTACACCCAATACTAAACATCCATATGCCATCCAAAAGGCTCTTGAAAGGTTTAAGAGCTCAGAGCTACTCTGTAGTGCTTCTCATACTACACTGCAATGTATGAGATGACCAGGTGCTGCGCTGTCTTCATGAAGATGAAAGTCCTGGTCTTTACAGGCCCTAAACAACCACCACTCTCTGGGAGTAGCAAAATAGACATGTCTCTATTACAGAGATGCTGAGATCATTTTTACATGGGAACAAAGCACTGAGCTTTCCATTCATTAGGATATCAGCATCCTCAGACCCAAGATCACTAAATATTACAGTCCTCAAGAAGAGTGAACTTCCCCACATTGCTGAACCCCACAGAAGACCCTTGTGAAGAAATATTCAGAGACCCATCTTTGGTCTCCTACATACCTCACACTGCACTGTGCCAAGGCTGCTCATTTCAGCCAAGGAATTAAGCAGAGCCGGGTGGTGGTAGAAGAGTCTTATCAACAGTTCCCAAGACGGTGAAGCAATCAGGGCCAGGATCCATTTATGGGCTTCAGTCATGAGCATCGGGAAATACGGCTGGGGACAGGACTGAAAGCAAGCTATAATGCATATCCAAGAGGCCCACCCAGGAGACAAGCTACCTGTAACATATGTCCAAGGTCCACTCAGGCAACAAGGTGTCCTGGTTTCAGCTGGGATACAGTTAATTTTCTTCTTAGTAGCTGCTGCAGGCCTGTGGTTTGTATTTGGTGTGAGAACAACCTTGATGGCACACGGATGGTTTTGGTTGTTGCTGGGTGATGTTCATACCAAGTCAAGGACTTTTCAGTTCCTTGGGCCCTGCCAGCGAGAGGGCTGGAGGGGCACGGGAAATGGGGAGGGGACACAGCCGGGACAGGTGACCCCAACTGGCCAAAGGGATATTCCATATCATATGACGTCATGCTGAGTATACAAACTGGGGGAAAAAGAAGGAAGGGGGGAGACAACATCTGGCATTATGGCATTTGTCTTCCCGAGTAACCATTACGTGTGATGGAGCCCTGCTGTCCTGGGATGGCTGAACACCTGCCTGCCCATGGGAAGTGGGGAATGAATTCCTTGTTTTGCTTTGCTTGCATGTGTGGCTTTTGCTTTTCCTATTAAATTGTTCTTATCTCAACCCGTGAGTTTTACATTCCTTTCCAATCCTCCTCCCCATCCCACTCCGGGTGGGGGGGAGTGAGCGAGCGGCTGTGTGGGGCTTGGTTGCTGGCCAGGGTTAAGCCACGACACAGGGCTGGAGACAAGGCTGCCCACAAGGGACAGTCAATGTTCATCCAGGAGACAGGACTGGAAATAGGTACACCTACAAAACGGCACTGCGCCCTCAGGACGCTGATATTCAGTCTCAGTGTCATACATTTTTCAGCTTAATGAACTGAAAAGACAGAGATGGGAAGTTTTCTAGAAACTTGAGCACTGCTAGTGCACAATCCTTCAAAACTATCTTGCAGGTGGGGGCAAGGATACCCACACTCTTCACATTACCATTGGCCCCTGAATGCCTTACTGATACTATGCTGACAGCAGACAAAGAACTATCATAGGTAACGTAAGTTGCTCTAAACAGGGAAATGAAATGGAAATGACATTAAAGATACTGGTCTACAGCCATGTAGTGTTAACGCAGTCGTTTCAAGCAGCACAACCTGCCTATGCATTTATAGAGCAACACAAGCAAACACAAAAGCAAGTTCTGTGTCACTGTCACACTCACAGCCAGTCTGCAAGCACAGTCATCTTGCACAAAGTTCACAGAGAACAAATATATTGTCACCTGGCTGCAACACTTGGTAAAAAATGACAACACTATATATCAGGGAATCAGTATACATCTTCTTCAGGTGAAGCACTGGAAGACATTCAGAAAGGCTTTTCAGGTCTAATTATTTCAGACAACACTTAAACAGTCCCCAATAAATACTTCCTGGCCTTTTCATTTTGATATAGGTCTCCTTTAAACGTACTCTCTAAAAATGTCTGTCAAAGCCTCATATTTACAGTCAATAGCTTCCACCAAAAAGTCATCTTTCCTTAACACCATTTACATTTTATTACACAGTTATCCTGCATACAAGGGAGCAATGATTGGTGCCTTGCAACAGTACAGTAACTGTCACTGGTATTTCTCCATCATTATACAAAAAAAAGCATAACTTAAAATTTTCAACAGCAAAACACAGATTAAAAAAATTAAAAATCCATAAGTGAAATCAGAACCAAAAAGAAGAGCTGGTGTTCTTAGCACCGTAGCACTAAACTTAGTTTAGTTTGAAGTTAGGAGAAACTGTAATACTTTCAAGATGATAAACACCAGTTTAACACTTAGGAACAGTTGCAGAGATCCACAAAACCACAGAAACAAGGGGTATAATCAGAACCTGTGGACCCAGGATTGTTTCCTAACTGTTGAGACTGCAACAGACTACCACTTACAATGAGATATAAGCGTGCACTATGACTCTGCACACCTTGGTTTCCACTTCAAAGAAACTAGGCTAAACCAGCAGTGATGGAGCTACAACCAGACACCCAGAACTCCATGTCTGGACAACTGGTGGAGAAGTGCAATGAGACACAATAACCCTGCAGAGAAAATACAGCCAGTCACTACAGAAACCTTTAAGTGGCTGACCACTCTGTTCCCCAAATCAAGGGTATCATATCAGCTTGCAGCCTGCCGGTAGTGTCTGTGTGTTCGGACTCTGCAGGGCTGAAACTCAAATTTTCTTTCTAAACTGCCACATGACAGGATTTCCTGAACAGAGTATTCTAAATGTCTACACTCAAAATGTTAGTAATTAAAAACAATGAGTTCTACAACAACAACAACAACAACAACAATAATTTTATTTTAATAATAATTTATTTTAATTTTTATTTATTATTATTAAATAAAAAAGTGTAGATTGTATTTTTTAATCAAGAAGACAGCTTTGACTGTAGTTGAGCACTACCTTCAATAGTTATGAATTATTTGGAACACTTGAGCTTCTAGCTTCTTAGTTACCACATGTTCAAAATCTCAGGGGAAATCTGGAAATCACTGAAGGACTCACAATACCATTTTGAAGAAACACCTGATATTATTTTCATTAATTAAAAGCACTATTTTGATTCTGGGAAAAATAAAAAAGCAGCAATTTCTATAAATTTTATTTCCTGTAGTAATTATTCTACAGTTTACGAACTTAGCAGAAATTATAAAAAAATCATATGCTGCAACACTGAAACAAATTTAATTTGAACAGCAAGACATCTCTCTTCTTATAGTACTAGTCTGAAATCCCTATGGTTGCTATAACTTCTAATAATGTAGTGAGTTTGTTGATGTTCAAAATCCTGATTTTCCCTATATTTCTTTTCTAAACATCAGCACTCTTTAAAAAACCTAATGCAGTTGAAACTGCAATTTGAAGGCATTTTGAACTGAGTTCAAAATGTAAGCAATGCCATTTTAGAGGCTATATTTCCCATAAGAGTCTGTTTGACCGCATGTATTTGAATCTTTTTTTCTTAGTGTTAATAGTTTTACCACCTGATGCTACCAAAAGGCCATCAAGATGACAGTGGAAAAGATAAAAAAAGTCGCACTGACTGCACATAATGTGCTGTCCAATAAATAAAGAAACTTTATTCTGTATTTATTGCTCCTTCCCTCTCTCCTCATTTCTTTCGTTGGAAGCTTTCAGCTCAAAGAGAATGAGCTAAGATTTTTCGAGCAGTAGTTGATGGTGAATCTTTCCCATCAGGCTTCACACTATCATATTGCAAACCCACAGACCTAAAAGATACTACTTTTAGAGAGTCTCCAATTTAAAAATAAAGGAGGTATCACAGTGTGACAATCTTGGCAGAGCAGTGATGCCACTGCAGAGAACGCATGCCTTGGCAGACCTGAATGCTTCATTCAGCCTCTGAAATCGTCTGTCCTCCGTGCAAATACAGCTCCCCCTCCTCCTCCCTGCTTCCCTTCCATGTGGGACCATCTAACGAAAGAACTGAAAGAAAGAAATCAACTTGTCTCCATGGAGTAGAGCTTATAGGTCGGATCCTTTTAAAAAGCAGCATGTCAATTCAACAAAGTAAAACTTCAGTATTTATCTCTGTACAAACTGTGTTATGAAAGTTTATTTTTCATTTCATTCAATTTAATTTCATTCAATATCTTTCCATTATATATTTTTCATATATAAAAAAATATTATTTCACCTTTCTGATATAAAAATGATCCAACAGAAAATTACCTTGCATTTCTGCTTTGAAACTCTTCGAAATTATTCCTGCAGATTTTCAAGGGGCTGAAGTTCAAAACCTGAGAACTTGTAATCTAATACAGATCATTTAAATTTAGTTGTGATTTTACTGGTCTTTTCAAAGTCTCTGCATTCTCTTGCAATTCCATCCTACAAGAAGGACCAATGTCAAACCAACACTGTAAGGTGGGGTTTTTTTGAGATTAACCTCTAACCATGCCACGGATAGTATCAAAATAGATACTGCCAAGCTTGTGAAAATCAATATAGAAGTAAATCTACAGAATGTACTTCTAACCAGACATTTAGTATCTTTATTTCCATATTTTTTTTCCATAAGGATGATGCAACAGCTCCACTAGCAGTTTAAACAAGCAAAATCAAAGGTCATTTTCCAAGTTCTTTACCCAAGCAATACCTTTGAAATTAATGAGAGGTCACTGAATTCAAGAGCAGATGCAGGATTTGTATCTTCCATTAAAAGGCCTCCTGCCTGCTTACAAGTCACATTACAAAGTACTGAGATTTGGCTGCAACTAAACATCAGTTGAAATGGATTTAGTGATTTAATTTTTTTAATAGAGTACTTGCAAACTTTAGCAACATCGGTGCAATACTTTCAGACTGAACAATTCAAAGGACCCTAAGGGAGGAAGGCAAGCACATTTCCTTGAAACAGATAAAATGTCAGCTGCAGTAAGTGCTTGTGTTTGCATAAAAGATTATATTTATAGCTATTATCAAGAAATTTAGCATGTAATATTTCTGACAAACCTCAATGGAAGTACTTTATTCACTCAGACTGTGAGCATCTATGAAAGTGTTATCATCTTTTCCAAACTTTACTGCCTGTAGTCTTGCAGCCTCAGATCCTGACCCAGGAACCATTACTGAACTGGGTATGTTAGCAAAAGACATAGGAGACTATGTACATATTTTTCATCATTATGAAATGACGATAAAGCAAAGAATGACATACCTCCAAAAGCCAAAAGAGAAAGTCAGAAGGGGATTCTGGTTTAACTGAAGACAGTAAATTGGAAAGTCATGTATCTACTCCTAGATCAGCTAAGAACCAGAGATGACCAACAGAGAAAAAAAAATATCTCTGTCCTTTTAGACACATCTTTATTTTTCAGAGAGGGTTAATTGGTAAGGAATTTCAGCTATTAAGACTTCAGGGTCCTTCAGTCTTGAAACTCATGAATATGACATCATTCCAGTAAAATAAATTATTTACCTCATCAGACATTCCAGAGTGGCAGAATCATTGAACCATATGGAATAGATCACTGTTCATCAAAAGACCTACACCTTTCTAGTATCAACAAAAGAGAGAAGGAGGGAGAGAAGGAACAGCCAGAAATATGACAAGAAGCTAAATCAGAAATGAAATTCTAAGAAAAATATGGAAGTAGTAGAAAACATTAGATTGCAAGGACGCCAGAAAATGATATTAAGAATATCAAGTCATGGTTTTATACCCCCAAAAAGTGTGTAGCAGATATAATTCTTCCTTGTTTACATCACCAACTATGTAGAATAAGAAACAAAATGGCAGCTCAGAACGAAAGCACATGGATGCCTGCTGGTGGTCTGTAATGCAAGAATACGTCAACACGACTGGCCTGTGCAGCACTGGGCCAGGAAGGTCCTGCTCGACCCAAGGTCATTTCAGTTACTGTCTTGGTATAACCAGCCCTGATCCAGCCACCAATCTGCCCTGTGTTAGATTGCACCCTGCATCACAATGAACAGCAAATGCTTCTCCTCCCTTCTTTGATGAAAGATACTCAGTTATATTTCACAACCTAAATGCAAGCCGCTTGAACTCTGAACAGCAAAACAGTAACATCAAAACAACTTATTCCTGTGATTAATTTGCATAAAACAGCAAAACAAACCTTTTAAATCTTACCTTAATCACTGGATTAGGTTAAGACTATTTAGCATTACTACTGCTTCACATCACTTAATATAGCTTTAAACTTTAACAGGATAAAGTAAAAAACAAAAACCAAGAAACAGTAGATCCAAAAATTTCTACCTCAGGCTGGTTACACTCTTAATTAATGATGTGCTGCTGTTAAAATACTCAGGATAAATGCAGTACTGTTTTTCACTAAGTCAGCAGTAATGCAGAAAGCTGTACATTAACCATAATATCTTTTTAAATGAGTAGCCACAATTATGTCTCTTCACTGTGTATATCCTGCA
Organism: Falco peregrinus; assembly: GCF_023634155.1. Classification (NCBI taxonomy): domain Eukaryota; kingdom Metazoa; phylum Chordata; class Aves; order Falconiformes; family Falconidae; genus Falco; species Falco peregrinus. The sequence continues at coordinate 84,734,110 of NC_073723.1, forward strand.
TTATTTTCAAAAATTCAGATCATCCATAGCCTACATTTTCAGCAAATGCTTTAAATAATCAGAACCTGACAAGGTTATATTATGCATGATAACAGAGCTTTCTTTAACTTTTACTCATCAATGAATAAAAGCCATGCTTATTTAAACATCATTGATGTTAGGAGGTTCATGTCACATATTCTCTTAATAATATGAACGAGGGCATTTACTGTAATTACATCAATAACCCTTTCTCTTGTTTGGGTCCTCTTTTTAAGCTGAATATAAACTGTCATACAAATTCATTGCAAAGGAATAAAGCAATGTATTATCACTGCCTCACTGCAGAAACAGAGATTAATCTTGAAACAGTTGTGAATTCCTGAGCCACTAAACAAAATACATTTAGAGGCATTAACATATTTTATTTTTATTTTGTTCTTTTCTCTGCGATATGGATCAGTAAAGACAAAAGCTAACTGGTTTAAGTGGAAACCTATACAAAAATTAAAGCAGAAGGCATGAAAAAAGAGTTTTGGTTGATTCTTCATTTCAAAGGTGCTAAAATGAAGATTTTATTAGCAAAGCTGGTTGTAGCGATGTTTACATGGATTAAAAAAACAGTTCAGAATCAGAACAAAAGTGAGTTGTAGTACAATCAGATGCTTATAGTGGTAAGGAGGTTAAACCACAACATTTTGCTGTTTCTATAATTTCTGATTAGAGCCAAAAATAAAGATTCAGGGAAGGTGAAGGCCTTGAAAAGTCTTCAACTTCAAACGTAAATGCTAATGCCTTCTTAATGATAGCACTAACTGAAAACACTGGGAAAAGTGAAGTCAAGAGGAAAGGCAGGGAGAAGAGGTAGATGACAGAAGAATACCCAGTAACAAAAGCATTACTCTTTTGACATCTAACTTCCAAGTATTTTTTTTTTTGAAATAAGAAAAAAAATCTAGGAAACATAAATACGGAAGCTGTTTCAGACCAATGCTTTTTTTTTTTATTTTAATGCATAAGCTACACCTCCCTTTTCAAGAGCAGATTTATAAACACCATTATGTGTGGATAAGCTATCTTTTGCTCATTTCTGCAACAGGATTAACATGGACTGGACAGGGAAAATTAGAAAGCTTTGCAAAAGCTTTTCATATATGAAGTCACTTTATGTCCTGACGTTTACATATCGCTAGGAAGGAAAATGCATTCTATTGTGATGTAACATATTCAGCAGACTAGGATAGGAAGTGGAAATGATGATTACTTGGAATTATTAATAGGGTCTTCTGTTCTCATCAGCAACTTGCAATGATTATTTTATCCTTACAGCTACACTTACCAATTTGCATACACTGTATTTCATTGAGAAATTATTTGGCCATGAACTTCCAAAGATCTGCCAGAGCTTTCTGTTAATCAGCTAGAAGGGGAAAATTGGATAGCTGAACTACAAAGCACTGATCATAATTGGATCAGTCATCTAAGTATAATAAAGAAAATTCTTTTAAGGTTCTGTATCTACTAGTCTAGCTTTTTGACTAAAAGTGACTCAATATAGACTAATGCTTCCAGATCAATGTTGTTGTAATGCTGTTATTGCATCAGGTTGAACTGGTTGTAATGGGTTTAGATTAAAATACTAACTTAGACACTGATTTTTAGAATAAACAGATTTCATAATGAGTAATGTAGAAGTAAAAAGTTATACTTAACTGCATTACACCACCCCATCTATGTATGTCTCAGCATATATAGTAACGTAGTAACCCTCAACATCAGGGTAAGGTCATGTAAATACTGGGAGTTAAATCCCAGGTACATCATAAACTTATTGTGAGGATAACTCTGTGTGTATTATTCAGTAAAGCCATAAACCTGAGCCAAAAATTAAGGATTAATGATTGTGTCTGTTTTACACTAGCAGACCAGGGGAAAAAACGGTAGTGATAGAAGGAATCTATCTTCTTAGGAAGATAGAAGGAAAAAAGAAGGGAAACTATAACTTTGGTGTGACTGTTGGTGCTGCATTCTCTACGTGGTGCCCAATATTGTGAAAAGAAGACTGCAGCCTTCAGATGGCCTAGGTGAGGGGGGAACTCCCACCTGCCAGATCTATCCTTCCCTCACGGCCCTACACCTTCCTTGCTTTCAGCCAGCAAAGGTATCTTGCCACGACTGCTTGACTCCTTTCATGCAGGGCCTGAGGTAGAACACACTTGCTTCCACCAGGTTTCAATCAGACAGCTCCACAGAAAAGTTACTACCACTATGAGATCAGTAGTCCACCATACCAGAAGTGTCCAAAGCAGAGTGTTCACGTGCCAGGCGTTGTGCAAGACAAGTCACTGGACTGCAGGAACAAAGTAATTTTTGACCATTAATACATAAAACAAACAAACAAAAAGTGTTAAGTTATTCCAATTTTATCTCATCCCTTTGTAAATACCCGTTTTTGTTTATGTTTTATAAGGTTCATAATATATTACTACAGTAGTGCATGTATATAATCTTTAAATATATGCATATATTGCAGGTCCATGCTCAAAAATGTTTTACTGATAGGGGTGCACGATCCAAAAAGTTTGGAAATCACTGCTCTAATCCAGAACCTGCTACCAAGTCAGTCCTCTTGAAACTGATGTCTGATTTTGGGGGGGCACATGCCATTGCTGTGAAGCTAGCTGAAGCTTCCACTGTAGCTAGAACATTTCTACCAAATATTGGGGACCTATAATTCTTTCTTTTTTCTGATGACCTTTAAAGAAAATATTTTTATCTAAGTGAAAAATATTCCTTTCATGGTAGTCACTGGCTCCTGTTAGCCATTCATGAATACAGTAAAGATCAGTAGCTATATTGGGAACCTTGAAAGTAACTTTCACAGGATATTTGAAATTAGGCAAACTTCACACTGTACTCGGTTTGATGTTAATCCTATTGCAGCTATATTCACAGCCATCTGTGTGATATCATTTGTGATGCTTTTCAAAATAAAATGCCGAAGGAAGATTTAAATTAAAACAATACAACTAGTCAATGTTGATCTAGTTGCTTCAAGATAACAGAGTGGACAAAAATGCAAAAGTTGTACTATATCTTCCTTCTCTATACCCGGTGAGGTGTGGATATTGCCCTATAGAGGGTGATGTAGAGGGCTGGTGCACAAGAGTCTTGTATTTTAAAAAAAATCTTTCTTTGTGCAAATGAGCACTGTGGAGGAACAAGGTGAAAATAAAAAGGGTAGAGGAAAGCCAGAAGGAGGCAGAATATTTATTCATGATTAGCAGTAACTGAGACCACATCTACTATGATCTGAAAGCACAAGGGATTTAAAAGCCTCTTCAAGTTTAACGTATTAAAATCTATAAAATCTTCCTTAACTGCTGAAATGGCAACATGCCTAGAGAGCATATTACGTTAGCCGTTCAAAGCACATCGCTATCCAGTTCTGAGATGCCTGTGGAACCAGAACTGTATTCATTTACAACATTCCAGGAATTCAACTGTATATATTAGTAACTCTTCCCATGCACTTTTGATATTCGATATACTTGAGTACCAAGGAATTCATAGCTCAGATTCTACTACAGAACAATCACAGTTGTAGCAGCACCATTAAGATGTTTCTGTCAGTCCTTCAAAAGTATACAGTGAACACAAAAGAAAATCAACGCCAATCCCTGTGTAAATTATCACATATGAACAAGAAGGCATTACCTAATAGTTAAGAGTAATAGCACTGGCAATTCACTGAAGGGAGAAAGACTGGGTAAAAACCTAACCCATGTTTTTTCAAAGTGAATTGGTAAGTCTTAAATTTCCTGTATCAAACACTACGGCTAAATACAACAAAATTACATTTTTTTCATCAAGACAGATCATGGCAAGACACAGGATCCACTTTCTATGTGACAGCAGAAATTACTGCTGTTGAAAGGCGTGTATTTTTGAAAGCTATGACCGATGAGTCTATAACTTCTACCAACGCACTTTTGTTGAAAAGCTCCAGTCACTTAAAAAGATTGCATTGGAAAACAACTATGCTTTTATTAAAATCAAGAACCCAACAAAGCCAGCTTAATGCAAAAGTAACTTAGTCATTTGCTAGGGACAGATAAAATAGCCTGGATGAGGTTTTGGCAGGAAGTGTTAGTAACTGTTCCCATACCTGCACTTGGTGAAAGGTGATCATGACTTCCCGAAGCAAGGAAGTGTGGAGAGCAGGAGGTAAGGGCTTTATTTTGGCAGATTGCAGTGTTTAGTGAGTTAGGTGGAAGATAAATATAGTCAATGGAGAAAAAAAGGTATCAAAACAGAAGATGTTCAAGACGGAAGTCAAGGTCATCTACACAAGCTCAGATGGTGAGAAGCAGAAGGTAGCGGTGGTGAAGGGAGAGAAAATACTATGCCTGAATGCAGTTATTTCTTTGAAACTCAACACAAAATTTAATTTATTTCCTCAAGAACAGCAGCAAGATAGGCTTTGCCTTCATCTTTGGGGAAAAAAAAAATAAATAAAATATGGTTTGTCTGGATTTCTGGGAAGCCTTCAGCTGGCTCTATTTTGATGTACTCCTTGTACAAACGCATTGTTACACAACTTCTGCTTCATGACAGTTTCATTTCTAAACTGCTCTGGGAATAAATCATGTTTTTTCTGGAGGGATGCTGTTGTCTACAGGACTAATGGAGTTTCATAACGTGAAAAATCTGCATCAGGAAAAGAGCTAGGTATCTGCCAAAGGCAATCCAGCAGAATCGTATCAACTTCTTCTGCCTATTTCTGTTGTTGTAAAGATTTGTTTGATGCCCTGTTCAGGTATTTTCTACTTCTCATTTCTCTGTACAGGGTTCCAGATATGCAGGGATCCTAACAACCAGATCAGCAACAGACATACAGGTGTAATGACTACTTATAGCAGCAAATTAAGCCAGTAAGATCTCTTCAGCAATTAGTCCTAAATTTCTCACATTGTGTAGCCAGGATAAATGGGTGTTTTTAACCTTTGTCTTTGGTCCTCCAACTGTAAGCAGGACATGATGTGGTTCCAACTCCTCTGCCTCATTCTCCTGCACTTCTCTAGAGTCTGGTCCTGTTACATTTTCCTCATACTGCTCCATCCCACTCTCCATTTTTCAGACTCTCTGATTTTGGTGTGTAGCCATTAAATATAAATCTTCACTTTATAGACTGAATCGGGGTTCTTCCATGTGTCTCACCCATGTTCCAAACAAAGATTCCTCCTCCCCAACTTTTCCTCCCATACATGCATGTAACTAGGACGCTAAACGCATGTGGAGGTCTGCTTCTTGGCCTCTTGCCATTGGACTCAGAAGGACCCCTCCTTACTCCGACAACACAGAGGGAATGATGGAATAACACCAAAAGGTCTTCCCTCCCAGCTCCAGTATTCTGCCCCATCATACACCGAATTAGGTTTACAGCAACAAGCACTATAGGAAAACAGGGATTTATCTCTGTAACTGTGCAAAGGTACGTTTAGTTCCTCTGTTAATAGCAAGGCCTTCTGGTGCAAATCCGTAACAACAACAACGATGATGATGATAGCCGAAATTTTCTTCTAAACCCCAGTATCTGCATCTTGAGAAGGAAATATTCAACCTGGAAGGTTCATCTTCATGAAATAAGGAACAACTGAAAACTCGGTTTAATACAAACCAGCAGGCAACATTAATGACAGACGCAACTACAGTCTCTGTAGTTTTGATTACTCACAACTGACCCCTTGAAGCACCTTGGGTATCTTACTTCTCTTTCAGCATTTGATTCAATTGCCCATGGCTATTAAATACTGCTACCATGTTACAGAGTTTGTTCTCAGCTGTAAAGTAGCTGTTTGTAAGATACCACAAAAAAGGTATCTAGTATTTTTGACCCACAAGCAGTAGGCACTAAAAATGAACTTTCCTGGGCAAGTTTTATCAAACTTTCCTGCAAACACTCTACATTCCAGAACTTTATAATAACAAGGCGCTTTCCCTCAGCATTATCATCAATCTTCTCTTCCTTCAAACCTATCCAAAACAATTTCAACATCCGATAAGTAAGGATGGGGACAAAAAGAATGGTGTCAAATTATTGAAGCAGAGCCGAGCAAGGTATCATAAAAAGGAGAGCTAGAAGGGCTGTAGAGAAATAGTCTTGTCACTTGTGTCCCATTCTTGATAGATATTCTACATGTCCTTAAGCTTCAAATGACAGTTTTTACAGCCTCCTTAGGCAATCCATTACAGTGCTTATCCATCCTTAATGGTAAACCATATTGCTCTAATTTTTCAACAAATGCCTTGTCAAAAAGTAGTCTGAAAACAGAACCTCACTCTGTAAGACATCACCAGGTTTTGCATTAACAACAATGTATTTCCTAAGAGCAGTATTTCAAATTAGTGCAATACTCAAGTGTCAGGCTTACAATAACACATTTAAATTGCGAATGTAAAAACTGGAAAGATTTTTCAGATATCTTAGCACCATCCTGGAAGTGCACTAAGGTAGACAGTACACTACTAAGTACAGTCTTCATTGGCTGACATATGTAAGTTGGTATGCAAAGTATCTGATGTTTTTTCTCTTGTCACCATTCTGCTTTTTTGTGGGCTGGTTGGTTTGTGTTTTGGTTTTTTTTCTTCCTGTTATTAGTGAAACAAGAAACAATGAAAGGCTTGAGCTAACTAAGAGAGAATCTAAGTGATACAGGCTGAAAGTCTTATCTGAGACTGCCAGATAAGACCCTTTCTTAGGGCACTAGAGAGAAAAATATCTATATCTGTATCGTCATAGCTTCTCTGCGGTAGCTTTTGATGAGATTAAAATAAAATCTGATACCTTAATTTAATAAATATGCCAGTGTTATGAGTTTGGCAATGCTGAACATTACTGTGTTACTGCTCTCATGGAGGTGACATCTCAGGAGGGTACTTGGCAAACAGGGAAAGAGGGAGAGCATCTGTGGTGGGGGTGTTTTAAAAGTCTTGTTGGAGTTGGTGCCTTCAGAGACAGATCTATCTGGGAACTATATGATCCATAATACTATTGTAAAAGATATGGATGTGCTGTGAAAATAAGAAAATTACACCAGACCTGTTTGCTTGGACATTTGCTGGAAATTTGCCTTTCAGCAACAGAAGCTTATCTGCTGCAAAACTGTGAAACCAGTTAGTTCAGTCCAGAAGATCAGCAGGACTAACTTGTTTTCTTGACATGCCTTGTTGTGGAGAACCAGCACAAAGACCCCACAAATGTTATATTACTCAAAATACAAAAGAGTTGTACAACCTTTTACTTTATCTCATTTTCCTGCTTTTGTACCAACTTCTCTCAATATATTTTTAACCGTTTCCCTAAATACTGACTGGACATTCATACAGTGAGTACAGACAGGCTCAAGCTTAATCTTGTATCAGGCTGCTCTGAATGATCAGATCACAAGTCTGATATTTTAATCCAATAAACTGTCAATCTGCAGAATATTAGTAACATAACTAATTACATTTTTAGTATTAATTGTACCAAATGTTCCAACCACAGTTTATTTCATTGAATGAACATTTTCTTCAAATTTTCCTTTTTTTGATAGCGGTCCTAATTTATTGACCAAGTCTAATACGATACAGAGTTCATCACCCTTCAGGTCTCTGCATCTCATAGCCAAAATATTAAGAGGTGGCGAGTACAAGGTGAAACAGAAGTATTGAAAACACCAGCCACAGTATTTCCCCGATCACTTTTTCTTACTTATAAAACATATTCCCTGACTCGAACAATCTTACATGTGACAGTGCACATGAAGCCAAAGACATCAACTGTCAAGGTCAAACTGGCATAGAGAAGTAGGTTTGGTATGCTATAATACTTGTCACAACAAGCAGAATATGTCCACTCCACTTCTTGACAACTTACTGCATTTCACACAATTTATTTCCAAGCAAAGACTACGGAGTGCCTAAATGCTGTGTTTAGGCATGTAAACCAGTAGTCTGATTTTCAGAAGTACTGAGCTTCAGCTAGTATCTAGCAGACATGCATTAGCACGGTGTCCAATCACTCATCAGCTAGCAACCCAACATCTAAAAAATCACCAACAATTTTGTGGTAGGTAAGCAGATTGTTGGAGAAGATTAATAATATGGGGGAGAATCCCTAAATGACTTAGCTAAGCTGTAGACTGAAAACTGACACGGGAAATAAAAACCCACCTCAATAAAGTGACCAAGCATTCAAACCACATTGTTCATTCTTAGTTGTGGTCTGAAAAAAGCTCCTTCAGTTTCTTTCCTTCTAAGATTATCCAAATGAACTCCTCAAGGATTCCGAATGTAAAGAAAAATACCATCTCTTCAACTTTTCCCAAGAAAATATATCTCTCTTTGTTTTGGTTTTTTAAGGTTTGGGAGTTTTTAATATATGCCTTTTATTGATAGCAAAAAAAAAAACTTTTTAATTTATGCCTTTTAGAGATAGGAAAAAAACCCTCAAATAATGCAAAGACTTCAAAGAAAACATTATAGAATAACAAACAGTTGCACATTTCCCCACCATTTTGATGTAATTAAATGTTTCCTTCCAGATCATTTCATTCTTATACTGGCTTAGTAGCATTATATCCAAAGATGCATAATTATCCAAAGAAATTCTTCCTAGTAAAGAAAATTTGGAGTTTTTTCCTCTCTACTACCTTGAAATCTGTAACATGTTTTTATCAGCATATTCTGTTTTACCACATGCCAAATAATGCATTATAAGCTTTATACAAGATCTGGAAATATATCAGATAGTACCGTGCTTAGCATGGACAAAACATTCCTCATCAACGTAGCTAGATTTGAGTTAGTCTAAAACATCATTGTATGCATGGCTCACCTTTCATTTTAGTTTTCCTACTCAAGACCCGACATCAATTTTGTACCTGCTCGTTTTTTTTTTTAATGCAACTGCCATCAAATAAGACACAGTACAGACATGAATCAAGTGACACAAATTAATACCAACAGACCCAATGCAACATTTTCCCCCTGCTCACCCTGGGTTGAGGCATTCTAAGGGATAATGATGTTCAGTATTGGTTCCACCAACATTAGCACTGTCCTTCAAAGTAACAGTGCATCTTTGAAGTAAACCTCCTACTTTTATCCACTCACCAAGCTTTAGTTTGCATCATGAAGTGGTCTTGTGGCACGCCAACTGAACTGTTTTCTCAGACTAACCTGGAAGAGGGTCTCTAGGAGCCTAGCTTTACTTTAACAACTAATGGCAGGCCAATCCATGGGACCAAACTAAAATCTGTTATAAATCCCCTCAAAATGCTTACAATATGGATGCTGTGTTCACAGAACCATGTTTCCTTCTGCTGAGCCCCAAGAACTGTGCTGTTCACCTACTAATGCAGACACAGCTATAAGCTGAGGAGGTTTGAATAAAAAAAAAATATAAAAAATAAAAATAAAAAAAGAACAGTCAAATGAGAAATCAGGGAAAGGACACTTCTATCTACTTCTGAATTATTCTTCACATTTACCAACACAGTGTTTCATGGATTCTATATAATACTTCTGAGAAAGAGGGAAATTACATATGCTGTACTTACATCTTTCTGCTATCAGCAGACATGAAGCTCTAAGGTAAAATTTTATGACTGAAGACAGCATGTTTATTATGGATTGGGAGGAGGGCTGGACACGACACTTGTTAAGCTCCTGTTCACTAAGAAAAGACTTTCTATTATGTTCTTGACTACAAAAGAGAAAGTACAATACTGAGATTTTTTTTTTTTGGTCACATATTCACAACTAAAGAAGGAAATTCCCTGTGAATAGATTCTGCCCTTAAAATGTACTGCTTTTCAACATTTCTTTATTGTTAGAGGACCCCAAACTAGACAGGATTGTAGGATGGATGTACATAGATCTTTTCCAAGGACAACTGAAAGGCTTCTACACAACTCTTATTTTCCCCACACACAATTTTCTTAAGAGTAGAAAATAGAAATTTAACACTTATTCAGAAAAAGAAAAAAAACCACACACCACCTCCTCCTTCAGACAACTAAAGGTTTATATTCCACTTTTCTTTAGCCCATGTGTCTTCACAGCTGGGTCTGGCTTTGTCACTTGGTCTTACCCAAATGAAGAATGACTTGAGATGATGCAAATCTATACAGTCACACTCAGCCCTTAGAAATTTCATGCCATTTTACTCCAGTTTACTCAGAGATTCGGCTGACTGCTTCCTCACGTTCACTGCAGACTGTGCATGAACTCATAATCTTGCTGGTCTGCATACAAACTGGGGATTTCCTGCTTTTGATTGTAATTCCTTTGCCTGCTGTACCCTGAATTCTCTGACATCTACCCTCCTTGACCAAGTTACATCACTCTTTGGGAGTGGAGCAATCTCTGCATCTTTTTAAAGGGTTCCACTGACCTGGTCACTTATAGCAACATAAAGTCATGTGAAATAGTGTGTGTGTGTGGGGGGGGGGAACAGCAACAACAACAAAAAAAACCCAACCAAACCCAAAAACAAACCACAAAATGCTGTCTTACCACAGCTAAATATTCAGACTTTCAGAATTTGAGAGAGGTTTTCAGGAACTCACATTCTCAAAAACCTGCCTGCTTTTATTGCCGTTTTGTATTTTATTTCAGATAAACTTCTTAATTAATTCTGTTGACAAAAGTTCATCCAAGCATGACTTGTTAAGCTTTAGACAATCCACAATGAAGATGAGCAACAGTGTGACAAAACTTTAAGCTTATTCAGCTTCTGAATTACTGATCAAACACACATTCTAGAATGAGATGAATCTCTGAGATACAGCATTTGCTGTCAAAAGTTTAGTCAAAATCTTCTCTGTTCACTGGTGAAATGCCCATCTTCTTAAAGATCACCACTTTAAAAATCTTACTACATTTCTTGAATATAGCCACTATTAATATCATGCTATTGACTTATGTTTAAAAACACAATTAAAAAAAAAATTACAGCCTGCATTTTCATACATAATGATAAAATATTGATCCTTTTTATTTCTTCTCTGAAATAATTGAGCATTTTTTATTTTTAAAAGTTAAATTTAAAATTTACATTTAATTAAATGGGGTTGGGGTGTATGTGTGTATTTTTGTTTTAAATTTAGAAGCTTCCCAGTAGCCCGTGGCAACATCATCATAAGCAAAGCAATGTGAAAAAGTTAAACACGTTAAACTGGAAACATGTTGAGTTGATGGAGAACCTCAATGCAGGACAAACAGATTGCCAGTAGTGACAGTGTATAAATTTTACTTGAAAGCTATGTTATTTTCTAAATGTCACTGTTGCTAAAACTCTTTGCATACAAATGACTGTTCTGCTCTCATAATAGAAATGTATCCTTTTCTTTTGGCTTGTATTTTGCTCTAGGAGTCCACAATAACTAGATATTTTTTCAATGTTGTTTTTCTTAGTACCTACCTTCACAAGCAAAACCAAATCAAATGTTCATTAGATTAGATAAGATTTTTTTTCTGAAATACTTGAAGAATTTGATTTAAAAAATACAGGTAGAATTCTAATAAAACTATTTTGCTAGGATTTCTGTGGAAATAATAATTAAAAGCACAGAAAAACCGGTGGGAAGGGGAAGTCATGTTTTTAGTATCTCCAAGGACGGAAACTCTACCACCTCTCAGTGCAATCTGTTTCAGTGTTTAATCAAACTCAAGGTGAAAAAATTTTTTCCTTACATCTGGTCAGAATTTCCCATGTCCCAAGCTGTATCTGTCTTATTCTACCCACAACTCACCTCCGAGAACAGTCTCAGAGCTCTGTCTGCTCTACGTCCTCCCACTACCTGGTTATAGACAGAAGAAAGACCCTTCCTTGATCCTTCTCTTTTATAACTAAAACCCCTTGTTCCCTCAGTCTCTTCTCGTAATACCACGTGCTCTCCAACCTTCCTGGCAGCCCTGCACTGAACTTGCTCCAGCACGCTAATGTTTTTCTTGTACTGGAGAGCCTCAAACTAGATACAGTACTGAAGATGTAGCCTCGTGAGTTCCAAACAGAAGGAGGAATCACTTGCCTGGATCTGCTGGCTGCACTTTTGCTACTGCAGCCCAGGATGCAGCCGCCCACTTTTGCTGCAGAACACACTGCTGACTCATTTTCAGCTTGTTGTTGAAAAGGTCCTACAGGTCTTCATCTTTAAAGCTGTTCTCTACCTAGAAAGCCCCGTCTGTGCTGTCACATGTGATTATTCCATTGTAGATGCAGGAATTTGCATTTGCTTTTGTTTATGAATTCCAACTTCATAAGGCTCCACTCAGCCCATTTCTCCAGCCTGTGCAGGTCTGGGCTTCTGGTAGTCTCACCTTTACTAGGCTACTGGATTTGTCAACCCCTAATATTAAATATCTATAAAGACTATTATATATACTTCTACAATAAGTAGCCTAAATTAGATCTAAGACCCACAGCTGTACAGGGAAACTTTATAACTGCAAATTTATTTACTTCACCAACTGAGTGGAAATTGTCTACCTATGTCACAGTGTATTTCATCTGTTTCTTCAGTGTTCTTGAAATGAAGGATCTTACAGGTTTATCAGTTAGACTTGCTGGACATTTTTTCAGGGAATTTGAAAAAATTGTATCCTCCCAAGTAAAACACCAGTTTCCCCAGTAATAAAGTGTGAATAACATGCATCTCCAGGAGAGAGAACTACTTTGAAAAAAACATATACAAAGCAGGTAAGCTTTCCATGCCATTCAGTAAATTAGATTATATTTTTGCTACCTGTAAAATACAGAGATTTTGGCATGTTACTTAGGACACTCATGCAGAAATATCACTCTTTTCAGGAGACTTTCAATAGCAAATGGCAAATCACTTCTACTAATTTCAGGGGGGGGCTGAAATTCAGTTGAGAAAAATGTTATTGCCTGACCAATTTACAAACTATATGTTCAAAAGAAAAAGAGCAGGCTATGCTTGAGCTACATTGCTGAGTTCAAGCAGTAAGGCTCCATCCAAAAATACATAAACAGACATCAATTGTTCACATAAAACTGTAATGAAGAATGTGAAACAGAAACTTATTTTGAAATTTTATGGGTTTACTAATAAGTACATACTTATTAGTAATAAAGAATCTTTAACGAAGTCCAAAGGACATTTGCTTGTGTAAAGACACAGATTCCATATATGTTACATGTATATGCATGCAACCTAATTTTTTGCTTGCTCAGTCTTTCCATTCTGTGGCACTATTTAGTTTTAATTCTTTCAAAAGAAAAAACGAAAACATGTAGCTGAGTCTTCAAAGTGCCTCAGAGATTTTGTTTTCATCTCTGGAATAAAAAAAACACTCTCACTTTCATCAGCCTGTTTTGGGGAACTACATGATATCATCATGGGAAATTCAGAAATTGGAAATACATTAATATGTGTTTTAATTTATCAGAAGCTGAAGATCTCAAAAATATGCAGGCATCTGGTGACCCTTCATAGAAAAGGGAGTGACAGACTGATGGATCTGGCTCAGTAGGCATAAGCACTTCAGCCAGAGCCATGGAGTAGTATAGAACATGACGGCTCCTTATGCAATGTGTGATGAAATTCTAATAGTCAGCAGGCTGAGTAATGAACTGCTCAGAGTCTGCCAACAGGGAAACACCGTGGCATGGAAGCCTTCCCTCAGCTTTGCCCTACTTTATCAGAAGCCATTGATTCCCTCTTTGATTCACAGCCAAGAACCTGCTCCTGAAGAGAAGGCACTCAAGTCCCTGTGGTACAATTCCTAGTGAATGTAGTTCCCTAAACGTCTAAAACATGACTAAGGATCAAGGATATCACAAAGCAAATTTAATTCAGATATTTTGATGGGGCCCAGCCGTGACATAGGTAAGCACAGAAACGATGAACACTACTAAAGCTGCGGTGTTTCCTCGCACGCCCAAAACCAATTCTTAAAGGTCATCAAATGGTCCTGCAGAAGAACTGAGCATTTGTGTCCCTTCAGTTGAGCAAGATGTGTCACAACCAGAGCTTTGGACAGAGCAGTCAGTTCTGGTTAACCCAATCTCTTTTGAACAAACTAGTGTATCTACAGACAAGCTACAGTACAGAGATACCACTTTGTATCACAGAAACCACAAATGCCCGATTCCTTCCTGGCTACTTAGACCTCTATCTCACCAGGCTTGATCAATATGAGCTATGGAGCTATACCAGTAATTCCCATTATGGATCTAGGCTCATAATTCTGTGCAGTTGCATCATGCTATGCAAATTCACCTCACATTATTTTCTGGATACTGATTTCTGTGACAACAAAAGGTTATACAGCAAGCCCTTAAGGACTGAAAATTGAGCCACGTGGAGCCCCATGGTACAGCTGGATAGACAACTCCTTATGGCCCAAGCATCAAATATGTAAGATGAGCACAGAAAGGAGAATTGACGCCAGAAGTAACAGCCCTTTAGCACTTTCCTAAAAATCCAGTTTCAAGGGCACAATCTTAAGACATATAGGAAGACTCCATGAAACTACTATCCCAAGGAGGTAAAGCTGAGATCAATTTTCCTGGTATCTCCACAGTTAAGAGCACTATAAGTACTTGTTAGGTATATCTGCAGTTGTTAGACCAAGGTATGACAGAAAACACCACTGTAAGCTGTTTTAGCCTAAAACTGCAAATACAGACAGCTGCTCCATGTACTAGCTTTAGACACCTGGGCACTAACAGGCATAAGTAACATATTAACAGGAAAAAAAACACTTAGATATTTTGAGTGAATTATTTTAAAGCAAAAAAAACCCACAACAAAACCTAAATGTCCCAATATTAAAATATGCTGATTACAATCAGTCCAGTTTGATTATTCCTTGATAAGGAAAAGCATCTGAATAATAAACTTAGGTGTCATCAGAGGATGGTGACATCACTGAAGGATGTATATTCACTTGTACTGGAGACTTACAGTAGGATTTCACTTTGAATAATGGCAGTATTTAAAATAAATTCA
Organism: Falco peregrinus; assembly: GCF_023634155.1. Classification (NCBI taxonomy): domain Eukaryota; kingdom Metazoa; phylum Chordata; class Aves; order Falconiformes; family Falconidae; genus Falco; species Falco peregrinus. The sequence goes on from NC_073723.1 coordinate 84,749,115, forward strand.
ATTGATTTAAAGATTGTTTTAAAAAGCTCTTTACCAATAAAAGCTTATTAATAACAGCTCTAAGTTCTGATTTTAGTTTGCACTCTGCCAGAAAAGCATGCTTAAAACAATTAATTTATCATTCAGTAGCTGAATAAAGATTGCAAAATCTTCCGATTAGCCCATATCAGTAAGAAGCTCACTTTTAAAGCATTTATTATTGGCCACAAAATTACTTCCTTTGTTTTAAAGCAGGTATGTCTAAAAAGTTTAGCTTCACAGGGGGTCATATCTATGAAAAAAAGCAGTTTTAAGGAAGCCTCTTCTGCCCCCACAGACTCCAAAAGACTTTAAGAACTTAGATACTTTTCTTAACACGTATTATTCCACTACATGATTCTTTATCATCCAAGTGTTTGTCTCACTATACTATGTCAAAGGAATGGTCTCAAATCTGGATGAGCACTGGAAAGTCAGCACACCAGCCAGACTGGTATTTGACTTCACTTAATATTGATGTTAGTTCTACCCCTTTCCATAATTTTAAAATATTTTTAACACTAACAGAAAAATAAAGCTCATTTAATAGGTATGGGAGAAACAATGCCCAAACACAAACAATATTAGATTATGATTAATTTTCTTTTTAAATCCCTTGCCAAGTCTAAGAACTGCTATCTAATTGTAAGCTTTCGATGTTATCTTCTGGACGACAGTATTTCATGTATTTTCAAAAATGTTTTTAATTGAAATGCTGGAACTCTTTAAATCTCACATGTAAAATATTTCTGGGACAAATTACATGTCAAACATTTGCATGAAATCTCCTCAGTGATTCTAGGTACTAGTTTATTCCATAGAGAGATTAGTACTCAAAATATTAAAATTCTCAAATAACTAAGGTCTCTTAAGAAAATGCTGAGGGACCTTGATACCATTGATGATTTAGAAGTATAACTTTACCAATAGGAAAGAAGTTCGCCAGGAAAACACATCCTTCCAAATAAGAAATTTCCCAACCTCGGTATCACTGGCTGGAATAATCCTAAAATAACTGTATTATTCAAACATAGCTGAGAATTATTCAAACACAGTTCAAATAGCATTTTTGAAATGCAGTCATACCATACCTAAAAATCAAAGTGCTGGGGGAGTGCACTTGTGCAAGTACAGTACTGTACTGCCAGATATTACCTACTCTGTGCTTAAATAATTCTAAATAATACAGTTTCTCTAACGTTAATATAAGTCTAGTTGGTCGGGAAGATTATATAGAATACATTAAGATTTTACCTTATGTGTTTATTTATTCAAAATGTTCATAATTAAGTAAACTTCATGTCCAGCTTCTGATGAACTACTCAAGACTCTTCTGACTTCTGCCATATTAATTGAACTGTTACATTCAGTACCTTTGTTGCATCTTTGGCATTCTATTGAATAAATATTTCCTACTTATCATGGAAAACAATAATTTAATTGAAATGTAGTCAGAATTGCTGAAACTATGGAATAGTTTCTTCCAGTAGTAATAGATTTGGGTTTTTACTTCATTTTTTTTTATTTAGTTTTTCTACTAGTATCACACAAAACTTGGTAATAAGTTTGGTATATCACACTTAACCTTATGTATTCAAAAGGTATCACACATTTCCACTGATAAAAACAAAAGATATGTCTATGCAACATATTTTTGTCTACATCTTTGAGACTCAAGTACTATCATCTTTCATTTATTAGGTTCATCAGAGAAAACAAAGAATCTAATATCAAGAAGCTTAGAACTACAAAATCTTTACTTTCACCAAACTGACCAAGAGATCAGCTTCCTTTTGTTACAATGTCTGAAATAATCTCGCCACCATCCAATCAGGGTACCAGTATAGTTTTTAAATTGAAGAAAGCCAATGTTAAAAAAAAAAAAAAAGTGTGACTCATATCTTGATAATTACATTTTGGTATCACATCATCAGCTTTAAGTAATTATCTCTAAAGTTTTTAATACCTTGAATGATGAAATTATGATAAAACAGGTTCACAAAACTTATCAATACATCTCTGCAAATATGATCTAAAAGAGCTCTGGCAAAAATTACAGCTGTATTGGTAGTAGAAAAAGGAGTTTTGCTGTTAATCTATTCAGAGAACATCGAATCATTGAATTCCAAATGTGACTACTATTTTGCTGGAAAAACCAGATACCAAACTCATAAAATTAAGCCTCTTCTTGAAAACTGTATTTATAAAAAGCAGATCAAAATGCAAAGTTTCAAACTCTACTAACACCTCATGCTCCCTGGTGTAGAATTCTTTTACGAAGAGATGATCAACCTTGTTCTCAGTGCTAATTCATAACAGTGACAAAATTCATTACATTACAAAGAAATTAGCAATTAGTGTATTACCTAATGCTGCTCATGCTTCCAGTTTCTGATCCAAGCTTACATCTCTCCAGCTGGCTAGCTACAATCTGACGTTCAGCCTCAAGTTCTCGAGTCAGTCTCTCAAACTGCAGTTCCTGAAAAAAATAAATTAAACCATTTGTTTTGACTTCTCTTGAGATTAAGAAGGAATTTCGGTACATAAAATTGTGATTTTTGCAAGAACTGTTAAAATGGTATCTTACAGGAAAGTTTTTCTTTATATCTTTTTAAACACATTCACAGTTCAAATACTTGTGGTAATGCCTACTTGTTCCTTCATTCACTCTAATGATATATGTGATAGAATGAGCCACTTTATCAGGAATGGGATTTCCAAATACACTAAACAATTTAGGCCTACATCAAAACCATTCATCGTTTGTGTAGGCCTCCTCACAGCATACAATACAAATGTGTTCTTAGCAAGCTGATGAGAACAATTTGTGTCACTCAAAATAAGACACAAAGTTCAACAGATGATCATGTGGTGACAAAAGCTTTTGTACTCAAAAGGACAACCATCATAGTACACAGCAGTAAAATATACTAAATTGAAGGTGTGTTGTTATGGACTGAACACACAAATTTCTATATTTAATGATGCACATATGGACAACAGCTGTATTAAAAATCCTACCACTAACTGAATGTATTTTCTATTATTCTGCCAAGGAAGCCAAACCAGTCCCACCAGCTAAGATTTATCCACAGATCTTATAAACATACTTCTAAATAGTTTTTGGTTTTATACTCAAAAAGATTTTTTTTTTTTAATTAAAAGAAGGAAAAAAAAAAAAAAAGAGAAGCAAAACCAATACAAGTATTCTCACTATTCCTTAAAGATCTACATTTCCGACATATGGTAGCAATAGTTTTATGAAATACAAAATGAAACACAGGGAATTATGTATGTTGTAAATTTGCCAGTTGTTGCTGCCCTTTCATTTTGGTCATAGTTACATTAAGTCATTTTCACAGGTAAATAGGAATAGCTCTCTTGCCCCTTCTCCTTGGGTTTGTTGAAGGCTGAAGTAGAAATATCTTGAAAATTCAGTTGTTAAATTACTTCTGTGTCCACATAAATGCAAATATTACCTCTTTCCTCCTCTTTTACTTTCAAAAAAGGTCTCCCCATAAGGCAGAGAGGTATGGGAAAGGGTACCTTGAATAACTCCACAGCAATGTCTTGCCTAGCAGAAAAGCAGCACTGGAAATTACTTGGGTCATGACTTAAATCCACCAAGTGCTACTGAAGAACTTTGTTTTTAAGAGAAAGGAAGAAATGGTAGGGGTAGAGAGAAGGATTCAAGCCTTCATCCTATCTGATACCCAAGACCTCTGACCAAGAAGCTAAGGGTAAATAGAGGCATTAAACTTTTCACACCTCTGAAAGGAGACAAACCATAACTGAAATGGAAGGAGGAAAGGGCTGGTGATTGTTCTGCCTAATTCAGCTGGATCACCCCTCTTTGTTTCCCTTGTTATTGGCTGGAGTAACTTCTGTCCTGCACTACAAGTTACCTTGCATTACAGGTTACCTACAGCACAAAATAGCCAGTGTGTTCTTAAAAGGCTGCTGACTATTTGACAAAGTCCTTAATTCTGTTCATCATACCAAGCAAGACTATCTAGAGTACGAGAATACCATAAAGAGTCAGACTGCTGTAAAGAACAAAACATCACTGCTCATTGAATGATAATAGGGCATTAGTAATCATAGTTAATAATATTCTCTGCACATTTTTGTAGTACTCAGAAATGTCTTTTTTATTGTTGTTTGTAGATAGGACTATTAAACATCACCTAATAATTATCATCTATTTCAGATATGCCTACTTCACGGACAGGATTTGTCTCTTGCCTTGTAGAATCAATTGTCTGTGAAGTTGAACAGACTGTTGATCAACTTTCCAAGAGCTATTATACAAATCTTGTCCTTGCTTGCAGAAAATAATACCAATATTACTAAAGTTTTGAACACCATGAAATCGAAGTGCCGCAGTATTTGCTATGCTACTGTGCTTACATCAAAACATGTAAGCACTGAGAAAATTGGATAGCATAGAATACAAAACAAAATCAAGCAGATCATTAAGTTTACTTTCAAAATAAAAGCATAAGCTTTAACAACTATTCTGTTCCACTACATTACTTGATTATATCATGACAATGATATCAACGCACATTTTGATGTTTGGTACATTTTCATCCAGCCAGCTTCACTTCTCACCATCCCAGGTGAGGCAGGCCAGATGTGCCCTTTGCCACAGCCTAGCAGAGGGCACTTCTTTTACCTGCCTAGTTGAGAAGATGGAGCTATCCTCACGACGTTACTATGAGAATGTAAGAATCAAGGACTCGGGAGCTAATGCTCCTGACTGCCCAGGCTGTCATTTGCCTTTTCACAGCCAGACAAGTGTAGCTCGTTGTGTCCTTTTACTCTAGGTGTGCAAATAACCCCTCTCCAGCTCCCTTTTGCCTATGCTATCCCAAGTCAACTAAATATAGAAATGCCCTTAAACCTAAGTAAATACTATTCTGCCTCTTTGTCTGGATTGTGTATCTTCTCATATATTTTCTATGCTTCATATTCCTTCAGTTAATCACTCTGGTTGACTACTTTCCAGACACTTCTCCCTTTTCCCAACTAACAACCTTATGTCATGATTACTTTGCCTATAGAACATTTTTTGCTCATGATTCTAGTCTCCAGAAGACACTTTACTCTTGAGACTGTCACTTATCATTCTTTCCTACTTATTCCTTTCTGTTCTCTTCTGCATTGCATCTTTCATTTCCTAGCATACTTTGTGACTCATCTTCCACTAATGTCTTTCAGTCCTACTATACAAATTGCTACCTAGCAAATGCCCTAAAATGATCAGTTTAAGCTGCCTCTCTCTCTCTTTCCCTAATTAGTCCCTTATTGAGGGAACTCTGCTCTTCTTAAGATGTACAAATTAATGTTCTCTGGTTTCACTGTGAATACTTAAGTCCTGCCCTGCAGAGACGACTGGAAAAGGACAGTTGTGTGTATGTTCCTCCTCAAGCAAGAAGCAGAGATGTGCTGGATCACTTAAGAGAAAAATAATCTTGGGCTTCTAACGCATGAAAATGGCTAGAATAGGTCAACAGTTAACTACATTATGAGTTTGATTTAATTGCTATTTCTTAGTTGTCTTCTGCAGGTGCCATCAGAAATTAGGGAAGGAAGGGAGGAGATGAAAGGTAGGGAGGTGGGATATGTGAAGGGGCAAGGCCAAACAATTATTACCTCAGAATTATCCTCTACATTAAATTTAAGAAACAACGGTGTTAGGTATTCCCTCATGTGTTAACAAAGGTGCAGGCCCACAGGGCTGCCTTTAGAATGAAAGAAGAATTCATCTAAGAGTCAGGACAGTCTGCTACCCTCCTGTATCAAGAATCCCTGGTAGAAAACAAACTAATAAGCTTTTTTCTCTTTGTTCAGGAAGCAGTGAGAATTACTAATATTTGAATAAATCCATATGTTTAGATTTCAAGCAGCTGCCACAGAGCAAGACAGAAACTAGAAATAGTATTTCCTTACATTTTATAAAAATAACCACTGAACCTGATTCTGTCATTTGTCTTATTTGTTCTGTTTACCAGTTCATTTTCACCAGTTCATGCCATGTTGTTATCTTCACAACCGTCTATTATTTATCTGAATCAAGCTAATCAGAATATCAAAACTAAAATCAAATTCCTATCCACTGATTATGCAAATGTATTGTTGAGACAATTTCAGAATGAAGAACTGCAACATCAAAATTAATTTAAGTAATGACACATCAAGTGCAGCTTCATGAACTGTCCTACAAAGGGCAATGATGCTAGACCCAAGTGCACATCCAAAGGCACTGGGAAGTGAAAAGCCCAGTCTGGCAATCCTTAGCACTTAACACCATAAAGGGTATGGGATTGGGAAGCCAACAGGAAGATTAGAGAGACAAGAGCAATCCAGAGAAATCACTCAGGAGAACAGCTGGCAAAGGGAGCAACTTCATGATAAAGACAATTTATCAAATTGTTTTGAAAATTTATCTTTAAAAGTGGTATTTGTCCACTAACATGAGGTCTTTTAGTAAAAAATATTCATTATTCCATGGATGGAAATTGGACGTTTTGGGTTTTTTCTCAGTATGGGTTTTATCTACCCTCTGCAGCCACCAAAACTTCAAGCATTAAATAAGACCTGAGTCAAGTCATATGTTTCACAGTGGTCCAGAAACTGAATACGCCTGATAGAGATCTTCACAGCCTTCAGACAGGTTAAGAACTCCTGATTTCAGAGCACACCAAGAGGGTATTCGGTTATTTTCATGTTTTGTATCTGCTAGGTGGTTTTTATTGACCCATTTGAATGTTGGGAGAGGTAAAACAGCTCAAAAGAAATTTGGCTGATACTCAGAGCTGACCTCACTTTACTCTGTTCTTTACAATCTTAAAGTAATCCCTCGGTCCTTTCCTAGAGAGACATGTGTTGATGCTAAGCAAAAGACACAGCAAAATCAGTAGACAGCAAAAAGCAGCTGATACAAAAAAAAAGTAAAAAAAAAAAATATCTAAATTTAGGCTGAATAGCCTTGTGGATTTATTGAATTCCCAAGAATCTTAAGGTCATAACATTAAAGAGGAAAAACATATAGCTTTTGACTATAAATATACTATACAAAACAAACTGGTGCACTGATGATCATTTGAATCGTCAAGTACAGACAAATAACAGCACTGAGGTAAGGCTGGGAATCCCTAGTGAGATGAATAGAGAAAGCCTGATTACAGCTACACAAATAAATAATCTCCTGGATTGAAATCTTTCATAGGAGTATCTCAGAAACCACAGAACTTCCTGAAATACACAGGCTGTAGAATGTACAATATTGGCTCTATCTTGTTGTAACCTATTATATGAGAAAAACCGCACCTCAATTAATGTCACAAGTAGTATGTGTATATTGCTAAGCAGATCCTATGGTATCATGCGAAATTCCATATACTGCACATCTATAAACTCCAAGTAAATGTCATTATTTAGGGTGGTGTTCACAACAAATTATTGTTAATCTGTTGTACCAGACACGCATGAGCAGTTAAAATTGGGGCACACACTTCCTGAAGAAAACAGCAAAATCTATGGTAGTTTAATTTGGCAGAAATCTAGGGACAGGTTTGGACACAAACCAGACCTGATAGACCATCCTGTAAGTAGAAGGAAAACAGAATGTCGGTTTCAAACAGGATGAAAACATCATAGCAATGCTCCTATCCATCTGACACTGAATATTGTTCAGAAGCTTCAAAACTGGGCTTTAGAATGTAACATTTGCTTCTTCCAGCTTCTCTACTTTCTTTGTTGGACTGTGTTTTCAGTTGTTCTTATCCTTTTTCACTGGATTGTTTCACTCTTCCCTTTCACTGAATAACATGGGGGTGAGAGAAAGAGCTCACAACAAGGTAATAATCAGATAAGCACAGAGGTTGCAACTTCAGAAAGTCAGCAGTGGGTATGTTGTTGCAAAATCTTAATGAAGGCAAAAAAAACCCCTTAAGTCTGAAAAAAACCAGACTTAATAGCCACAATTTTGCCTACATGCAACAGCAAGTTTGCAGGTAACATCAGCCTGAAGGAATCAATTCATACATTGGAGGGCAGGACTACCATTCAGAGGAACCTTGACAAGTTGAAGGAACACGCCAAAGATAGTGTCATGAAGTTCAAGAAAGAAAAATGATAAATCCTGCATGGAGGATGGAGTCCCACATAACAACACAGCACCTCCACAGAAAGGACCCACGGTCTGGTGAATGATGATTACCTGTGACTCCGCAGTGCATTCCTGTGGTGATGATGCCCAACCACTTATTTCACTGCACTAGCAAGAGAGCTTCTAGCAGAACAAGGAAGTAATTATTCCCTTTTATTTGGTACTCCTGAAGCTGCATTTTGAGTACAGTGCCTGGTTTTGGACCGCCAGGACAAGAGACATGACAAGATTTTGAAGTAAGGCCACCAGAGGCCCACAAAGATGGTGAGGAGATTGATGCACACACATTATACAAGAAGAAGCTGAAGGTATTTGATTTGTTTAGTGTGGAGATGAGAAGGACTAGGGAGGATTTAATTGCAGCCTTTTTAATGGGGAATTATAGTGAAGACATCACCAGGCTCTTGGCAGAGGTATAGAGCAAAGAGACAAAGGCAAGAAGTCACAAGTTGCAATGAGGTAAATTCTGACTGGATATAAGGAAAAAACCCACAAACAAACAACAGCAACAAAAAAAAACACCCAAGTCCCAAAAGCAAACACAGCAAGGGTGGTTAAACACTGAAACAGGCTGCCCAGGTAGGTTGTAGAATCTCCATTCTTCAAGATTTTGAAAGTCAACTTACATCTGATCTAACAACAGAGCTAGACCTGCTTGGAGTAGACCTCCAGAGGTTTCTTAATCTAGTTTTTCCATGGCCCTAGAACTGATGAGCTCTGGAAATTTTTCCAAGTCTTATGGTAATCTGCATTATGGATTAGAGATCAGAGGCTATCAAACTCTCTTGACGATCATCAAGGTTACATGAAGACACATCTGACTTGATGTAAGCGCTAATATTTTATCAGCTGGAACCTGTGTTTCTCTAGCTTACTCCCTCACCTGATCTGAGGGTTTTAGCAAACCCATGCTTCTTTACGTGAGATTAGCATGGCATCTGGGCTATTATGCATATGGGTTATTTACAAGGTAAAGAACTAGTCTGGTTGATTACAATGTTTAAAAATAAATTATTCTGTCTTTTTCGTGTAAGATTACTTGAAAGAAGTCCCTTTCATGCCTTTAACAATTTTAATAGAAATCAGACCCTATTTTTTTTTTTCTATTTTTAGGACCCTGATACAAATGAGGTCACAATTGCATTCAGTTGCATGTTTCAGCTCTCCAGGCACAATGCCCTGTTCCTCTGTGAGTTACAGACAAGCCTTGCTCTCTGAAGGCACACTGCCCAATTGCCTGGACTTCTGTTCCTAGGGAAATTGTATTATTTCTTCTCCAGCACAATCACCAAAGTTATTTAAATTATCTCCATTTTTCTGTTACAAATTGCCTGGTCCTTTTTTATCCCATTTTTTCTTCTCGCTGTTTTGTATTCAGCTTTAGTCTTTTAGCTCATTCCTTTCTTTTTTTTCTTCTCACTAGTTTTTGCATCCCTTGCCAACACGCCTAATGGTTTATCACCCACCATGATCACTGTGCTATTCCTCCCATGCAAACTATTTCAGTCCCCTAAGTAATAAAGCGTAAGTAAAAGCCTTGGAGTGTTAAGACAGGATCCGAATTACTAAGAGTCTTCTAAATCTCATACTTCTGTTTCTCCATCTTCTGCAGAAGGAATTTAAGATAAATTGATTTCCTAACTCGCTCGCTTTGACTTGCTTTAAGGATTACTGTTGTTAATTGTAAACCTCAATGTAGGAGCAAACCAAAACCTCAGAGATGGTGGATCTTCTCGAAGGAGAGTGAGAAAAACAGAGCGGGAGTTTAGTAACAGACCCTGACTCTTCAGTGTTACACTGGACCAAGCTTCTAATTCTCATTTTGTCCATGCAGAAAGATTTCTTTCAGTTGTCCCAGCGCAAAGATTTACTACATCTAAGTGGAAAGGAAAAGGGTAATTCCATTTACATTAGCAGTTTTTGGAGGCTGACTTTGCATGTTTGGCAAATCTAATATAACAGACAGAACTGTGCCTTTTACCTTGATTTTCCAATATATATCTGTAGGGTAGTTTTGTTCTGAGAACAGCAATACAGTCCTTTTGCAGCTGGAAAATGCTTTATTACTATGTAAAAAAAATTTGCATGGTTTAAACACGTGAAAAGCCAAGAAAGTGAGACAAAATGGTTTCAAAAAGTGAAACTTCTAAAAATATTGTAGACATCAAAGCACTAAGAAAACATTTTTCTCATTCTGACAACACACTCGGTTTCCAGTCTCCCTTTCTCCTCTGATCTGATCTGTGGTCTGATGGGCATTATGCCAAGATGCTACCAATAGCTACAGAAGTGTCAGAATACACACCAACATATGTGCATACCAGTAACACACAACACTTTTTGTGCAGTCTATCTACATGCTTAGATATCTAAAGTCTTCTCCAGCATTTTATTCACAGGGTTCTCCAGTTCCCTATTTATACATCTTTAAACTAGTTCTCCCTTACAGAGTTTTCAAGATGCACATCATCCTAGGCATTGCGTAAAGATGGAGAGCCAGCATTATAAATCATTGCCTTAACACTAATTCAGAATGGTCTAATGGATTAGACATCTCCTTCCTTCTTCTTCTGCTTCCATTGGAGAAATTAACTCTGGTGAACAATTTTCTCTTTTGATTTTCCTTGCCTCGTAAGACAGACTGACTTCTCAATCCATACGTAGAATGTCAGTGCAGCACATCCAAGAATAGACTCCATAATTTACAATTATCCTTGAATCTCTGAATTAATTGGGATATTAGATCTGAATATTTCCATGAGCATCTATATAAAGAGCTAGTCATTAGCATGATAGTAAAGGATTCAAAAGTTATCTAACAAAACAAATTGGGCTTATTTTTCTTAGGGTAACCTACTGCATGCAAATCAATACCTATAGGATTTTGGGTCTTCTTGTCTTACAGCTAACAACACAGAAGCTTGATCTTTTGCATACTTGCAAGACTCAGTTTGCTATACTAACTGAATGTGGATGCCCTTTCAAATAAATAGAGGATTACAACAATACTGTAAGGAACAAACATAGAGATGTTTCTGAACAAAAAAAGGGTAGCAGACACTACATGATTAGTCAAATAATTCACTTATTTGCAGTAATATTGTTACAGAAAAAAAACAAAGAACAAAAAACAAAAGCCAAGTTTTCAAACGGCTAAAAAAATTTGAACTCAGGAACTGCAAACCCTCGAGATTAGCACATTTTCTCTCACAGATGATTCTGTGGCAGTAGCAGTTAACTTTAATAGACCAAACTGTGCTTTTGAATCTTTACTCTTTTATTACACCTTTTATTACAAAGAAGACAACTAGTAAAATAATTAAGCAATTCATTCCTTTTCTGGCTACCCTGCAGAAATACCAGATTAATGAAATTCCCAACAGATTCTTATTGTTCCTTATGAAAGAGAAAAGCAATTAGTAATGAAAATGTTATTTTTAAGAAGTATCATTATGATCTTACTATCCTAATTTCTAGCTCATCTTTTGAACAAAGTAAAAAGGTTTTCATAATGAAATTACAGTCTAAAAATTACCTGTTTGAAAACAAATAGGTGAGGAACATGCAGTTCAGGATAACATTTTTAGTACAGTCAAAGATAGGGAAACAGCTTAGAACTAATTCAAATTAACAATCTCATTGAATAAAAAGAACTTGCATGGGTTGACACAGTATGGAGTCGGCAGTACTGGCTGTCCATCAGGACCAAGACATATTTTGAAAGAAGGGTACAAAATGCTATAGTTTTGGGAGTCTTCAATTACCCCTGTAGTTTGTACAGTCAAAAAACGTGACCAGGAAAACATGGCACAGACTGAATTTTGGACACTATCATAGGCAGCTGCTTCAGATGCCCACAAGAAAAGATGCAATTCTTGACTTGGTCTCAGGTAATGCACAAAAGCTGGTTTGACATCTTGCAGCTGAGAAGCCACTCTGATTATTCTGTGCTCAGATCCAACATCCTTATAGAAGTCAGAAAACCTGCCAGTTATAAACTACATAAAAAGAGAAAATATGTAATAAAAAATCAAAAAGTTTGTTTCAAGCTAAGTGTCAACTCCTCCTAGGCAGTATGGAAACTACTTGATGCCCCATATTGGAAGCACAGAGCCAATGCAGTGTATCAAGCAAAGCCTAAGACATATCAAAAAGAAGTTAGCACAGTTGAGCAGGAGGGCAAAGGAAGTCATTGGAAACAAAAATGTTCTTTCTGAAAGCTGAAATCATCTTCAAATGAAGAAATTCAAAGACCATAAATGCTGACAGGTTAAATATAAAAACACAAGACAGCACAATATGGTTCTATAGGGACGAACAGTCGAAGTTTCCAAAGCAAACAAAAAAAATCTTTCTTCAAATGCATCAGGAGCAAGAAGCTGCCTGGAGAGTCTACAGAGCCCCTGGGTGATCAGGATATAAAAAGGCTCATTGAAGAGAAACTAAATGAATCCTTTAGAACAGTTTTTTACTATTTCATGGGAAAATCCCATGCTAAGAACTCACTGAGCTAGTCTTATCACAGAATCTGCCTGAAATTGAAGTGACTGTAGAACAGGTCATGAAACAAACTGACAGAATAAACAGTAACAAATTGGAAGATCATACAGTATTCACTCAAGAGTTCTGCAGGGACTAAAAAATACATAGCTTAAAACAGATGTAATACCCGAGAACCGAAAGAAATTGAATGCAATGTCAGTTCCCAAGGAGATCTGTAAGACTACAGAGCAGGAAGCCAGACAGTCGTATCAGGCAAATTAGTTGAGCCTACAACATGAATGCAATTAGTGTACACCAACATAAACATAAACTACTTATCCAGAAGGTTTCTGTATGGATAAGTACTTTCTTAAATAGGAGGTCAAGACTAGAAATAAGTGGTAAATTCTTACAGCTGAAGGTGTCCACCAGTGACTTGTCTTGTGTTCCACAGAGTTCAATACATAAACAAACTACTAGAAACAAGGAGTGAACAACAGCGTGCCCACATCTGGCAACAACACAAAATCATGCAGAACAGTAACGCTGAAGGGCAACAACAGAGAATTTCAGAAGGGTGTTTTCACAGCCTGAAAAAGCATACAAAGTGGGAGACGAAATTCCATGCAGATAAACAGAATGTGACCCTCATGGAGCCAAATCGATCCTAACTTCACATGCCCTTCAACAGCCTGCCAGTGCTTCCACTGAGTTGCATACTTTTTCCCAGAAACATAAGGGTGACTGGTCTGTAGTTTCATGGATCTACCTTTCTGCCCTTTTTGTAGATGTCTGTATATTGCTCTCTTCCAGATATATGGGATTGCCCCTTACTTCCATGACCCTTCAAAGATGTTAAGTATTAGTTTTTTAATGATACCAGACAACTCTCAGCACCTTCAGCCACATCCTATCAGGTCACACAGGAGTTGTACTTGTCCAATTTGTACAGATGGTCCCTCACTTGATCCTCTTCTATCAGTAGTTTGCCATTTGTTTCATCATCGCTGCTTGACATACAAGTTTTGGGGCCCAACGTTACCTGGAAGACAGGCTGAGTGCCTCAGTCTTTCCTGTCCCATTTTTTTGAAGATGCTGGCCCTATTCAGCAATGGGCTAACATCTTTCTTGTACTTGTGCTTCCTGCTAACATACCTGCAGAAACTTTTATGTTATTCCTGCTATCTCTTGCTAGTTAGAGCTCCAGCTGAACTTTCGCCTAATTGCATCTCTGCACACTGAAGCAGTATTTCTATATTCCTCTTTGGGAGTTTACACCCGTCTGCAATGCTCTAGTGCACCTCATCTCATTTGAGCTCTCTTAGTAGCTCAGTGTTTTTCCAAATTATTTGTTTTTATGTCTTTCCAATGACACCGTAACTGTGACTGCACAAAAAACTTCACTATTTCTGTTTTCTTCCCCAGAGCGCAAGGGCTGGTGCACAGGCATTTGAGATGATGAGCCACTGCTCCTTGTCTCTCAGGGGAGGGTGGTAGCTGGTAGCCTCACCTACAGCTCTGCTCCACACATGCTTTCACCTTGCCCCCTCCAGCCTTAATTGCCTTCACCCTGATAAAACCTCATTTAAAGTCCAATTCGCCAGTCTATTGGTAAAGGCTTCCTTGTACTTCTTTAAAAAGTGGATCCCTTAACTCTGAAGATCACAGTCCCTTGATCATGCAGAAGGACTGTCAGTGACACCAGCTACACAGCCAGGTGTTGACCTAGACAATGTGCCTGTTTCTGTCTGCACCCTTCCCTGGCAATACTAAGGAGAAAACAACCTTAGCTCCTTTTTCCTTAACTTTAACCCCAAAGACTCTGCAGTCCTGGTTAATTTTTTCCCAATCACACTTTGCAGTATCATTGGTGTCCACATGGAAGAGTAGCAAGTCCTTGGAACCGATGAGTCTTGGCTGTGTACCTATGAAGGATTTCAGCTGTATTTTGACTTCAGGCAAGCAGCAAACTTTACATGACTGTGTCAGGTCAGCAGATGCATACCCTCAGTTTGCCACCAAAGAAGTCTCTGCTGTTAACCCTCAGTACTTTTTTTTCCCCTGACAGTTGAGACCTCTTGATCTGTTGGCCTGGTTGTTTCTTCCCAGGTAATGTGTTGATTCTTCCAGTCTGTTCCCAGGAGCCCATAACTGTTCTTCAGCTGAATGTTTCCAGATGAGGGAAGAGCTGCTGTCTTACTGCCACAGTCACAAGCTTCCAGGGTGCCTTGTTCTGTGCACTGCTATTCCTTCCCTGTTTAAGCTTGCCTCTGGGCTTCCCTTGTCCGTACACCAAGGCCTTGGCCCTCGCCCCTGCAGCACTGCCGCTTGACATCCTATTAGTTTCCTGCTCACTCCACCTGCTGCAGCACAACCTGCGGAGCTCTGCCTGCAGGTCCTATGCCTGCCAGCTTTGGCAGTCCCCATCCTGCCCACCCCAGCCAGGAGTACCAGGCCCTCCCCACTGTCCCTCAACCAAATGGCCACATCCCCCCACAGGAGCTCTGGCTGGTCAATGTTTCTGCATCCCAGGAACAGCCTTATGTGCTGCCACAGGAGTGTCGTGTCACTACCATTTGATCACCAGCTTTTTTACCAAGACACGAACACCAACAGTCTTATGCCACTGAACAAATTCGCGGTGCGCTAGCATCTTGAAAATCGTGTGAAGTCCAGCTCTTCCCATGTCTGAAATGATGTAGCAGAAGTGGAGAGAGAGAAAAAAGGGCTATGAAGATAATTACAGGTATGAAATGGATTCTGTAGAAGGAACAATGAAATCAGGAATCTTCAGTTTGGAAAGGAGAGAGCTTAAGGAGGACACTGCAGAGATCTACAAAATCCCGCATGGCATATTCGCTGGCTCTTCCAATACAAGAAGTCAGAACATATCAAATGAAGCAAATAAGAGCCAGACTTGAAAACAGATGAAAAAAGATGGCTCTTTATGTAACAGGCATGCTTCTGATGGTTACTAATCACTTAACTTCAATGGGTTACGGAAATCTGAAAACAGGTGGCTTTTGAGTATTAGGAGACAGTATCATTTACGCTTGTCCTGTTCTTACTCTTCCTTCAGCATATACTTATAGTCACTGGTGAAGGCAAGTTGTCCAACTTCCAAGTTCTCTTTAATGAAACATACATTTATGGCCACAAACCAGAAAAACAGAAACCAGAAAACACAATTAATCAGTTTGTTGGTGGGGTTTTTTTGTTTGTGTGGGTTTTTTTTTTGTGGGGTTTTTTTGGTGGTTTTTTTTTTATTATTATTATTATTTAAAACCAGATTTTCATCCATAAAACATCCAGTTTGGGAATCTGGGCTATTCTTCCAATAAAACACAAAACAGTCTTGCTATTGAATCCTCAAACAAACAAACAAAAGGACTCCTTGATTTCCACTACTCATTCTAAGTAAAACAGTGAATGGAACAAAAGAATTAAACGTACTGGACTAGATACGTGGTTATGGCTCTGGGAGATCAAACACATAATCAACACTTGTTGCACTCCAAAATTACAAAGCCTCACTAAAATAATCATGTTGCTTCCGCAATTACAGGACCGATTTCAGTTCAAAGACTAGTCGTCACTAAAATGCTGTTCAGGAAACTGTCAATAAATTAAAATGGACAGAAGCATCTCTACAGGGATGTTCCTTACAGGAGAGATAGTGGAGTTACTGCTGTGATACAATTACACAATAAAAGCACCATAGGATTCATTGTTACTGTCATTGAATCAGGGGAATGACAAAAAGAGAAAGGGAGGGAGGGAGTGAAAATAATAAATTAATCAACTTGTTCTGTAACTGTAATCAGGATATCTCATTGACATTACTGTGGAAGTCATCTGAAATTCAAGCCTTTACTACAGCAAAACACTGCGGCCAAAATTGTATCTATCCCCATGTGATAAATACAGGAACCTTCTATTACTGTTAATAACTCTAACGATTTTGTCCAAGATGTGCATTTGTACGTGCCTGGTCACTAAAGTCCCCAACCCCCAGTGCAGAACAAGCAGGTAGGAGTTGCAACTCCTTTTTCAGAACAGATCAGTTCATGATATCACAGTATTGAAAAGGAAACGCAAAGTAAATAAAAACCAGCCAGCACATACTGAATTTTAAATTTAGTCCTTTAAGCAAATTTAATGGCAGAAATAGGGTTCAAATTGATTTCCAACCATGGCTTCTGAGCTGTGATTTAAAGCCATATCTGTTCTTCCCCCTGCCCCCCATCTTAAATCAGACATCTCTCCCCACAGTGGGAACTTGGACTGGCTAAAACGCAGGCTCTCTCCTCCCCACACCTGGCAGCCACTGAATGCCACACACATTCCCCCTTCTTCAAATGCAGGCACTGTTTCCATAGCAGCGCCAGCCAACCCACTCCAAAATGGTCAGGGAGGGAGGGAGGCAAGAAGAACCACTGCCCCAGAAAAGCTCCCTCTCACCTCCCTGGACAAGGCACTGTGAGGCATCAGGAGCAGAAGCGAGCTGACTACACGGCCTGTGAGGGATGGAAGGACCAGGCAGCACCATGCAGCACAGAAACCTCCTTTGTGTCTGGTGAGAGCTGCTGTGATCCACACTGGCTGGAGTGCCCAGTTGTGCAGGTAAGCAGAAAGGTGCAGGTCTGTGATGGCCAGCAAGTGCTTGGCTCTCCCCTCCTCCCAGGGTCTCAGAGCACATTGCCTGCGATTCTCTGTCAGATGCATTTCTGGCTGCTCCCTGGTAAAGGAGATGTGGAGATGTACACCTGCCATGAATTGAAACAGCACGAGGGGACCTCATTTTTACTTCACAAATCACCAACACCAAACCTGTGGGTACCAAAGTCTTAACTGGATTTTTTAGCATCTCAGGACCACGTGTGTGTTGGGATTATTTTGTTACAGCTGTACGATTCCCACAGCTCAATGTCTCAGACACAGAAAGGAGATGAAATGTGACACTCCTGAGTGATTGTGGCTAGATGAAACAATGAGAGTTTGGAATTGCAATCCATGCTTGCACACCACACCAAAGACATGAAATTACTCGGCCACTTCCAACCCCCAACCTGCTCACAAACTGCAATGCGATCTACCAGCACCACACATAGGCTCGAACCATGCATGGCATGCGTCTGTACAGGATCACGGATGGGCTGAAGTTGGAAGGGACCTCTGGAGCTCATCTGGTCTAAACCCCTCGTTCAAGCAGGGCCACCTACAGCTGGTTGTCCAGGACCATGTCCAGACAGCTTCTGAATATCTCCATGGATGGAGGTGTCACAACCCCTTTGGGTAACCTGTGCCAGTGCTTGGTCACCCTCACAGTGAAAAAGCATTTCCTGATATTCAAGGGGAACCTCCTGTGTTTCAGTTTGTGCCCACTACTTCTGGTCCTGTCACTGGGCACCACGGAAAAGAGCCTGGCCCCCTCTTCTCTTCAAGTGTTTAGATAGGTTAATAAGATCACCTCGAGCCATCTCTTCTCCAGGCTGAACAGTCCCAGCTCTCTCAGCCTCTCTAGTCCCTTCATCAGCTTCGTGGCCCTTCACTGGGCACCCTCCAATGCATCCATATCTATATGGAACTGAGATGCCCTGAATTGGACCCAGGTGTGCTCCAGATGTTCCAGGTGTGGAATCACCAGTACTGACCAGAAGGGAAGGATCACCTCCCCTGACCTGCTGGTAACACTCCTCCCAAGGCAGCCCAGGATACCGGTGGCCGCCTTTGCCACAAGGGCATGTTTCTGGCTCCTGTTCAATTTGGCATCCACTAGGACCCCCAGGTTCTTTTCTGCAAAGCTGCTTGCCACCTGGGCGGCCCCCAGCATGTTCTGGTGCATGGGATTAGGGGGCATACCCCTGTCTGCAACTAGCATTACCAAGGTTATTGAGGCAAACACGTCATCCCTGAAGCATAAAAATTTTACTAGACAGTTGCCATGCACACAGTATTAGGTAACTTCCCGAGCCATTAGAATTACTCTCCCCCTTAGAATACCACTGCAGTGAAAGTGAGAATTTCTCAAGTGTTCTGACCAGTGTGAAAGGTATAATTTACTCCTTGCGTGCCTGAAGACTAGGAATGTCCATTTATATGAAAAGTTATATGGGAGAATATAATTTTCTGAATTGATCATGGATGCTTCATCTTGTTGAATCTTGCAAGATTCATTGCTGTCGGTTCACAGACACTCTCCAATTTCAGTAACAGCCTGTCCCATGCAAAACACTAACTCTCCCTACTCTGTTTGAGAAGCTACATTAGATATAGCCCCGAGAAGCCTCTTTGCTGAGTAAGCCTGGCTCTTTTGATTCAAACCTTTCGAGGAGAGTCTCAGCAGACTGGAATACACAAGTAACAGCAACAATTGCAATGCTAAAGAAAGTCTACTTAATTTTCTGGGCCTGTTTTGTTGTCTATTCCTTGTGTGGTTTAGATTATCCAACCACTTGACAAGCAAAATGTGACATCAAACTGATTACTTAGCAAGTGCTGGAAACTTCAAATTTCCTCTTTGGCTTAAAAAACAAGAGAACATATTTAGTGTAGGAAAGTCAGATTTTTAAGCCAAATTTCACCTAAAGTTAAGTTTTCTTATTTTTGTCTTACATTCCCAATCCTACAGCTTGATTTCTATTGGGTAAGGACCGGGTTTTGATATTACATGCCTGGCAAAGTGTGTATCATTTCCAAAAGCAGTCACTGGAATTAGAATGAAAGAAATGATTTAATGAGATGCACCAACTGTAGTCACTCTATTTCATTTCCTCCAACAAGTGACTGCATTGACCAAGAGAGACGTTTCTCTGGCTCATGTCCATGGCAGAGCAAAGTCAGAAAAAGAAAGACAGAGAGAAAGAAATACAGCATTCCCTCCTTTGAATACATTCGTTAAAAGTGGGCAGAGACCTTTCAATAATTTTTGGGATTTCTTTGACAGCATCATTGGAATTTGAAGTGTCTCTAACCACTTTTGACATTATTTTTTTGGAAAAGATAACCTCTCCACAACAGTGCAATACCACTTAATGTGGATTTTTAAAATCTAACCCTTATAAAACTTCAGATCCATTCCCTTTAAGCAGCTTTGTATCTCCACACTGCAAACAGTTTCTACCTTTTGTTCTTCCAGTTTGTGTTTGACACAGGAGAGAGGTAGGGAACCCTTTCAGACTCAGTACTACCACAAGCATAAGGCACTGTCTCTACAGCCGAGAGGCAGCCTGGAAAATTAAAACCAACCCTAATGCTGTTATGAAGTTTGGCAGCTTGATTATTGTCAGGACTGGACAGAGGGGAGCATAACCTCCTGGAGTTGTGCTGAAGCGGATACCAATTATTTTTTCTTCCCCAGGATTTTAATTGCCTTCCCTGAATTTAGAGAGCACATCTCCCAACCGAGTGAAACAGGCACTGTACCTGCTAGTCAGTTTACAGACAGTTTTATACACATCACTGCTACCTCGCTCATCTGTCTGTATCTTGGGAGGAGAGGATGACAAGTATCGCCGTAGCAACTGAGTAGACATGGCTCTGGATACAGGACTTAAGGCAAATAACTTGCAACTA
Source organism: Falco peregrinus (assembly GCF_023634155.1). NCBI lineage: Eukaryota > Metazoa > Chordata > Aves > Falconiformes > Falconidae > Falco > Falco peregrinus. Next base: position 84,769,366 of record NC_073723.1, read on the forward strand.
TGTTTTGCCTAAAAAAAGCCCAACCAAAAACAAAACCCCAAAACAGTTAGAATCTCTACTAAAATGGAGGCTACAATATTATTTAAAGTGAAACAAACCTGAGCCTGAGAAGCAATCATGTGAGAAATAACACTGAAAATAATGGTTAAAACAACAAGAACTACATGACCTAAATTATAATTTTAAACATATAGAAATGGGAAAGATTTGGATAACTCTGATACCATGACATTGTAACTACTGAAAATGTTAACTTTTTAATGACAACCACTATATGCAAATGATCTAATTACAAACGTCAACACACAATGCCTTGTTGAAAAACAGGGGGAATTGTTTTGAGCAGCTTAAGAAGAAGAAAAAATTGCACTTTGAAAATATTACTGTGTATATGGAATAATGAGGCCTTATAATAGATGCTGGATCTTATTTACTAAAATTTTGCAGTTTGATTCAGATGTTAATTTCATGCTGCATTAAATGAATAACAGATAAAACCCCAAAATTACAGTTTGATACATTTTTTAATTAATCTTGCAAAGCACTGAATCTAAATTTGCAAGCAGTGATGATTTAGAATTTTAAAGAGTTCTAGTAGTGGAAATGAAGAGAGAAGAGACTGGAACAGATAACAGACAGGGGATGCTCTATCCATATCTGCATACTGACAACAGTACCTTCTGACTACAGGACAGCTGGATTCACCACCAGTTTCTTTCATGCATATATGGACCTGAAGAACAACGACTCACAATTTAACAATCTGACTAAATATTTTTAATTATTGATGTATTTTAATATTCTATTGATCAAGTTTAGCCCACGTTCCATTTCAGAATTGACTGTACTCCAGGGACACACAGTAGAAAACCAAATGCAAAAATCATTCAGTTCAATAAATCTAGAGACATTTTGTATTTTTTTTAAGGGTGAAGTTTGAAAAGTGTGTAATGTATCTTCTTTCTGTCTGGGAAGGTCTGAAGTCTCACTGTGGTTTTGACATGTAGCAGGTTATTCTTGCAAAGCAATTCATCCCGCTGTAGACAAACCTAACACTCAAATATGTTTTGAAAGAAAGATTTTTATTTTTTTTAAAAAAAAGTAATTCTGCAGCTAAGACACTGCAAAACATGGCTGCTATAACAGGTGAACCATTTTGTAGGATTAGCAGCCTACAATAAAATCCTTCTCTGTAACAAACCACAACGTGAAAGTAGATAAACTCCATTAGAGTGAATTTAAGTACATGTAACCATGTAGACAGAATAAGCCAAACATCTGCCCATGTTTTTTTTCTGTACTTTGTTGATGTTGCTGTCATCTGGACACATTACCCACATGTCCCCTGAAACCATGCATTGCAATTTCCATCAGCTGGTATTACACCTGCTGAAGAGGGCAGAACCGATCGATTACAGCTTCTCCTGCTGTTGAGCTCAGCCAACAAGCTGTTCATGAATCCTGCAGATGTTTTGGTAAACCGGGCCAAACTGATTTTTTAAAAAAAAAAAAAAATCAGTTTCCTACCCAATTAAAAAAAAAATAAATAAAAGCTACTGGTTTTCCAGTTACACTGTGCCTTACTGATGTATGTTTCAAAACTTCAACTGAGATGAGCATGAGGTAAATGACAAAAATCATAATGAATAATAATTCCGTAATATATATAGAAAATATATTATGTCATGACAGAAAGGTGTCCTGAAGCAAAAAGGACAGTGCTAGCAAACAATAATGATGGGGCTCCCATCCGCAGGAACGTTTTCAATCCCTTCACAATGTACAGATTTTATTTTTCCAAATTTCTTTCCAAGGTATATTGTTTTTTAGATGACATAGCATGTTTTTGGTTTGTTTGATTGGTTTGGGTTTTTTTGCTAAACCTACGCTGTCATTCAAAAAAAAAATTAATCAGAAAAAGCAAAGTCCCAGGTCTGACTGTCTCAAATCTGCATTTAATTTCTCCTACCAGATAACCAAATGACTAATTATTCTTTTAAGGCATTCCATGAATATTAAAAATACAAGTTTAAGGGAAGGAAAGAGAGAAACTTGCATAAGTAGGTTGTGTTTAGAGCTTGGAGAACCTGCTTACATCCAAATAGGATTTCCACTGATTTTATGAGCAGCATTTCTGTTTTTCAAGAGCCAGCATTAATTAAAACTTAGGTTCAGTTTGTTTCCCATCATAGAAATGTAAATACAGGGCCAGGAGGCCCTGGCAGGACAAAAGGTTTAACCATAAAGACTTTTAGGGTTTGTCCAAATGGATATCCAGAGTCTGTTTGGAGATCACAGCCTATCAGGCAGTTTCTTTGCATGCTCTATCTTGCAGCCATGCCACAGCCACCCCTATGGTACAACCTATTAACAGAAGTTAATTCTAGAAACCAACATTTGGACACCTTGCCTTTACATCAAGCTCCTTTCCATTTTGAGGCAGTATAACACTGATGCCAAAGAACTAAAAGTAAGAACAGGAAACAGGGAAGATCATTGCTGCCAACCATTCTGAGCTGAAGCCGTACAGTAGCCTCATGATTTCTGAGCACACTACAGAAAGAAGCAGGGTAAAGGCATACTGACATTCAAATAATGTCATAGGAGATTTTAAGGACTCAAAACATCAATTGGTAACAGCCCACTAGTAGTGGAATTCAATAATATCTGAAATACGAAAAAACAAATCATGTTTTGTGTGAAAAAAGCTCAGAAATCAGAAATATACAAAACCCACTTTAATTTGCATGCATATATAGACAAATAAAGCCTCAGTCATTTAGGTGAATGCAGGTACTATTTGTGTATGTGCTTCTGTTCAGGAGCAAGTGAGTCCACTTATCTCAAATATTGCATTTACCACAGCTACATGTGCAATTTCTAAGCACTTCAATAACTAAAAAAAGAACATCGAATTTAGGTAGAAAACTTCTGCTTTTAGATGAGCTCAAGCAATTCCTAATGAAAAACATTCCATATGGTGCGATACGTAGTATCAGATAAAGAGAATGACACCCCTAAGTTGGAGCAGCCTTTGAGAACTTGGCAAGCCTTGTCCATAGCAGGACAGGATGGCAACACTGCAGAAGTTTAAGAGAAGAGAAAGCTGAGCAAAACTGCCTGAATCATTGCCACACTTGGTTACTCCCAATGCAACAAACTTTATTCCTGGGAAAAAAAACCCAAAAAACAAACAAACAAAAAAAAACCCCAACCCACCACACCAAAATGACAGCAAAATCAAAGAAACATTATGTTTCTGAAAGCTGCACAAGCCACAGAAGACAACTCTCAGACTCAGGAGACCCAATGGAAGTAAGGCCACCCTGCAGCCTACCAGAACAGCCACCCTCCCAACTGCCTGAGACTTGCTCAATGGTCTCATCAAGCATGGAAACAATTTAAATATGAGAGAACACTTCAACCACCTCAGCGTGATTTAAGACGGCTGCCCTAAGGATAGGTTTGTGCTTGTATGGTATAGTGGACACATATCCCTGACTCGACTTGCTGTCTTTTGTTATGGATTATGATAACGACTGACCATTTCCTTGTCAGTCCTGTATTTTTGAACCAAAACACGGGCTGCATATACCCAAATGCTTGAGAACAAATGCAAAAATCTGTACAGCATCCTCTTCAGCATGCCCTCCTGGTATCCTTAGAATGCTTTTACTGACCTGTAACTTACATATGCTACGCTGGAGGCAGCCACTCAGCACTCCAAGGGCTAGATCTAGCCTGCAAGGTAATCTCACCTGGCTTCCAGAAGTGCTGGCCGCTTAGCAGACTAACAAAACCTGTCAAGTTGCTTCTGCATTTGTCATTTCTAGAAAGGTGAAGAAGTGCAAACCCAAGTCAGGGAGGTCAAGATTTTTTTAGCTCAGATGCTGCACCGTACAAACTCGCTCACTAGTCTGGTACCTGAACATCCAGGTAGTAACAGAGATGGCCCCAAGTTGCACTATAAACCGACCATTCCTGTCCTCTGCTGTTGTGAGCACTTGCAAGTGATAGGTGGCTGCTTTGTAACTTACTTGTCTACATACTGTAACTACAGCTTATGGTCTAAAACATGTACAATTTGCTACTATTTAAAACAATAAGCATCTTATCTTATGAAGCACTACCGTTTCTGTCTTAATGCATGCATCTACAGGAAAATGGATGACAAAGGAGCCATAGCCGAAGTTATTCCAACTGTTTTTCCTCAAACATCACCAAGCACATTCACATGACTGAGATGCGTTGTGTCTTTCCAGACGGTATAAATATATATTTGTATACTTGGCAGACTTTTGGTGTTTCCAAAAGATTAGAACAGGTGACATTTTCTGCAAAGAGAGAAATTCACACATGTAACAGATGTGCTCTGAAGTAGCACTGTTGTGTTTGTACGCAAGTTATCATGTGTATAAACTGACGATTTAAAAAAAAAAAAAATCCTGCTATGACAGGCTAAAGACGACAGCCTAAAGATACAAGTTTCAGGAAAATGTTATCACAAGAGCTTATCCATGAAAGCAAATCCTGTAACTTTTAAGGAATGTTTTCCAGTAATCCTCCAAATAGTTCATTGTCATAGCCCAGAGGAAAAAGATTAACTTTTCCCCATTCTGTTGACCTACTTCATTTCAGTGGAACCTACTACTGAGATGTATCCAAAGACACTGGATAGGTGCTTTGGGTCTCATTAAACGTGTGATGGATCTGTAAGCCTTCCTGATTACATCTTTCCTTAAGACTGTCTACGCTCTGTTAAAATAAGAACAGCCTTCTCCTTTGGTTGGAAGTATCAGCATCTGAGCTAGATGTCCAAATGAAAAACGTGCCCCCAGCATCTTTTAAGAATTTGTGTGTCATTTTCACCTTCCCCTTCCCTCCCTCACTGAAGTTGTGACTTTGCTTTAGGATTCTAGCACAGAGCTACAGCTACAAAGCAAATGAAGTTCTGGCATACACAGTCAAATGAAAGGGATAGTTTGGCACCTCAGAACATATGAACACACGTCTAATTTACATCTAATTTAAATCCTCAGCATACCAAAGTTATTTAGAATATATGCCAGTCAGCTCCTACAACACTAGAAACAAATTATTTATTATGTGCTATGCAGGTTCATTATATTGATTTAAAACTAATTTTAAGACATACTTTAAATTATTATTAAACAGTGAAAATAACACAGATTGTCAAAGGTACTGTGAAAATAACAGTTTTTTAGGAATGTTGTGTAAAACATCACTCTTCAAAGACAGGCAACTTGTGCAATGAACACTGGGAGAGCACACAGATCCAGCATGTTCTAGATAAAGTTCCTATTTAAATGCAGAGCTAATGTTGATATTCTTTATGTAATTCTGCACTGTATGTATATATACATGGACTTTTAAACAATTGCAGAAGCTTACTTAAGAGGGACAGTAACACTTGAAAAATCTGTTTACAGGAACACTACAAAAAAGTAAATTTTATTGGTGGTAAATATTTGTTAGCAATAAAGTACATAGCATAGCTAGTGCAACTGCAAAATTATAGCTGAAAAGCTAACAGAGTAGTAGTTACTTCATCTACATAACAAAACTAGAGCACCAGTCTTTAAAAGGCCCTAAACCCATGGATTGTCAGCACAACAGTGAATACAGCTATCCGTACTGATGGGACATCGGAGGTATACCCTCATCTCCCCTAAAAAAGGACAAGAGAAATAGCTAAAGCCAAAGTCCTAAGACAAAAATGAATGAGAAATCTATATACTCTATTACGTTATTGCTGAAGAAAATTCCCAACCTCTGTAACTACAGCTTCAATACAGTTCATATTTTGGCAGTGAATACACAGTCTCTCTTACAGAAGCTCTATAATTTCCAATGAAAATTACACAGCACTGGTACACCGAAGCATATAGGCTTAAAGTGAACTGAGGCAGAAAAGAATTAAGAAGGAAGTAAGATTAATGCAAGGGTTACTCAATACTCATACGTAGTATTAATCTTGTATGAAAACAATTATATTAAAATAAAACTGCTCTAAATTATTTTCTGTATGTTTGTTCAATTAATAGTTTTGGGAAAGCAAGCTATTCATCTCATCCTAGCACCACTATATTATTTACTGGGAATTACTTTTTAGGCACCCGTGCCTGGTAAAAATTAAACCAAAAATATTTCGGTGTGTGAAGCTTTACGAATGTCAAGCACTTGCCCTTCCAGTCCAATATCTTATCTTATGACTGTTTAGAAGGGAACAAATATAACCAGGATGCTATACAATTATTTATGAAAGCTCAAGGGCTTTTGCAGTTTATATTTTTTTTCCCTCTTTTAATTACATCATTCTGAGTTAATAATTTAAAACACAATTCAAGCAGATAAAGCTAGTGACATTTCAGCTCCTCCATAGAATATGCCTGTATGTGGCTTGGTTTACTATGTCTGAAGTTACTTAAAGTAGTTGTGTAACTATTTCAGCAAAAGAACACCACCACCTATGAATTCTGGAAGCTCTGGTAAGTCTCTTCCACAACTACAAAATGTACCATAAAACAACCCAGCACATACCTCCTCTAAGTAAGCCAAGTTCCACTAAATTCAGTAGATTGTGGTATCTCATTTTAAACCATCTCATAACTTGTTCCAGCTTTTACTGAATATCATTGATTCAACTAGAAAAAGAAAAAAATTCTAAAATAATAGAGACAAATCACTAAAAATAATTCCTCTGACTCAGCAGCCACAAACTTTCCTCCCTAATGGCGCTGAATTTCCTATGAGAACTGAGGACCAGTTCTCTCCCCAGCTAATGGCTGGAGCTGGGCTGACAGTATTTTGAAGGACTCAGGAATAAGTCTTTACCCTTGTGACTGACTAACAGTTAGGGGGGGAAATTATTCAAAAAGAGTCATAGCCTAGGAATATAGGGCTGTACACACATAATGGCTTTGAATGTCAGGGTAAGACAGACAATGAAAAATAGCAGAGCCACTGCGCAGGGCGGGCTAGAGAAAAGGAGCACAGCCCAGGCACAAAGATGAGAACTTGTTCCACACAAAGCGGACGTTAAAGCCATTCCCATGCTTGACTCAGCCTGAAATTTGGCTATTAAATCTTTAGCACAACCAAAGCCATTTGGGAGAATCAGCTGTGGAGCCAAAAGAAATCTAATCCGAAATCAGGGCAAGGCGGATGCATAACACTGTAACCATGAAGAAAAGAAAAAGAAAAAAGACGACAAAAATATCAGTGTTTGTTGGTTGTTGTTTTTTGTTTGTTTAAAATCTCTGCTAGCAGATTTTTTATTTTAATTCTTTGTTTTTATTTATTTACAATCATCTCTAGTAGAAGAAAAAATTTCAAGGTTTTACAATTTAGAGGTTTCTAGCAACAGGCTGAATTTTCTATTGTTTAAAGGCCAGTTTGTGAGAACTAACAGTTTCAACAGCCTAAAAGGTAAAAGCATTAGAAGGTTCATGCTAAACTGGGCCCAGTAATAAAATACTGACCCTTCTGAAGATAAGCCATTAAAATAACAGGAAAAAAACCTGCAAGTGTTTATCACCTCTTCACTTTTAAGTTATCTACATTTTAGTCAACAGCACCCCTCTGATATTATCAATGATGGATTAATCTTAATCCTCTATGCATGAGAATTTATATCAGGTTTGTTTTGGCATGTCCCTTTCGCATGTTCAAAAAATCTGGCACTTAAGGGAAGTTGAAAGAGTTGGAAACACAGAAAAGAAAAGCCAGTACTGGACCAAGTCAGCTCACATAAAAAAATCAAAATAGAACTTTTACTGTAGAAATAAGTTTTAAAAATAAATTCACTCAAAAAAAGAAAAAAAAAAAAAAAAAAGGACTGAAAGGTCAAGCAGCAGAGGCTAACTCAACCATATTAGACTTCAGATTCACGACCAATCCCAATTGTGCGGTGGTTTCACAAAATAGAAATGAGCCACTGCACAACCAAGCCCATAATGAAGATGCTGGAACTTCCTGCTTAGTCTGCTAGGACATGCTGCAGGCTAGGCAAACAGTCTACCTTTTTCTCACCACAGCAGCCAACATCATCTTTGAGCCACTGTTCATGCAAGTCTAGCAAGAAATGGGTACGTGTTTCTAGCTGAAATAGCCCTGTGCATACGCCAGAATGACAGCGAGACTGTATATACATAAGGCAAAGGCATCTGCCCTCAGTTTTCAAATGAACTATTTGCTACCACTCCAGGTGTAGATATCCTTACACAACACTTGTACAACCCTAAAAGAATGGTAATAATGAGTATTAATTTGTTTATTAAACAATCAAAATATCTTAACATATAGTGCACACATACTAAGTGATAATACTATTCAGAAGAATGCAAGCTTTCCTTTAAACAGAAATTAGCTGTATTCATCACTACCAGGAAAACTGAGGCCACAACTAGAAAAAAGACCCCAAACACAATGACATCTGCCTGAGTGCCTGTTCGTCACCGAATGATTTAATGTTATAACTCGACAGTTCAAAAAGATACTGTTTCTCTGCCTATAGTTTTAGCAGAAACTGTCAAGAAATGCTTACTGCGTTTGTAAAACTCAGTAAGAGTTTTAAAGCCTTTCCTAACCCCGGAGGGAGCAGTCTCCCTACGCAGCTTGTCTGACAGCTTCTACAGCTCTGAAAGTTTTCTGGCTTCAACATGTTTCTAGTCCACTAAGAATAAAACTTTTAGAATTGGTCTAAATACAAATTATACACAACTGTTATAATTCCCAGGTAATATACTAAATAAATAGGCATTTTTCTTACGAACTCCAAAGGTCTGATTTGTTCCACCACACTGCCACAAAATCAAGGACCTCTGCTGAATAACTCTGCCATACACACTGTTATTAGAAGGTGTTAGACACAGGGTGTGTTAAGGACAGCCTTACTTCAATGGACATATCCTTGTGTTTCCAACTACTTTTTCTTCCAGGTTCTTCAAACTGCACAATTTCGTAGTACTCCAGATTGACAGAGATGTGTTTCATGTATTCACGGCTGGGAGGACTAAGTCCCTGCTTTGTCAAGTTAGCTTTTTCAAAAGCCAATTCATAGAATAGTTGTTCCAAGAATGTCATAAAAAGGTCTTGACCTCTGGCAGAAACTATTTGTAACAGCATGAATCCCATGCTAAAAGTTTTCTGAGAGGATCTCCCTGGATGTCAAAAAGAACTATTTTAAATCTTTCATTATTTCTACTAAAATAAATAAATAAAACCAAGAAACACACACACCCCGACACCACCACCACTCAAAAAAACCCCCACAATACCTGCTTTCATATACCAGACTTAAATGTAAGGATAGTAGCTTCCATCAAATGCCTTCTCCACTCTGCCACCTGAATGGCCTGCCCAGTGCCAGCATTTCAAATCTAGAGCATGCAGTTAAATCAGGGCTTACAATTTTCTGTTACCTCTGCCTTTACTCATAGGTTAAAACCAGTCCTTAATAAGTACCGATACATGTACAACAGTTTGTATACATGTGTATTTGTATACATGCACACGCACAAATGTAGTATGTGTTAGTATCACCCATTGTATGGAAGGCCGCTTAAAACACGAAGAGAATTTCTACTTTAAGTATCATGGTACAGAAACAGGTGTGTCAAGACTTTCTGCTTTAGTAGGTTATTGGGATGACTTTTTACCAGTGACAGAAAGCTGCTTTACCATATTATTCTGTCAGTCACTTTAGGATTCAACAGCTAGAAGACTGAATATGTGCTTTGGTTGTTTGGGTTTTTTTTTCAGAAAAAGTAGAAGAAAGAATAAATTTTACCTTCTGCTTACAATTACTTCAGTGAAAGAATGCCTAAGCTACTGAACATTACTAGTTAGTATATAAACAACTATTACCCGTTTAACAAAATCACTGAAGTAATTCCAACTTTGCCTTGAACTTCCAAAAAGCAAGATGTACACGTATGGTCGAATTAGTTCAGTTACTCAGAAGTCACTGGAGTAATACCAAAGATAGATTTGGCCCATTATCTACCTGCACAGCACAAATGAATAATGCAAATTTGTATGCAAAGGACCATGAAGTATCTTGGCTTAGCAGTGCATTTAAAATGTATCACTAACTTTCAGCTTCTTGAAATATTTATCAACCACAGGAGGTTCCACCCAGAGCACACTCTATTAGGGACTCACTGATTTTTATTTTTTTTTCTACACCTGACTCAGAGGACTTTGAAAAACGAGACTGGAATTAACTGCTAAAACAACTTCAGATACTGTTCTGTCACCACAGGCTTCATGAGCCTCTTCCTAACTGTTTGTAAGTCTCTTCCATGTTCCTCCCACAGCCAAGACTAATTGGGGTCTTTACACAGCCCACCTCGAAGGGGATAAGAGGAAGGTAAGAAATTTCTGGACACTTGACTTCAGAAGCCAGTAAAATTAAATTGCATGCCATTAGAAAGCTACAGAAAGAATCCTCATTAACAAGCATGCTTTAAGACACCACAGTCACCTCAAAAGTATCACATAACAAGCTAAGCTGTCCTATTAAAATCAGTCTCATGGTACACGCTAGTTAACATGATTAGTTGGATCAACTAGGAACAAGCTTGAATCAATCACACAAAGCATTTAAACTACTGAGTGCCAGCCAAACATTAGTTTTACTAAACTCTGTTTTTAAAATAAAATTAGTTCCTAACCTTGAAGTAATTAAAGCAGTTTTATTGGTCTGTTAAAGGCCAGAACATCTGAAGTAAGATTTTTTTTTTTCATCCTAAATACTCTGGAATAAACAAACAAAAAAACAACAAACCCAAACTATAAAAAAGCCTTTAGTTTAAGATTGAGCAGTTAAACTGGTTTCATCTAGAAAATCTTTTGTTTCCAATTTTCACTAATAAAAACTAACAGTTATGGTTATATCAGAAGGTAATTCCCTGATTCATTATGCACTTCAGGAGGGTACATGCTTATTCATCTAACTGACAAATGCAATCACCTAGTAAACAGTATTAATCCACAATACATATTCCTGCGGTGTCTTGAGTCAGGAATAAATAAAACCTATCTGCTCTAAAACCCTTCCTCCCCCCCTCCCCCCCCCCCCCCCTTATTTTTTTTAGGAAGTACTAGACACAGAGGGTGTGCGTGTGTGTTTTACATTTTAGATATTTCACTTTAATTCAAACAAGTAAATAAAATGTTACTTTAACAGGCATACAGATCTGTTTTGGAAAACACTGTTGGGACTTTTACACATAACTGACCTCCACATTAATTTATTTAATCCCTTGAACAGTCGGTCACATTTCCATGGGACCTGAGCAGCACCGGATGAAACTAGAAGGTCATAACCATGCATCACTTTCACTAATCTTCTATAATGAATTTCAAATTAGCTGAACCATTACGAAAAAAAAAAAAAAATCTACCTGAAAAGCTTAGTAAAGACTTAAATGTTAAACATAGGCAAAACCCATTCTCACCTATTGAAGATTCTACTCTAAAAAAAATACCACTACAGTTGAATACATAGTATTTCTCAAGAACACTTTCTAGGGTAAAAGTACAAAGCAACAGGTCTGGAAGCTCAAAGCATGCATCTACAAAAATACATTTTTGCACAAGGAAGATGAGCCTGGTAAATTATTTTATCTCAGTGGAATTAGTAATTTCCTTAAATCTTTGCTTTAGGCAATCTGAAACAAGAAGTAACAACAATGAGATAAAATGTTGCTGAATAAGGACGTAAAGCATTTTGGGAAAACAAGACACTTTCACTGAAAAGTAACATTTACCTTCTTGCTTTTAATGGACTTTAAAGTATCCATTTCTCTCCCTCTTTCTGAGCCGAGAACTCCGTTTAAAAACAAAACCACACGCACACACACACACAAACCCAAACAAAAAGACCCAACACCAAGACCTACCAGGCACAAGGCAGACAGCCTTCCACAGGGACTTCAGAACCCAGCATCGCACTCACTGCCCATATGCCCTCGTGCACGCAGATTTAAAGCATCTTGAGGTCCAAAAATATTTCCAAAGCCATTCAGAAGCGGCGTTTAAAAGAAGTTACACACCTTTTCACCAAAGCTCTCATTTAACCTCAAACAAAGTACAAAGCAGCCCCCAACAAGTGATCCATCTTTAACTCTTTTACCTTTGTTGCTCACTTGTAAATTAATCCCCTTAATCACTTCAGCACTGGCTCTGGGGAGTCCTCAAAGCTGAGCTGACTCGCTCTCCTCTCCGGAGCAGCAGCTCAGGCAGGGCTGGTCACTTTTTTATTATTATTATTATTATTATTATTATTTTCCTCCCTCCTTGTACCACTTACGAAAAGAAACTTGCAAAAAACATTAGCCTGCGAAGGCTGCCGGCCATTCCGAACGCTGGGAAAGGCAGCAGCCGGGACACCAGCACCCGTCCCCTCCGCCGCTGCCCTGCCTCCCAGGCGCGGGGGCAGACGGCGGGGCCGGGGGCGGGCAGGGCCGGGGGTGGGGGTGGGGGGGGACGCAGCGGCGGCGGGGCCGGGGGGCGGGCAGGGCCGGTGGGGGGGGGGGCGCGGCGGCGGCGGCGGCGGGGCCGGGGGCGGGCAGCTGCCGCTGGCCCAGCGGGGCAGGCCGGGCGGGGCAGGCGCGCTCCGCCGGGCACAAAGGTCTCCATGGCAACGGCGGGCCGAGCCCCCCATCGCCCTCATTCAGCAACACCTCATCGCCGGCCCCGCCCACCCCCGCCACCCCGCGCTGCACGCGCGCTGGCTGGGACCGCCCCCCCACCACCACCACCCCGAAAATAAAACCAAAAAAAACCACAAAAAAAGACCAAAAAAACCCCACCCAAACCAAACCACTCTCAGTGATCGCGACAAGGGTGGCAGGGGAACACCCCCGCAGACGCGGGGCCGCGACCCCGCCTCACAGCACCAGCAACAACGGCCGTTCAAACGCAGGCCGGGCGGCATTGGCACCGAGCCCGGCAGATGCCGCCCCCCTGCCCCTGGCCCAGCCAGGCATTTCCAGCGTTTTCTCTTTCTTTTTTTTTCTTTTTTTTTTTTTTTTTTTTTCCTTCCAGAGTGCAGATCAATCTTCATACATGTCCGTATTTATTTAGGTTGATCTAACTGAGAGTAGAAGTCGATATGCTACAGCAGAATCTCAGCACAGCATAACTTCACGCTGAATTAATTAAAGCTCACAATCTTCAGCTTATCAGTCTCCTATACAAAACATTGCAATTTGGGGTATAGTTGGTTTTGTAAAAAAATATTTTTCTTTTAAACTTCTGCTTTGCAGCCTGTATGACCTGAAGCTCTGACACTTGTTTTAAATACACAGGCATCTAGAAATTAAAACTTAACAGATGCTCACATTTTTGGAGGTGCGTACAGCAGTAAAGGGCAAGGTTACAGCTGAGGGCTAAGTGCCTGGCCTGGCCTCCAGCAGGGACAACCCCAAGGCTCCACCACACGTTCCATGTTAACTTTGCCTACAGGGTCACCTCCAGGGTTACCTCCGCTGAACGCTGCCAGGCTCCTTGCACACCCTGAAGTCTCAGAGGTCTTGGGTCTAGGATCAAGATGCCAAAGGTGGAAATGAGGCTCAAGCAATATTCACGACAAATTCTTACAGACCCCTGCAAGGCCCCCGTAGATGTAATTATGCCTGTTGAAGAACGCTATTGCTCTTTGGTGCAGTCCAAATGTTTAAGTAATTCAATTATTCTGCTGAAGTCTGGAAGACTTGCTTCTGAGGATTTCTTGCTAAAATGCCTTACTCATTCCGTGCATTTCAGATGCGCAACACCTCTGTGATCGCTACACCAGAGGAAAACAACTGTTTATTTTGTATACAAAGATTCTGCCAGGAAAAATAGCCTTCCCTTTTACCTAAGTAAGACCTTCATATGCAAACATTTCATGTGAATAAACTGTCAGCTTAGGCTCTCCAAAATAAGCCCTTCCCTAATCGAAGTTTTTAATGAAACTAAACGTGATTGTTACACCCATTTTAATTTAAAAAAAAAAAAAAAAAAAAATCACAGCACACAGCCTTCATTATTTGCTGCTAACATTCAGGCAAAAGGCTGAAGGCCTGGACTGAAGGTGTGCATTTCAGCCTTTTCTTTAAATTCCATATTCAGTCCAGATTTTGAAGAAATGTCTCCTTTCTGCTTCTTACAAAGAGCCGCCCCCTTTTCTGAACCATCATGACCACGTACCTAACACCCACTATCATTAATATTTACCATTAATGATTGGGGCTTGTAAAATTTCAGTGCACATTTCAGTAGTCTTCTCTCGAAATGTCACAGTGAAGCTGAGGTCAGTTTTTCTTGATTTGATAGGACACAGTATACACACTGCAGAACAAAGAACGACATTTCAGGGTCTGAAGGGAAAAAAAAACACCGACTCAGCTCCTACCAACCTTCCCTGGGTTTATCCACGCTCTCTGGGGCAGACAAAAGCACAGGGGTTGCCCTCAAATCCACCCCGAAAGGGGACAGAGGGAAGAACCAGGAAGCACAGGTTCAAAGGTTTAGCATTAGAAACCTACACTAAACATCTGCTGAGGCCAATGCAATAATAATAATAATAATTTTCAAAAGGATGCAATCGGCTGCTTCACCCAGAAACTTTTCTAAGGGTAAATCCGACAGGTAAATATATTTCTAAAATTTCAAGAAAGTAAAATGTTGCTGGGGGCAATAGATAGAAAATTATAATGTAAAGCTTTCAGTTCCTGAATGGCAAACCTACTAGATTCCTTGAAACTCTGCCAAGCTGTGTCATTTAAGGAAAGCAATGCAAAAATTTATTGTTATTCTCCATGACTGCCTAGGATGTAGAAGGAAGAGTGTTTATGATAAATTAAAGGTCACAAATAAATGGCAATTTAATAGAAATAAATCTACTCCACATGAAATAGTATCTCCAAGGGGTAATTAATTACACAGCAGTCTGAGTGTGTTCTCCTTTACTGAAATATTGTGAACGGCCATCCTGTTTCATTTCAGTGTGTTAATATGCATCGCCATCTCAGGAAAGTTGTATTGAAAAAGTAAGAAAACAGGCACTATGAAGTTATAGATATTGCAGCAGTGCACAACACACTCAATTTTGCAGTATATTTAATAGAGAAATTTAACCTCACGATAAAATTCAAAGGGATTTCGTTCTCATTGCCAAGATCAATGACTGGTATTAAAATGGATTCCCACATATTCATGAAATAGTTGTTCAATAATTTGACATTTGTACAGATTGCTATGTTTATATAAAGGGACCCTACCTTATAAAACTGATTGATGAAAGTGGAAGAAAACTATTTTCATCCCAAACCCATACACTCTTCCTGTCGTTTGAGCATGTACTTTTTCTGAATCGAAAAAATTCCTATACACTTTGAATTGATCAAATCCTGTTTGACTTACTATAAGCTAAAGCTGTGCAAACTTTGAGAGTTTGGACAGGGAGAAGTAGAAGGGAATCCTAAAATGTATTTTAGGCTTTCCAGTAATACCTACTCAGGGAAAATTGCCTTTAAATTGGTACACTGAGAAAGGTTAGGTGAAGAATTTTTCTATTGCTTATGCAGCACATGAATGCTATATCTGAACCACAATTCTGTGTATGTATGCTAACAGCCACCACCTCACTTTAATCTACATAAATGCGCATTCCCATCCTTGTCACACTGGTCCTTCAAGGATCAAGAGTGTAGCAACACTAAGTAGATTCTTTGTAATTTGAATGAAAAACATCAATACTGAAATCTGTGCTTTTCAGAAGAGATAAATGTGTAAACATTTCACGGCAGCTTTATTAAGGTCAGAGTTAAGGGTTAACTTGTGCTCTCCTCAATGTGTATAGTGTGCCAACAGGATGCATGAACAGGACAAGTTGCTGTGCAAAGCAGAAATAAGATTATTTTATTTAAAGTCACACAAATATTTACTGGATTAATTTGGTAGTGGTTTCTATACTGGGTTGTGTTTTCCTCCTACTAAATCTTTTCTAGGGCACATTTAGCTGTTCCTTTGCTTGAAAATCTATGCATACTCAGACAGAGATTACTCCAGAATCTTTCCCTTTTCTCTACTAACATTTCATGGTTTGTGACATTAAAGTCACCACGAAATAGTACTGCAAAACCTCAGATGATTTTCAGAAGCTCAGGCCTGTGTCACAGTCTTTTACTGTGTTTTACTCATGCTTCAGCCTTGACTTGGTAACACCGTGGGGAAGACCACTCTAGAAGAACAAGTATGGGTTTTGTGTGATACTGTGGCTCTGCAGATCCCTCCAGTTTCTCTTCCATGACATATTCAGCTCAGGCAAACAGTGTAAACAGGGAATTTTGTTCTTGCATAATGAATGAAGAAAGCTCTTCTCCCCATCTGAACAGACAGTAGTATATACCACTTTCCTCCACCAACTTTTGCTCTTTATGTTCCGCAACACTAATGAAGAGCAGAATTCTTTTAAAAAACAAACAAACAAACAAAAAACAAACCACAAAAAAACCCACCTATTACAGGCCACAGAGTCTTTAAGACTTACTTTGTTTCATTGTGGGTGGGAATAACCAACTCAGTAACATTAAGAAAGAAGACAACATAGCCAAGCACTTGAGTATTTGCTAACCAGCTTTGTTAGAAGAGCTACCAAGACATATCCTACCATATTTCATCATACCTCTAAGTATTTCTGAATGTTTTTCAACACCTAGCAAGAATTTCGCAAAATGTGAGCCACTTTTAAGTCAGACAGTAGAAAAAACAATTTTAGGAGGATTGGACACTTCCATGACTTCCTGGAAACCAGAAGTAAAACACACTCTGATTCTAGTAGGAACTGACTTAGGTCACTAGAATTACCATGGAGAGCTAACGCTTGTGGACGTACTGTACTTAAATCTCAACTAATTGAGTTAATAGTGGTTTCTCCCTGCTACAAAAGGATTTTCTGGACACACTGTTCAGAAAATGTTTGAAAATGAAGATTTGCAATTTAAAAAGTTCATTGGGAGTTTCTTACCAGATTTCTAAGAGATACACAGTTTAATTTAATTGTATCTCATGACTTCTGTTTTAAAAGTCTGGTTACCCCTCACAACAATCAAATCTAGAAGGGTGATCTGCTGGGGCAGTGTGATAAAGCCAAACACTGAAAATACAGGTGAATTCAGGGGTATGGTGTGGGGTGGGGGTGGGGGGTAAGATATTGCCTTTTGCCAAAATCTACATTTATAAACAAAACAGCTTTTCTCATTTCAGCTGTTTTCCCACTGCGGAGCTTGTGCTTGTAGTACCTGAGAGTTTTCTTCTATTCCTTTTTTTGTGCTGATTGTTTTAAAAGCAGTGTGAAACATCCTACAACAGTTTTGCTTTGAGATAGGTACACTAACATGTCCATTTGCAATATGAAAACACTTTCCCAACTACGTTCAGCCAGCTTCAATTTCAGAACTGGTAATCTAGAGGCAAATATGTTTTCTCATTCCTAGACTGACAAGCAGTTCCTTTTATAGGGTTGCTAAATACCTCTCATACTGATGGAAATGACCACCAAACCCTTAAAGGAGAGTTACATTAGTGGAAATGGCAAGCACTTGCCACAATGAAACCTGCAGGTGTCTGACAATGACGGAGCTATGGGAAGACTGGTAAAATGCACAGATGTTAGAATCACTTAATATGACACATTTTAGCTTTATTCTTGGTAATGTACTTGGCTTCCACCTAATTTCTGACTACCTGTGATTTTTAGATTATACAGAATAGTTACTTCTGCTGTTTTACATATTTTCAAGTATTAGTGGAAAGTAAAGAGGATATTTTGTGCTGCCAGCCTTGGGGACTTGTATCTCCTATTGTCCTTTCCTAGCTGAAGTTAGAATTACTCTTTTAAATTTTTCCCTTGTCCCTGTACAAAAGAGACTGTTCATGCACTCACTTCTCACCCTCCTATGAATGCTAAAAAAATAGAAGAAATCCATTCTGGATAAACTCTGCAAACGTCAGTGGAAACTCTACCTAACAGGCATGCTGAAGGTACTCCCAGATTCGCAGAGAACATGGGTGTCTGCAACATCACCTGGTCTGTGCATGCAGAGCCTTGCAACAGAAAGCAGTTCTGAGCACTGTATTAAAGAAAGAGAGGTAGCATGGGTAAAAAAAGGGCAAAAAACCTCCCAAAGTAGGCTATTTCAAATCGTGAAAACTGCTTATTTCTTTCTGTTCTTGATGTCAACAGCCTGCCGGTCACACTGGCAATACAGAATCATGGAAAACCAAATTAATGACATGTTCGGTTGTATACAATCTTCAGAGGCCTGAGTAACGTGTGCAATTTTCTCTTCAAATGTAGGATTTTTCCAGTTAAAAATTATTCTTCAAATAAAGGAAACCTCAAAGTTGCTTTATTTAATACCAAAGTAAGTCCAAGTGAAAAAACGGTATATCAGAAAAAAGATTTAAATCAATACTGCAACTAATAAATGGAATGTGAAAATGTGTTATTACAGCTGTGTACTCCATTGCTGGTGTAGCGATCAGTGACAGAAATAATTCACCACCACAACACAAAACGATGTCTGTAACCCAGTTTCACTTGCTACATCTTGTATGATGTATACAAATGTCAGGCAAAGTTCAACATCTGTGACGCTGAAGCTTTGTAATAGTCAAACATTATGATGGGTTTTCTATCAAACTAAAAAGAGTTCAAGAACCAAAGGGGTACTTTGAATCCACAGAACAAGCACACACACTGTTGTGTGTCATACCCAGTCTTACACAGTGTCACTTCTTCAGCCTCCGAGTCACTTTTAACAAGTAGAATGCTTTTTAAGTCCGACTTTCTGTCACAAGGCAAAGAAGAAACATATCCTTTTATCTGAAAATTCATCTCTGACCAGGAATAAAGACTTACTGGTCACAACAAGTTATTTTTCTTCTTTCTGAATATAAAAATACTCTACTGGTCTGGTAACGTGAGGCTGCTACCTGTTCCCCAAAAGATCTTGAAGTTATGCTTTTCACTAAAAAGCATGATGCGATACAGAGGATGAGAGCAAATGTTATACTTTGTATGGAAAACAAAGATTTGGGTTTTCAAGCAGACCAGAATATAAACAGGTCAGGTGCTAGTAACCAAAATAAAAACGTAACAGAAATCCATACAAGGAGTGAAGAATATTGACAAACACACTTTTCACTAGAAAAGACATTTTGCATCAATTTTTTAATTAAGAAAATCAATCAGAAGTCAAGATATACTGAAAGCAGCATCAGGAAGCGGCAGAAGTTAAGCTCAACAGAGAGAAGCTGTGCAATCAATTCGACCTTTTGTCAAGACACTGTACCAGCTCTGCAGAAATGGGATATTAAGCAAATAGCCATAAAACAGGTTGAATTATTTAGCAAGGGTGGGACTTCTAAATCATCCTAGGCTACGACCTACCTGTGTCAGCGAATCCAGCAGCACTGGAAAAAACAGTCTCCCAGGATGCAGCCGTGGTTTGATGGGAGGGCAAAAATAAGGAGAAGCCCTTCAGGAAACCCAAAGTCTGTGTCTCATTCAATTAGCAAGCAGATGTAACTAAAATTTTATAGCAAAAATAAAAGTGTAAGGGAGTAAAAAAAAAAAAAAAGCTGTTTCAGGCTTCTCTTTTTGATAGTTTCAAAACTCCACTTCTTGAAAATAGCTGTATGCTGCTGATTTATTTTTTTTCATGTATATTTAAAATGGACATTAGGAAATCACTGGGCATAGACATAACGTTAATAACTTCTCTTTTTTCATGCAAAATTTCCTTGATAGCTTGGCATATAGTTAATCACATTCTTAAACTGAGTGCACCCCAACACAGTGGACCTAATTTTTCAATCTGTCAGCCAGAATTTGTCATTAGCAAACTTTACAAAACAGATTAGATTTTTTTCTCAGGCTTGTGACTTGGCAATGGGCTGAAGAAAATGTGTATTTCCATCAAGATTAATAAGTAATTATTAGTTGAGATTAACCTGTTATATAGATTTAATGGATTTTTGTATTGGCTGGGGAAGTTCTCAGAATAAATTGACAAATGATTACCACAAATGAACACAAGGTAACCTGATTGGAAGGAGTCATGGAGGATGATGGAGAAAAGGAGAACAGATAAAAAGCAGGGAGTGAATCTCATGTTCAGAAAGATATCTGAGGCATTGATACTAACAGAAAAGAGAGAGGCACTTGTTAATGGCTGCACCCACCATTCCTTTTGGGGTGACAGGCACATTAACCTTCACTTGTTACAGCAATAATACCAGGTGCAAAATAAATCTATTTCAGAGAATTCTTTGAGACAATCATGACTGCTTGGCTACTGGATTTTAGTTTAGGCTTTTAATCAGATAAAGGCAGAGGTGGTGGTTTGGTTTTTTTTCCTCCAAACAGCACACAGTGAACCTGTTTCATAAGTTTTATTAAGAATATAATGGTTTTGTAGAACAAGAAGATATGGAAGTATGATCATATGCTTTCAGGGCAAATATTTAAGGCCTCAAATTCCATTTGTAGAACATTTTTTGAAAAATATTTACTGCAAAAAACCAAGGAACACTGTTATGCACTCCTGAGAGAAAGCAACTTGGACAGTGATTAACAGACCAATTAAGTGACTTAAACTTCTGCTAACATGCCCTACTCAATCATGCATTCACTCTAATAACTTACCGATGCCACATTTAGATAACATCCTTTCCACACTGTGTCTTCACTCTGCAGCTCCATCTTTTTCCTCATCTCTCCTCAATCTCTCTCTTTATGTTTTCCTTCCCTTTCACTTTTCTTACCTCCCATTCTTTAGGCTAAGTCCAGTTCCCTGAAGAAACAACAAAAAAATCCCAGCAATCCTCTGCAAGCACATTATTCTCTCTACTGGCATGTTGTTTCTCTGCCTGTCCCTCATGCAAACCCAACAAGATTTGGGGGAGAAAAACCACCTACTGACTTTCCTCTACATACTATAGGAGACATCGTTGCTAGTTGCTAATGCTGTAGTAAGCACAAATGGCAGCAGTATATTTTTTTAAAAAAATCCAACTTGCTTTCTAATTGCCTCTTTACATTTCAAAATATGGAACAGGGCAGTTAGCACCCCAAAAAAACCCATGCCCCCAAAGCACCAAACAACTCAATTCAGACTGATAGCCAGACCTCCCATTTCCCACGCAACAGCAACAGGCTGTAGTGCCAGACCTTCATGGCCCACCAGCAACTCCTACCTGCACCCTTGCCCATGGGCTCAGCAGCTCTAATTTCAGCTCTGTCTGGGGCACCAGTGCTGGCCCCAGCAATGGTCAGGGAGCAGCAAGCCCAGGGCTGCACTAGGAGGAGGGAGAGGGTGCCTACTGCATGGGCAGGGCAGTGTCCTCCCCAAGCAGGGTGCAGCCCTACAGCAATCTCTTTCATTTTTGAAAGGTGACAATACATATCCCTGCCTACATTATCCTTCACCCCACCATTACCTGCCCCGTCAGCCATGAGTAACTCTGATCTAGTGGATAATTATTTCTCTGTGCACAGAGTGCTCCACCACACTATTTTCTTCTCCCTCTTCACAAATTTCCAGAGATTTTGATCATTGCCTTTTCCCATGGAGAGATGCAAATTTATTGTCTCTTTTCTTTTTTTGGCAACACATTTTGCAAGAGTTTCTGCTTGTGCCCTGACCCATGCTGAGCTGTCTGTCAGCCTTTACACCTTGCCTGTGAGTGCTAAATTCAAAATCTGTTACCAAGCTTTCTGAGTAGCAGCGCTCACGTGACATGTTTATAGCTACCAGTAAACCAAGCTGATATACTGTGTAGAAAACATGAGTGGAAACCATCTAATGATAACAAAGAGACTGTTCAGTCTAAGAACTTACTTTGATATTTAAGACCACATTATCTCTATAAGCCGGAGGACGTGAAGTTACATTATGTTGACCCACATAAGAGCTCAAACTCACCTACACTCAAAATATCTGCTGGGAGTGTTCAAGGAAAGGTAGCAATGCATTTCCCAGGGTGTCTTACTAGACTAAGAAAGCTAACCCTCCTAATGAGAACCTTTTCTGGCTGTATACATTTATCAAAAGAATGGCTAAAATCTTCCCTAACTCATCCCTCTTGAAGCATCTTTAAAATACCTGGAAACAGCCATACCTCAGGGAAGATCGTCTCTTTCACTTGGCCTCCAGGGGAAAAGGGTTGGCTTTTGGGTGTGTTCATAAAACAGTCCATAGGGCATCATTACTATAAATGAAGTGGCCTCCAAGCTTTGCTAGTGGCAGCAGAATTTCTCTCAACTAGGAAGTTACAGACACTACAGCTGAGGGTATGACAGAGAACAGGAGCTCACTGCATGAAGAAAAACAATTATATCTTCCTAAAACAATCCCAAGACATATTCTGCAGGAATTAGATGCCTGCTGCACATTTCTTAAAAAACAACCAAACCCCAAAATAAAACAACAACAACTACAACAGAAAACCCACATAAACTGGTACATGCCATTTTTATTCCACTTATGGACCAGGCTGCATTCCCTGTGACCTAGGGAGAGCAATTCTGCTCTCACTCACATGCGGACATATCCCATATATGTCAGCTGTTTTGGAGAAGAAAAGAGGAACTGATTCTGACAGACCCACACGTTTTAGCATGCAACCTGGCCTTATTTTAACAATAAAAATCAATGCAAATAAACTTTTAAACTCAGAATAAATGATAATGGAAAGAAGTTACACTTGCACATTTTGAAAGGTCTGAAACAGGTAAATGTTTATGCAATGCTGGTATGCATGCATAGCTGCCATATGCATTCTTAGAGCAGAAAGGGTTGCGCCCACTTAAATTACCTTTTCCACACTTGAAATCTTTATGCACTAGGTAGGTAAAGATTAATCCATCTTAGAACTTCCAGAATATTATAGCACTTATAGCTGTATGTAGTACAGCTTTCTAGAAGGTAATATATGACAACCACCTCAAAATACCATGTTCTTCGAGACTGCATTAATACAGCAAGATGTACCAAAAGAATCATCAAAAAGTTGTGGGTTTTTAATGGAAAGATTTTTCTCATACTGTGTAAAACAAGCAGACTTCTCAAGCATCTGGAATTTCAAGCAGATGTAAATAAGTGATAATCACAACTGATAATGATGTCCATGTTTCTGCTCCTTCATGTTACCGAAGACAACGAGAGAATGAGGAATAGTTCAGTTAAAAGTCTTTTGCCAGATGTTTAGCAGTAAGTAGTGGAATAAAGTCAGTCTGGCGATTAATTCACACTACTTCATAAGCCTAAAACATATTACTTAGCCTGTGGGAACATAATTGAAAGCAGTAAGGAGAGCATAGAGCCCAGCAAGGCTATTTCCCCAGCTCCCATAGCCTGTGGAATATTTGCTGTCAGCATTGCTGCAAGAAACCACAAGCAAGGGGTGTTGGAGGTGTGCTTGTTGCCTTGCTCGTGGCTAGTCTTTCACTGAGCAGGATGACAACTTGGAAACACCGTCTTAGGTGTCAGCTATATTCCTTAAACCATTCATCAATTCAGAAGCATCATCCTTTTTTGGGGTTCATCATGAGCTCTTAAACATTTTGGGAACCTGAAATCAAAGACTGTGGAACATCATGGAAAAAAACATGAATGAGTAAATCTCGGTCAATGATAAGGGGCAATGACTTTTCTAGGATTTTTGTCTCCTCATGACAGCTGGCAGTATGAACTGAAGGGGCAGGTAAAGAGGTAGGCAGTGTTTAGTACCGAGCACAAGGCCAGCTGCAGAAAGTCCTTGCTTCCTTTGGTTTTCCTGGCTCTCCACGAGAGCAATTTTTCATATTCTGCCTTTTCCAGTTTCTTTCCCCTGTCCCTCACCACTTTTGCTGTTTCTATTAGTGTGTGTCTCTAATTATTTTCCTGCACACTAAAGTTAAGGGCAACTATGCTTTCCCTTCTCTTAAATGTAAAATAGTATAAAGTTCCTATGGAAGACTGGAGAGCTATCATGAAGTATTTCTTCTTTTTAATTAAGATAAATACTTCACAAACCAATTAAATTTTATGGCACCTAAAAATGCCAGGTAATTTTCCAATTCAAGATTTTGCATAAAACAACCATACTACTGAGTGCCTAATTAAGGAAAAATTGCTATGGCAATGGCAAAGAATTTTTATTTATGGCCCATACATTTTGTCATCTGCCGCTATATCACTGGAGATAGAAGCCTCAAATACCTTCAGAATTTCTTTTGCAACAAATATGGTTTGATTCAGCTAAGTCAAACACCCAAGAGAACAAAAGCTCATAGAAAATAATGTGTGCCATATGTGTCACATTTTTCTCAATGTGAAGATATTTTTAATTCGATGAACCTACTATGATTAAACGCATAAAGTACATGCTAGCCATACCGAGCAATTAAGTGTCAGTAAGGAGCTCTGTTTAAAAGTTAACAGTATTACATGGCCTTGTAATATATATGCACTTATATATTTAGAGAAAATGTATCTGACTATAAATCAAAATACAATGATTCTTTTCTGGAAAAATACACTTTAGAAATGGGAATAAGTTCATAAGACCATTTCCATATATAAAAAACCCAATACTTTTTTTGTTGAGAACTGAAACAGGCAGGAGTCATACTTCTGAGCTAAAGGAAATCCTGGATTATAAAAATTGTATATTATGTGAAGATAAAAGTAACAATAATAAGAACCGTGTATCATCTTGGAGCATAATTAAGAAGAATACATGGAATGCACACAAGATATTTTAAAGTACAAGACTGAACAATGTCACTTCTTTTCAATTCTACCATTATTTTATATTTTTTTAACTAAGTATGTGAAAAAACCAGACACAGTATACAGTACTTTATGTAAGATAGTTGCAATATGACAGAAGTTAGGACTAAACTGTTGTGTAGAACATAGGGGGAAATCACTTTTTGCTACTCTGTTATTCAAAATAATTCTTTAATCTCCAAACACAAAACCCCCATGGTGCCAACAGCCACTATAGGTACTCAAAGGTTAACCTATAGTTTCAACGTTTCAGGGCTCCAGTCGATATTACTAGTGCTGGTCACATGTATCTGTACAGTTCAACAGTTAGGTATCATGGCTAGAATGAGTTACACTTTCCCTTACAGTTACATTAAAAGTTAAAACTTTCATTCTTTCAATGAGAAGGAATTTGGAATGAAATTGTAAAAGGCCAGTTAAGAAAAATAAAGCAAATAATACCATTAAAGTAGTAGACTATTGTCGCAACGGAGGGAAGACACAGTCACTCAATATGAGTGATCAGCAGACTTCGTTTATTGTACCTTACAGTCACCTTTTATGCCTTCTTATAATTAGCTCATACATATTACAAAAGTTAAGCTCATTATTGGTTAGTTGCCTAAATACCAAGCCCGCCCCTAGTTTCTCTTCTGTAGTTATCTGTTCCCACCTGCAACATTCTTTTCCCACCGAAATCTTCCTGTTACTGTGTAACAAGAACAGCCAAAGACAGTGTATTTTTGCTTTACTTCAGATAAGCTGAGAGCGATGTGCATTTTTGTCCAGCCAGCTGGACTATGTCTATGTGAACTTTTTCAGCTAGCCAGTTATCCACAGACTATGTTTTCAACTTGGATAAACTCGATCAAAATAATTATGGCACAGCACACATTTTCAAAATGGCTGAGATACAAAGAATAGTACTATGAGAGTATGGCACATGCCACGTCAGGCTGTGTCTGTTCAAAGAAAGACCATTTAATTTTTTAAAGAAAGTTACATGGCTTTAGCACCGTAATAGCCTTATGTATTGTATGTTCTGCATCAGCACTCAACCAAAATGGCACTGCCTTGCATTGAATTTTAAACTTATTTTATGGAAGGTTTTTAAAGCCACCAAACCAGAAAATCTGATGTTTGATAAAGGAACAAAGCTTTCCTAGAGCATTAAACCCACCGATGGTAGGTATTTGAGACAGTCTTGGAAAGAAGTATGGCAAAAAATAAAAACCACTTATGTATCTGTCTCTTGCATAGAAAACTTCATTGCTTGAAGTCCAATCACATGAAATAAATAGTAAGAAAGGAGAAGTTTATCTGTATGATGAAAACAGTATTCAAGCCAACATCAAAAGATAAATACTCTGAAGGCAATATTTCCTGAAAAAATGAAGCTTTCCTTTCTTTCACCCTTCCTTTCTCATGGCCTGACCTCAACAACCTTGTTGTTGTTGAGAGTGCTTTCTCACTTTCTCAAAAACAAACACTAAAATACAGCTTCTCCGTATTTACAGGATCAGATGAAGCACTTGGAAAAACTACAGCAGACATGCAATTTTGAAAATTTGCAACACACAAATTGAAATATTGGTACCCCCATCTTATCCTCTTTTTTATTTCAGAGGCTCTTTCAACCTCTGGTGTGCAATCTATACACACGAATGTTAGTCTGAGAAGGTGAGCTCCAGGTATGAGGGCTTTGGCACATGGCCATTCACCACGCTACAGGTTTTGCACAATGTTTGCTGTTCAAGTTATGAATGAAAGTAAAGACTGAGGTCACAGTAAAGGACAAAGGTAACTGCAACAATCTTAAGAAGTTCTGTGAATTATTCTCACAAGCACATACTTCTAAATTCTTATGATTTCCACATAGTAAAAATCATTTTCGTAAGAAAGAGTGAAGCCATGATAATTCCTATGCTGAATGAGGGCCTCTGGCCTCTGTCGGGGGAATAGACAGACATAATTGTGTTATTATTATTTCATTATTACTTCTTGCATCATTCACTTAGCACTGCACTACACAGGGGTTAGCGATACTAACATCTGCAATTGAAAAACAACTTCAGTCCCACCTTTTGAAAGAATGATAGCAGAAAGATTACTTTCAGGATAAATATGTAACTTCAGACCAAGCAGATCTTTTCATTTTTATGAGGGCTTACATCAGTGATGTGCAATATTTTTCAGTCTTTACATTTTTTCATCCATTAATTTTTGTACTGTCATACTGTGCTTATTATTTCAGAACTCAACATTTAAAGATAAATTTTAAAATGAAAATGGTTACAGTTATCTTGCAAAGTTTTGTTTATTTCACACATCATATTGCCTTAATACTACTTTTTTCCACATTACCTGAGACGTAACTGGGAAACTTGTGTAATATGAGATCTCCATCTATGCACTAACCTCCAGAGCCCTGCTGTAGTCTCAGTCTGACTTCTCTTTACATTGAATGTAATGCCATGTTATGTTGACTTATGAAGATGAATAATGCTGCAGGGCAGACTCCTTTCTGCAGTTTCTACTGACAGTTTTTTTCTTGGTTATTGTATTTGGAGTTGAAGATGGAAAGTAACATAACATTATTAATGATGCTGATGCTTCCAATTGGCATTGCAAGCTTTACGACTGGGGATACTGAGCCAATTTGGACAAAAAGATTGACAGCAAAAATATAGCAATGCATATAGTAATCACAGACACCAAGGGCCATGCTGCCTCAAAGGCTGGTGCTGCTTCCCAGCATGTCCGAGAGCATTTCATTGCACAGAGTGGGGCAAGAAAGCCATAAAGAAACATTATGGCACTAGCACCAACCCTGATGTAACACAGTACCCCTTTATTTTCCCCCAGAAAGGTTTTGCTACTGTACCAGGAGAACCAGGATACAGCTGGGGGAAAGGAAGAGCATCTGGGACAATGTTACAGCCCTGTATCTTCTGTAGCTGCATACATAGGAGTTGAGAGCCTTGAGATGTTATGTTCGCTGCTGGCAGCAGATATTCTCTCCAGAATGTCAAAAGACCAAGAGGCTAGAAAGACAAAAAATTAGCCAAAGGCCATCTAGGCCAAATGTCTCCTGGATCCAGCCCCCGATTTCTACATTCAGCTGAAGTCAGATCAAAGATTTAGATTATTTCCAATAGGTATTAATAAAATACTGTAACACTACAAAAATATTCAGAAAATTGTTGCGTATTGCTTCTCTTCAAGCACAAATATCCTGGATTCTAAAGCCATTACTTTTCCTGCACAGCTCCTGTAGTATTTATTCTTGGTGCCATCTATAGATAGTCTTTACTGTAAAAAAGTTAGTCCAGCAAGACAGTGAAAGGCATTATGATCACAGATATTTTTTTTCTAATACAGACACTGTTGGGCTCTTATTAAGCAGAATTAAAATTGCAGTTGTTATTAAGTTACACCCAAGTATGATTTACCTAAACTCAAGACTTCAACTCGTCTTATTTCTTTTCATTTTTATAATTCACTCAAATAGTCATTGAACATTGTTATAATTAAAACTGTAATCTGAGCAGAAAGTCAAGACACAAGACCCAATCTAAAATAGCTATGAAATTTGAAAAACAGTTTCTTCAGTCAGCATACTGTAAAGATGCAGTATTTTGTACAGGCATGGTTAGGCTGATACGAAGGAATAGATACTTTGAAGTTGTACCAAGAAGAACAGGAAAACAAAACCTTCTAATCCCCGCTTCCAAAACTCCTACACAGAAAAAAAATCCTCTTCTTCAGGAAAATGAAGAGAAAAGAAATGCTTTATTAATAGGCCATGAAGAAAGGAGCACAGTAAAACAACTTTAATATATGCAATATTATGTATTGTGTCTCTTGCACACATGTACCATCACGATAACTTAGCTGCTTTATAATGGGGGAGAGACAAGAAAGTTGTTATTGAAGTCTAAATGAAAAACCTCTATTTGCCATAATATTTGCCATTAGAAAAAAAAAGAATGGATTCATGTGCATGTGGGGTATACCAGATTTCAATTTGTTTTATGAAATCAAAAAGCATTACATGTAGAACTAATACCAATTCCATGACATTTCTCCATATTCAGTTCTAGATCATGCTTGCGTTTGGCTCTCAGCTGAGCCAGAGTATTTCCCAAACAATTCTTTTTAGTTTTAAGTTTTAGAAATTACTTGTTTTAAATTATTACTTAGAAAAAACAGTGCAAAGTGCTTTAGCTATGGTATATAGGGCCTACATGAGAAGGAAGAGCTCTTCAGTTGATAGTTCATCTAGGTTCAGCTGAAGAAAAGCAAAACAAATTCAGAAATAAAAACCATGCCTTTAACAATACAGGAAATAATACACTAGAATAACTTCCCAGCATTGTACTGGATTATGCATCAATTCCTATTTTCAGATCGACTGTCTTTCAAAAATGATGCAATAAATCAGCCGCTGCTTTTGAGAAAAACACTAGGATTGTTGGCTGAAATCTTATGTCTTACAAAATGCACCATGGATTATCAGAATGGCCCCCTTTATCCTTACAATCTACTAAAACAAAATCTGAATGGGTAACAGCAGAAACATCAAATGAAGGCAGACGTTTATAATCATAAATACAAGTGGGTAGGAGGACTAAGCAGACAGAAAAGCTTTTTTTACCTCACTTTACACCTTTAGAAGAAGGGGTATCACCCTTAGGATGTGAGTATACTCAATTATGGTATGTGTTCTGAAAGGCACTGATGTAAATAGTAAGGTTTTCATGGAAATGTGTTATCAATTGCATTCAGCCACAAATCATTTAAGATGTGATAGAACTAGAAAGAGAAAGCAAACAAGAAAAAAAAAATTGTGTGTGTGGATGTTAACGTTAATACAAAAAGAAAAACTTAACTGATGCGTTCTTTCATATCATAGCCAACAATAAATACCTTTAACGTCTCTTCATTAGAATTGTAACATCTTTGCCAAAGACAGGCAAAGGTGTAAGACATTTTGTTTCCAAATACGGTATAGTGTACACAGTGAATTCTTACAGTTTATATGGTGAACTGTACGACAAGCCTCTACCAACATTTTCATGGCTTCATCAATCCCTGTCAGGTAACGTCCTCTGGCATCCTTCCTATTTACCATCTTTTCCCTGTTTTATATGTACCCCGGAGTCCAGATTATTTAATTAGCCAATAAACACTAGCAGGGAAAGGTTTGCCTATTGCTCCTTTTGACTGTTCAATTGCATGTTATAAACTGATTACTTGTTGCCCAGTGATGCAAACTGATTACCTGATTTAAAGCCCTTAATTAAATAGCCACTCATTAAACCCACAGTTAAATAGAACATGTGATATTTCGTAATTAAAACAAATTGTTGGACAGAATATCTTTTAATTCAATAGATTTATATGATCGCTTAACAGTATATTAAGGGTGAATACAAAAGCAGCACTGTGACTGAGGAGAAAAAGGGATATACCGTATGCTCGAATGGGAAGTAAATATGTAACAACCAATAGCAAGCTGTTATTTATAACAGCTATTAGCATTTTATATCACTTTTAAACTACCTCACTGTTAACTCACTCACTAGGCCCAGTTTCTAATACCTGTATGTGTATGGTGTGTTTCCCATGAGGTGACTTCTGCTCTCTAAATAGAGTATTTGTCTGGGGCTGCCACCTACTATAATTAGAATAAACCAATCCAGATTCTCCTTGTCACAATATAAACAAACACAAAATCATTCCAATTCAACATTGAAGTATTTGATTTTTTTTCCCTTCCTTGATAAACCAGTTTCCTTCCTAGTGTTTTTCCAACATCACCATTTGCTTTTTTAGCTCCAGCGCTGCTTCCTTTCTTTCTCCTCCTGACTAGCAGCACAGATCTTTCCAGTTCCATCCTTGTCACTCAGCCACTGTGATTCTCCATCCTGAACTACTCCATTCCCTTATCCCTAGCTATCTGACGCCAGTCAGGTCATGCTGCTTTTTCAGACAGGCAGCTAGCTCTTTTTATGTCCTCCCAGGACAGTACATGGACCAGTGGGACTAGACTTAAGAGGAGAGACGGAAGGGAGGTGATTTTTCTCACAGCAGGGTAAAAGGTAAGATAAAAACAGCTTACACAACTCAATACAACAGGAAAAATACCACTATGAAATATCTGGTTACCTTTGCCCAGGATAAATATTAAAAACAACAGCCTCTTTTCAAGGGGAAGAAAAAAGTTATCTTTAAATCACAAGTTTTTTGCTGGTTTATTCTTCAATAGCCCCTTTGCTGCCCTGTTGTACATAGGTAGATTTTAACCCTCTTACAGAATAAATGTGGATCAGGAGTAAGAATTCTGCCAGTTTTCACAGCTGAAGACAGAAAGAAAAAGAAGAGGAAGAAAGTATAACACCTTTCCTCTTCACACTTAAAATCCTCATATTGTAGAGAATAATGACCCAAGAAACTGAAGTATGTTTCAGGTGAATATTTTTTTTTGAGGGCCAAGACCAAAAAAATAAATCTGAATGCAGTATGCCCAACATGTCTTCTGTATAATACAGAGTACTTGTGTTTTTTTAAATTAAAAGCAGACAAATAATTTCCTGGTTGGAAGCTTCTGAATAATGGCACTTTCCTTTATTTTTGAGCTCCTCTGACTTTTTTTTCTTCTGTCAGTTAAAAATAACTTGATAAAAATAACTGTATAAAGAATAACTTCATAAAATGCTTATAGTTTAATCCTCTAATGAGAATTAGCACAGAGTACCAATTTTATTAAAGTGCATTTAAAATCTTACCTACTTGCTGCTAAAAACTGAGTTATCTTAAAGTCAAGTAAGTGTCAAATTAAATCTCACTTTTATCTTTCAACAGAAGGCTCATGAAGATCTGAAGAGCTGTAAGATTAAGGCAGCATAACTAATAACTAATACAAAAGAAAAATCACATTTGATTTTATTTTCAGGGTACAGTGCTCTATGCACACCATGGAATTGGACTCACATCTTGACCAAAAGTTTTAAGCTCCATTAGCACAGCTGCCTATGCCAGGGCTACAGCCATGACCATGAAAATACAGATCTGAGTAAAGCCACAACCCTATTTGTTATGTGACAGCACCGATTAAATGTTTTTCGCCACTTCTGTAAAAAT
This sequence comes from Falco peregrinus, assembly GCF_023634155.1. NCBI lineage: Eukaryota > Metazoa > Chordata > Aves > Falconiformes > Falconidae > Falco > Falco peregrinus. The sequence continues at coordinate 84,801,345 of NC_073723.1, forward strand.
GAAGGCAATTCACGGACAAACAGTCATGCAGAAAGAGCCCCAGCCAAGAACCCAGTATTTTAAAATAATATTACTAGAATATACTACGCATAATCCATCTTCGCTACTGATAACTACCATTAAGTTGCAGGCATAGTACAACTCCAAACTTAATCAGTCATCATGAAACCTAGTCTTTTCTCACTGTTAACTACAAACATCAGCTGAAAGCCTTTTATTTACAATCTTCCCAAGCAACCTTTCAGCCCCGCTGTTTTACTGATCAAGGAGATACAAATCTGCAGCAATGAGAAATTTGGCTGCCTAGGTATCAGATCTGATGTGAAGTGAGGAGGTTTGTACTCATTTCAGGGGTCCATGTATCTGTTTCTAAGCCATAGTACTTATTTCCACACAAGAAGTGTTCTGAGAATATCCCAGTTTTGCTGGTAATGGCATATATTATTTAATACTCCTGAAATTGTGGCCTGTGATAAATTTAAAAACAACAAAAAAGTCCATTTCTCAAATTAATTTATTCTTGTGTAAGTGCTATGGTAAAAAATGAGTATTTTCCATTAGATAAAAACATAGTCCAGCAGCAATCACTACAGTTCTTGTAACTCCCTCCCCTTTTTTCCCCCAGGAAAAACTGCATGAAGAACCAAGCCAAATGGTAAATGCCGTAGTTGCCAGACCAGACCTGCCCTGACTGACTCCCTGTTCCTTCACTGTACTCCCCACTTTGATCACCCTATGGTTTTTTCCTTTATACCATCATCTTTCTCCCTCTCAGTGCGTCTCTCCATCCAACTACTTCCCCACGCAAATACAATAGGATCATGGAACTTACACAACGCTACTACTATTACTCGTTTGGTGCACCCTTCACGCTATATACGCTTTAACTGAGTGGCCAACAAACGGTTCAGGATGGGATGGGAACTCTTGACTACCTTCTGTCTGCCCAGTACCTAGCATGACAATGTCCATCCTCGATTGCCTGATCAATGTAATGAAGTTTAAGATTACAATTCATGTGGGGTTAAATGTTCTCTGTTACGGTAATATCTGAGTATCTAACCATTTTTTATGTATTTCTTCTTACATACCCCATTAAGTAGGGAAGTGTGGAGAACTGGGAAACAGAGAAATTAAGTGCCATAAAGCAGTAACAAAACAAAACAAAATAATCACATAAGCATCTAGTAGCTACTGCCTTGTCAATTGTGTCTCAGCACCAAAATCCATGAGAATCACTGCCTCTTCTCTCAGGATGAAATTCAACCTCTGTATCACCACTATCCTTTTAAGTGCTCCCATTGGTCTCGCTTTTGATGCCATAGCATCTAAAACTCTAAATACAGTATAGTGTATCAGTAACCACTCTGCCTCCAGCTATTTCAATAACTGTCACAACAAATATGGAGAGCAGCTGAATTGACCTACATAACTACTCACTCATACAGTTACTTTATTTTCACAGCATTGCCACAATGGGTTAGCTTGCTGTATTTTGAATCTTTATTTTGTTGAAATAATGACAATCTTTGCATTGGATTTTCATGCATATGCATGTGAAAAAAAAACAGCCTTTGTTATCAACAAACGTTTTTAAAAATCTACAGTGCTTTCAGTTTCTGTTCTCCTGAGAGTCTGAAATATGAGTTGCTATTCACATCTGAGGTATCCCTCTCACTGGGTGCAAGTGAAAAATTGCTAATATTTGAGTGCATTAATAAAGATAATTATATTATTTATTAAGAGTATATAGTAACCAACTAAAAGTTACTTAAGTTGCCATAAATTTGCCATCATAAAAGAATGATCAGAGTATTTTCATAATATATTAAGAAAAAAATGCCTACAGCATGAAAAAATATCACAAACATCTTTAATGATAACATTGATCTGTTTTCTTCTAGGGACCTGATTTTGAGAGACATACAAGGCTGAAAGTCCAAGACTACAGGCTGGAGCGGGGTTTCTTGTTAAGGTACAAAATGAAATGGTATTATTTCAGTACCAGAAATATTCAACAAAAAACTGTCCAATCTATTTTTAGAAAACAGCATGTATTAAACCCCTGGATTTTGCTTTCCAGAATCTGACCTTTCAAAATCCAAAACGGACTAAAAATGACAGCAATACAGATTATGAGATACTTCTTTCAGAGATGATAAACCAGATTTGTGATTAAGTTTCAGTTACATTCTACCTAAATTACAATGTAGTATATTTATATGACTAATTCATGAACACCAGTAGAATTTTTTTGTGGTCCAAAAAATTTGAGTTCCTGTAATGGGAACTGATAACATACTTTGTTGCTTAAGAAGGAGCGCCACCATCTTCCCTGCTAGATGAACTTGCAACAGAAAGCAGCTGAGAAACACAGCAGAACTGAAGAATGACTTAAAAACTAACCCCCACTCCCCCATCTGCACATACAGATCCTCAGAAAATGCTTCCTTTGCACATAAAAAAATAAAATAAATAAATGCTGTTCAAAGCTCTTAAATAAAATAACTCTATCAGAAATTGTTTGGGTCCTTTTCTTTGCCCCCATTCACCAAACCATAGGAAACAAATTGTTTTAGATGTACTGCTGAACCCTACTAATCCATCCTTTGCAAAAAGTATTTGCTTTTGTATGGTAAGCAAAATGTGTAAATTTGTGTCCTAGAATAGCTAAGCCTCTGGCCTCGTAGGGTGACAGTGGGTCATGAAGGGGTGAAAAACTTGTCTTCACCAAGCGGACCTGCATTTTGACAGTCTGCTGACCATCACCTAAGCTTGTTATATTATTTCAGGATTTCTTACATAACACAGCATAAAAGATGAGCAATCAGCAAGAACTGACTGGAGCAATTTAGCAAACTATTTAAATAACAGACTTTTTAAACGCTCCCAATAAAATTTATCAATCCTGTGTGACTTCATAGCAAAAGCTACAGAACTATAACAGAGACATTGATATTGAAAGTAACAGGACATACTAGGAGTGGGTAACTGTCCAAGCCAGCACATCCTAGCATGGCTGCAAAGGATGACAACACCAATTAAAGGGATCACTCTGTGCACTCTATTAGATAATTATCCAGATAAGGTCAAGGCTCACATTCTCCTCAAGTGCTTTGATAATGGTTTATTACAGCAGCCCATTTCAAGTTACATTAGGCTGACAGCTGGTATATGGAATACATTTCAGCACAGCTGCAAGGAAACAATCGGGAGGTTAATGGGGAGCCCAGCAGTCAGAAAGGCAGGCTTCTCCTCTCCCCGCTTCCTCCGCAAGGGCTCAGAAAGCAGCACATCAGGCTGCGCTTTCTGTGCCACCCCAACAGGATATGCACCCCAGTGTGCATTACTTCTGTGGTCACAGGAGACCTGGGCATTGAACTGACAGCTTCTGCATCCATGGGGTTTCTGCTGATGGACTTTGAAGATGAAATGTCTCTTGCGGCTTTAGAGTCCACCCCTGGGATTCTTGTTATTTGCACAAGCCCTGCACAGATATCACAGTCAAGCCCTACATATTAAAGCTATTTAATAATTTTAATGAAGTCCTCTTTTCATCTATACTTTATTTATAAACCTGACTCTTCTGAAGCATATTGTAATAATTAAAAACTACTAAAACATTGTTGTTATATATATAATTTTAAAATTACCCAATGCATATATGCACTTGTAAAGCCCTAGCTAAAATACAGAACTTAATAAAAGAATGTACTACTTTCTTCCACTGATTTCAATGAACTTTGAATTATGCCTGCTGGCACTCTGCCCTTCAAACACCTGCTGTAGCTGCAGACTCTTATTTATTTGATATTAAGAGTTTATTTATGGACGAAGTCTTCAGAGAAGGCACATTATGACTTCCCTATATAATTAAAGCCCTTCTTAATTTTTTGTAATATTCTGAGAAGCCAAGATAACCAAAGTTAGCTTCTTAAATCCACACTTTAAGCAGCTGTTTAAGTGAACTCATTTAGAACAAAGAAAACAAAACCAAAAAACTGTGCACATTTCCTCTTGACTTCAGTGACAGCTGCTAAATACTCAGAACAGAAAATCAAGTCGCACATTCAGCTGCCTTACTTTGATTTAATTCATCATACCGTGGTTCAGAAATCATGGTCAGATAAGATTTTAAATCAAAATTTCAAATTTAAGCTTCATAGGTTTTTCACCTCCCAGGATTCCACTTCTTAGATTAGAAAATGAATTTGGCTTTCTGACATCAGTGAGATTGCCTCAAATAAAAAAACAGATTGTGCTCTCTTGTGTCTTAGGTTTAACACTGGCCTATTAACTCTACTCTTTGAAACCCTTTCTAAATGTCAACTAATTAATCCTTACAACACAGTGGGAAGTAAATACTACGTTTTACAACTCAGAGAAGCAACAGCCACACCTGCAAAAAGAAGTCTTTAACAGCAGGCATGAAAGCTCAGAAGTTCTGTCCTCAATCCACATCAGTAGATCTGGGCATCCTACTGCACTGTGCACACTGGCCCTGTAGGCTGTCCTGCTCAATCGTTTATCAAGAGCAGAAAGTAAGTGGTGGCAGTGCACATGCATCAACAGTCTTGCTGTTACTGCATAATCTTTTGATTACACCACTCTGTCAAGTGACTAAAATAGCTATCTTGAGACAGCACGCTATCTTGCAGCACACTTTTTGAGGTCTCATAGTAATTCCCTTTGTAACAAGAAAATTACTCTCTACCTCCAGCGAAAGGACACTACCAGAAAAGGTGCGCCAATGAAAGAGCTGGTTTCAAATAGTTTCATCAGTCAGCCTTTTCCTCCTGTTGAGAATTTGTGACAGATCATGACTGTTTGTTAGTTCACAGTATGCTTTATGATTTTGCTCGTGTGCTTAGAATGTCAGCTGCCTAAATTGTGCTGATCGTAAAATGAGTAAACATTTCATGGGGTCCAAGAAGCTAAGATGCCTGGATACACCAGACAGAGGCCCTAACCATGCATGGCACGCATCTTCACAGAATTGCAAAATGGCTGAGATTGGGAGGAACATCTGGAGGCCATCAGGTCCTCCCCCCCTGCTCAAGCAGGGCCACTTACAGCAGGTTGCCCAGGAACTGTGTCCAGACAGCTTCTGAGTATCTCCAAGCATGAATACTCCACAACCTCTCTGGACAACCTGTGCCAGTGCTTGGTCACCCACACAGTGAAGAAGTGTTTCCTAATGTTCAAGAGGAACCTCCTGTGTTTCAGTTTGTGCCCATTGCCTCTGGTCCTGTCACTGGGCACCACTGAAAAGAGCCCGGCTCCCTCTTCTCTGCATCCTCCTTTCAGGTATCAGTATACATTGGTGAGATTCCCCCAAACGATCTCTTCTTGAGGTTGAACAGTCCCAGGTTTCCCAGCCTCTAGTCTTATGAGAGATGTTCCAGCTCCTTAATTGCCTTGGTGGCCCTCCTCTGGACTCTCTCCAGTATGTCCATGTCTGCCTTGTAGTAGGGAGCCCAGAACTGGACCCAGTGCTCCGGATGTGGTCTCACCAGTGCTGAGGGGAACGATCACCTCCCTTGACTTGCTGGCAACATTTAGCCTAATGCAGCCCATGACCTCAATCAACTTAGTCCACCAGAACTTCCAGATCCTTTATTTGGCATGATACGAGTGCATTTGGAGAAGTGTCAGTGATATACCACACCAAAATTCAGTCCAGCCTGTCATGATGATGGATGTTTAGAAAAATATGTGAAAAGCTCTCCGCAAACAAAAATGCATTCAGCACTTGTTGGGGTTTATCTGTATTGATGAGACATTTCAATGGCTTAAATCTTTCTTAACAACTTTTTTCCCCGAAACTGCCTATCTGTAGAAGGTATTTTCCAGTATTATTTTTTTCAGACAAGTGAAATTTGAGTTTGTGAGTATAGAAAGCATTACTAAGATATTTAAGTCTAGCAAAGACATAGTATGTGTTCATCCTTTGTCACGCAATATTTCAGCAAGTATCAGTACACAAAAGTAGAGTTTAAAGTATACACATTTAGAGTGAAAGCAGCATGGTGAGAGTTTGACAAATGCATATGTATCAAGCAGCAACATTTTTTTCTTGAAGCTTAAGACACCTTGCCCATAGCAGGTCTGGGGTTTTTTTATTACTTTCTCCCTTTATATTTGCGAGTTTTAAGCAATAATTCACTACATAGTTTAACAACAGTTTGATACTTAATTAGAAAGCAAGAATACAAAGCTAAGTCCTTCAAGTGTTGAGTAATAAACCCAGCAGCTGTACCAATGAGGCAACATTTTGAAGATCTGACTGTACCAAAAGAGCAAAGTATGCTATCTATGAATAAACTTTTTGAAAATATTTAGACAACTTCCGTCTGGGATTTTATATATTAAATATTTTATTCTTACAATGGTGAAAGAGTGTGAAAGCAAGTGTTTAGTGTTTAGAATAATCCAAACCAAAAACTTTTGAAGTACCTTTTAGACCAAAGGACTTCTGCTCTTCAGGGTCTCCCATCTCCCTCCTCACTCTTCTCACAATGTCAAGCACGACACACTGATATTACAGGGATTCTCCTTATAAATCATGCCTGCCCTCCCACCACATATGCACAAGACGAAACGCCTGTAAGTACAACTGCTCCCTACTCCAACCAAGACACTTTAATACAAATGGTGTACAGCAAGCCAGCTTGCCTTTCAGACTTACATCTTACTCTATGTCTCACTCATATCTTACTTTATTTCTACAGAAATTTTTTACAAAGATACTGTTATTCAGCTTCCTTACACTCCTTTCGGGGAAAAATAGTACAAAATATATTTTTTCTCATACTTAATTAGCTTAATGCAACAGACCTTTATCCTTATAGGAATTCAACATATTCCAAAGTGTTGGAAATGATCCAAATTTTGATCTGTAAAACGTTAACAGTAATGATCAACACTACACATATAAAACATCTAGTGAGAAACAAAGCCTAAGTTTGTATTACGCAGTAATGATAGGGTTGAAAATCCTGTTAAAAACCACTGGTATTTCACTGTTAAAGTAAAAATTAATGAAAAATATATTAGCCAGTATACTTAAAACAGCATGATTATTCTCACTCCAAATCTTCTGCAAAAGTTAGACTCATCAGGACACAGTCACATAATGACATACGATGAAAATGTGAAAAAAGCAATTAAACAAATGAAAGAATGAAACTGGATTAGGCTAGGACATGAGTAAATATTAGCTTACTTGCTTTGGATAGACAAAATGTAACTTGAAGACACTGTTGCTCAGAAATACAGAAAGGTAATATGATTTCTCTTATTTTTCTCCTGGTAAGGACCAATTGTTTATTTGCTTGTATTTTAGAAGACAGAATTACAGGCATCCAATGTTAAGTGGACAGAAGATGAGAGCGAAGTTGTTTATAATTACTAACAGAACAAATCTATTTCATATTGAAATAAATTATCTAACATTACAGAAAACATTATGTTCAATACTGTTGCTGATTATTATATCCTCATACTATGTAGTTATGTTGGCAACATTAAGGTTTACATTTCCCATCTTCTTTCTACTCATTGGCTGAAATAGTTGCTATTGTAGCACACAATAAACCTGCCTTTGTCTTGGGATGGTCTTAGGTACAAAAAAATCCCTATTTACATCATGAAAAAAGGTCACTGTGTATCCCACTTCCGTGGCATACTGCAGGAGAAATAAAATCTGGTTATAAAGCTAGACTGTAAGACTGATTTTTAGACAGGAGTCGAAAGAGAGAAGGTCAACTTAACAGATACCAGTTCCTATGTATAGCAACTAATCTGGCTGCTAAAAGCGAGCAAAAAAACAAACAAAAAAATCACTAAATGTTGGAACTGACTGTCCTCCCATCAGATTATTCTATCAAAGTGAAGACCTCATCATCTTAGATGGAAATTGGAGGAATGCATCAGCAAGAAGTATCAGAGACTACTCTTACAAGAATTTTGATCCTACCTCAGAAAGGAGTGAAATCCATTGAAGTCAATTAAATTTTTCATTCAAAACAGTCAAACATACAGGAAATTAGTTACCTAAAAAAAAAAGTAGCTACAAAAATATTGTGAATTGTTTTTGCCATACTAAATTATAAAAAGTATATCCTATTTATCAGGTACATTTTAATTCAAGGAAAAAATTTGCATCCAAGTAGATGGCCCTAGGTTAAAATGTTCCAACAAATATTTTTTCATCTATAGAGTTGCCTACAGTTCAAACGTGCTGTAAGGGTTAACACTGTTATCAGTACCTATGGCATTTCCTCATTGTAAGTGCACAAAATAGTGAATATTGGTTGAAGTGGTAATAATTACAAATTTGAATGAACTTTTAAAGTGGTTCCATTGCATAGAGTGTTGAAATGTTACAGCAACTAGAACTTTTTTTCCACCAGATTCATTCAGGAAAAATTCCAAGCAATGCTGAAGTAGCTCTTGGGAAATAATTACTAAAATAGTAAATGGAGTTCATAATCAACACAGATGCTAACTTAATGAAGTACAGTTTCCTCCTGAATAGATGGTATGTCATGTCACCCTAGCTAACCTACAGGTCACTTGAAATCCTTGAAATCCTGTCTTGAGAAACTGAAAGAAACTGCTACAGGAATGCTGGCTTAAGATCACATTCCTGTTGGAAATGCTTTGATTTGGAGAAGCTGCAGCTACTCATCTCTGCAATTTATCCTCAGAACAATGAAGGACCTGGAGGTAAGAGGAATGAAAGGGAGGAAGAGTTCTAGTCATGATAGTATCATGATAGCTATGACAGAAATAACTTCAATAACTAGTTTCATCAATTTAAAAAAAAAACCTCAAATGTTCTAAACAATTTGGGCCTATTCTGTAGGCTAAAGCTGTAGGCAGATCACATTTGCCATCTATGAGAAAAACTGGAACTTTTGGATCCATTTTGTGGTTTATTTAAAATCTATTTTGTTACAAATCAACAGATTGCCATATTGTTTAAAATCTGTAGTGGAATTTTTTTGTTACCATCCAAATACAGCTTGGATGCTGCCTTTCAGCATACTGCAGAGAGTTTTGAAATTCTTAACATACCCAAAAAAGGGGAGCCCAAAGTGCCAAGGCAAAAAAACCCACATTTGAAAGCTAGGTTGCAGTAACTGATTCAACAGAACTGGGAGGGCTGGGGGGTGTCAACCAGGCTGAAAGTTCATCCTTCTCCAGTTAAGAAGGGTCCTGACAGGCAAACCCAGGTTGCGTTAGAAATCTGCTCCAGTGCCAGCCCTTCTCTATCTCGGCTACATGCCACCATCTATGTCCCCAGCTGCTGCAGCTAGACATGCATTAGTGGGGCAGTTACATTCAATATGTTGTTAGCGCATTTAATGTTTCAGCAGCTCACAGGTCTAAAGCAAGCCTACTGCTTCTCTCTGGGGTTGTGCTCACCCTTTTGATGTTCCTCTGTCTCCTAAGGTTAACAGTTTCAGTCTTCTTCCAGCTGAGTGGAGGGAGAGACACACAAGTTATGAGCATCCTGAGGTACTTGCTGAGAGCAGTACAATGTTCACAGTGGGGGTCTCTTCTTCCCGAGTCTTGGGGTTCTGCTTGGGGCTGTTACAAATCTCCTTGCCACATCCTGCCTCCTTCTCCCTGCTTCCCAGGCAAAGTTTGGGAACCACACGCTACCCTGTCCCAGCCCTGTTATACTGGAGGGGCTGTTTGTCCCACAGTTCACTAGGTAGGGGTGCCAGCCCCTGCCCTGGGCGCTCCCAGAGCAAAGCCAACGTGGAGAGGCCACAGGCACGTGGCCACCAGACGACTGCTGCCACAGCTAAAACAAGCTCCCACCAAGGCCGCACCGGCATGTCCTGAGCCCCTGCACCATCAGGTCAGCACTGTCGCCTTCTGCTAATGCCAAAATCATAGTTACTGGATTACAGGGTGGGAGGAATGACGGTGAATTCAGCTCCTGCAGAGTCTGCTTTTGGCCTATTTAGCCAAAACAAAACTTTAAAGCGTGTGCAATATAGGATCAGTCAAAGGCAGGAAAATAATCAGTCTGATTAGTGTTTTTAATTTTAAGAGAATGGCTGGCAGAAAGGGAAAGACTGCTCCCACAGCACCTTGGCTGTTGCACCAAGTTCTCAATATAGACAAGGATACAACAGCTGGTTACAAACAGACTATTTTTTGAGGAGAAGCCCAACAGACTGCCTAGGAAGACCGCCTGATGGGGCTTGCAGAATCCAGAGCTAAGTGCAGATAACAGGGTGCACAATGGGTTGGGTTTTTTCTGGCCAGAAGCATAGGACTACAAAGGCACATTTCTGCATCGGCAGCTCTTCCAGTGGCAGCTCTGCCAACACCCCTTCTCAGTGGAGTCAACAAGAGGTGCTTAGATGGAGACTGCAGCTGCTACGGGGGAAGTTCCAGCATGCAAAGGCCGCTAAGGCCCTGGCAGATGATTCTCAAGACAAAGGTCACAAAGAACATGCTTTATCCTACAAGACAGCATAAAGGATGGCTGACAGTGACAGACCCTGGACACCCATTCTGTGGTTTGGGGGGGCTGCACCCACATCCTGCAGCATGCTTGGCTCAGGGGGCCAAAAGCAGTCAACCAGCTACTGCTGGGGATAGATCTCAGAGTCTGGTTTGGCTGCTAGATACAATCAGCTTCACTAGTCTTGATAGTGGCATAAAGGACGATGACTCCGGTCAACATGTTCTCCATAATTCCTTGGCACAGTAAAAACACAGTGATATTCAGGTTATGAGACCTGTTTCAGTGGGTGTCCAACCCAGCTTGGGTGACTGATGACCATACACAAACTACCAACATACGCTCTTTTAGAAACAGTTTAATTTAGTCTGTCTTAACCCAGGCAAAAAGTTCTTTGCTTAAGGGACTCTATCTTCCTCTTCTGAGATGAAGAGAAATTGCTTTTAAAGTACTTTATTCTCCTGCTTCTAGCAGATGTAACTGCCAGCTCTGAACTCAAAGACAAATAAGGGGAGCAATGGCAAAGGATAGTGAGTTGCCTTGAAAAAGCTAACTGGCTTCCAGGTGCCAGGCACTAACAGGGCTTAACAGCCCTGACCAGCCTCACCTGGGGTCTTCACCCATAGGCTGTGTTCAGGGACTCCACTTAAACTCAAACTGGGGCCTTCAGGCCTCAATCCCTAGTCCTGCCTGGACTGCTAGCGAGACCTGTTACTGTCACCACTCTGCTGGCTGGGCTCAGGCACCGTGGGGTTGCACCCTGGGTGAGGGCACTGTTGCAGTCACCCCTGGCTTGTTAACCCTCAGGGAGCAGCTCTGCTCCTGCTGCTCCCTGACACCAGAGCTCACCTGTGACAGCCAGCCTTCAGCCTAGTAAAGGACATTCTGGCCTTGGTGCTATTTGAGAGAATGTTTCAGACCTGAAACATTGTGATAGGCTAAAGCTTTTGGCGGCCTTTGTAGCTAATGCATGGAAGCTCAGCCTAGGTGAAGAACTGAAGTGACAACTGACCATTCAGGGACATTCTGGTGAAATACATTGACTTAAAAAAAAAAATATAACAGCTCATGTTGGGAATAAATTGATACATTTTCCCTTTCAATTAGTACAGAATCATTAAAAGAAAAGCAGCAGCAAGAGTATGCAACAGTACAGTATTTACAGAGACCACTGTGGGTCTTTGTAACTAAGTCACTTCCTTCTGCATCTATTTATGTAACCCATCAAGCTACCCAAGCTGGACAGTTCGTATTTGGGGACCATTTGCATATTTTTAAATTATTTTGGACACACAGCTTGATTAAGATAGGACTGAAAGCAAGTAAGCTTGATCTACTGACCCAGGAGGCAGGCGTTTTTCCACTCAAAGCTAAATTTGACTGTGATGTCTCCATTTTTCTGATTCCTTATTTACTGAGGCTCACCCAAAATCCTTGCAGACAGGAGTGTAAAGCAGCACGTTCAAAGACTATATAATCTATAGTTGTGATTTAAACGACAACATTTTCATATACGAGTTTTCAGATTGCTATATAGGTCAGCATGTAGATGTTGAGGTCCCCATGTAATCCCCCTTTACATCTAAAGGGATAAAGGACAGACAGAACAGGCTGGGAGAGAAGTGGCTCATAAATGGGATTCAGGTGACAAGGCAGGTTGGGATGGGAAACATAAAGCTTCCATAAAGGAAAGTGACCTTTGAAGTCTCTTGAATATCCATGAAATGGGTATTATAAAAATTTTCACATATACAAACACATTTTTTCCTGTTTTTAAAGATCAGGTATCAGGTAATCTAGAAATCTAAAGTTTGCTAGGAAGTTAAAATATAAGTTCATAATGAAAATGAAGGGATAGTTCCACGGAGGTTTTAGTTTCTTTTAAAATTTAGGTAATTAGGGCTCCATAAGGCTGTTAGCCCTTGTAGCAGTAAGCTCACCCATCCTGACCCTGCTTCTGTGACTTGAACTGTCACCCTGAGCTTACTCCAGGCCAGGTTGGTAACAACTGACTTACTGTTTATAAACCAAGAACAATCAACCCAAGGGGCTTTGAGCAGGTTGCCTTCTAGTTCCTGATGTTGTTTTCCTGGTCATGGCCAACTTTGCGAAGATGCTCAGTGCACATGGTATAGCCAAAGCACAATCAGTACCTAGCAGTGATTTTGATTTGTGCCCAGCAGATCTTAAGCTTTAAGAGAAACAGGTTAAAGTCTTAGGGAACCTGGCAAAAAGGTTTCTCTTTCCCCTACAGTTTCTACTGAGACTGGGGAATATTTCCCAACCATGGCAGGACATCTGTACCTAAGCATTATTATGACTGGACTTTTTATATTGCAAGATGTACCTTAGCTGTTGCTTTTTGTGTTCATGCCATCCTTTTGCAGAACCTTGGGATCTGTATGGGTCAGCCACAGTTCCAGGTAACAACAATTCAATAATGTTTAATTGGGTTTTTGTTTGATTTTTTGAGTGTGTGTTTGAGGGATTTTGGTGGGGTTATTTGGGATTTTTTAAAATTTGCTCCAGTATAAACTTGGCCAACTGAATTCTAGCAAGACAATCCTGTTATATAAAAACACATACTACGATATAAAGACAAGATACAATAGTCTGTAAAACTCATAGGAAATTTGGCTCATTTCTTCTTTGTCATAGTGCAGAACTAATAAAATAAGAGGGGTTAAACCTTGCCATTTAAACTTTCTCTTTTCTTTAAGAGAAAATCAGAAATGAAAAATACCATACAGTTGGAAGAATAAGTGTTTTGCTTTGGACCCTGCTCTCCACAATAGGAAAATCTTAATTAATAGCTAAATCAAGAGATGAATCAATGATAAACAATGAAAATAACCAGATTAATAGGATATGAAGGTCTGGCAGGTTTTGCCAAACCAGAAACGGGATACACATAAAGTACCATTTCACCTAGAATGTATCCTATTGTGGGTTTACCTGGTTTCTTTCACTCTTTCAAATATGGATATAATTTTTGGTTGGAACAAAATGTCTGCACTGAAAACTATCCAAAAAAGTCCTGCTGGTTTCATGAAACTTTAATTGCAGCAGTAATTGCAAAGGTTTATCTTATTTGAAAAGACTATTTTACTTATCTGTTAATGCAAGAATTAGGAAGTTCATCCTAAATTGCTGTAATACGTATTACTTACCTATGAATTAAATCTGGGAATAAAGAGCAAAAAATATGAAAATAACTGTAGCTTAATCCAGCCCTTTGAAATGGTGAATGAAAACGTGAGGGCTTTTTAACAAACTTATGCCAGGATAAAATGGCACCTTTACATTCAGCTTTCTGAACTGGTAGAAGGATTATTCATGTTCATTTAAGAATAGACTCTGTTATCATCATTTATAAAGGTAACTGCTTTTCTGGGAAGGAAGTCCAAGCCTCTGCTAAAGCTTTAATGTGGAGTAAGGTGTAAGACACTGTGAATAAAGACGGTAGGAATTGGCACAAAGTCAGCATTTTCATCTCCTTTTGTGAGAAGCCAGATTTCATTTACCATATAAATTTTCAACCGCCTTTTTAAGATGGTTATAAATTCATCACAATTATTTTTCTTTAAAAAGCAATTGCAGCTGAACATTAACAACTGCAATAAAACTAATTTTAATTTAAGCAGAAATGACCTTTGTTAACACTTCTCAGTAAATCCTTTACAAAACCACAGTTCCACTACAGAACACCTGTTCTGGGAAACCTAATGACCTCCTATCGCAATAAGAAATTAACCTGATAGGCAGAAATTTGGGATCAAGTTTCAGGACAGAATTATTCCTCATTGTTCTAACTGAAGTTTTTCAAGGATGTAATCTAATAATCAAACACATTTGATGATATAAATTCCTTAGAAGTTTTCATTAATATTCACTCATTACATTTGAAGCATTCAGGTAGAGAACTACAAGGACACTCAATTTGTAAGTGATCAGAGAGGAAAGAAGTTTTATTTGTGCCACACTTCGACCAGAGCAGAGAGTCTTAAATTGCATCAAATACATTAGCTCAAATTAACCCCTGCTGCTGCAGGAAATTCTATCAGCCACTCGTGAGACGGCATCCCTGTATTTACCAAAATGAGCTGCTGCTAGACTGATGGCTTCCGATTGAACAAGATAGCGACTGCAATGGGGGGTGGGGAGTGGGGGTGCATAATCACAAATAATTACTGCTCTTTTAGCATTACCTTGAAAGCTGAGAGGGGGGAAATAGGAATCTTTGTTCAATTTCAGCACTGGCAAAATATTTTTCACTCAAATGTCTTCTACTTCAGTCTCCTTCAGAAAAGGTGGTTGGTACTCACCATTTCTGACACGCATTCAGTCATATACAAGAGATTCTGTTTAAAAGGCTTATAATTCAGTGTTAGGTTGCAGTCCAGGATATTGAAACTCTTAAATCATGGAAATACTTCACCACATATCAGGTGAGAAAGTATTACTTTCACCATTTTCTTCTTAGGTAAGAAGACCTAAATAACTCATGAAATGCTGAATCCTAGCTTGGTGTCTTAACTTCCTATATTATATATTAGCTTGTGCATTATTTCACTCTCTCCAACCAGAAGAAAGAAGCAAAAGTGTATGTCTACACATGTACAAAAATGAGTTCACTGTGTCAGCTGCCACCGCTCAAGCACTGCAGTTTCTCAAAAACTGAAATAAGAATGACCCTACACAGGTTTTATTCCTCCTAGTTGTGGTCAGTTTATTTACTGGTGCATCTGCACTGCCCCACAAAAATCCAGTAAGATGACAGACTGTACAGATACATTATCACTGAAGGGAAAAACCTGCTTGGACCAGCAACACTTGGACCATTTCCTCCACCAGAAAAATTATTAAGTTATCCTTGCTAGAAGATGTCAAGAGCTGCACTATATATTTATCAGAACAAAACCACAAGCTGCTAGCCAGAAAACCAGCCTCCTTGTTCTAAACTAATAGGGAAATAAAGGGAAATAAATGCTGGTCTCTTCTGAACTCAGGTTTGTATTGCTGAACCTCACAGTGGAACTGAAGAGGAGGGAAGAATTTAATTTGCTTTTGCAATGCTTTGTTCAGAGAAACTCTACAAGCATTAGACAGCCTGCCTCTATTCCTTTAGTCTTCATTGCAGCAAAGCATTTAAACACACAGTTAGTTTCAATTGGCTTTATTGGGATTTAAGGGTATGTTAAAGTGCTTCCAATTGTATTCTGAATTGGCATCTCAATGATTAACAGACCAAGAATATTGTCTGTTGCCATTACTGGGAACCCAAAGGGATTTCAGACAATAGAGCGGTCTGTCAAGAGATGAGAAACTGCTTCACAACAGACTGGAAGAGTTTTCATGCAAGGCTTTTTAACTCCATTGCTTTTAGAGTGGATCATATGTACTAGGGAATCAACACACACGGCGGTGTTTCCACAGGCTTCTGAAATACCTTTTATGATATAATTATTTTGAAAATCAAATTAGAAAATGTGTTATTGGAAACATTCACTAACTTTATCATCCTCCAAGTTAATTACTTCCATGCTCCTGCAATTTACCAGATCCTGTAAAAAAGAAAAATCACTAGATTTGTGTTTCAAAAACATGTATTTTATAATTACAAGTAACAGCTGAGATGATTCTAACTGAAAGGGATCTGAGAAAGACTTCTTATGTGAAGACAGGAAGGGACTTGACATCTTGCAACTTTCTCTTACCAGGAAGGAAACAGTCCTCCCAGCCCACACTGAAACCTTTTTAAGGAAACAGAGAAATAAAAATAGAAATTATGTGATTATTTTTTTTTAATTTAAAGAAATTAAAATATAACCATGAGGGAATACTATTTCAAGTAAGGACTAGTCAAGTGTATGGCTCAAGGCCAGCTAACAGTATGAAACTTAAAACTGTTATTATTAACCAAAAGTGTTTGAAAAGGGATTTAAGAAATAAATTCCATATTCCAGGTTTACAAGATACTCCAATTAAATGTTGGGGAAAATTACATAGTATTTTTAATTCATTCTTATTGACCAGCAAAAAATTCTTCAAGAACAACAGCTAATTAATGCATTACAGAAGTAGTCAGTCTGTTCATAACCTGGGAAGTGTCATTAAATTGGTAAGTCAAGACTACTAAATCTTAATACCCTTGTAGTGACTTTTCATGTAAGACTACCCAGTATTGCAGTGGATGGTCCAAAGCAGTCCTGTCTTTGATCCTTATTCCTATATCAGATTTGGCTTATTTCTAAAAACATTAACTTTTAGACATTACTGCAACCTCCACCTGCAACACTAGGTCCTGCCAGGTGTAAAATTAGAATCTGTATTTCCAGGGTCAGCACATAAGGCTCAGATTCAAGAAAGCACTTAAGTAAATGGTTTACTTCTAGCATGAGCTCAAAAGCTTTGCTGCAATTCTTAATGGGCTCTGGAGCAGATTTTAAAAATATCTTCTTTACTAAATGAAAAAAAGCCCACCATGTGGACATTAGCTAGCAGAAAATGAAGTGCCCCTGTGGAGCGAAAACTGCTTATATATTAAACTCAGCAGGGAAACTCTCAAGTTCCTTGGCTTGCTGGTACATTTCTCACTTTTTGCCAATAAACTCCATTCATTTGAAAAACGTGATAAAAATAGATCACCGTTCCTGAAATAAAACACATTAAACTGACTCCCATCACACAAGCCCTACGACAAGGCAAGCATTTAGGTAAATTTTGACAGACTTTTGGAATACTGTCCTTGGTCGCAAGAACCGCCCTATGCATGGGAAGTTACTGCAACAAATTATTTCTTCCTTACTAATGAAAAAGAAATCACTGATTCCAGTCATCTCAATATTTAGCAGCTGACAAAGTTCCACACACACCCCTCCCCCCATAAATAAAACTCAGCTATTTAAATATATACAAAGGTTGAAGTAAACACCAAAACTTTCCTTATTTAAATGCTGTCAGTGTTCTTGCATAACACATTTTCAATAAAAAGTGAAAGTTTTGAAAAGAAGGTTAGATCAATATAATTTTATTGAATGCGCCACTTGTCAATGCTCAAATAATGATGGCTTGCAAATGCATGGAACTTATCTGTTGGGGAGCTGACCAGGCCTCTGCTAAGGTAATGGTGTGCAATTGCAAGCTGGATCTTTACTTCACTTGAAGTAATAATAGAAAAAGGTGAAATAGACACAGTTCAGGGGCTTACCTTCATTCACACCTACAACTTTTATTCAATTGACTACCATGGGCATGCAAGCTTGTAATACTGGTTTTGCCTCTTAATTCTGAATCACTTCTTGCACATATGAATTGCACATCAATGTCCACTAACCTAAACAACCACTCACATCCAAGATGGTTCCACTCTTTCAAGCCATTGTCATCCTACCACCTTCTACTAAGCCCAGAGGCCCACTTCCATGTCAATATATGAAGGAGGCTTATAAGATAGAAACTTTTTAGAGGCCCCCAGTAATAGAAGAAAGGAAGGTTTTATATCAAAAGTGGACAGATTCAGATTAGATCTAAGGAAGAAATTCTTTACAAGAAGAGTGGTGAAATACTGGAACAAGTTGCCCAGAAAAGCTATGGATGCCCCATCACTGGAAGTGTTCAAGGCCAGGCTGGATGTGGCTTTGAGGAGCCTGGTCTAGTGAAAGATGTCCCTGGCCATGGCGGGGGGGGGGGGGGGGGGGAATAAATTATCTTTAGAGGTTCCTTCCAACTGAAACCAGTCTATGATTCTAAGATTCCATTGCTGTCTCCAAGGTACAGGACCGTAGGTTCTACACAAATGAAGGTTTTGACAGCCAATTCATCATGTGAGGAAGGCTAGCCATTTTGGCCTTGAAATACTTTATTTTCTACTAATGGAAAAAAGAGGATATTGTACTTTTGTCTAGTTAATTACTGTTGTGTGGGTTTTTAAAACTGACTTTTAGATCTGATCAGTTTTTCCCATTTCTGTGTGTATCATGAAACGATGCCGAAACCAACTGAGTATTGTCTAGTCATCACTTTTTTATTTCCTCATTTTTTAAAGCATGGGGTCAGTATCAGTTGTACCTGTTCATACTAACCTTATTTTTAGGTTCAAACTAACCATAGTTTTGGTTCTCCCTTTGCTGGTAAAGCAATAAAATCCAATCAAATTCTTTCCTAACAAACATATTTGGAAATAAATATTGTAATTACACTTTTCTGGAATACAGCAAAATAATTTTGTTTCCTACCTCAGGCAGTTATTGAGCTAATAATTTTCTGAAATCAAAATTGGGACTATGAAAAAGTCAGCTTCCTTTCTAATAATCCTTAAGATTTTCCCTATTAAAAAATATTAAATGCTATTATTTTCCAAGGGCTCCCTAGAGGCAAATTGTCTTCTAGATTTCAAGAAGACTTTATTTCGTAACACAAAGATGATATAACTCAATAAAATCTTCCTTCTACACTCTCATTTTTTATTTAAACAGACATACCCCACCAAGCAGCCTCCAAAAATTGACTGGAGAAGGCAGCCTGACTGAGGTTTTCCAGCTCACCAATTTCACTGCTAAAACTCATCAAGTCTAACCATTTCCCTTATTTATAAAGAAAGAAAAAATCACCTCACTTTTTACTGCTTCATCCTTGAAGAGAGCTTTACTGTTGAAGCTTTAGTGTCTCAGTCACACGGGCTGCCATCAGCAACCCATGTAGCAAACAACAATAAAATGAAATCACCCACAGAGGTCATTCCTTTTGTCCTGTGATAATATGAAGAATCAGAGAACTAGCAATGAATTCCAGAACTTTAACAACTGGAATAAATTGTGAAGTACAAACCAGAATGAATATAGGATGTGACATTCATTTCACATGAGTCAATGCACAGAGGTGCAGTCTGAAATCTGCAAAGATATCTTCCTGGTTTTACTGAGGAAAAATGACAATGGAAGGGGATGACAGGGTTTTATGTGCATCTTTTCCACTGAGGAAAAAATCACAAAAATCGTTTTTTTAAGTTCTAAGAGGCGTGTGAATTAAATACCATCTGATGGAAAGCACTGCAAATTTGTCACTGAAAACCAGCGGCTAGCCCAAAGCTTCCGATTGTTCCACTTTATCCCTCCCTCCATTCCTCCCTCCCTTCCCACCTCTTCCTTTTCTTTGCTTTTCTTTTCCCACCTCCCTCCTTGCTTCCTTTCTTTCCCTTTCCCTGCCTTTTCCATTTTGTGAAAACAAAACCGACAAGCCAAACCAAATCCCCAACCCCCTATCATAAACCTTGTTACACAGCTAATTCTTGAAACAGTCTTGTGATGACTCAAGCTAGATGATTACAACACAAATAATTATTTAACAGCACTGTATTTTGATTGGAAAAAAGCTTCAGTCAAGCCTGACTCATCAAAACAGTGATGTGACTGAAAATTTTCATTCATAGAGTTTATCGCTATAACTTAAGATAAATACTAGCATTGCTTATATGACAGCTCAGAACTCAACATTAACAAAACATACAAAAGGTCAAACTGTCGGAGCCCTCTATAATGATCCCTTAATGGCTCAACTTCAAGGACTCAAGCATGACTGTCACTTTCAGCTTTTTAGACTAATATATAAAGCAGTAAGCACAACAGATTTTGTGGGTTCAGTAACTACAGCACCTTCAAGGATTTCAAGTTGCTTCCTCAAAACATAACCTCACATCTGTTTTTCTTTTTTTCAGACACCTATAACTGACACCTTTGATTCATGCCTGTTGAGGAAATGCACAACTCTCTATCTGTGCATTCTGTTGTCAATTTGTAATTGTAAGAATGTTAAATCTGAGTTGCCCAGGGAAAAATCCATAGCAAACCAGCCTCGAAACAAGGGAGCACAGTATATAAACAGTCATAATTCTAACATATTTCTGAGTAGTTCTATTTTTTACACAGATTCCCTCCCTCCCCAATAATGTTTTATGGCTTTCAATACCTTTATTTATTAATTCAGTTCCTGCATTAAATAAGCCAGGATATTAGGATATTTATATGGCATATAGGTGTAAAAAATCATGCCGTGTTTAGCCTGTTACATATTGCAGTAAAATAACATTTTGCAGATAATAATCTCTCTCGTGACAGAACACATTGCAAAGACAGAGACATAATTTAAGTTGGACAGATAAAGATTTTACAAAAGTTATGACCTTAAGTATCCATGAAAATATCTGAAGCTTGAAGGACAAATTATGTCTTTATTTATTCTGCTAAATCCAATGTTAACAACAACCGACATCAACATGAAATCAAGCTTCTAAAAAACAAACAAACAAAAAACCCACTTCAGTTTACACATTTCTATCTCCTACTCATCCTGTGCTGACATAATAGCAGCAATGAAATAACACCAGTTTTACTATATGAGTTCAAGAGGCTTCAATTCAAATCAGAATTTGAGTTTCCCAGATTCAATTTAAAGATATGAAAGAGCGTCTTTTTCTTCCAGATGCTGCACTCCAAGGGAACAAAGTCTATGGACTCATTGAAAGGGACAATGACAAGGGAGGTACAACATTTCAGAAGATTTAAGCAGAATAGTTATTAACCAGAAAAATGCTAAAAATACTGCTTTCTTTCTGCCAGGCCTGGACTTCAGAGTGGAAGAGGATGACAATGCAATATCCAACAGTTTTTCTTTGGAAATAAGAAACAGTAGCATTTTCTTTTTCTAGTGAAAGTGGTTACATCACATTACCATTAATGCAAAGTATACAGGAATAACAGGAGAGAAATAGTAATCAGAAAATGTGTCACTGACTTTGTGAAAACAACACTTACCATTTTTTCTGAAACACAAAAAAGCATGTTCTCAGCAGTGATTGGATGGCTTTCTAACTTTAGAAATTTTAATACTATGTACTGTAAAACCTGCACTGTATTATCTTTTGAAACAGAAGTGTTACATTCCATTTCAAAAATCAGCAGTAGCTGAATTGATTTTCGTACCTTTCCACAGAATCACAGAAAAGCTCAGGTTGGCAGGGACCTCTGGAGGTCACCTGGTCCAACCCCCAGCTCAAGCAGGGTCACCTAGTGCCAGTTGCCCAGGACCACAATCTTTTAGTATCTCCAAAGTGGGAGACTCCACAACCGCTGAGCCAGTGCTCAGTCACCCTCACAACACTAAAGTGGTTTCCTCCCTGCAATAGTGTTAGATATAAATTAAGCATGGTAAGTATCAGATTCAAGGAACATTTTCAAAAAATGCTTATAGGAGACAAGGTCATAAAACAGCCCTCCTTACCAATTTTAGCATCTACTACTGTTACAGTTAACAGAATGCTACTGTAAAGGTGAGTTTTCCAGAATGAAATAAATCCTATGCTTTTCACCTAAATTTTTATGTCTCCACATGATACCTGAATGAATAAATCAAGATTTTTTAGAAAATTCTTACACATCTCATTACCAGCCACATTTGAGAATGAACCAAAATTATCACAGAAAATTCTGAGATTCTTATAGCAAAGTTCCACTCTCCTCATCTGAAAGCCTTTCTTACTCAAGTGGACTACGTGACACCAAGAGCAATTAGCGTGATACTTCCACACTAATTATTCCCCCTTCCAGCAGAGAAGACAGAAAAATACTTTCTGCCTTTCCTAATTCTACCTTCCTATCCTGTTAAGCTTCCCTTGGGCCATTCTAATGAAGAAAACCTTATACTCCCTCACAAATAACATACATGTGTCCAGGAAAGTGAAGGAGAAGGAAACCAAACCCCAACTCCCCATACCATACAACTAGGTAGCTTCCTGAAAAATTCAACTTCATTAAGTCCTATAAGGGAAAGACATCACAAACTACAAAAAAAATCTTTCTGGAAGAAACAAAATGGTTCCTTTTATGTTTGTCAGATCTAACCATGATAATTCTTCTAAACAATTTGTACAATTTTTTTCCCTTTGAAATGAAAATTGTCTTACAGGTAATGCTACTACATAAATGACATTAGTCAGAAATGCAGTAATAGAAGCCCTACTCCCAACACTTTAACCAGTAACTCAAATAAGCTCTATTATTTGCAATTTCTAATGAAGAAAAATGATGACTGATCGTAGGAAGGAGAAATACATCAGCAAGAGACATTGGCAAAGACCTAGTACATCATCTTATATTCTGTCTCTTACAAGCTCTGTTACCTGAACAAAACAAACTTCTGAAGAAAGTAGTGACAGGAGCAGTAACAGAATAAACTAGTGATGGCAAGGCACACGGCTGTGCAAAGAGAAAAGATGTGCTGCCTCTCATTCAGAATCGGGAAGAGGCATCCTGTCCAGCTAATGAACCGGCCCTGCCTAATACCAGATCAACAAATCTCTGGCACAGCAAAACATCGTATTTATGTGGTTTGTGCCCATTTACACTAGTCAATCACATAATCCCATTTAGGTCTCCAAAGACTCTATACACTCCTGAACATCATCAGTATTTCACCCATCTGCATGAAATAGCTAAGAAACACCTATGTCCTCAGTGCTGATCTATGCACAGAACTGCAATTACTGTCGGTAGCCTCCTTAGTTTCAGTAAGAGAAGCCTGTGTAGGGGATGTGACGGTTCTAGCTCTATAGATGTCAGCATGTTGCCACATACTGAAAGGTATTTTCTCATTTACTTTTGGAAAACTTTCCCATCTATAAATAGCTGAAGGATACATCAAAATGCTATTATCAAGATTGCAAAGCAACTCATTCAAAATTAAGAATTATCACCAAAATATGTTCAATTAATTGCAACAGTTCTTTCTTTAACAAGGGAAATCCTGCTTATTTCACAGTATGGGTTAGGCATATCCTGGGGATATCTAAAAGTTCTGCAGTCAGTGAAACTATTTTCTTCCTTATTTTTTGAGGAAGTTATAATTTACAGTCCTGTCCTTTAGTCTTAATGCATGAATAGACAGAATAGCTAGGTAGTTCAGGCAGTCAAATGCTATACTAGACTAATTTAGATCTTTACAAATGTAAAGCTTTTCACAGAGTCATCACAAGTTGTGTGTTCCATACTGCTTCATCTTAAATAAAAGTAAGTTGTGCTTTGAACCAACAAAATACTGTAAAAAGTAAGTATAATAAAAGCTCATGTTCTAGGAACCTAAGACTGATAATACAAAATAAAGACACCTTTGATTGTAATTGCTCAGTGCCTTAGTTCCCCACCACTGAAAGACGGAACTTATATTCTTCCATTGTAGTACAGCGTGTGCTATTGGAAACTGTCATGGAAAAGCCAATGAGGAAACTAAAAAAGTCTATCCCAAACCACAAGTCATGAGGTAATAATTAATAGGACCCAAGGCCGAATGAAGGTAAAGCAAATTACTGAATAGCCAAATGAATACTAAACACTTAATACATTAGAGAAGGCAAATGCTGTGTAAAATTGTGATGTGATCATGTAACAGGAGATTATCTGAGTGTGAACATCAATAAATTCCTGACAAATCTTAATCCTAATGACTCAAGTTTTGAGCAACTGATTTAATAACCTTGAGTTACTTCTGCTCTCTTTCTTCAACCCCTTTAAAATTTAGCAGTATCCTATTTGGTCCTATTACCCAAGTTTCATAAAACAGAATGCCCAGGGGAATGTAATTCAACTTCTCCAAAACACACAAAGTTCTCATTTCCTTGCTTTCAAATAATTTTCTACCAGCATCTGCATTTACCTTCTACTCCAGAGTTCTTTGTGTAGGCATTTATCTCTGTTGTGAAAGCCTGTCAAATTCTTTTCGAAATGCAAGGATGCTACAATCTAAATTTTCCTTATCTTTCTTAACACTAATACCTTCAAGGAACTCAAACAGATTAGTTCAGCATGATCTCTTCTGCTTGAATTCATGCCGGATGTTCTTTATCAAACTGTTTTACTAGGTGTTATTCTGCCACATCTTCAAAATAGCTTTCCAAACATTTTCTAAAAATAGGAGCTTTAGGGTATTGTTTCCTCATTTTTCTTTCCCTTCAGACAACTATTGTACCATCTAAGAAACCTCAAGCATTGTATCAAATAATTAATTCATCTTCATAACATCAAGAGAGAGTTGAGCGGGGTTATTTTCAACTTTATATACTTCGCAGATTATGTATATATTTAATTAAGACTACATTTATTTTCACTGTACTGCATCTCAGGTCTGTGCACAGAATTTCTGTACTCATTTCTTTGATCTTTTGCTAGCACCATATAGTTTCAGGTAGTAAGCAAGCTGGCCCACGTTCTCAACAGATACCCAAGTCCTTTGGCACAGTTTCTCTATGTGCACTTTTTAAGCAGTCAAGGCTATTTCAGTTAGTGTTAGAATGGAAAAGAAAATGAGAGGGACCCATACTCAGATCACCTCTCAGTGCCCGAGAATTTTGCAACTCTTCCCCTGAGCTGTGTTTCACTACAATTATACAGGGCTGTCAACAATTTTTAGCTATTTCTAGCAATAATTTCAATGCAAGAAAACTACCCTGAGATACATCTCACCAGACAGAGGAGCGCACTAGCCTTAAACTGCACCCAAGCAGAGAAGGCAGGGCAAGTAGCACGGACAGCTGACAGAAGTAAGACTACAGATCTTAGAAGAGAGTGAGCGCATATGGAAAGTCAAACCACTGCAACAGGTTTGGTTGCTTTATGAACTACTATAGTTCTGGTTTTTGTCATAAATGGTGTGGCTATTTCCCATGTGATTTTAGCCCCTCACCTCTCAAAACCAATACTTACTTGCAATAAATCCATAAATAACAAAATTTTCCATAAATAAGAAACGACCTCACACCTCGTCTTTAGCCTTAATAACACACATTTAGGCCTCTTTATGGGGTGGCTAGTTTCTTTTTTTATCAGCCCCCCCTTCCAATTAGAATATCTACATTTCATCGTTTCTGCTATCAGATTACTGGTTCTCTATTTCATTCTTTACGCTTATTCTATAACATTAATACTAAATAACAGTGTTCAACCACTTTACTTACTTCTTTGCATTTAGAAGTTCTCAGTGTGTTCTTAATTCTACTAAGTCACAATTATTTCTGTTACTTTCTCAGATATTTTAGGTTCTCAATACAACTTCCAAGTATGGATAACTCGGTATTTTTCAGTATCTCTTTACCTTCCAATACAGATTTTTCAGATGCTACTGAGTTTTCCTCACCTTATTCCATGTTCTTTCAAAGTCTGTTTTTCTCAAGTCAAATATTTTCCTACTACTGCTTACAGAACCTATTTTTGGTATATTATATTATAGGTGCTGTCCCAGATAACTGTATTTCTTTATCATACTTAACTCAGAGCCAGTAATTTCTGATGCGCAGTGTAGCTTTTGACTTAATTCTGTGTTCAGTATCTGTGCTCCCCTGTATATGACTCTGTCAGAGAATTCTGCCAGCTGTGATCAGTACAGAGTCAGGACAGGACATTCATTGGCGTCACTGGAGGTGATTCTCACACCAAATTGCAAAGTGTGCTTATTCTCCCCTCACACATCATCCTTCTCCCTCTACTCTAGCTTGTTTTTCTTTGCACCATTCCCTTTGCACACTCCCAACACTTTCTAGTCCCTTCTTACCTATTTTAAACTGAGAAAACAGTCTTTCCAGCTCTGACGTTGTGCTCAAGAGGATGCTACCCAGCATCCAACTCTGCAGTACACTGTAAGTCAGAGTCCCATCCTGGGGTTCACTCTGGACACCCTGCGGTGAGGCAGAAGAGGCTGACAGTGCCCTCGCATGGCCTCTTGGGCAGCATATTCTTGGGACCAGCTAGACCCCGCTGTGTGCACTGAGAAGCTCCTGCTAAGCTGTTGTGCTTATGAGGTCATTTGTGGGAACACAGTGAACAAGAGCTGCTTGTCTTTGTCCTTATTCTGTGTTTAGCTGTCACAAATAATTTTTTGTGCCAACTGTTCAGTGTTGGAAAACACTGTTCTTTTTTCTGCGCTTGCTTCCTGCCAGATTTTCCCATTACCCTTATAATTATCTACTTAAATGAATCTTTTACCACCAAGGTATAATGGACTAGTTTAAATGGGTAAGTCATCACACAATCCAATGATGGAAAGGGTTAAAGCCTGATTTTATAACACCTATAGTTACATTTGTTGATGATTACAGTCATAAATTGTAATACGAAAAAAGAACTACAAGAACCTCATAATAGTGTCTAATCCCTAGGAATGGAAGTATTACATTATTTTCCAATCAACTTTAAATACCTAAGTCAAATTAATCTATCCTGGGCAACCAGCCTGAATATAATAAAGTGTGTCACTTGCAGGAAGAACAGGCCTTCTGGTCTTATTCTTTATCCCTCTGTTTGGAAAGCAACTATAACAGCAACGGATTCTTTCCATTGCTTACCTTTTTTCAAAAACTCATATATATGTACATATATATATATGTACACATATAGCCAGTGTCACCTTCCCATACACACACTAGACATACTTTCTTTACCAATTTTATATGATGACACAGGCTTAATAACATCAACGTAATGTTTTCTTCAAACAGATCTCTTAAAGACTTCTTCCTGGGTTGGCAAGTAGCAAACAGCTGAGCTCATCAAGTTTATGATCTAGGGCAAAATCCAAAATGAGATCTCCACTGGGGACAGGCTGATTAAAGGAACAATCTTGTCCTCTGATTTCAATGGCAATCATCAGTCCTCAGTTCAGTAGGAGTGTCAAAAGTGTTAAACAGCCTCCCTATCTGAAGTGTAGATGATATTCCCTTCAGTTCTTTGTTATAGTTTCTCTTCTATTGTGTAATTTTAAGTACCTGAATTTCCAAAGGAAAAACCCAAACAAAAACCAAATCTGCAATAACATATGTTAATAAAGATGAAAAAAATGGTCTAGAGTCTATTAAATATTATATTTCATATATTTCATATGAGGGGTAAGATTACAAAAAGCATTTTTTTTTAAAAAAAAGGGGAAAATGCATCCTTGATTTGCCTTCCTTTTAAAGCCTCGCAATCATTTTGTGTGGACAGAAACACCCTGACAATCAGACAATTTTGTGTAAAAATCAGAGTTAAAACGTCATTCTTACTAAGATTTATTGTTCCTCTTGTAATTTATCACATTCCAAATATAAACTTCCTAATGTACTCACTGGCTCAAAACCAAATCATGCTTATTTATTTGTCTTGTACAGACATGTTTGGATTTGGTTGAATCCCTGCCACAGTTTGTGAATTATGCATGTAAAAAGCAAAAAATTCCTGTACCACATATACACACACACACACACAAAAAAGAACAAAACCCAAACAAAAATATCCTACACATCAGGCTTATCACTTTTCTACCATTTCCTGTGGAATTAAAAGATAAGATTTTCAGTTCTGTCTCAGCCAAGATTGCCAATTCAGCTTGTAAAATCTAAAAACAAACTCATGTATTTGAAGTTCTAAAGAACTACTTAAATTGTCCTTTTTAATGTTCGCTCTTAGGCATTCTACATCTTTCAAACACCTTGATACATAAATATTGATTGTGGTATACAAAGGATGCTTTTTTTTCATACTTATGGTTCTTTGATTTAAATAAAAATGAAATTAAGTCACTAAGTTTTAAAACTCTTTTTCTGTTTTGTTTTTTTTTTTTTTTAATATCCTTCAAAAGAGTTCACATCCTTTGATCGGTAACCATTAAGACATATTTCATTTTCACTTTAAAATATCTAAATATGGATACAACTACTATATACACAAATGAAAAAGGAAGAGTTTACATAGTGAGGAGGTTGGGGACAAATTAAAGGCAATAAATATATGGCTTAAAACCTAAATGAGTAATTCTTTCCATTTTTAGGAAGAACAACTGTTTCCAAAGGAGTGAAAGGAAGATGTCAAGTGCAATGGGGATACAGAAATAGTGATGTCCACATCAGGACCAAGAAAAAAAAAAAAAAAAAAAAAAAGGAAAATGTTACTCAATGACAAGTAGCAGCAAGTGTACCAAGTAACTGTAAACACATCATAACTAGGCTTCAGAAGGGGAAAAAGACTTTACAGAGTAGAGATACATTGAACACACCTGTTCATGATGAAGACCATGAGGTATTTCCACACAGTGCTTTTGGTCCCTTGCCTTTTGTACAGGTAAGAGCCCCTTAGCTGCGGCTCGGTATCCCTTCACCCAAACTGCCAGGGTACTGCTTTCTAGAGCCTCTGTGGCAGTATTTTTCACTGCTGTTCTCATGCAATCGCCCTTGTGCTGTTACTGCCATGGCCTTGCACCTACAAAACCCAACAGTGTTGTTACGGTGGTTCTCCAGGGAAGCAACTGGTCATTCCTTCCTTCCCCTCTTTTCCTAGTCCATCATTGTAGCTCTTGGTTTACATTTGGGCAAACAATATATGCATGCAGAGAGCTTAATATCCAAGCAGTGTGTGGCACCTTCGGCTGATAAAAGTGTGCTCCAGCCAGCGTTAACATCATATGCAGCTGTGAGTCTGAGCTGGTCCTGAGGAAAACTACATAGCTGCTGTGGGAAAAATACTATGGGGGAAAGCACCTTCTGCACTAGAGAGGGCACACAGGGAAGGATGCTCTTTTGGGGTCCCCCAGCCCCTCTCCTCCCAGCTGGCCACTGTTGGAGTTTGCCCTTTCTCTCTCATTTCCTCTCTTCTCCTCTTTTCTTTTTTCCATTTTTCCCCAAAAGTAACTTCCACCATTAGAATCTGCATGGACCACAGCCACAGATCCCTGCTAGTAAAGCTTCACTTGTAACCTTCTCTCAACATTTTTTGTCTAACAGCCTGGTTATCTGCCCCAGCAGAAGACAGGCACTTGGAACTCAGGGAGACTCTGCCACTCTTTGTGTCCCTTCTAAGCAAGTCTCAAGATTACCAAGCACCTTCTTTCCTAGTGCTCCTCACTCCTCATTTTCTTAACCACCCACAGAAATAATTTTGTCCAGAAAAGCGTTTGAACCAAAAGCCAAGTAGACTCAAACATTATTTTGCTAAAATACCAATGTGAGACTTCCAATACACTGTTTGGTGCATTCAGTGTATTTTGCACTTATCCTGTAATTTCAACTCACAGTCCCTTATTATTTATACCTAAAATTCACAAGACAATTTACCAGTCCCATTTGAATCACTACAAAACAACTGTGGTAGATGTTAAGTCCTCATTTCCTTTCTAATCTGAATGTGTTGCCACAGTGAGAAACTGTTTTCTAGACCTTTGGTGATTCTCATTCTCTAAATATTCTTAAGGTTATCAGCATCTTTCTTGAACACACATAAGAACTAGTTCGTATACTCCTGTAGAATTGAATTAAAAACAAAGGCACTGTTAAAATAACCACTCCAACTAAATACTCTCGCTGGGCTTCAGTCACACCAGGAACTTGTGTGTCACATGTCCCATCATGGCTTCCAATCATTTCCACAAGAAAGCTGACTATTTTAAAGTATGGTCTGAAATCCTTGTATACACAATATACAAAGATATATCTATATAGTGATACAGATACATATGATGTATGGCTTGTTCTTTGTCTGTTCTGAAATAAAACTGATTAACCTGTCTATAAATTCACCAGTATGACTTTACCAACAATAAGTCCTTTTCAATTGCAGTATTCATCCTTAAGGTACTTGCAAATATCTTAACCAATAAGTTTATTCTGTCATCTGAGAAACTGCCAAAAAAAAGTTACAAAAAGAAGAGCCAAAGCTTTTTGCTGTCCACTACACATCAAAGCATTTGGTAACGTTTCTCTAAGAATTTTGATATTCGCCAAATATCTGGGGTTTAATTTATTTAATGCATGCCATTTTGATTTCCTAGTACAGAGGTAATTATCAATTACAGTGTATTAGGAAAGCCTGTTCTACCATTGCTGTCACCTTTACCAATCCAATTTGAATCTTAAAAAATTAAAAATACAATCATCTTGCTTCTAAAATTCCTGATTAAATAGCAGTGACACTATCTCCTCTTTCAATTGTCAAGTAGTAGTAATTATAACAATAAAACCCCCTGTTAATCAAAGTAACTTTTTGACTGTGAACAAGCTGTGTATCAACTCCTCTTATCCTTAAAAAGACACTTTTTTGTTGCCTTAACTTAGCTAACTACCCTTCTGTTTACAGCTCTTACCACCTATTAAGTTTTGTAAACTTATCTAATTCCCTAATTGCATTTACAACCAATAGCTTGAACTTTTCATCTCTTTGGATGTGTGTACATACACACATAAATATGTATGTATTTTTAAACTGCCTTCAGATTGCACTTTTCTTGCTGCTGTTCTTTTCTACCCCAGTTTCTTTCTAACCAGCATTATTTCCTAGATATCTTGAAAATTAATTGCTTCCCAATTATTGTTTCCTCTACTTGTTTAAATACTTTACTCCAGGTAACGTGCTATAAAATGGTTTTCACTGCCTTAAAATCCACTATTTAGAAACAGCAGCTACCATTCCTAGTCACATACGATTTTAGTCCATTTCAATGCAATAATTAATAATCAAATATTTTATGCAGATGAATTCATTAACCTTTATTTAACAGGTCAGACGCAGAAAGGATCTCTGAATCATTAACTTAAGCTTAAAAAGTAACCTCTCCACACCTACGATCTGAGAGCTCTGGGCATACTCTCACTTCCTTTTGCTAGTCAGTATTTGCTATGGCAATGTGGTTTTTTCAGTTGTGATTTTCTGAGCTACTTGTAATCCTGGAAGATGATCATAGATAAAAGAAACCTTAAAACCTATCTCACTCACTGACATTTCAAGTCTTTGCATTTCTTTTGTGTTTCTCGCTCATCTTGATAGGCCTTTTTCATTTCTGCTCTTAGCTAGCTTCACAACATGCTGTTCTTTTTTGTGCCATGGAATACTGATATATCCCATCACATAGGTAAGCAGGTTTTTACTGTCCCAAATTATTCACAAATATAAGAAAAAAGAATGGCATAATTGGGACCTTCTATTTTAATAAACATAGGCTGATACAAAACTCATCCCTATTTCAAGGGAAATCTGCCATTAAAAGTAAAACTAGTCCAGCTTAAAGTTAATTACTTTGACAAGTAATATGTGGGGTCACAAATACCAAATGTAGAACAGATCTTGTAAAATGAGCTGTCTGAAACATTAATATGAAAGGTGTATCACAGGGAAGAGATTTTCAAAGTGTTACAGTCAATGGCAAATCACCCGCACAACTCTAAGTAAAAGAACCCCAACAAACTGAGTTAATTTTTTATTTTATTTTTAAGTAGGGGGTGTGTGAAGCATTCAACAAACTTATAGTCTTGCTGAGAACACCATGATGGATATTATGAAATCGATATTTTAAGGAGTACTGCAATACGAACAATAAGAAATAAATCATGACAGAAGAGATGAAGATGTTTCTTAGAAAACTATTTCTGCTGTAGGGTGTTGCAGCCAAAATACAAAACTGACCTGTTATTCCACATGTGACAAATAAAAATTATTAGAACTATTTCACTTCACCTTTACCACTGAAGAGAACAAAACACCTGAGGTGGCTTTTGTGCTTTTCTCAAACACAGAGATAAAATACTACAACTCTGGTGTACTTCACTTCAATTGATTAGGGTCATCATTCTTCAAGCTCTGCAGCCTTGGAATAAGTGTGCTTATTCTGAATTTCTGTAGCTGAAATACTGTAAAAGTCTTCCAATTCTGTGCCTAGCTTGAGAAAAGAGAGGGGGAAGCTAAAATATGTTTGAGGAACTTTAGTTTTATTCCTATCTTCTGAAGGGATTTGAGATGAAAAACAGTTAGAAAACACAGTGTGGGATGAAAGAAGATCAATGAAGGCTGAATAAAGATATAATTGATTGACATTATAAGCTGTAGTAAAATAGAGGTCAATTAAATGAATGAATTGCTTATTACAGTAATATTAAGCATTTATTTAACACTTATCTGAAAAGTGCTTTGCTAACAATTAATCTGTACAAGGAAAAAGCATAAAACAAATTACACTGACTGGGAGACAGCAAGGTTATGAAGGCCAGAAAGTTGGTTTAATTCCATTTTTTTCTTCAGAGTTTATTTTAAAGCAGCATTTGTTCCACCGTATTAAAAAATGAGTTACCTTAAAATAGGAGGTCAAGGAGTGAGAATTGGCCATGGCTCAACAAGTCTGAACTATTATCGTGGTTTAAAACACTGTCTCTTGATGACAAGCTTACACACAGCTGACACTGTTGTCTTTAACGAAATGGAGAATTTCAAATGTCAAAAAAAAGATGTCAGATATAAATAAAGTAACCTTTTAGGTTTGCAAAGAAATATTTCATGTCTGTGCAGTAAACTGTAAAGAAAAAGAAGAAAAATCTATGTAAATGTAGACTTCTAGCCATGCATATTTTGATCTGAGCCTGTGATTCAAATGCAATTTAAAGCTGTGTAAACCCATTAAACCGCTTAAATTGCTGGAAAGAATATAGCGAATGCAAGAGTAAGGGAAATAAAAGCAAAACAAGGGTGTTGTAGTCAAAAACAAGAACATGTATTTAAGAAAAATAGTATCTGGAAAAACTAATTAAAGACAGATGATTTGTGTTTGTTTCTGTTGTTTTATTAGTTCACAACAAAGGTAATTTCTCCATTCTGTTAGTAGAATACAAGCATACAAGCAAAATATGCTTTTTGGCCTTCTTTTATTATTATTTTTTAAAAGAGGCTGTGAATGTATTAGCAATCCCATTTGGGCAAACTGCATCTCAAACCAAATCCTCTGATTCGCTCTTACTGCATTTCCTATGTGCTTGTTCAGTTCTCAGAGCATTTTTGTAAACAAAATAGATTTCAGAGAAGTAAATTAGAAGTACTGCACCAAAGTGCTGTACAACTTTGATGGGGATAATTGGATCTGAACTCACATGGAGCTGACATCACCACATGTAACTTCAGCACCACTAAAAGTTCTTAAACCACAGCAAATATCAGGATATTCCTCCATCACAAAAAGTGATTGCCAGTGGCTGAGAGTCCTCAACTCGTTCTTCAACACTTCTGTTGCTTCTTCAGTCACACCCCCTTCTGGTCTAAAAAACTTTCTCTTATTGCAATCGCCCCTTCCTAAAGTTTTTGTTACTATAACTTATTATTCCTTTTTACTTTCAACTCTCTTCTGTCCTATTAATCAACAGCTACCTCTTCTCGCTCTTGGAAAAACTTGTGTGACTTGGTGCCCCAACAATATGATACTACTTATCAATCTTAACCTCTCTGAGAAGCTGCAAGTTTCTTGGGCAGTAGCTCAGCTTGGTGACAACACCAGCAGGTTTCTAACTTATGACTGCAGTCTGGTATGAGAGGACTGCTTCATTAAACCAAACAAGATTATACCAGTTTTCTTGAAAACCAGTAACAATAATCATAATTTGAGGTCACTGAGGCAGATTTTAATCTATAAAAAAAGAGGCTTCAGATAGGAGCACATGACTGACCCATCCAGCGTATTTGGAGCACATCCCTGAGCTCTGCAGGTTGTTTGAACTCAAACTGCCAGGCTTGCCATGTGGTAGAATCTGAACAGTCCACACCATCCATCACTGAAATATTACTCCTGCATGCCTTCCCTATATGTTTATCCTTGGGGACAATGTGGGGCAACTGGCTGACACAGAAAGCACAGACCAAAATATGTCAATGGATCAACATGAGCTGGGAAGGCACGGTCACTCGATATCCCTTCAATCCTGCATTGTGCTGTATGCACCAGGCACCTGGCCACTAACTGCTCCATGTGCAGAAATACTTTCTAGAACAGAAGCTGCTCCTCTGTGAGGACTCTTCAGACCACAAGTATGACCCTTTGCATGCTGACGATCCATCATAAGGTGGGAGAAGCATAGTCACTCACAGGAGAGACAGGTGATACCTCCTGAGAGTTGGATACAGTGTGGGAAATAGGATGGAAGCTCTGCTCTCACTGGAAGATGGGGAGAAAAAGACTTCCTTGCTGAGAGGGTTCTTTTCCGGAGGCCTGATGAGCTGGTTCTGCCCTTGGTTTAACCCTTATCAAGAAGTTGCCCTCCCTCTCATTCTCAAGCTGTGGCCACTACTTTCACTTCCTTTTTCAAGTCTCCTCTTTCCATTCTCTCTCACAGCGCCTACTTGGAGATCTGCTAGCAAGCAAAGCCTCACCTCCTTGCTCCTGAACAGTGACTGCTGCTTCGCAATTCTTTAGTTCCCTTTCCACTCCCTCCTCCTTTCATCGGGTAGTGACTGGCACAGCTCCCAGCTAGCAACTGGCTAGCTCGATCTTCTACTGCTACATTAAAAGTTTAAGCAAAGAAAATACAGGACTGTGGTTGAATGGAGTTGGTAATTAAGTGCCAGTGGATACTGCTGAGGTTCCTGGGCCTCTGTTCTGAAAGGCAGGGTTGAAGAGGAGGAAGAATTACCAGCAGTGAATAATGCTCAGGTGAGGGATTACTTGTGAGAACTCTGCTTACCAACAGTCTGCAGGACCTGTTGCACCTCATCCAAGGCTGCTGAAAGAGCTGGCCAATGTCATAGCAAAGCCAGCCAGCCTCACTTCAGCCCAAGAGAAAATTATGGAGCAAGTCCTCTTGGAGCAAGTTTTTGGGACATGAAGGACAAGTGTCTGTTTGAGGAGGAGGCTGGAGTAAAATCGTCCTGAGGTGGCTTCCAACCAGAATATCATCTGAAATATTTACAGAGACTTGTGCCACCAGCAGTGTTTTCTATATATGAAGATAAAAAGGCATTGAAGCAAGTGTGCAGATAACAGAAGCATGACAATGAATAATCTAAAATAACAGGAAAATCTAAATACAGAAGACACACAGAGTGCACCAGTGACTACAATTCATAAAAGAAATGCCATGTGTAACCTCATTTTCTGCTATCTTATTAGAAATCTGCATAAACCAAATCACAACTAGAAAGAGCAGTGTGTTAGAAGGAATACTGCACATCTACATAATATTGGCAGGTAATACATATGTACTGTGAAGTAATGTAAAGCTTATGGAAAAAAAAACCCTCAAAACATATAGGGTTCTTTTCTTCTTAGAAAGATTACAAATGTCGGATATTGTTCCTCATAAACATAAAGAAACCTTTTCATGTTTAAATTTTCATTACTACAAATGATAGGCACTGAAAATTCTACATAGATGAAAACAGTGACTGTCATACAGAAACACAGAGCACTTGCATAAAGCTGATATAAAGAAGTCCTAAGACTTCTGGAGACTGTATGCCACTACTACTGTGTGTACAGATAGCTGAAATACAGGAACGGCAGTCTCCAGGGTAAAGACTGTGCATCACTGACAGTGGATTTCTGAAACGAAATGTGATTAATGATGCAAGGAGACCGGGGGTGGTGGTGGTGGGGAAATCCAGTAGATGCCAAACCCCTTTTTATGATATCCATGAGAAGAACATCCTACATGTAAGCAGGCCTCCCATTAACACTTTCACATGACATTTGAAATGTGATTACATAAAGATACAACTGAAAAGCTCTTTCCTTGTCCTTTCAACAACAGTGCTACTAACTCCTCCTCCATCTTTTTAGGTTCTCTCTGATACTACAGTCTGAAACAAGACAGAAACTGTTATACTCTTTAGAGAAAATCCTTCTTAAATCAACACATAAATGTACTTTAAGCATGCTTAAGTAGCGTGTATACTTTGTTCAGCAGCCCTACACAAGTTCATAAGCTTTTTATACTGTTACTAATAATTGTTGAAAACATGAACACTCCAAGATGCCAAAACAAGTTTCCTTCTGTGTTTCTTCTTCCATTTCATCTGACATTCTCCTGGTCATACTTTTTCCCATGTATATCAGACTTACTATTCTCCCTCTTGGTTTTGGTTTGGGGGTGGGGGTTCTTCTTCTTTTATGGACGGGGCTGGGGGGGTTGTACCTATTATCATGCCTCCCATTCTCTTATTCTGAAACCACTGCATTTTAAAAAATTCAGTTATCTTAAAAATACCTCCTTCTCCTTGGCAACAACCCTTCTTTTTTTTCCTTCCTTCAGTTGCTAAAATCAGAATTGTTTTGTTTGCCTTGACAAAGTTCACAAAATCTGGGGGGCCACCAAGGTATGGGTTTTTTGTAGGATTTTATGAAGTTGGGAACAGAGTGCCACTGAAACAATGGTTATTATAAGCTATTATGGCTACACAATGATTATAGTAATATTATTATTATTATTAAAACAGCAGAACAGAAAAGATTAGGTTTGGCTAAATATTAAAAATATTAATGCTCATATGAATTCTGTGTCCCCCTAGTAATTTTACAGAAGAAAAAAAGAGACAGCATGTAATAGCTCTATCACTCATTATACTTGTTGGAAACACAGTTGAGGCAGAATAACTTAAAACAGCAATACTGCAGATACTGTTACATATGAGAAAGAACATGCAAATTGGTCACGATCAAGCTAATCAAACATTTGCAGCAGGGAAAGTCTGAATTGAAAAGTGACATTTTACTTAATGGCAATAATAATTTAGTTGTAGAGTTACTTCTGCCTTTGGACTCTAGGGATGAATGAGATGACCTCATAGGTCTCCTCCAGCTCAATTTTTTAATGATTCTATGAAAAAAACCAAATTAAACAATGTGAAATGACAGATTATATTAATCTTTAAATGAACAACAGAAACAGTATCCAATTCTGTATGGAATTAGGTTCATACAGAAAAGACATACAAACTAAATACACCATGAAAGCTTATAATATTAAACCTTCGCCAACAGCAGCCTCCCTCTTACTAAAAGGAGCTACCGGCATTAGTGGTAATTCGTCTGGCTATAGAATTCCTAAATGAAGGATTAAAGAAAAGATAATAACCTTCTTTTGAGAGCAAGATATCATACTGCATCATCTTGCTTGGGTATTGCAAATGAGTGTTGATGTTGGGTTCCCTAAAGCAATTCAACAGAAATAATCAAGCCTAATGCTGTGGAAATGCAAGACACAAAAAGTTTGAAAAAAGACTCTAACCATCTGCAGCAGCTTGGGGGAACCATTTTGACTATGAGAAAAAAAAGCTAGAAGAATATGCTGCATTTTACATGAGTCATTTTCCACCATTTTAAAAAGCTTCTTCCATTTAAAGTCATTAGCCACAGCTAACATGCCATCCAATTGATCATCCTCTCCAAGTCGTCATGCCTTAAGTTGTTATTTTTGAGACAATGAAGTAAAACAAAAGGTTTTAATCTAGGGTAAAATATTAGTTACTCTGGTTGCAATGAAATAAAATACGTAAGTGCATACTATATGAATCTGTTTGGCTCAACATATTATGCACAAAGCAGAATTTGGTGCATAAACTTAATATTAAACTCAAACTGTGAAATCAAATGTGTGATTGAGTGTCATTTCTAAACAAAGAACAGAAAGAATACAAGCAGTCTTGTACTGCCAGATGTTGTTTAAAAAAAGTTTCAAAACACAATGAATTATTTAAAGGGAAAAAATTCGGGTGCACCTGCTAACATTGAACAGGACCCCGTAACTGAGCAAACTCGAGGGAATCTGGGACAAATTCCTCTACCAAGAGACACAAAACTGCACAAGCAGTCAGTCAATAAAAACCACTGAGTGATCAGGCTTTCTGCTGTTTTCTAACATAAAAGACATCCTGAAAAGCACCTTGGGGAGTTTGTTCTCCCACAGACGTTTTTCAAACGGGTAGTCAGACTGCTAAAAAGAAAACAAGTTTGAGTAATTCATTTCTACCCAAACTTTGAAATAAAAAGGATTAAAATTATAAGACCCAGTCATCAAAATACATTTTAAATGATGTGATATACCATGTTCCCAGCTAATTGCTTAGATGTTATCTTTTGTCAAAAATAGTTCTTTTCCTACTCAATTGTAAATTGGATACGATTAATTATACTTTCTGTTGTAATACCTATACATTGCTACATACTCATTTCATCCTTCTCATGATAAATGTGTTTGTGAAGTGCTTATCTATAGTGCAGTTAGATTAGAAATACAAAAGCATGCTACATGAGAATCTATCAAAAATTATAAAAAGGACAGAAATATATTTGGTCTGTTAGATAACTGAGCTAAATTGTAGCAAAGCTTGAGTTTCACATTTTTGTCCACATGAAGTTGCTCACATCATATGCTGAGATGCTGTATACATGGCTGTTATCCTTTGTGCATAATGTTAGCTTTACTGTAACTATTTATATGCTGTCTGGAATCCTTGGCATAGAAGTAGAAATTTGGAGAATGCCCTTAATGGGCCCTCAGTCTATGCTAACCCATCCTGAAAAGAGCTTCTTTTTCTCAGTTTCCTCCTGATTACCAGTGAGTCAAAAAAAAAAAAAAAAAAATGTTTAGTGTGCAAAACAGTAAGGCTGCCTTGCACACAACTAGCTCTGAACAGCTTGCTGGCCCCTGTGCAGGTAAATACCACAATACCGCAATTATTGTCCCTGCCTTCCCACTGTTTCTTAGTAATTCAACAACAGACCATCTGTAGCTCACTGCTGGTGAATCACCTCACATCTTAATGCATCATTTGAATTATTTTCATACTATGTAGTAGACATGATGTAAACACTACAAGCAAAATACTTAAGAGAGCTAGCTGGGTATGTGAATAGCTAGCTGCTCCTTACACTGCTAAAGGAAGGTTTATAAAATAATCTAAACCAATCCTATATAGCAGTAGTTTACCACAGAATGCTTCTACATAGCCATACATCCTAGTTGCTACTAATAAATTGATGGCAGTGAGATGATATTGCACTTCCTCTGCATTTCCAAAAAACCTGGTGATATAGGTATTTGCAG
This sequence comes from Falco peregrinus, assembly GCF_023634155.1. Taxonomy (NCBI): domain Eukaryota; kingdom Metazoa; phylum Chordata; class Aves; order Falconiformes; family Falconidae; genus Falco; species Falco peregrinus. Next base: position 84,840,689 of record NC_073723.1, read on the forward strand.
AGATGTCCTTGCAAGGGAAATATAAAACTCCTAATAGACAAGTAGCCAAGTTCCCAAAGCAGCCCATGGCTCTGATTCCTGTATCAGATGCCAAGCTTAAACCATCCAGTTAAAAGTACCATAACAGCGTACTATTTCTCTAGATAACATCCCTGGGGGGAAGAGTGGGAGAAGACCAGGGAGGAAAAAGCCCCACATAAAAAGCACACAACAACTGAAATACAGAATCCAAAATTTCTTTTCACAAACCTAAGATACTAGAACCAGAATTTAAAAGAGTCATCTCCAAACCATGGTAATATTCTCAAGAATCTGTAAACGTACTACAAAAAGCTGAATTTGTCTGGGCCTGCATGCAGCTTCCTTTCAAAAGCTGCTTGCAAATTTGTTCTGGACTCTTATTTAATGCTAGTTTTACACACGTATTTTCCACTCACAACAGCTACCACTCCTGCTCCAATATGCATTAGTGTAAAATGGTAACCTTGCCCTTTGGTCTTTTCTTTCAGGGAAATGTTTAAGAAGTTGGGGGCAACAGGCAACAGTTGCCATTCATGTGATTATGAACAAACATGAGAAAACAATAAATGAGAACCCCTCCAGTTAAAAATATATTTTTTTTCTTCAGAAAATACCAATAAAAAAATAAACCTTAACCTCAAAAGTAGCCAGCAACAAGAAGCTAATAAGGCTAGAGGTTGGAGTATTTAATTTCCTGCCTATTTCAAACCTATCAAGACAGGATTTCTGGCACATTAATTTCTTTAACCTGTTTTGCTGTTGGGCTTTTTGTTTTGCTTTAGGTTATTTGTGGGGGTTTTTGGGTTTTTTTTCAACAGTCCACATAAATAGCTGCAGAACAGTAAGAGCAGAAAGTGCACTGGATCCTCTTCCCCTTATAATAATATGTATTATTATACCAATGAAACACAAATGCCCAACGCACCTGCAGTAGTACTTTGGCAAGGCAGTATCAAGCAAGTGGAATATAACTTGGGAAGAGAGTAGGAGAAAAGACTATTTTGCTAGAGGCTCAAAATAATGTGTATCTTATCCTACTCTACCTTGCCAAACTCTGCAAACAGCTCTACATTCATACACGGCACCAGCTTCCTCTATCCTTAATTTCTGCTTTATTATTCTGTTCTTTTATGGGGTCACAATTCCTGCGTGATGCAGCAAATCCGAAGAAGTGTCCAGATGTTGTGAATTACCCTGAACACTCAATTTTGTATTCCATGTATCCCTTGTGTTTCCTCTTCTGTTGTCATGTGCTATAGGCATCAGCAAGAGAAAGCACTTTTGTCTGCCTCAGTTGCTCATCTTCACTTCCCCAGAGCAGAAAGCCTGCCATTCCTAGGCAACCTCAAACAAGTAACTGAAAAATCTCCAGGACCTGCTAGCCAGGGAACAGATTCAAGTGTAAAACCCCTGGGAACATAGGTGGAGAAAGCAATAGAGAGCTAGTGTCTCCCTCTCTTCGTGCATCTGCTAATAAACATCAGCTTTTTGTAATCCACAGAGGCGGTTAAGTAACAGAGGCAGGCCAAAGGGGGAAAGGCAGGCTGCGTAACGGTCACAACACTGCAGAGCAACTCCTGAAACAGAAGCAGTAACCAAAAGGACACCAAGCTCTGAAGAAGTTATGTGATATCAGGAAATAAAATTACTTCAGATCTGCTTTTAGAGGCTGTAGTGAATACTCACTGGGACACTGAAGCTTCCGAGAGTGGAAGACGTACTCACCAGCTGCCTGGTTTCAAAACAGTGCTCAGCTGGTGGCAGTCAATGGAACACAGAAGCTCCCACATTCATCTTCAGCTCAAGCAGCTTTCCCACACAAGCTGTGTATGCCACACACTTCCGCAGAGCAGCTTAGAAGAATGACAGTGATAGTATTTCCCAGCCACAGGGCTCAGGCCCGGCAAAAAGGAAAAAAAGTGATTCACCCTGAATTAGTGGTCACCTCATATACCACCAAGGCCTGATTTCCTGCTTGTGCAATGCAGCTAACGGGACGGAGCTTCCCTGCTTTTTTCAGAAACTGCTACAGAATTAGATGACAAACTAGTACTTTCTCTGCTTCAAGCTCCTGTAGCACTCTCTTTCCCTGAAACGATACTGAAGAGGAGTTTGGATCAGCCATTTGAAGTCACAGAACAGCAAACTGGGAAGCAAGGGCAGCTGTTGAGTTACCTTACCCAACAGTTCTTTCAACAATCTTTCATATTTTTTATCATATAAATCAATTTACACTTTTCAAATTGGTAATGTACCACATTCTTTTGAGATTTAAAAATCAAATTTTGTAGTTCAGCAGATTACAAGAAATCTGCATCATAGCAAAAGCAAAACAACCTTCTTTTGTGATTTGGCCACGCAGTTAAGATACACACACCTGAATTTACTGCTTATGATCTGTATGAAGCTGGGGGGAAAAAACACCGTTCTTAACCCTACTGACTTACTGTTCCATTGAGTCATGGAAGTGAAAGAAGTTTCCCATCAATTTTCAGAGTTCTAAAAAGTGATTCTTTTAACACAAAAAGATTCTCCAGCAGGAGTCAACATTTAACGGTGTGTAGGGTACAACCAGACATTTTTTGCTTTCAATTTGGCATAGTGAATAGACAAACCTGGCTCACAGCAACTCTTTCTTTAACTATGGAGCTCGATTGCTAGGAGTTTTTAGAAGCCCTGCTAAGGTGACACCAAAAATTGACAGTTATTTTAATGCAGAATTTATGAATTTGAATAAATTTTACCAGATCCAAGCCACTTTGTGGTTACACATATGTGGCTTGGCAGGTTTTATTTTTCTTTTGTTTTCTGAGTCATTTTATCAAGTCCTTCTCTTCTAAAGCTGAAATTTAAGCCACCTATAAAGTCACCCACCAAATCTTTTATTTGCATATTTAGAGAATTAACATTTTCAAAATTACATGATGTAATAAGATTTTAATAAATCTGTGATCCTGAGATATTTTGCCTCCCACTGTGATTTGACATCTTGCTTAGAGCTGATCTGAAAAGCTATGATTTTCTTTATTCTGAAGCATTTTATTACCTTGTTCTATCAGTCTACTTTATCATTTGTAATTGTATTCAGCTCTCCTGAACGTGTTAACATTCTTAGATGACACATGCTCCTTGTATCTTTATTAAAATTAACACACCCCATTTCTCACCTTGCTTCTGTGTCAGTTTTTGCAATAATCTTTGCACATAAAAGTCTTTGATAACTTCTCACAATGCCCCTATTTATGATTCCCATTGTACTTTAAAGGCCAAATGTGAACAGGTTGATGTATAACCTGTATTTTATTTGAAGTACTTATACTTGCAAGGCACAACTATATATTAAATACTATCTAAATGGTTAGGAAGTTAATTATACCTAAGACAATTGCTTAAGCAAATCATATAAGCCTAACAGGAACAGGAAGTTCAACACCTCGAACAACTGTGCCAACTGATGCTCAGAAAAGTTAAAGGCAATATTTAATCATTAATTTTGATGGACTGAGATTCAGGAAGACTTGCTGAGGCTGAGGTATGCAAAACCTGTAAGAAAGATGTGTAAAATATGAGGCATCTAAGCCATGTTCAAACAGTGCTAAGTCACCTGATCAGAACTAATACTGTTGAAAGACAGAGGAAAGCAATGACCAACAGACCTAGATTTGACAATTAATTCTATCAAACACCTCCGAGACCTAAACTAGTTGATGCTTTAAAAGACTGGAAGAGAACTAAAGACTATGAAAAACAGAACAAAAAACCAAGAATGCTACAGAAAGCTACCTACTTGAAGAACAGTGAGGTAAGAAACACCTAAACCAAAATATAATATTTCTTATTTTTAAAAAATATCAGCAAATTCTACCTACATAGGGCTTGGAAGAAAAATACAATAAATCATACACCACCTAAAAACATAGTAGTTTGCACTTCTGAGAACAGAATGCTATGATCTCTCTAAGAAGAAAATGTAAGGATAACATCAGATTATTTGAGTGCCAGAATTACAATACACCTTTCAAAAGAAAAGAGGAAAAAACCAATGTTCACTAAAAAACCTCACTGTTTCTTCACACTAAACGTTTTAATTTCAATGGAACAGATGAGGCAGGCTTCCTAAGGTAGTTTTTTCCATACTGTTCCAGGCTCTAGTCCAACAGCTATGTAAACCCTGTACACATTATAGAATAAAACAGGCTTCAGGGGGATACGAATGTTGCATTTTTCTATTAACATTATTTGCTAATTTATTAACTCCAAATTCTATGGATGATTGTTGGCACTTCAGTTTCTATTCTCCCTTAACTCCATGTTACAAACAAAATCAGTGTATGTTCCATAACACCTTAGTACGATGCCACTTACAAGGGCTACAAAAAAGGAGAACTGCAGCAATCTACTCTATCAGAAGACTTCAGGTATGCCCCACAGACCTCTGTTTTTTATTATAGTGGTTAAACATAACTTTTAATTTCACAAAGTGTTTCATTGGACTACTGCTAGGCAATAACTGAGAAAATATAAAGAGCCCTATACAATAAACCGTTCTGTCCATACACTGGGTGGCTAGAGCAATGTTTTTGTTCATTTACTGGCTGGTCGGTTTTAAGACACAGAATGGGCAAGAGCAACCCCTTTTTCTAACAGGAGAAACGTGCCATGGTTACGCTGAACATGGGCACCTATAACTCAGTCAAGTCATTCTCTACAGAAGCCTCCTCCGAGCTTCTGTTTGAAGCTTGTCATCTGCCTTCCAGCACGGTCAGATAAAGGGAAGTTTATCTATGGGAAGCAGCTGTACAGTGAGAATGGGATGTTGCCATTTAACTAGTTCTGGAACCAAAAATAATACCGTTAAAAATTTAAAGCTATTGGGATTATTACTACAGAAGTCATGACAAAGAGAAAAATTATGAAGAAATCTAGTTGAAATCAGTCCTATGTAAGATGCAGAGAGCTGGCAAAATGGGAAAAATCACCAAGCATAAAAACAACAGAGAAAAACTTCAGTTTATTCTCTTGTTCTTCTTGAACTCCTTAATTTTTCTCCCTCTAAAACAGAACACCATTTTAATTCTAGCTAAGAAATCTTTAGCAAAGTTTGTGTATACAAGCAAAAAAAAAAAATCTAATGCCTATCATGTGATCTTAGACATGCGATTTTAGAAGGTTGCTTCCCATCCCCCAAGAAAACCTAAGCAGTTGAATTTCCTTCATAAATAGTTCTTCTGTTGTACAGACAATAAATTCTATAGTGAGAGCTAGCTGTACCTCAAAAAATGCATCAGTGGCTTCAATTACATGAGGCAGACAAAATTTAAGAAACTTAAGTATGGAATCAAGAAATTAATACTATTTTTAACTTGGAAAAGATTGCCTATTCCAGTGGCCTTGACTTCTTCTTGTCATGACAAGCTGAAACACTTTAACTGAAGAGGATGGGATTTCTTTCAGAATAAATGCACATTCTCCCATACAATCCCAGAAATGAAGAGAATACTTTAGACTTTCCTGAAGCCTATACTACACATAATGAATCCCTGAAAGTCAAGCAAAACCAGACACAAGTCCTATAGGTTGTAGGTGTTGGGTTTGGTTTTTTGGGGGGTTTATTTTTTTTTTCTGGTTCCATCTTTCTTCATGAATTTAGCATCATCAAATGAGAATCAAACTGTTGGCTTATTAAGCATAAATTCTGACACTAAAAATCAACATGTAGCTTTGGTTCATTAGTTTACAAAATACACAAATTATGGGGATGTACACCACATGTCCTAGTTATTCAAGTAGAAAGAAAATTGTATTTCCTTCCTGAAACAGGTTTCAAAATTTATTTTGTTTATTATGCTGTGCCTTAGGATACTAGTCTTTTTAATACACAACCAATTTGACAAGGACAGAGTTCAAGTGATAATTAGATTCTCTTTTATTGATTTTTGCCTGGTAAGTAACCAACCTAATCTTGTTACATTCTGCCCCAACTTTGAGCCCTTTCACTATTAACTACTCCAGACACATATTTGAATTGTGTAGTGGCAGAAGTAAACATGACTCATATTCTGTAAATTAGTATAACAATTCAGTCAGTCCAATACCTATGCTGAAACAATTGCTCTTAGAGTGCATACCTTTTGCTGGTACACAAGAAAGGGGACCTGTATTGAAGAGCGTTCAGGAAGCTCTTGGGACAAAACCATTCTTTCTTTCCACTGCCTTTTCATATGTACTTTTTAAAAGAAGATTCACATTACACACAAACTCTTAGGATACCCACATACTCCACAAACAGAATGAAAAATTTACCAAGATTATATGTTGCAATATTTGGTAATATACACAGCTTACACAGTAAAGATTGGCCTCTTCCTACTTAAGACTTGATTGCACTCTGTAAATGTTGGGCAGAAGGAAAGATAAGCTACTGACAGCTACTAAACTCTGTTGCACAGGATTCAAACTGATAGATTAAAGGAACAAAAATCCCATGTTTTTAGCACTAGCATCCCACATAGAAGGATGCAGCTTCAGTTTATACAAGGGGATGGTTGCACAGACATGTGACTGCCACATGAGCAAGAAGAGCATCTGCTGTACCAACCACTGTCCACAAAAGGCAAAGTCACCTTAGCCCGTGTGGTAAGTCTGTATCTGTCTCACACCTGTCACGTCATGCTCTTTTTCTTAGGATGATACTGCAATTTAAATTCAACAGATTACATTAGTTTATCATGAAATACAAATCTATCATAATCTTAAGCATCATAAGTTACCAAAAAAAAGGAAGAGGCAACAATTTTCTGAAATCACACAGATATCTTCTGAATCTGCTTAAGCAGCCAAAAAAGCTGGCCTCTGGCATGCTTCATTAAGTTGAAAAGCCTCTCAGGAAAACAGTATACACCATGATTACATCATTACAGGCAAAAAACAACAACAACAAATCACAACATATAAAAGCAGAAGAATTAAGACACCTTTATGCAAACTCCCAAAGTTAAAAGATTTGTATCTTTTCAAACCTATGGCATTGAGAAACCATTTCTAATGTAAGTGAACAAAGCAATGGAAATTAGTTTTTTGGTCAAGCTTTAAAACTACTCCTGTTACAGTTTACTGGCAGAAATTATGAATCTTTAGAAAAACAGGAAGGATATGAATTTAACTAGGGAGAACAGATCAAAACAATTTCTGATCTGAGATGTACAAATAATTTAAAAATCATTCCGAGGCAGCAAAATAAAACACAGATGCTCGACTACACTGAATCTTACACATCTAGATACTCTAAGGCCAGAACATGGTATAGCATCAACTCTAGGTGGTCTTAAGTACAGTATTACCAACATTAGTTGATAAAATGAAATCTAAATAATATTGAGTAGGTATTCAGTGTAATTTCTAGACAAATTCACTAACAAAGCAACAAGATTACAAGACTAACCAAAATAAAAAAAAAGACAGATACATGATTTCATTTCTGGAGTTAGTTAAACATGTCTTTTACAAATAAAAAGCCCTAAATAACCCTGGTGTTTTCATTACAGCCAAGATGCATATAAGAACTCCTGGCAACTAGATAATATGAAACTACTTTAAATCTTTAACACAAAGACAGGTAAGACAACTGTCTAAAAAATAATCCCTACAAAATATCTAGTATAATCACCACTGGACATACTATTCTATCTACACACATATCCACTATTTACTTCACATAACCTCCATTTTGAAGCTCTTTATATGAAGAAAATGTATCACATGCAAAGGAAGCAAAGGAGCATTCTAATTCTCAGCATCCTTAGGTATCAATGTCTCAAACTTTAAAGACAGAATGTTTTAGGAGTAAAACAGATGTGTCATTTAAACTTTCTGTCTGAGAACATGGGCCTCCCTTTTTGGCCACAAAACCAAATCCTCTTTGGTGGAGTTAAATAATGAGTTAAATTAATCCATATTAAAATATAAAATAAAAAATCCTGACCATTGAGGAAAAAAAAAAACAGTACAGGAGAATAATACTTTCTCTTCATTAGTCCTTATCTTGTTTCCCCACACTATGAACTCTGTCAGTCAGTGCTATAGAGGTAGGTTTTACTCTCTAATCCCTTTTTACTCTAAACAATTATTCAATGCCACTCTGAGACACATATTTTATATCCTCTTTTCCCACAGAGGGTCAAAACATAGTTGTTAAGATCCAAGATCAAGCTGCTACCCACAATAAAGCAGCAGAAGCATTTACTTAGTATACTGTCATGAATGACTATATTACATCTTTTACAGAGGGGTAAAGACAGTGCTCTTTGCCAGATTTAAATGACTGGATTCCAAAATTACATTTAACATCTTCAACACAAAATTTTATGTTGTATCTTTTTAAGAACCAATTTAACTCCTCTGTGAATACTTTCAAAAATGTCTGCTGGTTTTACGTAGTTTAGACCCGGTCTAATTTGCAATGTATTGCTATGGAGATACTTGATAACTGGAATCTCTGTCTAATTACTGTCAAAATAAAAAAACTGCATGGGTGTGTTTGGTTTTTTTTAATCAATCACATGTTTTTGTTAGTTTTTACCACTCTTCAACATGTAAACTAGAAAATCAATATATAAAGTATAGTTGTAGCTCCTTTTTATTAACAACTGATTTCCTTTATCAGAAGACTCAGCAACGGGGCAGAGAATCAGAAACTAGAAGAGGAGCTAGGAAATATCCTACAAGAGACACTTAGTTGGCTATTGATTCTGAAAGAAGCACAGGTCAGTGTGGGATTTGAACAGTATGTTTTATCAGAACATGACTGTAGCCACATAACAAGCACGACATATGGAAAGAATAAATATTACCTTCATCCAGAATTTTCAGAGCTTTATGCCTTAATTTAGGTTTGTCGATCCTTACTCATTCACCAAATACGTAGGTTGATTTTAAAATATGGAGCACGTGCAGTATCCACTGATATCAATACTATCAGAAGGTTCACTAACCAAAACCAATACCTTTTTCTTATATGCAAATATTTTAGTATCTACACAGTGGCTCAGGACTTCAGAAACCAGGTTTGTAAATTCCTTGTTTTCCTTCAGTTTCTGCACAACAGTATGTTCTCAGTTACATGAATACTTCATTTTGCTTTTACTCACATAGTTACATTATTTTGAATATCCAAGCTATTTATGACTATTATGGATAAGGGTTGTTTCCTCATTAGCAAAGCAAATGAGGAATACTTACAAAATAAAAGCAAATAACCCCTCATCCAAGTCTCGCTTATATGCAGACTAAACAGCAAGTTTTAGTGAAAATATGTAAAAACAAATCCAAAATATGAATGTGGGTGTGTTAAGAGAAAAATGCCAAATTTACAAGCCAACATTATACTTCATGTATTGGGAATTTAAAAGGGAAAGCTGTGAGGCCAGACCTGCACTCTGCATTCCCACAATCTAACAATTACCAATAGCCATGAATAAACCTTAAAATGCATCAGGAAAATAAATCCAGCGTCTTTTTTTACTTCAACAATAGGAATAGTTTCCTCAGCCTTTTTAATGGCACAGAGCTTGACAGCACAGAGCTGAAGTGGTCTCGTTTCTCCACAATTTGACAGAGTTCAATTGTCAATTGAACTTAAGGTATTCCACAACTGACACATAGCTGATACTTGCACTTCATGAATATTGGCATATGCGCTGCAGCTGTAATATTGATATGACTAAATACTAGAGGGGAGTATCAATACCAAGGATCTATCTACACACTTACCTGCTTCTAACCCCACTCCTCCAAGTCATTCCCATATAAAACACTTTCTGTGTGCTTATACCTGAGGTTACCAGGTTTTATTTATAAAAATAGACTGTGACATCCACTTGGCTGCTCAGCAGTGTAGCTGTTCGGGGCTACCAGCAGTGACACCCAGGATTTTCAAACCAGTTGGTACCATGCTATCGCTCCTCAGGTCCTCCTTTTATTTGAATTAACACCTATGTGGCGTTTGAGAGGCACACCGGAACAAGCTCTTTGCCTTTTATTTCACAATACCTATTCTATTGCTGCAGTACTCTGGTCATATGCCCCAAACACTGCTTGCAATGCCTTTAATATTTTAAGGTAAATTTTTAACTAACCTTCTGTGAGCTAAGCTTGATTTAGCACCCAGTGCCGGTGCTTCAATATCCAATTACCAGGAACTGCATTCTCAAATACCTGCCCTTGCTATCTCTAGATTAAAAACTGCAGTTAGGTTTCAAAATCTGTCTTTAAAGCATAAAGCAGAATACCTTTTAAGATCTATGGAAGATGATTACTTACCAAAATGTTCTCAGTTATGCAACAACCAACTTCTAAGTCTGACATAAGCTTTGCTATATAAAAATAGATATATTCCTGCATTCAAATATATTCTGTCTTGAAGATTTCAGTGAAACGGAAGTGTGCATTCAGAAAGCAGATGTGATAAAGCAATTAAGGTTGTGTGGGTGTTGGTGATAGGGCTGTTAAGGTTACATGGGTGCCCTAAGTGTACATTTTCATATCACAATATGGTTCGCCTAATTTTAGAAAAGACAAAAACAGCTGAAACTTCATGTATCTAAATAAAGCACATATCCTGCCATATGTAATGGGCTTTGATTTGATTTACTAAATATTTTTTCTAAATTACTACATTACTACATGAATCCCCTAAAGCTATAAATTCTGGAATATCCAGTATCACTTATTGTCATCTGTACTTCATTAACAAATAAACAACATATTGGCTCTGTTGTGAGTGGGTAGTAACAAGACACTGTTAAAAGAAAACATTTGATCATTATGCGGATTATAATTGTAATCATATTAAATACCACAAGACTAATTAAACATCACTTAGATTATTATAATAAATATTTGGAACAAAATAAGTGGTCATTCTTTAAGATAAATGTGTTACTACAATGGTAGGTAGAGACAATACATGTAAGTTACTACAACTACAAATTAACATAACTGATATTTTTCAGTGTTTTTCCTTTTTATCTGTATGTAAGATCTAGTGATCATGCAATATATAAAGGACGTGTGAAGTAGTTTCAAATTGTAGAAAAAATTAATCTTTCAACATTTTCTATATAGGTTTTCCAGTTTGCTAATATAGTTCTCCTTCTGAGACACCTTTCCTTTTTAAGTAAAATTTCCCAATCTATGTCAATACCTGAAGCATTTTAGTCCATGAGATTTTTAACTCAAGAAATTGTATTTAAAAAACTCATTTGCTCTCAAGACCTCAGCCTCCCTGTCCATCAGTACAAAACACATACATAGAACTCCTGAAAACAGAATCCAAAGAAAAACATATTTTTCTCCAAGATAATTATCAATAGTAAGATCCAAAAATAATAGAACCATGACTCTGAATAATTTTATTACTGACTGGAAAGCTAAAGGCACTAGTCAAATGCAGCTTTGTTGTATTCCATATATAAATAAATAAAGTGAGCTAAATTACAGTCACATCAGTGATGCTGAGCATAAATGATAAGAGAAAGCAAACGTTTCACATTGCACATATTGCATTTTTCATTTAGAAGCATTTAATAACATTTTTTCACACAGTAACTGTTACATAGAAACTGGCAAGATAAAGTCCATCTAAAAGTCAAAGTTGCACACATGAAAGCACAAGCTGCAACTGCTTCTAGTTTATATGCAGATTCCCAGTTTTCACACACATGCAGTAAGCATTCACATAACTAAAGCTAAATATTTGTGGAATAAAACTCCCTCCTCTGTCAGGAGATGGAAGCAGAGACAAGCTGCAAAGGAGGAGCTCGAAACCATTGCCTAGACATGCAGCGATGGTATTACAAAAGGTCAAGATACAAGAGGTAAGATTTGCAACAGAAATTGAATACAACAAAAAGACCACTACTAGTAAAATTGGAACAAGGAAAATGTGGGACCACAGTTGAATAGGGTGGGTGGTTTAATGACAGCAGATATAGATACACACTGAGATGCATGATGCCTCCTCTGCCTCACCCTGGAGGTGAACCAACAAGATCTTCCAGGCCTCTGTGCCCAAAGGCAGGGCTTGGAAAGGTGAGGAAATAGTAGCAGAGAAGGGGGATCACATCAGTGACTACATGAGAGAAAGGTCTTGACCCACACGTGGGACATGATGGGCTTCACCCAAGCATGTTGAGAGCCATCTGATATCCAGATCTAGGATACCTGGATAGTGGATTGCAAGCTCATGGGAAAGACAAAGAGTGGGTACAACTCTTGGTTTTGTGCTCATCAGAGGGTGGGGGAAAGGAGTGCCTCAGACCTACAGTGTACTTGAGCCCTTTTCATTTCTGCTTCAAAGGACTTGGATCTGATAGCCCTGTCCTCCAAAGGCACTGGTTCCTTGTCCACGTACTGGAAAGGTGAGCTCCTCCCTTTGTCCTTCCACATTTGAGGGAACACAGCCCTGCCACACTGTAGATGTGAGTGATCTTTAGATTAATCCCTGCTCCTCTGTGAGCAGAGCATGAGAGGCCTGCTGAGGGGCACTCTGGGTGGAGACTGGGATGAAGCAGGGAAAACAGGCGTGACCAGTACCTGAGACAGGTGTCCCCAGCACTGGGAACAGAGATGTACAATCACAGAGCTGAATAAGCCTTTGCACTTTCTAGATCTCCAGATAAGGAATTCTCATCCATCTGAGAACCTGTTGTGCTTCTGTCTTTAGTAGAATCAAGATTAAATTTAAGGTAAGTCTTCTGAAACTTGCATGCTTAATAATGTTCAAAAGGCTTGTGTCAGTAATCCAGATTGGGAAGGGGGGTAGTGAAGGGAGGGAAGGAAGAAAGGAGGAAAAGAGACTGTAAAATGATTTATTTATTTTTTTTACTTATTCATTGGTTTATTGGGTTTGGAGGGTTGTGTTGTTTTGCTTTGGTTGAAGGTTTAAACAAAGGCTCTCACAATATTCTAATTACTAGATACATATTTTAGACACTAACGTGATACAGGTACTTTAAGGAATGAGCATTCAACAAAGAACTATGGCCTACAAACCAGTGGGATGTAACCATATTCAGATTTGCATTTAGGCTCTACTCCCTGTTTTCCCATGTGACTAAGACTTCAGCATCTCCCCTTCCCTTTTTTTACTTTGTTTACCATATTACAGTCACAGTCCTCTGCAGATCTACTAAAGTGCAAATGGTCAGAGAGATGAATAAATCCTAAATGTTGGCTGTGAGTGAACAGCTGAAGACATGGTAAATGGGAAAGCATAATTTAACATCATGTGAGCTAAATGACAAACTAGTTTTTGCTGTCTACATGACATGTTGTGATACACACAGAGCAAAAAAGACACAAAAGAGAAAGAGGACACTATTTCAAGTATTATCAGCTTCTAAAATTACTTCAAAATGTTGTGGGTGAAAGTTAAAAGTGATGGCCTGTATGTGTGAAAGGGATGAGGGATTAGGGAGTAGAGCAAAGTAGTTAATCAGCTTAAATTTAAGAGCTATATGATATGCTTAAAATCACTTTTCCCCACAGATGCCTAAGCTGTTAAGGCTGAAATCAAAACTGTGATGTCATTCAACCAGTCTCATTAAGTAGTTAGGCTGAAAAAATTAAGCTTCAGCCACGCCCACAGCAGTGCAGAGAAGTGAGAAGTCCTTTATAATTGTGTATTGATGAAATCATGGTGAGAGCACTGCCACAGCCCCTGGCTGCAATCCTCAGATCTGCCCTGTCATGCTCATGGCCTCCTGAAAAAATACTTGCATTACATTTTATGTTAATCCAAGATACATGGTCAAAGTATACTTAAATTTGTTCAATGCTATCTATTGTCTTTGCAAACAAAATTCAATTGCTCATATACTCAGAAATCTGGCATTCTAGCTACCTATTTGACAGCCAGCACTGTTCCCCTTCTCAAATCTGCTTCCAAACCTACACATTTTTACTAAAAAGCTACACTGAATTAATGACTGAAACACCCAGCCTATTCTGTATAAAAAATATAACCTGCTTACACTTAGTTTTTTTCAGCCTACACAATGCCTCCCATGTATACATGCCACCCACCACAGTATTTGTACTTATCTAGCTTTACCCTTAAGGACCTCATTCAACTTTCAACTCACTGCTAACGATCTCTAAGGAAAAGGCCACCTATGTCTGAATTGGAAAAAAATAATTTGAGAGAAAACTGTGTACATTTGTTTGTTGGGGTTTTGCTTTATTCCAACTTCAGCAAAATAGAGGTACTATCTATATAGCATTCCTGACACACACACACACACACACACACCCCAAAAAAAAAGTGAAATAATGTTTAAAATTAAGTAAACATGAGTAAGGGAAAGAGCCCAGCTTTTCTAGATATAAACCAAATTGTGAGAGTCTGCGAGTTGTGTTTTAAATCCTTGCAAGAGGTAAGTGCTGAGATTATTTCATTCAGAGAAAACCTTCTAATGTGTAGGATACTATATAATTATGATGGGACAATTTTATATAGCAAACTTTCAATAGTTTAGCAGAAAAAAAATTGTCAATATTTAATGAATATAATTTCACTAATAACCATTAACTTTTGCTTTTCTCCATGTGTTTCTAGAAAACTGAGTATCAATGAATAAATTAATTTTGTATCCATTATAGGTCTAACTACTTGAGTCTAACTTCTTTTACAATAAAGTACTTGTGAATGGAACAGGTCAGACTTTCTGGAACCACAAGTCATAGTTCAATATTGCACAGGTATTTTAGGTTCACCTGTTTTTCACAAAAACTATTTCAGCAATCTTTCCCTTACATACAAATCAATATAATAGTTAAAGAGTTAATATCTCATAAAATAGTGTTTTAAAAAGAAAAGCCCAGAGTTATTACACCAGTTTTCTTTATGTGATGATAACTATTCAAAGGTCTAAGCAGTCTATGAAACAAGGAATTTTTAAACAAAAGCTTTATCTTTTTAGTGCTGTAGTTAAAAAAAAAAGGCATCTCTCTTCTGTAATTTGAAATAACGAGGTTTGGTGGGGCTTGGTTTTTTGGTTTTTTTCATTTTTAAAAGAAGCTTAAAAATTAATGATCTCAAGTTGAGCCAGGGACTGAAATAATTTCAACCCCCTGAAAAGCACTTGAGGAAGTTACAAGCATTTAAAAATCTATGAGCTATGTAATGAAAACTGCATTTCAACATGGCATTTCCTTATTAGCACTACCTTGCACAGGCCTTCAAAAACCATTTAAGTATCATCTGAGCTTTGTATCTGTAACCTACAGACATGCAAATCTTCCTCTGCTTCCCAGCAACACATCACGAACAAGGAGACACACAGGTGAGATTTGCAGCTGTATTTTTTTTGCAGATATGAACATGCTTAATTGTTAAAACTGCACAAAGAGTAAGCATCCTACTGACTAATCTGTTTTCCATGGGCAGATTTAACTGTGTCCATCAGCACACAGCACTAAGATAAGCAACTCTAACAGAGATAGCTGAGAACCAGGAACAAGGTGTCAACTTTCCTGAGGGCCATTCTACAAAGCCCATCCCTGCTCCAGCACGGTTAACACTGAAACAGAGCCAGAAAGGTGGCTTATACCCAAGCTGAGCTTTAATTAACAAGTCAGGTTATTTGAATCATGAACCCAAAATTTGTGTCCATGGAGATTTACCAGAACAGTCTTGCTGCATATACAGGGGAGCAATTAAGCTGAAAAGCCATGGGCAAGTAAGTAAACTATTCTGGTTCCCAGAACACTGTAGCGCTTAACACATGTAAGTTATGTAGGAGTCACCTCAGAATTAGCCAACATCTATGCTGTCTGGTTGAACCTAATCCATGCTATACATTGGCTGTCCTACTCCTGTGCAGTCACTGGGAGGGGTGTGTGTGTGTGTGGTGTGTATGCTTAAGTTCCCTGGTGTCTAATTCTACAGGTGTTCCAGGGACAGCTGCATTTCCAAGGGTACCCTGACATAGGATAGTCCCATCGCATCTCAGGTAACAGGAGGCTGACTGTATTACGGAAAACTGCACGCTCCAAAATATGTTTATTGAAGAGGAAGTATAAAAGCAGAAAAGGCAGACAATGTACCTAGGTTAAAATTCATACGTCTTTACTACCAGAGTAAAGAACTATTTTTTTCCAGAAGTTACAGTAACAGAGAACAGCTACAGGTGTTGGAAGACATCAGTCATGCTTTTGTATTTGCAAGTGGCTATTACCTTGAGTTAATAGTAATTTGAAAAAGATTCATATGAGTAAGAGAATCTGAAAAATGTGAAGTCTGCCAACATAGTAAGTAGACTACATAGTGAAGAAGTACTTACCTAAAGTACATTATATTTGAAATATAATATGACATGGGTTTTCAGACAGGGATGAATTAAGTGGAAAACAGCATTAAACATCTGTTGTGAACTTTCAGTGTTTACTCTGCAGGGGTTAGTACACACAGGATCAACACATTAATTACGAATGAGGCGATAGTGAGTATTTCACATCCTCTGAGCCTCAGTTACCTGCAGAGCTAACTGCGGCTGGGGAAACCAAAACTGTAAATTGAATCATCCATCAAATCAAAATATCAACTTGCCTGTAAAATGTGAGTTGTATTACAAGAAAACTATCTCTATAATCAGTTCTAATTATGACATGGCTATAGACTTCAGCTGGAAGTATTTTTCACTTTATTCCTTATGCTGTCATCAGAAATAGTATGTAACAAAACCACGGTATTAAATGATTCATTCTTACACACTCATCGTTTTTACTAGACATGGTTTTAGTGCTTAAAGGAACGTTAGACAGACTTCTATACAACTTGATGCATATTCCTGACTCAGAAGGAGCCAACAGTAAGCTTTAGAATTTCAGAACTACTGGATAGCAAAGAAAAAAACCCAACAAAAAAAACAAAACCAAGCGCACAAAACCCCAATACCACAGAAAATCATTATGATATTTTTTTACAATAAGAGAGACTACATTTTCCATCTGTTTCTCCCCTCTCTCAGAAATTTTCGATTCAGTTATTTTTGTAATGACTTCTTTAAGCAAAGGAAGTCTTTATACCTCAATGTAATCTTTACTGACTGTGATGATATGATGGATCATCAAGGCTCTCTGATGTTTTCACACATTTTAATAGGTATTAGTTCAGATCAAAATGGGTATCCACTCAGCTTTCAGCGTAACTTAATGCTGCACTAGGGTCTCTCAAAGTCATTTGTGTATGCCCCTTTATAGGACTATTTTAGTAATTAAGGAGTACTGCACCACAGCGTGTATTTCTGGTGACAGCTCTTCTATTCATTTACTAGCACAGAGCTGGAATCTGTTTAAAAACACTGGAGTGTTCAGTAACATTTGGGCACTCCTCTACCTCAGCCAGAATCCTATACTACTTGCTACCACTATCAAGCACCACCCTTCTAGGTACTTGGGTCACTGTGGTAAAACCATCTAGCACAACACAAATTGGTTTTAAGCTGAACCAAGCTGACTGATTTTAAGGAGAATTGAAACACTTAAATTTCAGTAATACTCAAAAAGCCTCCTTCTACTGTGCTTGAAGTTGCACAGATCTATCATTTCCCCATAAACCATGCTAAACAGCATTGGCAAAAATTACTGTTGCCCATTTTCAGCTTGCTTAATTGTTTTCTAGCCTATCTTAAGCAGGTGCCATGTAATTTTTATTTTCTGTCCAGGTAAAATTCTGCCATTTGTGCCATAGCGCTCAAGTTTTGAGATTTCTGCACAAACACAGCAGCATGCTGAAAAGTAAGTTAAAAAACTGTACCTGTGCTGACCTGTCAGCATTTCTAATAAGACTGTTATATAAATTTAGCTTTGACAGCAAGTTAAATATTAGTTTAATTGCAAATTACACTCTAAATCAGATTTTTACTAGGGGCAATGAATGTTTGCTATTGAGTGATGGTTTAATTTATTTCTAACAGGAGCTTAAAAGACTTCTCTTGCAATTGTAACTCGAAACAAAGTGGAACAGACTGAATATCCTTTGTAGATATAAGTTTAAAGGGAATTTTGGGCATTATAAAAATGCCAATGCAAAAACTTACACTGACTCAGGTTGTGAAATGCAGAGATTAGAAGTACCTTTTGAACTTTTTTAATCACTAAACGAAAAAAAATAAGGTGATCGAGCAGAAACAGCATTTGAGAGACTGCATTTATATTTTGTTTTAAATAACTCTGTGAATATTGTAAAAAATTTCTGAGTCACTTAATAGTTTGAGACCACTCCTCCCTTTTGCCACACACTGCTACTAGTAGTGTTAAAAAAGACTGGATTCCCCAAAACATTCAAATATGACTGCTAAATGCTTAACATGGCTAGTTTCAAGATGTCCCACCACTCTTGGACATTAGATCATTTATATACACACCCAAACATGAATTTGGTAGGCCAATATTAAGCTTAAAAGAGGGGGAAAAGACCAAAACAATACACACACAGACACACAAATTTGGCCTCAAAAAAAAGGAATACTACTAAAATTAACAGACTCTATAATAAAGGGAGTGGAAGCAATAATGCCTCATTCTTATGGCCTCCAAAAGCCAAAAATATCTTTCATGTACCCACCACTGCTCACTGCTTCCGAGTGCAACACTCTGCATCACAGACTGCACTTTAACAACTTACAAGACTGGGATAGCACTTTGACTATGCAATAAGGAGTGTTACTTACTGCCTTTTTCAAGCAGTGCTGCCACTGCCACTGTTCCCACGTTACAAAGATTTAGGTCAGTGATTAAAAAAGGGGGGGGGAGGCAAGGAGGGGAAGGTATTCTTTTGCCCACTGCACTGTAGATGATGTCTATTAAAAGCACTACAAAGTATAATAGAAAGACTTGAAAACAACTTAAAATAACAGTGGCTCCAGCAGCTGTTTTATCTTTCTTTCCCTGAACATTCTGAGAAAGCTTCTGCAAGCAATCACAGTAATTCTGCCTTATTTTTCCACTGAAATGAGTGGAAGTCAAGAAATTGTAGAAATACTTAATTCTTAAACTTAGATAAGGCTTTGCTCAGAGTTTTTTGAAACCAAACTAGGAATTATTTCTCATTCTGAGCTTAATTATTTTATTGTGAAATTATTTCAAACAGGAAAGAATAAGTGTTCTTCCTGACAAAGATTTGGTAATGCTTTGTGTTTTACTACTCATACTGTTACCTGAAATAAAAGCTGATTTTATCCTTTGTGTTTATTCTACAGAAATCAAACTTTTTACTTCATTAACACTTGTACAATCTATTTGTATTTTGGCTCTTAAATGAACCAAAACTGATTTACCTATACCTCAACAATACTCAATCTATACTTCAAAGAAATAATTTCAGTAACGTTAAACATACACATTAACAGATTCAACATATAGTATCTGCTGTTTATTTGGTATACAAATAAGCATAAATACAGACAGTTAATCCTAATTAATGTTTGAGCAAAATTAGCTATGCTCAGACAACTTTATACGCTATTTCTTAGTTTAAGATTCTGTAATGAACCCTGAAGAGTTATTCCCTCTGTAAATTGGAATTCTTTCTGGAGAATTCTGAAAAATTCTCAAGAATATTAAGAAATCTTACTGTTCCTAAAGGGATGCAGCAATTTTTTCACATACTTGGTCCCCACCTACTACAAAAGGTAGGTAAATATGGAAGCCTTCAGACATTTGGTGTTACATATCCTGAAAGCTCTGGCTTCTTTGTTCTCTGTTAATTACAAGAAGATCTCATTTTTCATAAAAAAAGACATGCCTATGTTTATGTGGAAGCATGAAAATGTGGATTCCTATGTTCAAAATCTGAAAGACTAAATAAAAACAATCCAAAATAAAATACAAAGATTTTTGTTGGCCTTTGTAGGAAGTCACATGCTTGGTACTGAAAATCCTGTATGAGTGAAGCTGACTCTCTCCCCCACGACACAGAAGAAGAAATCCTTACAGTCTTGTTTCTGTAGGTACCACTACAGTGACAGAAGGCAACAGGCTGTCTTGCTTCTCTCTCCTACACTAAACAGCTTTGTAGGCATCAGAAGCAGAAGTTTGTCTTTTTATGAGCTACTATATAACCTATCAGTGCGACTGAAAACAGTCACTTTTCTGATTAAGTTTAAAGAAATACTGTAGAACTCCAATTTTCATATCCTTTCTGCTTGCTTTCACAGCATTCTGCTTGATGTAGTATAACCTTGATACAAAAGTGTTTCTTGCAACGGAAGACTAGCTCATCTGTTTCCGTATGTGAATCACAACGTAAAATATACTACTTTCAGCACATGCATAAAAGTGGTATGTGTGAACTTTGAAAAAAACAAACCATGCAAATCCCTTACAGATCCAGAGGCATATTTTAAGCGCTTACTAATACTGAGAAGTCCAAGTCAAAGTATTTCAGTGCTTCTTATTCTCCAGACAGCCAGCTACATATTGATCTCCCCAGATGTACAATGGTTGTTCCTTACAGGTCAGCCAAAGAAGAGATGGTGCTATATATTATATTGCATAAAGAGGAAACACAACAATTAGTGTTAACATCAAGTCAGCAACCCATGTGCACCATCTTCCTTCCTCTTCCCAGGTAGCTTGTAAGAGGAAATCAAGTACGTGCTGTTTTCAGCATTAAACAATTTACTGTCATACGGTGTACTAGCAACAGCGAGAGAACATGGGATAAGCCAACAGTTGAGGACTGCACCAGGCATTCACAGAGAAATCGAAGCATCAACCATATCTCACTCAAGGACTTGAAACAAAGAGTGAAATTCCAAATAAAAAAGAAAAAAGGGCACAGCAATATTTTTCCCCTCTTGAGACAAAAGCACATTGTGTAAACTTCCATTGTATTCCATTATATATTCTTTTTATTTCTATACTCATGTAGGAACAAATTTACCCTACTCTCCAACCAAGTGAATACAACACCCTTTTTCCTACAGTGGAATAATTTTTCATTCTAACAAAACAAACAAACAAGGATTGTTTTCAGCAACTGAAAGCTTTCACCCTATTAAAATTTGACAGGTACAAGGAAAGCATTTTTTAAAACTGTTGACAGGTTTACTTAGAGGGTACACAGGCACATCAGAAAAGAACATAAAAAAATGACAATCAGATCAGGAAAATATGATTTGAATTTTCATGTTTTACTAAGAGCAAAGATAAAATATTTAGATGTTATCTCAAAATGCCTCTTTTGTTTATTACTGTTTGCTTGTTTCACTGAAACTGATACTAAGCAGATGAAGTATAAATACATATGAAACCAAAATAACCCGTAACAAAATACTGAAAAGATTTGGATGGCAGATACTGTTCCTCCCATCCTCCTGTTCACTTCCAAAACCTGCCATTAACAGAAGCAAGAGGGGAAAAGAATAAAGGCTGTTCAAGTTGTGAAGTGTTTTTTTTTAAAGTACTAAGGAAACAAAACTTAAAACTTCATTACCTTGAGAAGACCAAAAAGCAAAAAATAAATTGTTACAGAACCTTTTCTTTACAAATAAATTCACAAACGATCATGTCAGATTTGATCCTTAGTAACATTCTGGGAAGTCTAAAGCAAAAACACCAAATACATATTCAAAAACTGTATTATAGTTCTGTTTTGTCTGAAATCTATATAAATGGTGCCGAAGGAAGAAAGCCACAGGGACTGAACTCAGTTCTATTGCTTGCTAACACCTGTTCTAGGTACTGTTACCATGGTTCACATAACTTCATGTGTATGCTCATAAAATTGTTTTCCTACTTTTTAGTTTTATCAGATTAAAACAAGTAAATTTGTTTTAGTAAGCGTAAGACTAGAAAAGAAGCCTATTAGGTAGAAGTACAATCAGTGCATTATTAATGTATTATTTTAATGTCCATAGAGATGTGTGATGCTGTCATAGCCCAGCAACAGTGGTTTGAATAGTTACAATTTTGCAGTAAAAGAAAACCCGTAGCTAAGGAATAAAGTTCTTAAATTTACAAATACAACTGAAGTACTTTTAAAGTTAAATATTATTTAATACCCTACAGACGCAACACCCCAGGAAATGCTGAAAGTATAATTTTATCTTTTAAAGCAGGGGTCCTCAAACTGTTTAACCAGGGGGCCCGGCGCGCGGATGAAGTGGCAGGCAGCCATCTGCGGCTGCTTGGTTTCCCCCCCCAACCCCCGGCGGGAGTGGGTGGGGGGTTGTCTCTAAATACCGGGGGCCAGATTGAGAACCTTGGGGGGCTGTATCCAGCCCGCGGGCCGTAGTTTGAGTTTGAGGACCCCTGTTTTACAGACTTCACAATGTCTTTCTGACAGATAAAACCGTTTATAAAACTTTGAAACTTTTTTTGAATGAAGGCAAAACATGATGTACTGTTTTGAACAGCACATCCCTTCAGCTGTTCTACTGCCAAACAGTCTTTTGTTACCTTCAACCTAGGATGGCTCTGCACTAAAAGCCCCTGATGTCCTTTTGTGCCTACACAGACTATACAGCCCTTCTGGACTATATAAGCTGAACGTAACTGTACTTAATGGAGTCCCATAACTTCCTTTAATATACTCACTGTTTCATGTCTCTATCAGCTGTTTGCAAAGCCTAACATACACTGTGATTTTGTGACTGTGTTGGAGTGACAAGACGGAAATGCAAGCCAGTACAGATAGGCTGCATGCGTGAAAGCATACGCTGTCTTTTGAGCTGTCACAAGCAATTCCATTCTCAATACCACTGCCACCTGTTGTAACACTACCTTGATCTGTGCTGCTTAAGTCAACTTGCACCACTGCTAAAAATCTCAGGGCAGATCAGCTTGAAATCTTCAGGCACAGTTTTTGCGAACTTACGAAGTAGGAACCCCAGAAAATTTACTTACTAAAAAAAAAAACCAAACAAATAACACAGAGATCACAGATGGATAGGTTTCTTTCTAAAACAAAATGTTAGTAGTTGCCTGCACTAAACATGAATTACAAGCAGCAGTTGAACAGGTACAACCCTGCTAAAGGTCCTTTCACTCCAGTCCTTACACCTTCTGTAATACTGTGGAACTTAACTGCAGAGTATAAAGGGGCTCATTCTGGAAGCTTAAATTATATATTTCTATGTACACAAAAATAAATGGTTTTATTGTGATAGCCAATACAAATTTTCAGCCCCAGCTATTTCTTCCACAATTACACAAGCTCAACTAAAGTGCATTAAGATACACTTCTGTTACAGTGAGATAACTTAAATAACAACAAAGCTCTCTGCATGCTAGTTCAATTTTTAAGACAGTGGCAGCCTACACTTCTTACTGACTGCAGAGGACAAGGAATGCTCAAGCATCTGTGAAAAAAGATACTACCTTTTTCCAATTTTTTTCCCAGGTATTGTTTTTAAAGTTCCTAGTGCAAAATGGTTCAGTTTTGAGAAAATCACTTGTATATTGGTTCTGGCAAAGCTCCTGAGATCTATAATCAAGCCCATTTTTTCCTGTTTGCGTATTACTGCAAGTAAGGATGATGATGCAGTTCAGACTCCTATCACTGCAGCTGTGCAGCTCCTTTTATTTCATTTGGCTTACAGTGGTAACTAATAAAATTCAATGAGCTTGTAAAGGAGAAAGGGAAGACAGAACGCAAACATTCAGAACTCTGAAAAATCAGACAGCAGATGCCTGAGAACAAAAGGGATTTTGCTCACTCTTCCACAACACTACCAGGGATAAAATAACCTTGCAGTTTTCACTAAATGCATCAAATTCTGAAATACATTTAGTAAGGTACGTGAAAACAATTTCACCTCCACATTAAATAAACAAATATAACTTCTTTCATATCAGTAGACTGGCTATATTTATAATATTTACTGTGTATATTATACGTGTAAAGGAATTGGGTTGTAAGTGGTCTAGAATTGCTTTTGCAAAGTGATTACATAACATTAAAATCTTAGCAGTATTCATCATTGACTCACTTTAGAATATTCCTCTGAAATATTTCCTTGTTGTGAAATGCTGGTGAGTTGGGAGCTAGATGTTACCTTGAAAGACAATGGGGGTGGGGGGCTGGGGGCTGGGGGTGATGGTGATGGGAAGAAGGGAAGAGTAGAGTATTTCAATAGGGCCAAAAGATTTCATCTTGGGAATATCTGGAAAATAAAAGTAGTACTTTGGTTTTGGAAAAAAAACAAACCAAACAGGTTTTTGCACAATTCTATTTGGAACCTCTCAATATAGAGAACAAGATTGTACAGAGTTTAATTCTATTTCACTTTTTCACAAGACAGGAAAACTAGCCTTGTTACTCAGTGACAAGTAATCCTCAAAACATTAGCAGAGCCTACACATCACACCACTTTCTGTAAGTCCTCAGTTGTACACTACCTAATGTTCTACTGATACACAGTTATTTTAATAACAAACTCCTGAAGTACAATAAATTTATAACATTTCCATTTTAAAATTATTAATCTGGATGCTTAACTAATCATTTGCTTTCAGATATTTCTCTTTAGCTTTCAGATGTTCCCTTATAGCTATTGGGGGGGGGGGGTTGTGGTGTGTGTGACAACACACACCTATAAACCACACTTAAAAAAAGAAAAAAAAAAATACCTTGAAAGACATAAAAACAAAAGTACTTGTTACCAAGAGAAAAACAGTGCTCATTCTCAAAACTCTGCTGAGGCATTACATTTCTTGGTTTAGTTTTTTGTTGTTTTTTTTTCAGTAGCAGACCAGCTTTTACACATTCTCCTGGCTTTTTAGTCTTTTAAAATATATAAAGAATAGTTCCAAATTCTCCCCAAAACTAACAGATACAGATGTCTTAACCTTGAAACAAACCCATCTTAAGCATAAATTATGTGAAAAAATAGACAAAACCCCTCTGAAAGCCAAACAACATACTTTAGGTATATGAGTTATCAATGTAAAATATTTACAAACAAGTTATTTGCTGTATTTAAAATTATGTACATACAAAGGCCTATTTCCTATTCATGCAGGAAAGTAAGTTCCAATAGTAGAAAAAAAATAATAAAAAATAAAAATAATAATAAAAAAAGATGTAAAAAGTCATAGGATTTGGAAATTACATTCCATGTTTGGAAATTTGTATTCTAACATACAAGGATTCATTTTTTGTAATTAACTTTAACATCATTTGAATCCCAGTCTTCAAAGCTGACTCTTCAAAATCAAAATCCCGATTCAATTCAAATCTCTAAGCCCTCTGACTTGCAAGTAACTCATATGAATAACTTCATTAGTAGTAATACAATACTCAAGTGAGTATAGTTAGTCATGGCCAAGGCTGTGCAGGATTAGACCCCTTTCCTGATTATATTTACACAGAAACAGGTTGAGAATTTAACCTCTAGCTTCTCAAATGAATGCAGCTGCTTATTCAACAGCTATATTAGGCTGTCTGTTCTCCACATCCTCTGCGGTATACGTGAGAAAGGACTTCCCAGATACACAACTATAGCAAGGGCATGACAATGGGCTAAGACAAAGAACTGAATAACTCTTCCTTGTCCGAGAGGTAAGATCATTTTGTATTTACCATAAGCAGACAACTAGATGAGCTTTATGACCTCCTTTCGTACCATATAATTTTGTCCCATTACATTTTCTAACATCCCTGTAGCTGGAAACCTTAATACCTTTCACAACAGAGAATGCTGAATACAGTTTGGTCCACTGCGACAACTATGGGGCATGGAGAAAAGGTAGGGTTTAGGGAATTGAAACACAGGCGATAGAAACGTAACACGATGAATTCTCACACCTGAGGCTGAACTATGGAAAGATGAAAGGTCAAGAAGAGACAGGTACAGTACCAAGTTTTAAATTTCTTTAATTTCTTTACTTTTGAAACTGCAAGTACTCAAAAAACATGGAGAATTCATCTGATCACATGAAGCCAGCTCAGGTCTTACCTGGCATATTAACAAGCTCAGTATTAGCCTTTCCAGACACTGGCTGGCTGCCAAGCCACTGAGAGAGTGCTACACCTGTATTATCTGTGCTGTTCCATTACACAGGTGTACAGATAAAGAAGCCTAGTTTAGAACAACTTACTTCTAGAGATTGTGTTAACTTACTATGAAAGTGTCAGAGATAGAAGATTAAGTTACTCTAATTCAAAAATTGCATGATAGCATCCAGAGTCCCCAGAAACAGGAAAGGATTTTATGATGTTGGGTACAAAAACGCAAACGGGAAAAAAATAAGCTTTTTACTCAATACACTTTTATTCTACAATAAATTAAATCTCACTTCATAAACAAAATTAAGACACACATGATAACTGGGTAGCAATTCTTACAGCACTGAACTATGGCTTCATTAGGGTTAAAATTAACAAGTGCAGCAATAACCAACACATCATAACTAACAAGCTGTAAAAACCTAACCCCGATACAAAATTCTTCCTTTAACAAGCTCCAAATCTTTATTCAACTATTTCAAAATATGTTTAGAACAGCACAACCTACTGAAAAAATAACACAACAGCCTATGACATCTGTAGCCAAATCTAGGCAGTATGTAAAACAGAAAGCACATTAGTTTGTGTGGTAAGCAAGAAAACTGCTGCAAAACTCCTCTGAACAGCCAAAATTATATACATTCACTGAAGACCATACAGCTTCACAAGCATATGAAAGTT
The DNA here is from genome assembly GCF_023634155.1 of Falco peregrinus. Taxonomy (NCBI): domain Eukaryota; kingdom Metazoa; phylum Chordata; class Aves; order Falconiformes; family Falconidae; genus Falco; species Falco peregrinus. Next base: position 84,867,402 of record NC_073723.1, read on the forward strand.
CAGAACATACCCTTTTTACTGGCAGTGATGTAACAGAAGTAATTGGAGAAAGTACACTTTAACTGCAAAGAGACTGCTGTAGAAAACGCTGGTATGCTACCTTAGCCAATACAAGCTGCAACAGGTTTTGCAGAAAACGTCAGTATTACTACATCTCCCTTCTGGGCACTGCCTAAATACATTGGACTCAATAGGGTACAGTACAGAACTGAAAGAAAATACCCACTAAAAGTAGCACAAAAGCTAAATCAGTACTGTTGAATAACACCTCAATAAACTACAAAATGCCCACCAAAAGCTGTTAAAGTATGGATTTTCTTTAAAGCACTAAGCATTTCTTAGGATTTAACCTGGAAGGAAGGAGGGAGGGAACAGGTATTGGTATAAGGCTACTGTAAAAATAGTCAGATCATGTAGACAGGAACAGGCCACAATCCCACTTGTGTTGCATGAAATCCTCATCCTGCATTGTGACACCGGAATTTCCTCTAAATAACCTTTAAAAGAACATGAACCGTCTCTGACTTTAACAACCATCCATTTTCATGACAACCACTTCAGTACTGTAGAGATAACAATCAATGCACTATACCCTAAAATTCATTATTGCAACTATTAAATTGTATTTCTCCCTTAGCTCTAGAGAGAGACGAACAAACACCAGGAAATAACTTGCTGAATCTGAGGATTAACCCAAAGAACAGTCTCCTGCACACCGATCATGCATTCAAAATGTGTTGACTCTTCTCTGTGCCACTGAGATGAATCAGTCAAAGACAGCCAGCTTACTGCAGCAGCGTGAACAGTCACTTGGTTTCCTTTATTGGGAAGAACTGCCCTGATTTCCAGTCTATATATTTATATGCTACACACAGACTATGAGGTGATTAATTTTCCTGCTGAAGGCATAATTGGCTTGCCTGGCCTTATTTGATGTGACCTGAGGTCCAAGTCACATGGGGAGATGCAAAGTGTCTATGAATTAGTTCTGAATCCTCTGAAGGGAAGGTTCAGCCCTCACGAGATAGGAATCTTCACCATATTTAAGTGTGTAACATGTTTTTTATACCTTTTTTACTCTCCTCCAGGTATTCAAATCTGATACAAGCAACCGAAAGAAGAAGAAAAAAAAAAAAAAAAAGCACTCTACCACCCTGAAGGGACCTATACTGGCTCTCTTCATGTATATATACATGCAAACTGCCTGAAATATAGGTAAATGTTACTATTCCCAATTCTAAGAAATAGGAGGTGAAGGGATTATGAAGAGAATGGCGCAATCTTATAAAGGCTGACCAAAAGGATATGAAATCTAAATGTGAGGTTACCTTCACACTTTTGGATTATTAAATTAAAGAAAACTTCTTTCCATGTGTTGCTCTCCTGTAAATATTAAGGTCTGGTATAGTTTGAAAAGTAACAGCTTGGTCTCTAAAACCTGCTTAGAAAGTGAAATCTTTATGTAAAAATAGAGGATATTTATATATATATATAAAATACATATAAAATAGAGGATATCTCAAGGGGAAAAAAAGTAAATCTTACTAAAATCTTCCATTATCCCATTCCGTGTTAGCTAGTTTTCCCCTTCATGCATTAGTCCTGTTGGGTGATCTGTTATTTCAGCCCTTACCACTATCAGCTATCCTCAGTTTCTTGTTTTTTAAAGCATTAAAAGCTAAGTAACAAATTGGGGGAATTTTTAAGCCACACTATCCTCCCTCAAAATGTATTTTCCATGGTCTACATGCAAAGCATAAAATATAATTTGAGCAAAACTGTGCATTATCATCAAATTACTATAGAATCATCACAGAACCACAGAAAATTTGGCTGGAGGTCACCTAGTCTCATCTGTCACTAAAAATATGGTAATTTCCAACACCAGATCTTGATTTTTGTAGTTGACTGGAAAAGATCAAACTCACAGCCTTTCTGGTCACCTCTTCCATTACTACAGTATACTCTTCATAAAAAAGCTTTCCTGTGTCCAGTCTGAACTCCCCAAGCTGTGATTTATGGCTATTGCCCCTTGGTAAACTGTAACCCACTGCTTCAGAGAAGTTTTGTGTCATGATCTTTGTCACTCCTTTGAAGCTGTTGTGGGCTAACCTAAGATCACCCCCTTAGCCTCCTCTTCACCAGACCCTGCTCCCTAAAAAACCCAGCTCTCCAGCTATTCCAATCACATCATGAGGTCTAGCCCTCTGACCAGTTTAGTATCCCCCCCATTAGACTATTTCCAGTTTCTCAACATCCCCTCTGTACTCAAGGTTATGAAAATGACACACAGTTGTCCAAGAAGCAGCTTCACCAGCCTCAAGCAGGGGTGCTAACAGCTTCCTTCAGTCTGCTAGTCATGCTCCTTGTTCCTTCTAATGTAGCCCAGAACACGTCAGTTTTGTCTGCCCTGAAAGCACACCAATGGCTCATATTCAGCTTGACATTCTTAATATCAGCAGGACTTTGACTCAGCCAGGTGCTTCCCAGCCTGGACTGATGCATGGTGTTATTCCACTTCAGATGCAGAATTTCAGTCTGCTCTTTCTTAAATATATGAGTTTCCTGTTGGCTCAGTCCTCATTTGTTCAAGGTCTCAAGATGCTTTAAGACTGAAGCTCTCTTTGGCTTTCCAAGCACCACCCTAAATGAGTAACATTCACAGATTTGCTGAGGGTGCATTCTGTTCAATTCTGTCATCCAAGTCATTGCAGAATTGATACCATGAATACCAGAATCAACCCTTTAAGTATTCCATTTCTTACTGTCTGGTAACCGGTCAAGCTGTTGATTACTACGCTTTCAGCACTGTAGTCCAGCCAATTTTCAGTTCACTCAATACCCAGCCCATGTTTCTCTGCTTACCATCAACAACAGTGTGGGACATGGCATCAACAGTCTTAATAAAGTTAGTTATACCATATCTCATCCTAGAAGGCAATCAGATTAGCAAAACGCTAACTGCCCTTCAGAAATCTGCGTTGACCCTTCCTGTTTACCTTCTTGCCCTTCACATGTCTAGAAGCAAGTGCCGAGACAATATGTTCCATTATTATTCTGGGGAGTGACCTTAACTTGACACAGCCTGTAGATTCCTGGACCATTCTCCTTTTCTTTCATAAAGACTAGTATAAGGTTAGCTCCCTTCTAGTTCTCAGGACTTTCCTCAATTACTATGTTTTTCTTGGACAATCCTTGCAATCCTATCACCCGAACGAGCTCTCTTCAGTCTTGGCAAAGAACCCCAAGACACAGAATACATCCACTTCCCTTAAGCAGCCCTTAACCTGTGGCTCCTCCATGTTACTGTTCCTTGTCTTGCAACAGCTAAAAAACCATGGGAAATTTCTTCCTTTCCTGTCTTGTCCACCATTAGATTGCATCCAGCATTCATCCATGGACCCACATGTCCCTGAGTTCCCTTACGGTATTACTTGAAGAATCCTTTCATGTTACTTTATGTCCCTGAGTTCAGCTCAAATACGCTTTGGCCTTCCTGATTTCAATTTGTCTTTTCCAAATATAATGAAAGAGAAATTAAAGTTACCATATAAAGCTGCAGCACAATTACATTCAACTTCTAGATCAGAACATACATAAGGTTAGAAATCAAATTATATTATGGCACTGCATGTTGAAACTTTGATCCAGCAGGGAATGCAGATGACAAATTTCTGAAAAGTCTCAGGAAGCTTTGCAGAAAAAGAAACAGAAACATGAGGTTTTCCCTACTATAAAATAACTAATATGCCATAATAAAGAATAGAGATGCTGCTGATCTTTTCAATTCACTTATTAAAGTGAACGGAATTGAAGTAAGCTTTTTTGTACTATGCTTTTCAGTAATGAATAGAAACATTTTAAAATTTGCACGGTATTGTATTATCTAAACCAATTAATCTTGAACTCCAGGGGAAAAAGGCAGTATTAGACCACAACTTCAAAGGACACATTGACTCCATAATTTGATTACTCTTTCAAGAACGCACTGAGAAAACAAACGCTAACAATAAACACACTCAACTAGGAAGACCGTCAAAAATACTCAAATTAAAATCAGCATTATTTTAAGTAACTTGTGCATCTTTGTCAATGTTAATACAATCCTTTTCAATGTTAACCTGAAGATTCACACTTTCCTTTAGTCAGTTCACTCATCTGTCACTTACCACAACCACTGATAAAAGGAAGAACCTCTATGCCTGTTTCTCCCTTTTCAAGTAGTGCTGATTATTAATGCAGATTAGGGATCAAAAAAAACCAACTGAAAAAACATTGTTTGACAAAATAGAAATCTTCACAAATATCTAAAATACTGAACAGAAGAGCTTCAAATTTATATGCTTTCATTAAAAGACTTTATTTCTCTGTATGCATAAATGTGCACTGCTATACTAAAAGGAGCCATTGACTGCATTCATACAGGCATGAACTATGCAAAAAGTGCAGGTACAGCAATAATGCCCATGTATATCAGCGGCGCAAGGTTCATGAAACAACAACTGGGTGTTTGTTTTTTTAAAAAATAGTCTACCAAATGAACCAGAAAAACATTAACACCTATTATCTATCATACGACATCTTCACACCAGGGAAGGCCTGCAATGACAAGGAGTATATGCTATTAAAACAACTAACACTGAAAAAATTAACAGGTCAAACATTCAGATGCATGTTAGACCCACAGAAAACTTGCATAATTTTCCCCTTTAATAGTTGGCCTTATAAAAGACATCAACTATGCATGTAAATCTTGCATTGTAAGTACAGACTAACAGCCTACCTTGTTAAATAAAAGTCAAGAAAAAATCATCAAGGGACGCTATATACCATTCAAAATTACAGTAAGAAACCATTAAGTAGCTCTCTGCATGACAGATAAACTGAGAGGGAGTAGATACAGTTGTCAACACAAGAAAATCCAAAGCTACACTGCATGTGGTGGGGAAAACTGAGAAGAGTAAGATTCACGAGTCTCATCAAAGATGAAAAGGGGAGGGAACACACTGTTTTCCGTTCAGACTAATCTGATCACAACCAGACAGATTTCTTTCAATCCTTTTCTTTCCAATGCATAAAGAAAACACAACTAGACATGGTCTTTGCAACCAAAGTGCAGTAAAACTACCTGACAGCAGCAGTGCTTGCTCTCTCTTACACAGAAACAATCTAGCAAGGTTTTAAGTACTGGACTATTTATCGTGTCAAATTAGGGAATACAGCTGCGTATTGTCCACATACCACTGCTGCAGGAAACTCTTTTATTTGTATATGTATTTTTACACCTTTGTGGAATAAACTGTAGTTCACTTCCTAAAATTAAATAAAAAGCACTTAGTGGCCATACCAGCCTTTAAATATTCACCTATTACTAAAGAAATAAGTATATTTACTTGAGTCATTAGCTTAGTTCTTCTGCATTTAGGCAGGCGTTACTGTGGCATATGCTATCAATGAATTTATATTTCTGTGTCTGACAGCAAATGTGGCATGTAAAAGTACAGCACCAGTAGCAACGCTGATTCAGTCTCAGCAAACAGGCATTGTGACAAACCTCAGTTTGAGTGGCTATCAAATTTATTATGGACAACTGTCCATTTTCTACAGTCCATCATCCAGGCTCAGCATGAAAAACCTCTAAAGGAGATGCTGCTGCTGCATACGAGCTGTGGGATGCTTACAAATCTTTATAGACCGCAGTGAGAAGTCACTGTTACGTGCACTTTTTACAATGCTTTTCAGTCCCAATATGCATCTCGCTGGTACATCCAGTCCTACTTTCAGCAACAGAGGCGCTTACCTAGTGTTATACCTGGTTTTGTAATACATTTGTTGTGCAAACAGGAAGGGCACAGGATGACACTACACTGTTAATTTAATCTCAATAATTTATTCACCATTTAAATAAGGTTTTAAAGCCGACTAGAAACTGTGAAAGCAGGCACAAAATGTTGGTTATTTTACAGGTGCAGCAGCATACATAGTGATCAAAGGTTTCAGAAAGGTGCCAATGTACACGTTGCCACCGGAACTGCACCTAACTCCCTTTTTGTAGCTGTACAGGAAACACAGCCTACCATAGGTTTTTCCATGCCTGAAAACCTTTAGCCAGTACAGCATCTTGGAGCTGTACCAGAAGGCTGCCTGTCACTGTGGCAAGAATGCATACTGTTTGGTTGGTCCCTGCCACAATTTGTGGTAAACTAGCAAACAAAACCCTAATCCAAAGAATCATCTATTTTCACAGCACAGGTACCTGAAAACATATAGTAAGAGGAACAATATCATCTATTTTCCGTGACCTGAACAAACAGAACAGCATAAACTGTGTTGGAACAGGTATTCATGCAAAATGAATGCTTTTTGAAAATGCACTGCTTTTTGAAATAAAAATAAAGTTTAAAAAAATTAAAAAAAAAAAAAAGGTAGTTTAAAGGGTCCATTTTCCTCTCCAGACAAAATTAATAATCCTATGTTAATTCGGAATTATTCCATTCTGGAATGTCAAAGTTCTGAAGATAACAATTCATGAAAAATTATTATGCTACCGATTGACAGAAGTATGCAGTAAATCTTCCATTTCATTGAACCTAGTACAAAACTGAGAATTTTCAAGTGAATCTGCTGACTTACTATAAAGAATCAAGCCTATTTATAGTATCAGATGCACTTACTCTCAAGTGCTCTGTCAACAAAAGCTTCAAATAATGACCTAGATAGACAATGCAGCAGACAAGGAGGGGTGTAACTACATACAAGAAAGACAGAATGAAAGGGAGTGGGGGCTGGAATCCTCAACTGCTTTGGAAAAAAGAAAATAGTTTTTTCAGGGATACCAGTTGTAAGACTGAAGCACAGATGTACTTCAGTAAATAGCACTAAAAATATAAACAGTATTTTACCATGATGTGTTGCCATGCTGAAGACAGGGGGAAAAAAAAAAAAAACCCAAAACCCAAACATTTACCAGTTTCAAGGCAGCATACAGTACAATTCTTAAATATACATATTTACATCCAGACTCAGAAGACCGTGAAACACATAGAAGTGAACAGATAATTTTTTTTTCCATTCGGCTTTAATTTTTTTTTCACTGAAAATATTGCTGAAAAATGCTTAGCAATGTGAACATAAATGAAAAGACTTCCTAGATGAAGAGGCTAGTAATGCTATACAAAAGTCTTGATTTAAACTTTAATTACACAGTCAAGCATATAATTGCACTGTGTTACTGTTGGGATAGATGGATAATCATGACCATGGGATAACACTGCAACATGAATTACAGGTTAGAGTGACAGAGGATCACACTAACCAGCAAAACGTCATTCCAGATTAATCAGATCATTATATTGGAGGGTGCTAGATACCCAAGGAAGGAAAGCTCAACACAGACAGGCACTAGTTGTGCCTAAGAGATGGGACTGTCTGAAAAATATAAAGAATAATGCTTTATGAGAACTCAAGGAAAAAAAAGTGGCAACTGAGGGAACAGAGATGGAATTTGAGTACAGCTCACATTTTGAAACAACTAAGGAGACAGACTACAAGCAGCTATTTGCTATATGACGATCCAGACTGAAGAAATAGAGTGAATACTAATAGAAACAGAAATATTACTTTGTATGCTGTCAAGTAGAAAACCAGTGAGGGTTTTTCACTTACAAAAGCTGGTGTTACAAGTTATCATCACCCAAAAAGGTAAATTTCTGCACATGAGAAAACAAGATTTCATACCACATGATGTAAAATAAAGGGACAAAGGGCTGATTAAAGATACCCCCAACTCACCCTACCCCCCAACACATGCACTTACACACCCACAATGAAGAAATGCTCTGAAAAGAAAGAGGCTACATGACCTGAAGGCTCAGGGGAGAATAATGACATGATTGATCACAACTGTTGAAAAGGAAGCCAAACTCTTCTCAATGCCAAAGAAAACCCAAGGGTGCCTTTGTTTTAGAGAAACTGACTATATCAGCAAAGTATTTCAACCGTTTGCATAACTATCTGTCCCTGAATGAAAGGAATGCAGACCCAGAGCAAAAAAACCCAACTAGTTTTAGGGGTGCTACTGGTTAAAATAACGTAACTTCTATACGTATTGGATCTGCTTATAATTGTGATCCTGTAAGTCTAATCAAGAGTATTTTTCACTCATGTAACTGTAATAGGTATTTAGCTTATTGGTTTATGCTTTTCTGCAGTGCCCAGTCATTCCCTCAGCGAGTGGCTTTGCCTGCTGTGATTCCACGTACATTACTGACTGAAGAAGCCGCAATGCAACAGCAGACTCCAGGCAAGTGGGCTGAGCTGAGGTACACCTCCTGGGAGAGGAGCCTCACTCCACAGCAGTTGCTAACCTCCACCTCCAGGCACACTGGACAGGTTACTCTATTGGACTCAGAAAGTGATGGAGGAAGGAATGTGTTCCCCATCGTGGAGGTTGCTGGATAGCTTCATATTAATTATATGAAGCACTTAATGAACCCAGTAATGGCTCAGCTTTGTACCAAGTCTGCAAGACCTCAGGACTAAGCCCCGCCAGGCTTTCTCTGTCTGAACTTTTTGATCTACATGCAGTTTTGTTTTACTTGGTTAAGCTGTAGCAGCAATTTTGTAATTGAGTAGGTGCCTATGGCTAATTTCTTATGACTACAGTTTATATAGATAGAAGTATCAAGCAGTCATTCTGTGTAGAGTGAGGTATTTAATGCCACTAACAGGATGAGCTACAGGCTTGTCATGAGAGCAGTGGCCTTCAGAAGTAAAGGCAGAGCAGTACAAAAGCAGGGCAGTACATGTGTGAAGCAAGAAGAGATGGGCCATCACTGGAGACCCCACAGCTATGAACAACTCAGCCAGATCAGCATGGGGAGTGTGCATGTGGTTAAGCCCAATATAAAAAATCAAACAACAAACAGAAGAGCTCTTAAGAGAGCTGTGGGCTTCAGCTTACTTCAACAAACACACTCCTTTCTGGTGACCGGGGGATGCTCAGTGTCATGATGGTGGGCATATTCTAGATAATGAGATTCACATTTATATTGTCAATCATATACTGCAATTGGTATACTCAACTAACTGTAATTTCTAATTAAATTGTGATTTGAGTGCATTGTTGTGTTACTGAGCTAAATCAAAATCCCTTGTAACTGCAAGCAACGTCAAATTAATTAAACTTCGTACTGTATATTAAGTCCTTCACATGTGCAATATCTAGAAGAACACGGTCAAAGAGTATTGCATTATGACAGGGTCTCAAGAGCAGAAAAAGGTAACATTATAGAAACAATTTCAAAATTTAGGCTGCTATCATCTCACCATATCTACCCCTTAAATAAAAAAAAATCCCAAGTTTCTCATTAGAGGCAACTATAGAATAAGTTTGTGTCACCAGAAATTTCACAGATAAATACTTCATTTTCACCACAAAGGAGGAAAAAAGGAGAAGTTCATGCTACACATTGCTAAAATCAATTTATTGTGTAATTCTAAACTGGTTTAGTGTTATCATAATTACATAACTCACAGCCAAAGTCAAGCTTATTTGGGTAGTAATGTACCTTAATTAAGTTTAAACTTAGCTTAGCATTTGCTGGGTTCTACTTTTCTTATTTGGGGTAAACAGAATTGTAACAGATTTTATTAAAGCGTAACATGCAGAGCGTTCAACTACCCATTAAGTAGCTTTTTCTAGAAATAGAAAAGAATTGACTTACTCACAGAAAGATACAGTTCCGTTCAGTAGCAAACGCATCAGTAGTAGAAAATGCCATCATGTGAGAAAACACACAGAAACAGATAGGAAAACATAATAGAAGCATTCAGTTTTTCAAACTGACATAAAAGGAACAAAAATGGCTAAAACAAGGACAAAAATTAAATATCCTGCAAAAATCCCTTTCAAAACTCAACTTTTAAGAGCAAGCTGCATGGGAAGTACTGTCAAGACAAGTTAAAGGAGAAGGGTCACTGTGGAATCTGGAGATTGCTCTTACTGTTATTCCTTCATTTCCAGAGAAGACAGAAGAAATAAAAACAATTACTAACTGAAGAGTTCACAGTTTAGTCTTCTAACAGCACTTTCTTTTCTCTGCAGAAGTATGATGGTTTTGAAAGCCATGGGCCTCACCGCCTCATATATTTTCTATGCAAATAAAAATTACTATTGATGGATATTGCTTAATTCAAACATAGAAATAGAAAAATACTGAAAACGTAAGATTGCTAAATCTCATAAAGTGTACAGAAACATGATTTGTGACTTCCTTTTAGACAAGTAGGGCAGAGCTGGGGGAGACACACGCAAAATCTCTGCTCCCCTGTGCATTTAAAAAGGGATGTTATGTTGACCTCTGAATCATTCCAAATGCCACAAAAAAGTTGCCTAAACCCATGGCATGAACTGTATTTTTACAGCAGCAGTGCTGAAAAGCCCAGTCCTTGAAAACTAACTGGCAAATGGATCCACCAAAACCCAAAACAACACACTCAACCTTCCATAACACAAAGCTGCCACCTTCCCTTTTTGGATGGTTATTTTCAACTCAGCATCCCAGCAGCATTCCCCATGTGGCTGCCTAAGTCCACATTTGTCAGTACAACAGAGGGGAGCTGTCTCGGTACAGGAAAAAGCACATCTTGACCAGCCACTTCAAACTCTTTTAAGTTAATTTAGATCTCCATCTCAAGTGACTTTAAGGGGAGATCAAGAATCTATTCCACTATGCTGGTTAAAAGATGTGGGTTGAGGTGTAAAAATATTTTACATTTTAAAAAGCCCTAGTGAACAAGACCAGAGAAAAAGAAATCAACAATGTTAAAATGTTACAATTGTAAAATGTTAAAATGCTATAATTTTAATCTACTAAAATTTAAATTCAATTGAACTTGAGATCAGTATTACTACCTTCTTAGGGTACCTTTATTCCAAGTTTCAAATTCTTCCACTACTGGCAAAAAATCCAAGAAGGCAAAAGTGCTTGTGGATCAGCAAAAGTGTGTTCATATATTGGCTGCATGATAAGAAAGGATATTTTGCCTTTCTTTGTGATGGCCTTAAATTAGCATCAGATTGGGCTGTCACTAAGTGACATTCTACTCAGCTTCTCTGAAATTCTTGGCTTTGAACAACTAATTTTTCAACATTATTTTAAGTCAAAATAGCATCATATTTAACTCTAATTTTAATCTGATAATTGTTATTTTCTTCCCTCTCTGCAAAGATGGTTTTGCTGGGAGGATATTTTCACTCAATACTCTTTTATCAGACTAAATGGTCACATAAACCTTTCCACTCGCAGCTCACTTCAAACAATCCCATAACTACATAGTTTGGATTACCACCACATTCTCTTATCAGTGAAGTAATTTTTAGTTTCTCCATACTGCATCAACTATGGTTATGCATATTTCACATGGCTTACAGGATACAGGGTTCTGAATATGAATCACTTTTCCAGGTCTTCATTCTTGTCAGCTGCCATTTACTGAGGAGCACAACATGAATACATTCACGACTGCTGCACAGAGCTGGGTGAAACCAGTCCCAACTATATCAAGGATGCTATAGAGCAGAATGCATAGTAATTACACTACATGATTTCCTTCTCCACCAACCTCTGCCATGACGCTCTTCAAAACTTCTCCACAGAACTCCCCATTTGCAGTAGTAGAAGCATACATCTCAAAAACAACCCCCATCAACTGGAGGACGTACCTGGGAAGCACTACCTGTACTCACAAAGCTTCGTATTTCAATAGTATGTCGGTCCATCCAGCAACTTTTAAGTATGGCATCCACTGTACAGACTGTACTACTCAATACGTATCATACAGGTAAGTCTAGTTCTTATCTAAAATCAATATATTAATGAAAATAAAAGATGGCAAAAAGGAAGAGGAATATCTCCCGGGAATACTTTAAAAACTTAAGTGGAAACAAGGGAGTCCTGTAACTAAGGAAGTGAATATATTGACATGGTACTTAGATGATGAAAGAAAGAGATATTGATTTAATATAATTAGCATGGTTCTGAAATACAGCTGGTAAAGCTTTTACAGGCAAAGATAGAGCCTGATGTTTGAAGGGAAGCAAAACATGAATGTATCATAACTGAACCTATTTAGAAAAGCTACAGAATACTTAGGGTTACTAATTACTGGTTCCTGTAAGGCAAGAATGAGATTTTACTTTGGTGAATATCACATATTACAATATGGGATGCATTATATTAGGAAACACAGCTGCAAAAGTCATTCCGTGGTCAGACTTGGGGTCTAATACCTGGATAACTGTATGAAATGTGACAACCTGCTAGTCAGACTAGATGATTCCACAAGTTTCTTCTGGCCTTAAAAAATAGTCGGAATTGAAACACCCATATAGATAGTGACTTTGTTCTAAGACTTCAATCATGAGATAAAGACATGGGAAAAGTAATCTAGCACAGCCAAGAAAAGAAATTAAATCTTTCAACTTCTACAGCCATTTCTATCTGCAGTTTTACTTACATATACATATATAAGATGTGCATGATACATGTAACAGTTTCCAAAGAGTACCAACACCTAACATACAAGTTCACTTAAGTCATGTATATTTTCCTTATTTAATACTGATGTACAATACAATGCTGAGTCATTATTACCCTGTATGTGTTTTTAAGTCTAATTTTAACCATAATTTCTTGACAAACTAGTAGCTTTCTAATGGGAAAATTGGTGAATATTTAAAAGTAACAAGTCTTAAAAAGCTGGGATGTTTTTAACTCTGAAGATGACACTTCTATTCTTGTTTTAGCAAAAAAAACCACACCAAAAAAACCCCAGAAAACAAAACAAAGAAACAAAAAAAAAAAACAAAACCAAAAATTGTTATCAGCAACTATCTCAAAGCCAAAGACTTCTGTTTTCTCTGCAATCAGAACTATGAGTTAAAGAACCTATTAATTAGTCACTTATTTAAACAGCGTGAGAAATATTCCATAAGTCTTAGAGCCTAAGCTTTTTTTTCTGGAGAGAGGGGGTAAATGAAGACAGGCATCTGGAAACAAGTATCTTTATTTGAAATAAGTAGATTTAAAAAGGATTCAAAAGAAATATTAAACATTATGCAACTTGGTCTTTGCATATGTTTTCTGAAAGGGAAAGGATATTGTAAAAGGCTACTGAAAGGCTTTTGAAAAACAGGCTACTACTAAGATGGCAAAGGGAACTAGAGTCACAAAGAAACTAAAACAAATATCTGTTTTTTCTGAGTTGAATATAATTGTCGGTGCTTCAAGATGGAACTCACTCTTAGGAAATTATTTTTTCTTACATTCTCCAAGTGTTTTTATTAAACAAATCTGACACAACAAGCTTCTGCTAGGTCACTGTCACATTCCTTCTCAGCTTCCAAGGGAGAAGTTTCTGTATGCCAGGAACTGAAGTACACATATGAGTATGTATGAACCACATCTATCTGCAGACTTCCACGAAAAGCGTCAGCTTTAATACTTATTTACTCAAAAGGTCCTCCAGGAGCTATTTCTACCTTCAAAATGTCATTAGTAATAGCTCTTTTCCCAGGAATTTTTTAACACCAAGTGGGGTCAGAAGTGTCTTGCACGTGTGGAAATCCCCACTGAGAAACATACCGTGCTTTTTGCAGAGGAAATAGTTGTATCTATCACATATGTTCTCACAAATCATAGTCCTGATCTCTCACTTTGTTGAAGATTTTTTCCCGTATTTACACATACAAAAGCATATAACAAATCAAAACCAGAAATGGCATTAGGTTTTCCAAAACCTATGAAGCATGTGTTTGCCAGTATATCGTAAGGAAGAAAAGATCCTCTTCATACAGACATTTTATCACGTTTTGTTCAGCACAGACAACTGAAACTATTTGTCTGATAGTTTAACATTGCTTGATAGTTTCTCTTTGAAGAACTTGATTCTGATTGTCTAAAAACAAACAAACAGCACACACACACCCACCCCAACAATTTCTGTGAAAGTGAAAGCTATTAACCATTCTTCCTCTTCATGAGGACAGCTTGAACATACCTAAGCCAAAGCTCACTGCCTGGCATCTCACGATCTATTAGACATACACTGTACAATTCTGACATTCCCTTCAGCACTGCCTGCTGACCTTAAGAAAGTTTGCAGCAAGGGAAAAAATATGGTTTCATATTCTTTAACCATCAGATCTTCTCAATTGCATCTTAGAAGTCTGAAACCCAAAAGTGATTCAGCACACTTGTCCATAGGTAAAACACAAATTAAATGGCTTATAAATTAAAGCAAGGAGTTTAGGATTGGAGTTTCCTAAAATCAGCCTATCTCCTCAACAACAAAATACAGACTTCCTATTTTGACAGAAGTCCTCACCTCGAAAAGCACATGGCTAAATCATCTGATCCAGTTATTACCAGCATGAATGTCACTTTACATTTGACATATCAAGCACAATTTTTTCGACCCAATAAATTTTCTCAACCCAATAAATCTGTTCCTCAAAATGGCACAGCATAGGGATATGTGTTCTTCAAACTAAGCACAACAAACCTTCAGATTTTCTGAAAAAAATGTTTCACATAGGAAAATTAAGTAGAGCAAATAAATACAACATCTCTAACTTCTCTGTGTCTTTCATGTATCCTGCCTTCTTCACAGACTGCAAACACCTATCACAGACATCAATATCATAAATTCCACCACTTAATCTGTTGCAGTCACTCAAGGACACTATTCCAGTTATTTCATGAGAAGTAAAACATGAAGTTGCCACAAGTGTTCCAAGAGAATTAAAAAAGGGAACTTTATTTAAAGTTAAGCATCAGCACAGGTGAAGAAAATGTAACATATTTAATTCATCAAAACATACCTTAATTATGAACTCAATAATCTTTTCCTTAGTTAGTAGTACTTTTGAATAATTGTCTGTGTTCGTATTTCCGAAACTCTAAGTATATTTTGGTCTACAGTCAAAGGGCACACAAAGCAACATCACATACCAGGCAGTAAAGTAATTAGTACTTTCTTCTAAAAAAGCAGAGGACTACCCATCTGAACAGTTAGAAATTTACTTCATTTACTCCCCTAATGCAGAATCAGTGTAGTGCATTTCATCTGCCTGAAGCACAGGATGGTGGCAATACCTAGAATTCTTCCAACAGAACATTAAATAATGGAATTCTGTCAAAATACAAAATACTGTGGGGAACAGAAAAATCCCAAAAGTAGGTTTGGAGGGGTTTTGTGGGTTTTTTTTTTGTTTTGGGGGGGGTTTTGGTGGGTTTTTTGGGTTTTTGTGTGTGTGTGTGTGTGTGTTTTTTCTTTCTTTCAAATCTTTACTAGAAAATAAGTAAAAGAATATTGGAGTTACATGGTTTTCCCAGTAGTGACTGCGGCTGAACATAAATGTGTGCCATTAAGCCAAATTTACTGAAGTCACCATACAGTCTGAGGAACGCATTCAGATTAAAAAAAAAACAAAACAAAACAGTCTCATTTTTTATCTTAGTACAGTTTTCCAGCTTCAAGACAAGCTTCAAGCTGACTAGAGATCACCTATCAAGAAAGAAGTTTACTTAACAGGATACCTGTGAAATTTTGGTACCTTAAACCACAATATTTAAAGAGATTATCTTCTCTAGTCAGCAGTACCTTACGTTATCTGGCTAGGCTGTTCTTGGTAATAAGGGAATGCAGAACTCCTTTGTTACAGGTTCCTTTTCGCTGTAGTTCACAGGAATCAGAAATGACTTTGCTAATACTTTACCACTTAAGATCCTTTTCATCTAGTGCATTCAGCACTGATCCCCTCTAGTACTCAATTCACTGATTTACAGGGGTGGGAGGTTCAGTTGCAAACTACATAACCAGATATGAATTAGTAATATCTTTACAAAACCCAACAACAGAGAACACTATTCAGTATCGTGTTTCAGATTCTAACAGGCAGAGCAGCGTATCTTCTACCTCTGTAATTTCCCTGCACACTTTTTCAACATCAGAAGTCAAAAGCTAAGGCAGGTATTTTTCTTCACAATAGTACAGTAACACAGGCTAAAACACTGGTACATGCCCAAGTAATAAGACTGTCCTGGAAGAGAAACAAACACCTAAACCATGGCTAAATCAAATACAACAACATGCCATAAATCTTAAGACAAAACTCCATGTTACAACTTTTCTTTCTTGCACTCCTCTTAAGAACCAGAAAATAGGACAAACCTTCAACACCAAAATAGAGAACTGGTACATTTCAAGAAGAAAAAATGAAGAGCAAGGTCATAATTTTTATAAAAGCCCAATGATTCAACAGCTATTACTCCAATGGTGTTAGATATCATAAGATAAATTAATGTATAATTTTAATAAAAAAGCACTGAATGTCTTAGGCATGGAAAGATCACTATAATTGGAGAAATAATTTAGACACATTCAGCAAGGAGAAAGCAGACTAAAAGCAGCTATTTTTTGACGTCTCTCTTTGGAATACCTGCTGCTGCTGGTGAGCCAAACAGCGTAACAATGAAAACCAGTTGTTTGCATGAACTGCAATATTAACCATCTCCTGTTGTACAAACAGGCACTAAGCAAAAATTTAGATACTTGGTCCACAAAAATTTACATTAAGATGTCCAAACCTGACTTGTTAGAATTGAGCAGAGTATCACACTAAAGATCTTTCTTTCAAAAATTTCTAATACCTTTGGTTTTAATCATCCAAGGCTTATAGTCTCTGTCCCTACCCAATTTTGCCCTAAAAGAATCAAGTTTTATACAAAAAAAAAATGTATATGTTAAATTTTAATTTTCTTTTAAATCCTTTTAACTAAAAAGTCTAGGATAACATCTTATCTACAACTATTAATTTGTCTATAGTTCTTATATGCCATGCCTATGTGCTATAACTCCACGTGCAAATTGACAACAAGGAGAGATGCCTGAAAACCCCCATTCACAGCACAGAGTGAAAGTGGAGAATAAAATGAACAATTTGATTAAATTATGTTAAATTTATTTTAGGACAGAACACAGAAGTATACTGACATGAAGAAATATTTACAATTCTTTGCAATATGCATCTATGAACAAAATGATTCAGATACCAGCTATGAAACCTTTCTGAAAAAAAGAACTAAATCATATTACTGTTTTCTAGCCTGCAGATGCAGCGCTTGCATACCTGTTCTTTAACTGAAGCTAGAATGGCAGAGGTTGTCTCAGTTTCAGAGCCATCGCCATTGGATGTGTTCAACACGGGACTAAGGGAACTTGTCTTGTCAGAAGACGAGGGCTGGTCTGGAACAGGCATATTTTCTGCAGTATTGGAAAAACAAAAGAGTGATTTTGTTATTAGAAACCTGATACTTATCAGACATCATATGCATGTAAGAATAAAAATACTAATGTTAAGGAAAAAATTGTAGAACATGCTTCTGTTCAATAATATAGAATTACTGTATCACTTATTTAAAACTAAAACTAGTTCTAATTTAATTATAAAAGAAAATATTAAATGATCTCCCAGAGTTACTCCAAAATATTCACCACAGTACATTTAGAGAGGATTCATATAATTTACAGCTGTGATTTTTGTATACTACTCCAGTGGTAGCATCCAACATGAAATTACAATGTCATGAAAGTAATGAATCATGAAATGCTTTGCAAACAGAAAATGAACAAATGATACATGAGAGAAACATAAAACATCTAATGTTGACTTTCTAACGTGTGATTATTTAGTATGTACTATATTGTAAGCCTAGGTAATTAAATTGAACTTTCATCCAGTCTAGAAGGTGATTTTGAAAACATTTTATCAGAGTATTTTTGAGAAAAACAGTACAGAAGTTAAGTCATTTTTAGAGATCTGTTAAAAAAAAAAAAGGATTCTTAGCACTTAAAGGCATTTCTAGTATTCTTTTTTAGAGAGCAAAACAGCGGTGAGACTGGAAAGATTTATCTTTCTGACAGCTGAGCTACAGTGTACCATCTCTTTTTAAATGTCACCATAGGTACAGCTCTGCAGGCAAGTTGTGCCACATTCCAGAAGAAAGGGAGCGGAGAGGCAGCTTGCATAGTTATGTGCAGGCGAGTTATGAATTAGGATAAGAACACATTTAGGTGGGTGCTGGCCAGAATTACTCTGTGTAACTGAACTGGCCCACAGGCTGGCAGCTGGACAGGCCTCCTGAAGAGCAACGGGGATATTCAGAGGGATATCATCAGAGGGATCCTACATGCACAGCACTTGCCATTCACATCAATGGCAGAACGCCTGCCTTGGCTCTATTCTACTTTTCAAAGCACAGATCTTATAAAATACAGCTTCTTCTTGCAGAAATAAGAAGCCCGAAGCGTTGAAAAGGGAACTTGGTAAAAGGAAATATAAAATTCAATACCCACAGCAAGCATGCCTGCACCAGTCTGCCATGGAAATTAGGGCTCTAAAAGAAGGGGAGATGACATTCTATAATGCTTTGGCTCTGAAGCCACAGTGCTGCCCAAGAACACTCATTCAGCCCAGCTGGGTAGCCTGTGCCAAAAGCTTTCTGAAACTGAGGACACTGGCATACGTAAGACAAAACCACAAAAATACAGATTATTCATTAAAAAGTCAATTATTTCTCATAAGAGAAATCTCCCTACATCTCAGGCTAGATTAGTTTATATACTAAATAATGAGATTACATATAATTTTAATTAATGAAGCTACATCTTTTCATATGGCTCACTTTTTGTAAGTAAATCACTGGAAGTGGCAAATACCAAAACTTTTGCTCCAGTAATGTCCTTGCTCCAGTCACGTACACTATTTGAAGTTAAACTTTAAAAACTCAGATGATATACCTGTCTTCCTCTACCACAAGTACACTGTACAAAACTTCTCTATGAGTACAATACCTCAATCTAAAAGGACTTCTGAATTGTATTTTCTAATTTTCTGCAACAAAGGAACCAGCTTAACAAGTTACCTAGTTTGTGGCATACAATTAAAGTTGCTACTCTCTTGTAAAGTACCACAGAAAAGACATGTACACACATACATAAACATGCTTATTCTATTACCTTACTTTCAAACAATCTAATTATTTTTCTCTTTACTAAATTATTAACTCCAGTATCACAATAGAAAGCAAAGTAATTTCTTTTTTTGTATTGCAATTTACCTGCAAAAATACAAACGGCCTAACAGTTAATTTTGTAGAGCTATATTTGCAGAAAACATCGAAGTGCAACAATCCCTGCTATCAACTCCATAGCTTATGAAATCCAGCTGAAATTTGTGCACAGGAACGAGAAAGACCACAGATTCAGGAATATGGGTAAGGACACACGAAGCAGTCCTACCATGCTTACAGACACTCTGGGAGGTGGAGAGCCGTACTTCCCAGTCGGGCTGGCTCACCAGGGACACACGTGGAACTACAACTGCACTGGGATAGGAAGAAATACCACAGTTGTGAATGAGATGCCTGCTAAGCAATTTCAGACACACTGGCTGAAAGTAGCTCCCCTGCTGCAGGATCGCTTTATCTGCAGTTGCAAAGAAGCCTCCTGGAAAAAGCCCCTTTGCCTGCTTAGCTCACCCTCATACTCCTCCAGGGCTGCCTGACCCTGGCAGGGAGACTCTACTGAATCAGCTGTTTCATAAATACTAGTCCAAGGAGGTAAACCCCAGCAAACTAAACAAGACTATGAGTCAAGAACTTGGTCTTGCTCCCAGCTCTGCGAGTAACTGTCATTTGACATCCATTTAAATTTTCCTCTTCACCTGACAAATTAAGATGACTTACCTGCTCACCCCATCCCCAGCACCCTACCACAGAACACAGTTACTGGGCCTGACTGGGAAGACACAAATGCCACCTGGAATGCCTCTTGCTGCAATCCAGGAGACCCTCATTTCCATAGTGCACCTTGCTGTATCAGGTAAAATCAGCAGGGGTTTGATAAGTGTGCATGTCTGGGAGTGGGGTTGCTGCAGAGCTCACCTGTGTTGGAGGACCTCAAGTCTAACATGTAATGAGAAGATGGGACACCAGGATGGGTCCAGATGCCTTCTCTGCATGTTCATTTAATTGGCTATCTTATTTATTTCTGAATACCAAAATCAGTAATTTAAAGCTTACATTAATTGACAACGTATCTTAGTAAGTGAAATTCTCAGGCTCAAATACTAGTTTTGGCCTGTGACTAAGAACAAATCCAAATGAGGCCCACCGAAGCATGGTGGTTTTCTGTTCCGATTAGGTTTTCAGGAAGATGGGGGAAATGAGCCTGCCTGAGTTGCTGGAAAAAAAAATTATCTGCTACACAAAATGCTTGCCCTAGCACAAACACTCCAAAATATTTAAAGTGTATTTGAAAGGGACAGCAAGGCCACATGGTCAATGGGGAAGCTGCTTTATGATCGAAACTAAGCTACTGTTAAGACACCACCAATTTCTGTGTGTTCAAAACCATTACATCGCTGCCATACAGGCAGCAACTGCCTTTTGTTATTCTGAACTTCTCTGGGGACTGTATTCAACTTCATCAAATTTTAATTTTTAGGCTCTAAGTTTTTGTAAACTTTGTTTCCACCAAAGAACACCTCAAAAACTGCTTTAGTAATCTAGAATTTTGCAAGCATCAGTTTACATGAAAAAAAAAATCATCAGATTACACAACCAAGTGCTGCAATAAACTGCACTTTTGTCAAATAGGCTCAAAATCTGAACAGAAAAGTAGCTAGTATTCTACAACCACCACATGTTTCCAGGATTTGGGTTTTTCTAAAAAATACATATCTTAAAAGGGGGCTGGGGGGAGAGGTAAAAAAAGGCACATTGCATATCCTCTTCATCTAGAAACAGAGAAATCACAAGGAATGTCTCTGACTTTAAAAGTAATGTTTTGTGCATCTATATGTTATGTATACATTATTTTATATAATGTATCGATTATATATTATATATAGATATATATGTATATATAATATATAATATCATATATATTGTGCATAAATAAATAAGGTATTTATTTATTTATAGATAATGAGATAGATAACGATCTATCTCATTAGTTTACTACTACAATTGTTCAAAGGGGAAAGATTGCAGCCAATTGCACTTAGTAAGCTATCATCCATCACTGAATCTATAGCATGATGTTATCCAGCTGAGCTGTTACCATTATATATTTTAACACTTTTTCATTACACAAATTCATATGAGAAATACCATATAGAAAGGAAGCATAGAATGCGTTTTCAAAAGCTACAGAGAAGCTACTGTACCAAAGGTAGTTGTATAAAATATATATATATATGAATCAGCAACAGTGTTTCAACAGCAAACACCAACACAGCAAAGGCCTGTGTTTGCACTAGTCCATCTGCTCAGAGATGGACTTGTAATTTAGCTCAGACTTCAGTACAAGAAATCGGACAGACTCAGGTTTTAATGAGACTTAAAGCTGCCAGTACTGTAGAATTACAGAAAATATGTCTGAAATAGGCCTCCAAGGCCATAGGCCACTACAAAATCTCTAGATAAGGCAGATTTTTTTCCCTAAGTCATTCTGGATATTTAATACACATAACCAGTCCCTTACAGCTCCCCTCACCACAGCTTCCCTTGGCCGCCTCCCTCTGTTCCGGGCACCACTGGCCTTACTGGTAACAAACTTGCTTCAGTGTTTAATGTAATACACGTACGCTTAGTGTTCCCTGTACTACCCAGCATGGACACAAAAACCTAATTCCAACGGTTTTCTTCAGAAAAACATTCTCCCACATGATGTTGACCACTGTACCTTTCCTTCTGCTCTGGCTTCTCTCCTCCGGAAAAGCTACCCCAAATTCTTCCCATTTTTCCCCACATAATAAGCTGGCTGATAGCTTTTTAACCCTCACTCCTGAGAGCTTAGCACTCAAACTGAAAGGAAAACTAAAGCAAATAGAAGAAAAAAAATAAGAATTAAGCAGTTTAACAGAGTACACCATAGCTGAGCAACTATAGCACAGAAGTACATCAGCTGCATTTAATTTCCACAACAGCAACAATATTTCCTAACTGTCATAAAAATACAGATGAGATTCTCCAAGTCAGAGCATACACATGCTCCTGAGAGAATCAAATTAAAATCTTAGATGATCATAGATAGATGAACAGGAAAAATACTACCAGCCTTTTGGGAACATACTGGGAAGTCAGATATAAATCATTCATGAATTCCCATACTCCACAGCATTGGCAAAATTCTATCTCAAGTTTGACAGCACGCACACACACACCCCCCCCCCCTTTTTTTTCCCCCGTGTCTTTCTAAGAGCATCCAAAAACTTTATTTCACTTTAACGAAAGAAAAAACCACATAACCAACCCTATAAACCCAAACAAAACCACCCTCTCCCCATGGACCGGGTGCAGGCACTGGCAGCAGCGGCAGCCCCTGTGAGGCAGTGTCAGGGCTGCCCCGCGCCGGGCACAGCCGGTTCCAGCCGGTTCCAGGCGGCTCCACCGGCCCCAGCGCAGGGCACAGCTGAGCCCCGCAGCCACGGCCGGGCGCCTCGGGGAAAGCCGGGCTGAGAAAGGGCAAAACGGTGCCCGGCAGCCAGGGCTGAGGGCAACGGGGTGAGAAACAGCCCGGCCAGCCCCGAGGGGGGAGCGGGAGGGGGGCAGGGGGCTCCGGGCACCCCCGCACAGATGCCCCCGCGGGCCCAGGGCATACCCCGGCGGGGCCGGTGGTTCCCTGCAGCCCCTGGGAAGGGCCCAGCTGGAGCTGGGAAAAGTGTGAGGCGGAAGGAGCGGCAGAGAGGAGCTGTATGGACTGACCACTGCTTCCCATTCCCATCCCTCGCATCACCCAGGGGGAAGGAGGCAGCGGCTTTGGGAGTGAAGGGAGGACACTGAGCCTGGGGGAAAAAAGTGGAGGTGTGGGGAAGTTATTTTAGCTTTTCTCTGTTTTTCACAGTCCAACTCAATCGGCAGTAAATTAAGTGTATTTTCCTCAGGTCGACTCTGTTTTCCCAGTAACTGGTCAGTGACCTCCATGTCTTCATCTAGACCCGGGAGCTTCTGCATCTTACCTTCTCCCCTGTCCTGTTGAAGAGGGGCTGGGTAGGATCTGCCAGCCCGACCAGGTCAACCCACCCACCCCCCACCAGCTGCTTTTGACTTTAACAAGAAAGGTAGACAGAAATGGCCTGGGTTTTTCTTTTCTTTTTTTTTTTTTTTCTCTTTTTTCTCCTTTTTTTTTTTTTTTGTTTTTGTGTGTGTGTGTAGGTTTTGTTGTTGGTTTTTTGTTCATTTGTTTCAGTCTTGTGACAACATGGATTCCTGAATAGATGGATACAATCTATGGTTGTATACACTATACAGCTATAATCTGCAACTACCACGGTCACCATCTCATGAGCCAATGAAAGCCTCATCACATTAAGATTCCTGTTAAATCACTATTAAGTACAGTGGTGGAAGTATTTAAAAAAATTGGACAAAATCAGAAGCAGAAAAAAACCTCAACAATATATAGCTATGGAAAACCAGTATGATAAACATTATACAAATAAGGCCAAGCTATGTAACTGAATACCAGTTTATTGTCTGGAGTACAGATGGGCAGACGCTGCTCAGTGAGGAACTGAATCCAAAGAAACTCAATAGTTTACATGGGTACACTGGTTACTTTAACTCTCCATCAAAATAATCTGAGCAACGCTTCTTTATGCTTTGCTGTCTACCTATTATAGTTCCATAATCGACTACCAGGCATTCATCTCAATCCGTACAACTAATTTCAACAAAAACTTCTTGTTTTGCTTTTTGTTGTTGGCTTTGTTTTGAAACTTTTTAGCCTTTATCACTTTGTGTGAATTAAGTTTTTTAAAGAAATTTGAATAAAATCAGTTGACAGAATTAAAAATTATTGACTTTTGGAAAAGCAGGTTAAAAATAACTTTTGCCATGGAACTAGTCACCAAAAACTTAAAATCTGACCTGAGTCCTACTGGAAGCATTACTCCTAAGATAAACAGGCCAGAGAGGGTCAGTGGGTTGGTTCTTGACTCTGAAGGTAAGTAAAAAATAAGCTACCCTTCCTTATAGCAGGATTTCATGCCTTCTCTGAAGCAATACAATCAACTTGGCTAGTTCCAAGGTCAAATTGCAAATGGCTGTTCAGGCTGAACTCAGGCACAGAGGTACATACCCAACAAATACACAGAGGTGCCTTCTACACCATACATAAATCCTTAGGTAAAACAAAATAATGATGTCATTTCTAAACGCACATGAAAATGGCAATGTCAGATGTTATGGTTTCACTTGAAAGCTTAATTTTGCACACACACTTTGATTTTAATCATACTGGGAAAGCACTTTACTAAGCAGGAAACTAAGGAGGTATAGCTATGAAGACATCCCTGGTAAAAGCATTTTGGTGGCATAGTTCGCCAGTGACATGTTGCCACTCTTTCTCAGATGGGGCGGCTACACCTGCCTTTCAACGATCTTAACTCTCCTCCTCCTCCTCCACATCAGAAATGCTACGCTACATTCACTGCATCCATGTAGAGCATTGAAAAAAAACTAGAACTGAAAAAGTAGCAGCATCAACTGTAAACTGAGCATTTCATTCCTTTTCCAACTTAAACAGCATTGTTTTAATAAGTTATTTTATAATGTACACTTAAAGAAAAAGGGAGTATTGCTTACAGGGGCAGACTTCTATTTTTAAATATTAGATTGATATTCTTTTTAAAGTCACTTCGTTAATGCTGTTTACATAGTCTAATGTTACATCACCTTTTCACGGGTAGAAAGTGTAGACAGGTTAAAAAACCTGAAACAAACAAAACAGCTCTTCAACAGCTGGAAATCTATGGTAAAACCCAAGTTACTCACTACAGTGGCAACTGCATCAAATCAGTGAAATCAGAAAATCCAAATATGTTTCTTTAATAAAAAGATACTGCAGTAAGGAATATGTACTCCCCAGTGGGTCTTTCTTGTACAATGAACCATTTATCAGTGAGAGCATTCATTATAAAAGTGTAAGTTATGCTGTCTTACTGCACAGCAATCAAATGTGGCTTATTACTGAGCTAGTCTGGAGAACCATGAATAACACTTAAGTAGCCTTGGATAAGAACCAATCACTTAAAATAATCCAATATGCAATTATGTATCTAGAAATGCTTCCTTTCCTCTACCTTAGATATGCTGTATAGAGATTACAGTATGACTACCATTTAATAATAAGAATTGTATTGTTCATATTAAAGTTTCTCTTACTTTCTTTGCTATTGTTTCAAAATGATGGGGATTTACTGTAAAATGAAAATACTGGAGCACATTATTTTTTTTACCTAAAACTGCATGTTTATGGCTACACTTAAATTTACTGTTTATGATTTCAGTAACTCATATCAAGATTTCAGAAGCAAGGAGTAATACTGATCCTGTTTCTAGCTGGTTTTAATTAAAAAATAAATATATTAAATACTCCAACATTCTTCATGATAGTAACTGTATGACTGCCTTAGGAAACTTCTGTTTCTCCCTGCATATGTGAACAACAGTTGTTATTTGAAACCCTACAGTCGTGAATAGCTCTTACATACTAGCTTTGGATAACTGTGGCAAGGAAAAGAAAAAAAAGAAAAAAAAAAAAAGGTTTCGCATCTAAAATCATGAAAACCACCAGCTTTCATGCTGTTCACAGAGTCATTCTGATAAACTAAGAAGTCAGTGGGTGTAAGTTAGGACAACATAGAATACAATAGCCCTGGCCATTCTTGCAAATTATTACCTGTATCACAAGTCATACTTGGTGCAGATATGGAAGGAAAAAATAGCCCAAATAATAATTCTCATTATTACATATTGTAAAGCCAATCTAGACCAACCAAAATGTTTACAGTAGTGTTTTGGAATAAAATCTAAAACAGAAGTAGTAGAAATTGGCACTGCTTGAGGATTTACGTATGCAAGGAAAAAGAACCTATTGTATTCCCTTACTAATACCAGACTGTGGAGGTGATGGAAGGCTGAGACAGCAGGATACATATCTACTAACGTATTAAAACTATTCTGCAATGAAGCTGAATCCTTCAGCTGTTCAACAGTGAAACAGGGTAGGAAGACTGTGAAGATGGGCCTTTTGCACACATAACCACTGAAATTATAGATTTCCTCTACTGTCCTATCTTTGCTGACAGGTTGATACAATTTGTGGCTGGGTAAGTATTCTTAAAAATAGGTTGATAATCCATTGCATCAACAGAAAGATAAGAAAATCTGCCAGACCCTGCCAAATACCTCAAAGACGAAATGTCTTAAGATTGCCCAAGTAGTTATCACAACATCCTAAAGCACATATCTCCTAGGTTGAAATTACTAGATGGGAAAAGAGATTAATTAAAGGAGACATGATATCTTTAAAGACCTTTGCAAAGGCTTAAGCTCCGTTAGGGACCAGGGATATGAGGGATCAAGGCAGCAGTCTTCTTATTCTATCTAACCCATCACAGGGGCTTTCCAAAGAGCAAGGGTTCTAGTTTCTTGCTAGGATTGTTCATTGTTCATAGACCCATCCAATTCCCTGTTCACCAAGACAGGCGAGCTTGTCTCTCCTCTTTTGTGACGTCAAGCATTGCATTCTCCGTTATTCAACCATACTATTTGGGTATTAAGCCTCTTAAGTGGATGAAAAAGAATCCTCTAGTTTCAAATTTTAGGTAAAGTTGAGGTTCAGGTTCAGTAAATCATGAAATTTCCGTGTTTTGTTTTGTTGTTTTTTTTCCTACTGCTCTTTGCAGAAGTGTGGTGGAAAATATAAAAGATCCCAACTATCACAGTAAAGGACAAAGACAAGCAAATTCTAAAACCTGACTGAAGAGTAGCTATATTGGCAAACTTCCCCCAACACTTTACTCGACTTATCCTACCTTGAAGTCATACAGATAACATGTAATACCTAACCTGGAAACCACAATTGCTGGCATATATGCAGCCAGTATATATGAAACTTTCTGTTCCTTCCTCTTCCACAGATGCCTGACTCAAAAAGGCATTTCCTGAAACAATACAAAGACTACAGCTCAACAGGAAAAAAAGTTTCTTCCTCAGGGACTCTCTACTCTTGCCCTGAGTCTGATTAAAACATCCCTATTTTCCTACTCTCCAAAGGGGAAACAAAATTAAGGGGGTTATACACACAGTAGCCAGTATGAGGTCTCTGCAGGCTGCATCAAATACTTTCCTACCACTACCTACATTAACCAGTGCCAGAGTGCTGGAAGCTGTATGAAACCTGAAGTCTTGCCTAGAGCTTAAGGCATCTGCAATGCTTCCAAACTTTTTAGTTCAAGATGATCCTGTTAAGTACTGTTTTGTTTAAGTAATATGCCATAAGACAAGGCAGTTTTGCTTTTTTCTGTAATACTTAAAATTTCAAATACTTTGAACTACTACAGAGCCTTCCTCCTTAAAATCAAACAAAAAAAATCCTAAAACATTCCCAATTATTTTAGCACTATAACTCTGATGTTATGACATTATGAGAGAGAAGTTACGGCACTTGGCCCAAAGGGCTTTGAAAAAAAAGATGAGCGAAAGATGGCCCAATTGTAGATATCTTGGTTTATTTTCTCTCAGACTTGAGTCAGCACCACTCCTGAGTACACAAATATTTAAAGATCAGACCCAAACCACAAAGACAGTGAGTTCTATGTCAGCCAACTGCCCCCATCCCCTTTATCTGTCAATATATTGTAGCAATTGAGTAAGTGATTAATCAGGACCTGTAAACCACAAGCTAGCTTGAAAGATGTTGCTACTTCATTGGTACTGAAACCACCTACCTAAACTGTAAGAATTTACCCTGAACAGCTAGCATGCACCATCTGAGAACTGAGCAACCTCCTATAATTCTAATGAAAATATTTCACAGTTGGAGTCAACAACACAATCACAAAGAGAAACCAGCACAAAACCTCACACTTCTGTCAATATTTTAGAGATCTCAGCGTGAGGATTTACAATAATTGATTTCAGTTTTTCTGAAAAGTCTATTCATAAATCAAGCAAAATTGTTCCATTCATGGAATACAATAAAAGAACAGTTTGCTGGTGTTACCGAGGGAACGGGGGTTCTTATTTCAGTGACAATGCCAATATCCTCAAGCACACAGCAAAATGCATATCTGTAAGCAAAAGCCAGAAACACTCCTACAGTGAATTCTTGAAGTCTTGTATGACCTAGATAGCATAGGAGTAGATGGTACTGACCAAGGAAACTACAGGCCCCTCAGCTTCACCTCCATCCCTGGGAAGGTGATAGAACGCCTCATCCTGGAGGTCATCTCTAAGTATGTGGAGGAAAAGAAGGTCATCAGGAACAGTCAACATGGATGCACCAAGGGGAAGTCATACACGACCAACCTGATAGCCTTCTATAATGGAATGACTGTCTGGGTAGATGAGGGGAGAGCGGTGGATGTTGTCTGCCTTGACCTCAGCGAGGCTTTTGTCTCTGTCTGTCACAATATCCTCACAGGTAAGTTCAGGCAGTTTGGGTTACAGGAGTGTACAGTGAGGTGGATTGAGAACTGGCTGAATGGCAGAGCTCAGAGGGTTGTGATCAGTGGCACAGGGTCTAGCTGGAGACCTGTAGCTAGCAGGGTCCCCAGGGGTCAGTACTCGGTCCAGTCCTGTTCAACTTTTTCAGCAATGACCTGGGTGAAGGGACAGGGTGTGCCCCCAGCAAGTTTGCTGATGATGCAAAACTGGGAGGAATGGCTGACACACCAGCAGGCTGCACTGCCATTCAGCCAGACCTGGGCAGGCTGGAGAGTGTGGTGGAGAGGAACCTCATGAAGCTCCAAAAAGGCAAGTGTAGGGTCCCGCACCAAGAGAGGAACAACCCCATACACCAGTACATGCTGCGGGTTGGCCTGCTGGAAGGCAGCTCTGCAGAGAAGGACCTGGGAATTTTGGGGGACAGCAAGTTGCCCATGATCCAGCAGTGCTCCCTGGGATGCATTAGGAAAAGCATGGCCAGCGGGTCGAGGGAGGTGATCCTTCTCCTCTGCTACAAAATGATTAGGGGACTGGAACATCTCCCTTATGAGGAAAGGCTGAGAGAGCTGGGCCTGTGTAGCCTGGAGAAGACTGAGAGGGGATCTCATCAATGTTTACAAATATCTCAAGGGTGAATGTCAAGAGGATGGAGCCAGACTCTTTTCACTAGTGACCAGTGATGGGACAAGGGGCAATAGGTACAAATTGAACCACAAGAAGTTCCTTCTTTATATGAGGAAGAACTTTGTTACTTCGAGGGAGACAGAGCACTGGAACAGGCTGCCCAGAGAGGCTGTGGAGTCTCCTTCTCTGGAGACATTCAAAACCTGTCTGGACACGACACTGTGCAACCTGCTCTAGGTGACCCTGCTTTAGCAGCGGGGTTGGACTAGATGATCTCCAGAGGTCCCTTCCAACCATGACCATCCTGTGATTCTCTGTAACATAATAATGGTGTGTTTCGTTTGGGTTTTATTCATTGGTCATTTATTAACTGGGAGTAACTTGAAAATTTAAGTGATGTTATGTTCTGGGTCTGGTTGGGATAGAGTTAATTTTCCTTATAGAAGCTCAAATAGTGGTGCTGTGGTTTAGGTTTGTGATCAAAACAGTGTTTCAGATACTGCTGAATGGTACTTGCACAGCATCAAGGCCACCTCTGTTTCTCACTGTGCCCCTCAGCAAGGTTGGGAAAAACCACAGCTGGGACAGCTGATCCCAGCTGACCACAGAGATGCTCCATACCATATGACATCATGCTCAGCCATAAAAGTGAGCGTCAGTTTCTCCAAAGTAGCTGTTGCTTGGGGACTGGCTGGACATCAGTGTTCTGGTGGTAACTGAGTGCTTTTGCATAATTTCTTACTTTTTCTTTCACTTATTAAATTGTCTTTATCTTGACCCACTAGAGCTTATTTCCCCTCAATTTTGCCTGTCCAATTCTCTCCCCTGTCCTGCTGTGGGGATTTCACAAGCAAGTGGGTGGGGGGGTAGCTGCTGGCCAGGGTCAACCCACCACACGCCACGATGAAGCAATTCCCTACCAAAAGTAATAAGAGAAAAAAAAAAAGTTTGTAATGCAAGAGATGAGGTCAATGGCACCAACACCTAAGGACACATGTTTGTTACAAAGAACAGAAATAGCAAAGCAAAAGCACAGCCCTTTTGATTCTGAGGCAAGTAATCCACTATGTGCTAAAATAGGCTGTTTATTACTACTGCTTTAAATTTAAATTGCAGGGTGATTCATGCTGACTACTCTTAATGTCTCCCATGGCTCTGAACCTGAAGGAGGATAGACAGTTTTGGTATTGGTGTAATCTCAGGACTAATCTACTTCCTCACTAATTCCTCCAGTTAAGGAGCTTACTTATATATCATACTGAATTGCACAGATTCTCTTTGCCTCACATCTCACTTTTACCAGAACCCAGACAGCAGGATGCATATGTCCAAGCCTCATACAACACTGTACAACGTACCTCCAGACTAATCTACAGAGACACAGTGTCTAGCAGTTAGGGCTCCACTAGCCAACCAAGAAAGCAGTCACTCTGGGACTCCTCTCATGGGTGTATCCCTCAAACAGAATGCTGACAGAAGAGCATGAAGTCTCCTCACTTATTTACTACACGCTGAAGTAGGGACCTGCTGGAGTAAGGATGTCTTCTCCTTTAAATGGCTGGATTCACCTCCCCCAGCCTGAGATGAGCATGACAATCAAATGTTTCCTAAGCATTTTCCTGGAGAGCCAAGGTGCGTCTGCAGATAGACGGACTGCAGTGCTTATCTCTCTCTTTCCACATACAGTATCCTGCTGATGTGATACTGGCAGAGCTGCCTGGTGGGCAGGCAGAGGACTGAGCAGTACTCCTAATAGAAACTGTGGCTGCTTGTCTGCTCACTCCTTTTGATATGGGCTTATGAATACATCCCAGACCCCACAAAAAGCACCAAATCCCACATCAGATTCCTGTGTGATAAAATGAGCTCAGGATCCATAGTTTTAAAGGTGAAGCTGGGAAGTTATACTCTCCTTTCTCCTCCATAAGTGCATCATTTTACATTTATCCACATAATTTTTTATCGCCCAGTATTCTGGGGGTTTGGCTTAATAAACTCCTTACAGTATTTTGAGACCCTAATGCGTCCCCACAGAGAATGCTGTGGTATGAGAAGCTCCCTGAACATACTTCATGGTCAAGAAAGGTGAAAAAAAAAACCTTAGTCTTTCTTTAATTTCTGTAGCAGTTAGCATGAACTATGTCTAGACAGGATAGCTGTTAGCATAAGGGGTAAATGTTAACCAGTTCTTTACTGTGGCAAAAGCAGATGAAATACAGTCAACCAGCCACCCTGAAGAACAAAATACTTTATGTGTGTTAAAAGATAGCCCAACTATGCAAACAGCCCATTGATCATCAAACAGTGCAAACATCCAGAAGTTTCTGGAACAAACAGATTGTGAGCAGCAACAGCAGCAACTGCAGATCAGAAAAGATCACCATTTAAAAGGACTAATCACAAACATGGTACTCCCTGCCCAGTCCTGTACTTAGACCTGGACCAAATCATCTCTCCCATGGAACAGCAAAATCATGTAATTTTTAAAACTGCATATATGTGTGATGAAAGTCTTTAGGTATCCAAATCCATTTAGTCTCCATACTGTCATTTGGTTTTAAATGGCAACAATCTCTAACTGTCCCTATTCATTACTAACCCTGCAGTATCACTGCCAAGCTTCTTGCTCCAGACAAGTTTTATTAACTTTTTATGCCTTTTCTTGCTTCCTAAGCCATTTCTGATGTTCTTATTATGTTTTTATATTTATCCTGCCAAAGTACAAAATTATTTCTCTCTCTTACATGGGAACTCCGCCTCAGCAGTTGATTATGCTGGATACCCATGGACAGCTTTCTTCTGCTTTCTGGCAGTACTCAGTTGTTCACCACTCCAAGTCATGTCCTTCAAGTATACTCAGTGCCTCCTACAAAGAATTAGTCTTGCTATTGACCACTTCTGGCTTCCTTGAGAAATGTTCTTCCCACACCACCATCTACAGTTGAGCCTAGTCTGGTAGATACTTCGACTCTGCCAATTCCACCATCAGTGAAAAAACTAGAATACAACAAGCTGGCTAGTACCTGCTTTCCTGGTGATAAGCTTTGATCATATAGACTTTTAAAATTGAGGGGTTTACTGCTGCCAATGTACTGCTTCTAACATCATATCTGTACAGCTCTTTGCATTTAACACGCTTGGTATAATAAGTCCAGTTCACTTTCTCCCTCGTTCTCACCTATCAGTAGGTTAATAAACAGTCATATCTGAGCAGTGGTGAGTGAAGGTATTTTAGTTAAGGTCTATAAGAAAAATGATTTTTTGTTTATATAAATATAAATGTATATAAATTTTATTTTTCTATCATTACAATAAACTTGTACTATAAGAAAAATATATATCTTTTGGATCAGAAGATACAAGAAATGTTCATTGGAAAGCAGTGGTAAGTATAATGCTATGAAGTCTGAGAGAAGACAAAGTAACATGTTATCCACGCAGTTTTGCTTTAGGATATGCATGGACTTTGTACCAATGCCATGGTTTTCTTTGTGTACATGACTGTTCAGAAAACTGTAACTACTAAAATAGTAACAAGAGAAATATATAGCTGATATTACAAGTTTACAGAGGCACAAAGGATGCTAAGTAAACATGAAAAATAGACAACTTCTGTTACCAACAAGTCAAACAAAAAAATAAACTAGTCACATGAAATGGTGCATTTGTAAGGATCAGTCTAGTTTTTCCACAAAATTCAATAGTATTCCTGACACTGTGTGCATCTGAGATGCCATAAAACTTTCTCTAAGTAATTTATATGCCATACCTGGTTACCTTAAAGTGGGGACATAAAAAGTATTACTGTACCAGCCAACCCAACACTCTCTGAGAAAAGAAAATGCTACTGTTTCATTTTTACAGAGTGCAGATGCACAAAAAGACAAAGTATCTCACCTAAGATACAACAGAAACCTTTTAAAGCAGACCAAAGTTGAATCCAGCTCTCCCAAGAGTCAAACTTTTTTGACCTTTATGACAGCATGTACAGTTTAATGGAGAAAACCAAACAGATATTACATCAGTATGATCCTAGCTATTTTTCTAAACTGTATACAGAGGAATATTTTATGTGGTACTGAGCATGGAATCTGGTTTTTCATAGAAATAACTACTGAAAGAAATGTCTACTGACACATCAACTAATGAAGTGCATTAAAAACCCAGCAGAGTAGCAAACTGTGTCTACATCTCTGCCTGCCAGAAAGCAGAGGCAGAAGTCCTGGCATTAATGCATAATTTTTTGGAAAGTATATTTAACGTGCATGAACCAAGTTTGAAAGTTTGGATTTAACTGAAATACATTAAAATCAACAATGACAATCAGTATGACAACTCTTCTAAACACGTTTGGTTGAAAACCTATAGCCACATGTTGTGGAATGAACTGAGCAATTTACAGTAAATGACATAAAATAAGAGGTTATCTGTCTACTTATATGCTGTGTCTTGTGACTTAGAGAGAAAATGTCATTTGCATTTTCTTTTCAGTTTGTCTGAAAGTTAGGAAATTACTAATCCCTTCACATAGTTGTTCAACTGAAGCCAGTAATCCCTTCCCATGGTTGTTCAACTGAACCAATGTACCTACACAGCACACATCATCTATTTTAATTTCTTCCTAGCCAAAATGATATTAACCAGGAGATAGCTAACTGATGGGAAAGAATAAAAATATGCATGTTTAAGTTGTGTAAGACTGTAATTAGTCTTAATAGTTTCAATCTTCACTCTGTCACACTAAAAGGGTATCAATTTACAGTGTTATCTTTATACACATATGTTGAGCACATTCTTAAAATATATCTGATAGGAACACATCACTTGCAAGGCATAATAAGCTGGCTATATTAAGTCTTTCTTCTTCCTGTTTTCAATACATCAAGCTGGATAATCTGTTAAATGACAGAAAAAATTGCTGGGAGAAAAATACAGATAAACCTAAACCTTTGCATAACTCCCTCTGAGCCAACTGTTTTAAGGGTCATTTAAGAATTTCTGCCCTCCTTCACTACAAGCTTGGAACTTCTCATCCTCTGATCCTTCCACATAAGGGACTTTGAAACTTTGTTTCAGGAAACTAATTAATCTGGAAGGTACAAAATAAAATTAATGTGCTAATACTTAGAAAGACTACAAAGTGTACGTATGACCAAAAAGTGCAACAGAGCATATAACATCTTAAATATCCACAGAAACACTCAGAGCAGCATCAGAAATAGCAGAGAGAGGTTTGTAACTACAGGCAATAGACGGTCACAACATGTGAGGCAGGAAGTGCAGAAAACTTTCACTCCAATATTTTTACTGCTAAGCGATGAAAGACGGGAAGCAGTCTAACATAAGGATTCTGCTGTTGCTTAAGAAGAAAACCTACAACATTTTTTCCAAACACAAGCTGAATAGACTTCAGTGTGATGGAGAGTGAGGCTGATTTGAACTGTATTTGTGAAGAATGTACATCATGTCCTGCCTATCCACAGCCATTTTGCTACAAGACCACAAGTGACCTACAAGACCTCACCTGGCATCAACAGATTAGTCAAGTGATTCTTAAAACAATGAAGTACCATAGGAACTCACCTAAAGGAACAGTCCCACTGCACTATCTGAAGCTCAATCAAACTTCTTATTTCAATGCCAGGGATGTGTTGCCTCAAGAGCACAAACCTTCCTAGAAAGGAGATAGTAGACCCTTTTTTCAGTGAGGATAAACAACTGAACTAACATGGCAACATTACACTGACCTTTAATTGTGATTACTTTTATATTGCACCTACAGGTATACCAGGCAAGTGAACCTGAAATAATTTTCTTTAAAAGCCTAAAACTAGGGCCTTCTTTTACAATATTGTAATACCACTATCTTTTTCTTAGGGGACTGCTTGACACAACTTACTAAGAACATATGGCAGAACACAACTTGGTTTCTAAACAGGCCCATTACAAAATGGTATGCTCGGATATCAGAAACAACAATGAAGTTGCAGTGGCAACTAAGCATAAGAAGCAAGTCAGCTCTCCCCCCTCAGTACTGTACCTTGGCTTTACACCAGCTAGGTGCACAGAACTCAAAATTACCTGTGACTTAACTGTACTTAAATCTTACTATACACTGTGTAACTCTGTTTTCCTAAATCAAAGTTATGAGCAGTAACGGAAAAGAAATCAACATATTCAATTCAGTACATATCCTCCAGCATCCACTTCTGCCATCTATTGTAGCCCTGCAAAGACAGACTAATCTCCCCAACTCCCCTGCTTTTTTTTCAACAATGTCTCATGGATTGACTACTTCCGTAGCATTGTATCCCGGTCTCCAAGCAGTGCAACTTCTTTTCACCATTCTTTCTTTTCAGATTATTATTTTCAAATAAGAACTATCATGCAAGTCTTTGACAGAATTAACAGCAAATTACTGCGATGTTTAAGTACTTAAAATTGCCTCACTGGAGCAGTATAACAACTGCTATCCCCAGTTTTCATTGCAAGGTCATTTTAAGATGCCACTGAATTCCTTTGCACTGTCAAGTGGCTGGAACAGCAACAACATCCACTCAAAGCAGGTAATATTTCACTGCACATGCAAAAGACATGCACACAATTGCTTAAAGTTACACAAATTTTCCAGTATCTGTTTTGGCTGTCTACATTACCTAGTTTTAACAACCTAAATACACACTATAAAAATATATTCACAGGATGCTCTCATCTACTTATATCTACAGCATCTAAATTGTATTTATTATTTTACTTACAAGCTTGTCCCGTCAAGTTACACATCATAACAGAAAATCCAGTTTCTTTATATTAAAAAAGTTTGCACAAGTTAAGCAAATGGTGCATTCAGGGATGTACTGCCAGAGACACATCACATGATATCATGGAAGCAGCCAAGGACATGAGCAGGAGGCCAAGAAGGAAAGTGCCGCTCCTCCCTCTGCCTCCCCTTCCCTCTCCCAGCCTGGACCCAGGTGAGAGGTGCCACCTCCTGCAATGGAGCCAGTGCTGAGGGGGAGGTGCACAGGGCAGAGCTGAGCCATCCCAGCTTGTAGGAAAACAGTCAGCAAGAGCGTGGAGTCAGGTTTGCTGGAAGCAGGTTTTGAAAACAGCTCTGGTGGTATTCACTTATTTCATGATGTAAATACTGGTGAGGAAATTTCACAATTATTTCTCTTTTAGTTACAGGCCGAGCTAGCAGTGCTTAGCACTTCCCATTATAAGATCCTATTTTGATCCACTTATGCTTTTCACAAGCTCACTGTTTGGGCTGAAATACTCCATCCAAGCAGCTGGCTCATAATTAAGCACACGCACACATACACACACACCAGTCTTAAACAGTTCAGACATTTCCAAGAACTGTATTTCTGGAAAGTATCTTTTCCTCTCTTCATGATAAAAAAGTCTCTCAGAAAAGTGGAATCTCTGCAAGTGCTTATGTTCTACAGGGCACAGCAGCAAGATTATTGCATTATAGGAGCACCTAGAGCCTTCAGCTGTAACTGAGGATCCACTGGCTTAAAAACTGTAAAAATTAAGAAAAGACAAAAATATCACAAAAACATAATACACAGATCTCTACTGAATTCAATATGCTCCACCAAACAAGCACAGAATTTAACATATGTAATTATTTTCTGACTACAAAATAAATTATTCAAAGGCATTATTCGTAAGTTATTTGATAAGAGGTTTGGGGCTTGTTAGTCCAAACACGCACAGGAAAAAGAAATTCAACTGGAAGTTTACTAGCCTGCAATAAAGCCAGCTAGGAGAAGCAAAGCCAGCTAGGAGAAGCAGTGGATATTCATGGCTCTGAAACCCCTTCATACATTTTACAGTGACTTAAAGCTGAGGCAGTTTGAACTTTATGATCTCATTATGGCCACTACTTAATGAAGATTGCTTTCCCCCTCACCCTTCACTTCCAAAAAAAAAAAAAAAAAACCCCAAAAAACCAACAACAACAACAAAAACCCGAACAAACAAACCACCACAATCTGAAATCACTAAAGAAGCATTTAAAATAGGCAGCTAATCATTAATTGTTTTATGATCTGCAAACATCTGCAAGATTTACTGAATGAAAATATTACACACAAAGACTGTACAAGGCTAGAAATAGCGATTCATTATCCATTTCCTTTATTAATTTGCTAGAGAAGTTTGAATATACAATCCCAAAAGAACAGTTATTCTAATGAATCCTCTCAACACTCATATGCTGTTGCCCACCAAAGATAGATCTTAACACCATGGACAGTCGTTTCCTCTCCTGTAACTTAAATCATTGGATACATCTTATATATGGAGCTGATCCAGGTTCAGCTACAACGAGCCAGCTTTAGTTTCATTGCTCAGCTACATCCTGTCTTTGAATGCTGAAGCATTACCATCACCTTCAGCCCTATCACTTCAGTTCGAGCTGGGCTTTTAGAGGTACCTACCAATTACAAGAATCTTCTATTAAGTATGCTCAACTCCACCACCAGAAAAAAGAACTTGCTTTCAATTACTTTCTCTAAGAAAAGAAAGTTGTAATACTTCAGACTTCATCCCATTTAATCCGGAATGGATACAAACTCATATATGTGACATGTCCTGAAGAGGACTCACATATTGCCAAGGGAGAAGAAAAGAGACAAGTATCTAACATCAATCTGTTGGGTCTAGATAGTAACCAAGAAAAAGAAGCAAAAGAAAAGGAAATTCCAGAACACATTTGAAGACTTCTCACACACGTCACTTCTGCAGTTTCCAGAGTCTCCCAATGATACCTACCTTGCTTAAATGTATCTCTGGCCCATGTAGTAGAGTTATTGTATGTGGATGAGCCTGAGTTTCCTACTATTGATTAGAAAACAAAAGGCAGATGTAAGCTTAATGAAGTATGAGCACTTCCTGCAAAAATTTAGCTCTCAATATACTGGAAGAATCCTGTGGCATAAGATGAGATGTTGCTTCGCTGTCTTTTCTTGACAATTCTGAGGTTGCCAATAGACTCCAGTACTGAAGTAAGAAGGGAAGTAATGTCTCCTGTGAGAGATCCAGAGAAGATGAAACACACACAAAATATCCCAACCCAAAACCCAAGCAGCACCACTCCACCACCACCTGCAAACAACCCACTGTGTATCTAGAAAAGGAGAGAGACCTATGTCATTGACTTCGTGTTTCCCACAAGTCATCACACCAGGTATGTATCTGCTCTTCAGGCTCCAGCTGGGATATGTTCCAAAATGCTATGAAGAAATGAAAATATGCATCAGCTACCAACAGCCCTGAGATAGGTTTAAGGAATTTAAGATTAACTTTTTTTTAGCTGAGGTCTCTTCTATTCATCCAAAGTGTTTCAGTGACGTTTGGCAAGGGAAACACAATACGGAGTAAGTGGGGATGTAGAGATTCACAAAACGAGCATATAAAACTAGTTGTCTAATAAGAGCTAGCTGTCTATAGTCTCCTCCTAGTTATTAGGGTAAAATAGGTGCTCCTGCAGAGTGATTAATTCTATCACAAGACAAGCCTCTAAGGCAGAACGGATGACTCATGTTTAGGAAAAGGAGGAATCATCTCGATTACCTGTAGCAAGTGCCTAGACCACTATTTTAAACTCTATGACTACCTTTTCAGAGAGCTAAAATTAGGTAAGATGAATTGCATCTGAGATGCAGAATAAATATACCAACAAACAAGCTCATCAGGGAAATGCTATATAATGAAAAGGTTATTCAAAACTTCTTCTGGAAAGATGAGTATAAATATGCCCATGAAAACATCCAAGCTTTTCCTATACCTTTCCTGTTTCATACACAGAATTAAGTATCACTGGAGATTTTTTCATACGTTATTTTCAGCAGAAATGTATGTGCATGCAAATTCAGTACAAAAATAATTATGCAAAGTATGTGGCATTTATGATAGAGTTGATTGCTTTTTTTCCTTTAGAAAAGGAGATGATATAATACTCCTCAAGCACAGGCGAGCAAGATTTATTCCAAACTAGAATCCCTTATAAAAGTGACATTATTTTTACCTCTTCTGTAGTTATGTCTATGTATTAAAATGTAAGAACTCAATCAAGTGAGTGCTGAATGACAATATCTATTCTCCACACTATAATTATTTTTAAATGTTTTTAGCTAAAAGTTGGATATTAATAAACATGCAAGAAGGTGGTTATTAATAAATATGCAAGTGTAAAATGAACAATGATTATACCAAATTATTCAGGTCAGAAGGGACTTCAGTGGGCATTCTTATCCAATATCCTGATCAAAGCAGATCACGATAATCCGCTTCACCCAGATGATCAACCTTCAAGACTAGGTTGTTCAGGGTTTTGTCCAGTTGGCTCTTGAAACATCTAAGAATGAAGATACTACAGCCTGTCCAGGCAATCTCTTCCACTGCTTAGTTACACTTACAGTTAATTTTTTCTCCCCCTTTAAGTCAAGTCAAAATATCTCCGTTAGTGAGTCCACCTCCAGCCATGCCTCAGCAGAAGAGCCTGCCTCCGTTTGTCTTGGTAACTACCTCACAGATACAAAAAGGTGGCTACCAGGTCCCCCTAGGCCACCTCTTTTTCAGCCCAGTTTCTCATCCTCTCTTCACAGAGCAACCGCTCTTGTCACTGACAAGCCTGGAGGCCCTCTGCTGAGTTTGCCCAGGTTTATCAATATCCTTCCTGTA
Organism: Falco peregrinus; assembly: GCF_023634155.1. Lineage (NCBI taxonomy): Eukaryota > Metazoa > Chordata > Aves > Falconiformes > Falconidae > Falco > Falco peregrinus. The sequence continues at coordinate 84,907,304 of NC_073723.1, forward strand.
CTGGAAGGTGTTGGTGTGTCCAACATTGGGGTGTCCCCCAAACCTGTGCATGGTAGTCTAGGCACAGTCTAACAAGCGCTGAGTAGAGGTGAATAAACTTTTCCCTCTATCTACTGGCTGTGCTCCTATTAACTCAGCCCAGGACGCTGTCAGCTGCCAAGGCACCCTGCCAGCTCATGCTCAGGTCGCTGTCTACCGTGACCTTCAGGTCTGCTCCAGCAGAGCTGCTCCCCAGCCAGAAAGTGACCAGGATGTTCCAATGGCAGGATTTTGTCCATCCCAGGCTCAAGGTTAAGTTACTTGCCTGATTTCACAAGGTTACTGTCAGCCCTCTCTTCAAGTCTGTGTAGGCTCTTCTGACTGGCAGCCAGGCCTCAGAATGCTTTGACTGCACCTCACAGTTTGTTGTCATCCACAGACAAGTGCCTTGCATCTCCTCCTCCTTGTCACTGATGAAGAATTAAACAAGACAAGGGCACAGGATACACCACTGGTCTGACAGCCCCGCCAGTTTTTCATCCATCTGGTAGAGCACTCATTTGGGATGTAATGTCCAAACCTGGATACAGGGATGCCGCAACAGCCTGTGCCAAAGTCCTAAAGTCCTTCATTGAAAGTTATTTTATAAACTAGAGAGATATTACATAGGATAGAAGGTCTGTAAGCAACTGGTTACATATGAGAGAACAAACAAAAATAAAGAGAGAGTAAGTGCTTCCTACAGTGACCATGGACAGATTCCCAAAGACAGCTGGGTTGCAAGCTGGGGTGTTTAACATATTCATACTGCTCATACCCTTTTCTGGACTGCAGGCATGATTAAAGTTGCTAAAGTTTGATAAATTGAAAGTATTACAAAAAATGGTCAGTTAGGGAGAACTGCAGAGGACCTTACAAGACTGAATGACTGGGCAATAAACAGCAATAGTTTGCCTGCATCTTGAATATGGTGAACAGCTCTGGTTCTTCTTCGTTAAGAGGATACGGAAGAATTGGAAAGGCAGAGAAGGGCAACAGACTCAACCACGTAAGGAACAAGGACACATGCCAGAGCTCTTTGGTCCAGAAAATACACAGCTGAGGGGGTGAATGAGAAAACTCAAAAACCCTGGGTCGCACAGGCAGGGTGAACTTGAACAAACAGGGACAGCAGACGAAGTAAGCGAGTGCCAAGTTCCACACAGACAAAAGGAAGGGGCTCTTTGTACATCACTGAGCTGTTGAAGTCCTTGTGAAACGATCCTGCGGTTGCTAAACATGAACATGGTTTCAGCTGAAGTTTCAGGTGAGAAAAATTCACCGAGATTACTAAATAAACACACAGAACCACAACCATTTCTGAGGCTGGTACTGTGCTAAAAAGATAGGTCATGTGCACTTGCCTTGTTCAGATCTTCCTTTCAGATCAAGTGTCTTTCACAATTGTTAGGGGCAGGACAGTCAGATCCAGTACAGCAGCTCTGATTTTTTTTTTTATGTTGACTTCTCACAATACTCAACTAAAAAAGTAACTACACTAAAGGTAACCATGGGTGTTCTACTGCTGTTTGAGAGGCCTTTGGGTTATCCTGCCTGGACTCCAGGTGGCACTCCAGAGGGAGTCTCCTGTAGATCCTGTATCCTACCTGCTATGATGGAACTGCAAAAACTAGGGCTGTCTCAAATGGCATTTGGCACCTACGTCAAGATAACTGAACTGAGCCCTCCATTCTGAGAACACAGTGAAACAGAAGAAAAAAAGGCATATAAAGACCTTAATACAGGGAAAGTTTACATATTTTACATGGAAAACCTTTGTTTTCACAGTGCACACATAAATCAGAGAAAATGTGTTACAGCAGAGCTTACTATGGGAACACAATATTTATTTTTCCTCCATACTTGGGGATATGGAACGGACTTTAGCGCATAACCAAAGGATCAGTGCAACCCCTCAGCAGCTGCAAGTTACGTGAGATTTAAGCAGTGTACTATGGAAAGCTGCAAAGGCTCAAAATCAGATCTTCTTAACCATATGGAGAAAAGCCACACGAGCTCATGAACAGAAGTCAAATTGAACAACGTGAGTATGAAAACAGAAAAAGTAACCTTGATACTGGCAAGCATGTTGACAACTTCAGGACTATGCCAGTGATAAATTGATCTGTTGGGAGCAAAGAGACAAAACTATTTCTACAAAAGGAAATTCAGACTTCTATCCCTCCTTTCTTAAAGGGTCTGACAGGGAATTTGAATATAATTTTTAAAGATCCCACACATTTATACAGTTTTCTAGATTAATAATTTAGAATTGCTTTTTATATAAACCATGTTGCTTAAACAAAATAAGAACATCTCTAAATTCAAGAATACCTGGAAAAATGCTACTTCAATATTGTGCTGCATTTCCTGTTACTTTAGTAAACACCTGTAACTTAAAAAGAATCATGTAAGACTTTCACTCTATCATTTTGTTAAAACAAGTTGTTTTCTCACTTTCCTATTTAGGTGTGTGGTATAGCTAGCATATAGGAGTAGATCCATGATCTAGTAACAAATGCTAGGTGTTCCAAGTACACAAAAACAAAGTAAAAAAGGTTCCCAAACACTCCATGACTCAAGAATTTCAGAAATGGTGAGAAATTCAAGAATATTCAGAAAATACTCAGAATTAATGGCAGGAGGCAATGGAGCATGACCAGAGGATATTCAGGGTCAATCAAAAGTTCTCTTCAGAAGGGCTGGTGTTCAGGAGTTACAAGGCAAAATGCCATTAGTCTGTCACATTGAACAAGCACATCAACGGGAACAATCGCACATTATTAAGCTCTGTTTGAGCTGGTGGAAGTGAACCGAGCTCCTTCTGTACAACAAATCCTTTACATAACTTTCTGTTCAATATTTTATTTTTGTGTTCAGGTGTGATTGCTTTTGGAGACACGTACTGCAGAATTATGTATATCATTTTTTACCAAAAAAAATAGGATAATCTTCGACATTAGGACTGAGTATCTTGAAGCTAAGGTCCAAAACAAGAAATCTGCAACAAAAAAGAAATGTAAATAACATTCATAATACTTATTATTCTACTTTTACATTGCACATTCAGAGTAAGTGAAGTTATACATACACAGAGTACAAACAAAAAACCTGATTGTACCATGTTATTGAGAACACAGACTTAAATTGATAGTTCTAATGTCAAAGGTTTCCTCAGAACGGAGGTTTTATCTGACTACTTATGTGAAAAATTTTCATGATAAAAATAACTCTCTGAGCACAAAGGTAATTAAGCACACATAACTTCCACAACAGACTGTAGAAAAACAGATTCCTCGTCATTTCTCTTTAAAACTCCAGCTGCATTACAAAGCTTCTGCCTATCTGAGATAGCCTATACCCAGTATGGAAGAAGGCACCGTGTTCACTGAGCAAGAAAACAGTTCCGCCTACAGCCAGTGACCCTGTGGCAGAGGAATCTGTGGGAACCTTGAACAAGACAGAAAGAGAGGTCCAGCAGGATCAAAGTGGTGCACAATCTGCTGTCTGCTCTGTTCTGTCCTACGCATACATTCATCAGCATCTGCCAACCAATAAACAATGGACAGCTAGATCCAAACTGCTGGACTGAAAATAAAAGACCACTCTGTTATCAGAGCTTTGATTTATTCCATTTAATATGAAGTTCTCCTCCTGCCAACATGTCAGACATCTTGGTATAAGAAAAAAAAAAATATATCAAAGAGAGGTGATACTGCAATGATTTACACAGCTATGAAATTGGTACTGCATGAACTCTCTCTTCCAGAACTAGATTTCTCACTCATGAACAGTTCAAAGTATGAAAACAGGTACACCAAAAACCGCATACCGACGATGATGTGTAACAAAGCTGAGTAGATGCAATGAAGCCTTATTACACAGCTAATTACAAGTACCTATGTAAATGTTTTGTAATGCATTTAAAGATATGCAGTATTATTATTTTTCTTGATCAAATACAATTTGCAATGCAACACCACTACGTGCTGCTTCAAAACACTTCCTCTTTTTTTTTTTTTTTTTTTTTTTGAGGGGGAGGTGTGACTTTGTTACGAAAAAAGAAAACACAACCCACTCATTTAACCATGCTTATTATTTGCTTACTGGCATTGACAGGGCTTCCTTATCCTTTGCAGCTACGAGCCTTGAGATCAGCTAGTTGGGCAGACTACACTGAACAGTAAAGAGAATTTCAGCAAAGCACACATAAAAATTGGTATACTGGAAAAAAGACGAGTGATTTTGGAATGTCTTCTCTAATACCGACGTCCAAAAGCAACACAAAGCAGTTATCTTAGAAAAATATAACCACCACAATGTGCTGCAAATTGTGCAACAGTCTTCTAAAGGAAGATTCTTCCCCAGATATCAGATTTTACTGTAAAGCTTATTATACACTTTTGTTTTAAATGGTGAATTATGTGTCTCTGTGAACTGACAATGCACCACACAAGTTTAGAAACCCTTCATATACTTAAAAATAAATAAATAAATGAAAAAATTCCTCTGACAGTAAATGTGTACCTGTATGGAAGAGCAGTTTTTCCAGTCCAGGTAGAGAGAGGTTCTGTTACGTGCAGAGTTAAGATTTCTACAAATATTATCTGAACTTTACACCTCGTATTTTTGCACTGATGCCAAACTGTGCATTACATTTAATAGCATGTAATGATGTAGAAAATATTGATGTTCACAGCCATAAGAATAAACCTTATCTCCAATATGAATAACAGCAACTAGTTCCGAAGGAAACATGTCAGGAAATCAGTGTTATTAGAGATCAAGAAAAACAGTACATAGCTCAGTTGAAAAGAACTAACATGTAATTAGCAGAGATCAGGAGAATAGCTAATGAAGTCTAGGATGTCGACACTTACAATCTAATTTCTTCATCAGATGTTAAGACAAAAACATTATTGGGCAGAAACGCATACCCTTCTGTATGCTGCAACTGTACATCAGGAGCCTAAAGGAAGTGCTTACAAAGTCAATTTTTTGTGAAAATCCATCAGTCCAGAGATGGTAAAACTGTAAAGGAGCCCACCTGGGAAGTTTGTCAAGTCTGCTTGGAAACCATACGCTAAATAAACCTTTTACTGAAGTAATGCAGGACTTATTACCGCCGTGAGGTGACATGTGTTTAGTGTGGTCAACAGACTGTCACAAGAAAAAGAGAAATAATGAAATTACTAGTGACAACAGCCAGTCATTCTGAAAGTTGCTAATAAGGCCAGGCAGAGAGCAGGGATGATTAGACCAATAAACAACACAGGATTTCCAACAGAGGTGACACACAGAGGCCCAGAAAAGTGCCTTCCTACTGAAGAGAGCTGAAGCAGGACACTGTTGAGGAATACAGCTCATGAAAACAATTTCTAGGCTGTTGGCCAAGAGACTGAAAGACAAATCAGGGAAGGAACAGGAAGGCAAAGATGACGACCTTGGCACACTGGTTCATATCCTTTCACTGCAAAGGAAAAGTTACAAGTTGGAGAAAACCACTGAAGAACAGGGATTTCCCTTGTGTCTCTCCAACAGTGAGTAAGATGCAGTTTCACAAAAGCTTTGGGATCTACTTTGATTCTAAAATGTTCATGATGATGAGCATTTTCTAAGGAAAATGCTGAGCTGTGGTATGCTGGGAAGACATCCATCATCTTTATTCAACATGCAGTGAGAACCTCACTTATGTTTACTAAAAGCATGCTAGTTTTCACACGTTCATCTTCAAGAAACATTTAATCTTTGAAGTATCTTCTCAATGAAAGTACTTATCAGCTGCAAAGTCTAGTGCAAAGTCACATCCAGTGACAGCAAGACATTTGTCCTGGTTTCAATGGTTAAACCACGACAACATAAAAATTACTTCTAAAAAACAATTCACACATTTTGTACTCACCCCCAGAAATAAAGTTTCAGCATGATTAAAATCAATTCAGACAGCCTGTCTCATTTTTCTCCTATGAAACTCAAAGGCAAGTACTATACCGTTCATGTGGCTGGGAATGGCACAAGCAAATTACAAAACCATTCCTAGTTTGACTTTTAAGAATTTTTTTCCAAAACATTTCACTGGCGTTACATGTAACTCTATGATGGTTCTTTGCCTGTGGGTGGCTTTAAAATTCCTTTGGCACTACTCTCTTATCCTTTGTCTGTAAGTGGGTAAAAGAATATATGCTACCCATGTTCTATGTTAACTATGGACACTTTTTATAGGCTAACAGCTTTCTTATTTCCCTTGGCATAAACTTCATCCATGAGCTCTATTTCAAGAAAAACAGAGACTGAATCCTACTTATCTTAAAATCCACTTGAGCGTTGCTTATAGGTGCAAGCATAAACAACCATTTCAGGAAGGTAAAAATGCATTAAAAAATAAACTTCAGAATCGATCCGCGATGTGGATCTCCATATATCCAAGTACTGTCCCTGACATTTAAAGGGCAATGTCTCACATCCAATGGATAGCAGTGCTCCCTTTCAGACGCATATGAAAAAGGGCAGAGGGGAAGGAAAGGAAAAGAAAAAAAAAGATCATCCTTTGGACATAATCTCAAGAGAAACAAAATAAATTCAGAGATTTTGCATTCATTTTCTACTGTGTAACTACAAGTCTCTTTACTCCCCTTGTCCAAACTCCAATGAATATTATGTTTTGATTTCTGCATAATTTCTTATTTCTATGCAAATTCTCAAATAATCAGATACATAATTTGGTTCTCTGATGTACAAGATGTTCTGTTTCCAACAAAACCCCAAAATTTGCTTCACTAAGCTAGTCTGAACAAATTTGTTTTTCAGCTTTTACAAAACTGTCTATGAATTTATTCTATGAGATTAGAAATCCTGTACTCAGTTCATAACAGCCTACACCAGTTCTGCTAAAGGATAAAAATCTCATGAAATTACAGGTAAAAGATAAAAATGCTAGCACATGATAATACTACATCCAGAACTGATTTTTAATAATGCTGAATTTAAGACTCTGCCCAAGTAATCTGAACTGCATGTCAGAAGTACACATACACTTGCAAATTAAAAAAAAAAAAAAGGCCCTAACTTCTGCTGAAGAGTTCTCTTCTGTCTTCCTCTTGCATTTTTGCTGACTTCATGTTCTTATGAAGAAGCGGCACTGACACTACCTCCCTCCTCTCTTTTTGAACTCCTCTGCTCTCCTCCTGCCTTAGCCCCACACCTGCTGCAGCAGGAGCCCACCCAACCGGTGGCACAGAGCTGGGATGATGCACTGCAGCCAGACGTTCCCGTTGACCACACAGCAGGTACCTACCAACCTCCATTTCTCAGGGTGGCTTAGGCTGCCGATTTAACACAGTAATGATGACGGCGCTGTAACTCAAAGCACGGTGAGGCAGGCATCTGACAAGCTGAAGTATGCTGACATCAAGAGAGTAACCTGAAGCACTGGTTAACTTTGACATCTACAAGTCCACGGTGAGGATTGCCTCCGAACAACACGAGGTTGTGACACTTCAGGCAGATAAAGTAATACTTTTCTTTAAGATGATGTGAAAACAACACTTACACTAGGTGCTGATTTTACCATTCACTTGCAGAGTAAATTTTACCACAGCTTTTCTACAACAGCTGTGGATAGATGGAATTGTAGTTGTAGAAATACCAAAAAAAAAAAAAAAAACCCCAAACCAAAACCAAACCAAACCAAATACTGAAATCTACACTATGAAGCAGAAATAAAGAAAAATATTCCTGAATATTCCTGCCCTAAAGTTCAAAAGAATCCATTGAAAATCCAGTACCCAAACAGAACAGATCTCAAGTGAAAACTGGGGAAGGAAAAACAAGAGGGGGAAAAGCTAACAAAATTATGGAACATCAAAAGATTGGTCATGTGTATTGCATCCAACTGAGGCAAATGATGGACCCACACATGAATTAGAACAAGGTCTCTTTTCTGCCAATGAAAAACACACCTTAAGGTCATGCACAGAATTCTAACAAACAAAAGGCAAACATAATCAGATTTTATGCCATCTTAAGAGTAATTTGCTTTATGTAAATTTCTGCACCCACGTGAGGAGAGATGTAGCTACAAACACTGGACAAAAATAGATCTGACCACAAGAGCAGCCAGACTGGGTTCTTGAAGCTGCCTGTCACTTGGATGCTACACGAACGTGCAAGACTTATGACACATTTTCTCCACAGAAATTTGCAACAACAGAAACTAGCACCAGAGCAGCATTTAAAAACAAAACAAAAAAATCCCCCAGTAGTCAGGTTTCCTTTCTCAAGAAAGCAATGGCTAGGCTCTGTACTGCTGTGTCAGCTCGGTAACATCTGCCACCAGAGCCCATACAGTGTACACAGTTCATGAGCTGTTAAAATATAGTTACACACTGGACTACATGGACAGTGCTACAGAGGCATCTCGTTCCAGTAACATTAAAATGTCAGTGGACATACTGAAAGTTTACCTTCAGTTTATCTTTGTCCAGTTTACCTTCTTCCAATAGATAGGCTCAACAGAGATGAAGAAACTAATCTCCGTAGTGACATGAAGTAGAAGGAAGGGTGATGTAGGTGTTCTGGGATGATGGCTGTCAGTAATGGAACAGGAGGAAAAACACCCCTATAATCTAAAGTGATTAATGGAAGGTAGCACTAGCAACGTTTTTTAAACTAACTCTACTGAGGTGAATCAATGAGGACCCTAACTGATGTGGATACTTTCCATCAATTTCTGACTGGTAATAGAGCAAAAGGAGTATTCTATTACAGAGGATGTTGAGTTAAACTCATCAGTTCTAATGAAGAAACTCCAGATTTACAAAGGCACCAGTGAAGGCAGAAGGAAGGAATTTAAAACCCAGATTCTGAATTCAAAAAGCTCGATCCTGACCCAGAAGTGTGTACAGACTGGCATATGCACATCCATCCCTTTCAAAAGGTGGAAAAAAAAAGAAAAAAGAAAAAAAAAAAAAGTACTGAGTAGTATTCTTTAAATTTCATATATTCTATTGGTTTAAATGTCATCCAAGTCTTTTTCAAGCTTGCACAAAAAAGAGTAACTGTTGTAGGACATGCACTGCAATGCAAAATAAATGGAGGCATCTTAGGAAACTGCCACTCCGAGACAATTCTTTTCAGTGAGAACCATGATTCTGGCTTTTCACCTAGCATTTATTTTCAGAACATAAAAACATAAACAAACCAGGCAGATGCAGTTTCTTTTGTCTCCCTTTAGACAGGATATGGTGGCACAAGCAGTGAACCAAAACAGAACTGTTCCCCTGGCTTTGCCACCTATGCTGACATTTACAGTATGCATATGCAGTACTATTAAGGTAAAAAAATCACACATGCATCATTAATTCATAAAAGCATCACTGTAAAAAAAAAAAAAAAAAAAAGTGTGGAAAAAAGATGGAAATCGTTCCAAAGCATTTTATGATCCCAGTCTGATTATAATTTGGAAGTGATGCCCCAACCCACCCCCTCCAATTCTACTTCAGTTATACAGTAAATCCACAGTATTTCAACCAACCAAATCAGTCTGACAAGAAACAGACATCCCTCTCTGTAATTATTTCCACAGAATCTGAGTAACTTTGAGGAAAAAAAAAAATATTTGAATGTTGGGGCACCTATTGTTAACAACTATTTGGGGAGAAAATCTCAGGCGCACTTTTTTCTTCTGTTTTGATCAGAGAGGGAAGTTCTCAGCTATATAAATGCTGGTACAGCAGGAACCTAGTGTAAAGCCCAGTGTGGTCACCATCCACAATGTGCGACAGGCTTTGCTTAATGTTCAGGCTTCACTTGGCTTTCTATTATTTTCTTACATTACTTTGTCTGCAAACATTCATTCTTCAACTACCCAATTCCACGGTTATGTTCAGCAATACCACCAGGATGGCTTGCTAAGAGGAAGGACTTCATTATGACTTAGAGCATAATGTTTTGATCCTGTTTCACTTTTCCGCCAGCAAAAATAATGCAGATCATAGGACTTCATTCTGATCGCGGCCATAGTTGCTATGCTTAATATCACCAATGAATTAGAAACAAGTCATTAGCTTATATACTTTAGAAAATATATATATTTATAATATACTATTAACTGGTTGTTTTCTCCTTCCAGGCTTTTAACAATATAAATTAAAAAGTTACATTAGCTCTGCATTTCTTTACAATAAGCACTTACTTCAAATAATTATTATTTTTAAAAAGAAAAGATTACTTATTGATATTACTCCAATTTATCATTTGGTAAATGTATCTTTATTTTTAAAATTATATAAAATACTTAAATTCAAATAAATGCAGACTTAAATTATGTGTGACTGTAGATTTTGCAGCTATAATTATTTTAAAAAGGAAATTAAACTTGGTGCCGTTTATATGCCTATTTCGTTCACTCTTTGAGAGAAAAAAAGCATTCTCCAAAGTCATTGTGCATGCAAAAATTTCTCTAACATTGTTATAATGAACACCTCGAACACCTCCCCTGTGAAGAAAGGCCGAGGGAGTTGGTGTATTTCAGCCTGGAGAAGAGAAAGCTCCAGGAAAATCTTACTGCAGCCTTTCCATATATAAAGGGGACTTATAAGAAAAGAGGGAGAGAGACTTTTTACCACATCCTGTAGTGACAGGACAAGGAGCAACCGGTTTTAATCTGGAAGAGGGTAGAATTAGATTGGACAGAAGGAAGAAATTCTTTACAACGAGGGTGGGAGACACTGGAACAGGTTGCCACCCAGAGAAGATGTAGATGGTCCATCCCTGCAGTGCTCAAGGTCGGGTTGGATGGGGCTCTGACCAACCTGATCTGGTGGAAGATGTCCCTGTCCATAGCGGGGTCTTGGACTACATGATCTTTAAAGGTCCCTTCCAACCCAAACCAGGCTATGATTCTATGACAACATGACCCTGTTCCTTCTCTGAGCTAGAACCTTGGCTGTGCAAGAAACCCAAATTATGGACCAGCAGCTTTTCACAGGGGCTAGTATTTTTTCTAGTTTTGTATTTCATGTGCGTGAACATAAGAATGAGTGTATACGCACACAGACACACATACACTTTTAAGTGCAGACTAACTCTGACAACCTAATTAGTTCTGACCTTAGCTCTCCAACCTTTGACTCTGAGAGCCCTCTAAGGGGAATACCCCTGCATCTTGCCTCCTTTCTCCTAGTGTCTCCCAGGAGGAAAAAAAAAATAAAAATAAAGTGACAAACCCCTGAACATGCACCCCTCAACCCACAATGATTTCTAGGTTCGATCAATACCTTTAGGTAGCAGATGAGCACTCCAAACTTTGTCTCCTCTAGTAATTTTTTCTTAAAATTGGAAATTAAGCAGCCTGTGCTTTGGAAACAGACACATCTGAAACTCACTTTCTTACTCCTGCTCCTGTGTTTTAGTTGAGGCAAGGTATGGAAAGAAGGCAGCTGTAACTGCTCTTCTTGGCACCTACACAGGAGATGAATACAATTTTTATCACTATACAAAGCTATCAATTGCTGGTGATGGCTCTCTGCCACCTCCCATTATTTGGTCTTTGCAGTACTCCAATGGAAGTACTTTATATTCTGAATAAGCCAAATCTAGAATGCAGTCTTTTAGGACTAGCTACAACTTGCTCGAACCAAATGCGAAATGAATGCCATGCTAAGCCACATGGTCACCGAACAGTACTAGGAAAGCATCAACAGAAGAACAAAGTTTTCCAATTTGATGCATTTACAAGCCCTTGAATTGCCAAGGAAAAAGAAAAAATATAAATAGGTAACAAAAGAAAGAGAAACAAGAAGAAGAAAATTTATTGCTTTCCAAAACATAAAGGAGGCAAAAGGATGTAGTACATCTAGAGGGACTATTTAAAGTCTGAGGGTTTCTTATGATGCTGGTACTAAGTCGGGGGGCATGTGAGGGAAACTTGTCTCAGGTATTTCAGATTTTTTAAAAAAGGAAGATACTGGGGGGGTTCAGCCTTTTTTTTCTTTTCTTTTTTTTTTCCCCCTTCTTTTTTCTTTTTTTTTTTAAAAAAAAAAAAGAAAAGAAAATAAAAGAAAACACTTGCCATGCAAACCTTCCCCCCACTCTTTTGGAAAAGGGAAAGCATGAGTCATTCAGGAACTGTGACTTCCAAACTGAGTGGTATTTATGAGTTTTCTTTATTTACTTTTCGAGGGAAGTGACCCCTCACAAGGTCTAGTGCTTTCCTGCCGATAGCCTAAACCTCAGCCAGCTTAGTGACATAAGATTCTACTGGACAGCTCTCCTTGGTGCATCCTATGAAACATGTAGGGATGATTGCACCAACAGCACTCGGAGCCTCGTTCCTCTGCATCACAGGGAATGCAATGACAATGCAAATTATCAAGTATGACGCAACTAGTAAAGATAAGCAGACAAAAAAAATACACTGACAACAGACTGAAAGAAGCAGTCTTAACCAGCCCAACACACCACATTCTGCCATGTGTAGAACGCTATCATCTGCAGCACAAGAATCCTTGGAGACATCAGTGATGATAAGAAAATAAAATTTAAAAAAATATATAAAAATCAATCCGTAAGAGCAAGTCACATTATGTAAGTTGCTCCCAAGAACTGTCTGGACAGTCAGAAAAATTACAGAAAAAGGAGTACAGAATATCACCCCTAAAATTTCAGACAGCAAGAATGTTTGGGTTTTTTTCTGAGATGCCTTATATGAGGGTGAAGCAAATGAAGATGCAGAAGAGAAACAGGAAGGAGTGTAAGCAGTAGTTCACCTGATAGCAGCACTTCACAACAAAATTATGCTTGAAAATATACTATAATGTTCAAGGCCAGGTTTGATGGGGCTTTGAGCAGCCTGGTCTGGCAGAAGGCATCCCTGCTCATGGCAGGGGGTTGGAACCAGATGGTCTTTAAGATCCCTTCCAACCAAAACCATTCTAAGATTCTATGATCTCTTCAGCCTATACGGGAGGGGAAGGAAGGCACTCAGAGCTAAATTACATGCAGAAGAACACTGAATTTTGCCAACCCTTTTCAAGACAGTCAATTAAGAGAACAGAAGGATTTTTTCCCCTTAGGAAAAGCATCATTCTTTTCCCAGTTTGGAAACAAGTAGTTCTCCATAAATAAGACTTCTGAATGCTTTAGATGCACATTATATATACAAAACCATATAAAATAATTAAATGAACAGCTAAAACACAGGCTGTCAGTTGATCTTGCTCAATAATACTACCATATTTTAATATCTTACCAAAGTTCTCACCAGTAGTTTTGTCAGTGATGCTCTTAAAAGTAAACTCAGTAATAAACTTGACCACATTCACAGAAAGGTAGCAGGTGTAAAAAAGGCTTACAGCAGATGAGATTCTCTCTAAACACATTTTCCCAAAGAAAAATGTGTTAACAGAGGTCCTTGTAATAAAAGAATTTCAAAAATTTCTATCACAGTTCCAAAAAAATGGAGGTGTCTCACAACTGTTTCTGCCTAAAGGTCAAATTTTTGGCTCCAACAAGACTTCTCTTTTTCTAAGGCGCAACCTTTCCCCAGGTTTAAAGCACGCTGAAAACATTCACTGTTTCAGATGCCTTTCTAAGCTTGCCACTCCTACACTCAAAAGTCCTTTACTATCATCACAGCATTAATACCACACAAACCATACTGATTGCTGATTTATACTATGCTACTTCCTTCAGACGAGGTAACGATATTGCACAGGCAGGGCTGACCATAAGGCTATGTATGTTGTCATTCTAACATCTATGTCATTCAGACTTCTATTATGATACTGAAAACAGTATTTAGCACAAGTGAGCTGCATATTATATAGTCCTTAGTCAAGATCAATTATTTTTTGTACTGTTTTGTCTTCATTTTCACTATTTGTTCATAATATCTCATATACATCAGTAAGTTTAAAGCTATTTTATCAGAGGCTCAAAAAATAATACTGGATATTGATACATATTGAAGCACTTCATTGCAAATTATTCCAAGCACACATTAAAGACACGCAAAAACAAAGGCTGTTCAAATATATTCTTTGTTCGGTGACTATACTTGTCTCAAAAGTGAATGATCAATAAAAGGAAAGTCAAGACCTTGACAACAAAAAATCCACATCATAACACCAGATCAACTGTCATTGAACCCACCTTGCATACATTCATTCATTCAAAATCATGCCTGCCTAACTTTTTGACTTTACATTTTTGGCATCTTCCTCTACTCTTGCTCATGAGAATGTCAGTCAACATTACCGCAGCTCTGCCAAAGTGAACACTGAGGTTATGCATTAGACTGTGACTCAGAGAAACACACAACAAATTATGATGTTGAAGGCATAAGCAGGGGGAGCAAAAGCAAGGTACAGGGGTTTTGGAATACAGAGGCTAAGCTGAGGCAGGCCAGGAGTTGCAAGGAGTGCTTTGATGAGGGCTGCTCTACCAGCCAATCTTGATAAGCAAAGAAAATAAGCAAAAAAGGCAAAAGAAAGCAACATACTATGGCTTCTCTGAGGCAAACCTCAAAGCAAGAAAATTCACATTGTACCTGCTTTGTCTTACAAGGCCTAGGGCTCTTTTCTTCTTTCCAGCTAAGGCAACATGCTGCAGGGCAGCCTCCCAGTTTCTGTGGGACCAAATCTTGTAGGCTCTGCAGAAGGAAAAACCTTTCCTCTCTCAACAGCACTGATATCTTCCACTGAGGATGTAACACTTTTGCCTGAGTAAGACCTACCGAGCTCCACAAGATGTAACCATCAACAGAGGGAAACTGGCAACTTCTCCCAAAAGACGGGTGGGGCATTGTATAACAACCACCAAAAACATATCCAAGCCCATCTAAGCTGAACATAGGATAAAGTTCGGACACCTAATTCAAACGTGTCCCGTTTACTGAGAGAGCACAACATTGATAATGATCTTTGATTTTTTTTTATCTTAATGTCAAGGAATTTAAGTTCTGCTTATCATGGACTATTTACAGCCTCCTTAAGTACATGAGCACCAGCTATGCTGGTTTTTAATCTAAATTATATATGTTGTGTAATAAATAACTCAGGTGCTATTCATGAAGATAACATTTCTATCACAAAATGAAGAAATAGCAATACTATTTGAAGTCAACTTAGTAAAGCAGCTATCACTGCCATAGAGACTACCAGTTTTGTTCCTACAGAGGGTATTTAAGGAAAATTAGTCCAGACTTCTATCCACATATTATATTAATGTATAAAATTTTACATTCAGAAATGTTTTTAAAGGATTTGGAATATTGATAACAAACAGCCAAATTAACAATAAAAAGCATTGCCCAAGCGTAATGAAAGCTTAGGAAATATAAGATACTGATTCACTGCTTTTGAAAGCTTCCACATACTGCTTTTTACACCTGAATTTTTTTGCTCTGCTCGCTAAAGCCGAATCTGTCTCCTCTGCTTTGGGAAGGAAGGCAGTAGATGAAAAATGAAGCATCACTCCATCCTTGGCAAGTACTCTTTGAGGCCCCTGAACTTCCAGCATTCATGATTGTTAAGAATGTCTGACAGAGGTTTGTTGTGTGGAATGATAAAATGTTGACAGGAAAATTAATTTGCTCACCCTAGATCTATACATACTCTTTTTAAGCGACAAAATGTGAAGGCTGTACAGTATCTGTAAGTTGCAGATGGAATTTATTTTTTTAGTACACACACAAGTCAGTGAAACATGACTTCTGATGTTCTAGCCTAGGACTTTGCTGTAAAACTGTATCATGCTATCTATAACATGGTATGCGTGGGAGGTAAAAGACATCTCGTGTTTTATGCTGTGCCGCTGCTCTGACAGCTGGCAATGCACATTCTATGTGAAATACCCACTGCTGGGCAGTCAACGATACTGCAAATTGCCTGGATGCAATGTCTTTTGGAAGACCGATGGTCTACCCTTCTCCAACCCAGCCACCCAAAGGTTTCAATGCGTTCCAAGCGTTGTATCTTCTGCAGCCAGGAAAATGGAATTCTTGGCAGCTGATAGATATCTCTGGGATCTGCAACTGGCAGAAATTAATTCAAGAGCAATGTTGGCTATATTTGGAATGAATTACAAGACTTCTCTTCACCGGGTTTCCTTCTGACTACAGATAATGACATCTTGCAGTGACATTCACTGCCCAGATGCTATTCATGTCCTGAACTTTCAAGTTGTAAGCAATGTGGGCCAGTGTCTTGATTTTCTCTTTTAAGAAGCATTAACACCTCAAATACATACTACTGAGAGATACACACAAATTGTGGGGTGATCCTTTTTATTTTCATTTTATAATGAACTCATTTTATAAACACATCCAATACTGATCACCTTATGAAATATTAACTTTTATGTGATGTCTCCAAAGATCCAGTTATCTACTTACATTTTAAATCATAAATTGAAAAGGGTTGGAAGCATGGCCACTTCCAGAAAACTTGCTTGCCTAAAGTAAATATTGCTTCCAAGGAAACACTTTTTTTTTTTTTTTTTGTAAGACAATGCCATTCTTAAAAAAAACAGCAACCCAACCAAAAATAAAGAAACAAACCCCAAACCAAACACCCCTCCACCCCACCCCAAAACCACACCAAAGACAAAGACAGCTAAACTGGATGGTAAACTACTTTTATCTTTTTCTGGTTTTGAGTAAGCCAAGATGAATAAAGTAGTTATTTGTAACTTTTGTTTAAAAGGAGACAGAGATTTAAAAAAACTCAGGGTACCCTTCAAAACTTAATTTTACACAGCAATATCATCCAGCAAAACCTCATAGAAATCAAACATCTACTATATCTTGTCAAACATCATTCTTTTGAAACAGAGAGCAATGATGCGGCAGACTAGGGTCCTGTAAAATAATTCATACATACATCATTCTTACATAGTGACCTGGAAAACTTTTTACACTTTTTTTTTGAAGTTTACTTGAAACTGCATGAAGGATATCTCTGCAAACACTTAAGTGAACTAACAGGAAATAAAGCTGTATTGCTAGGAAGACAATCCTTGCCTTGCAATCCTTGCCTTAAAATGTCTTATCTATAACACAGACAGAGCCTTAAAGGTATTTTAAGACACATGATATAGAGAACTACTCCCCCATCCCCTTAACTCAAATTTATCAGATCATGAAATCACTGGAAGTAATCCAGTAATTTTCTTTCAACCAAGACTGTCAGTTCTGTACCACTGTATTTCAAACAGTACTTTGTGATGCATATTAATTATGAAGTATAATCACAGAGGTATATAAACCACAAGCTAGCAGCTTTTCATCAGACCTCTGACCTTCATGAAATACGCCAATCCTGCACCACCATTCTGTTTTCTTCCCGGCTGCCAGCAGATGTAATTTCTTATGGAAGACACATATTTTTATGGTAAATTTTTTGCTACATTTACACTGCATTTTGAGCATGACTCTGAACCTACACATGTACCCAAATTCTCCGATCATGTACACATTGTCAACACAAGGTTGCACTGCACAGGGTACAAAATGGTCGCTCCTGGGTCTGGCAACCACACAACTTCAGTCCATGCTCTTTAATCATGAAGGGAAAAGACATTAGCTCTCCCAAGTAACCATCATCTTAACATGCTTACCCTTACTGTAAAAATAAGCACCTTCCACACTCATGAAGAAATAATTTATTGGATCAATATACACGTCAGCTGTGACCTGACATTTGTTCTTGAAAAATGCCTCATACTCTAATGACATTTACCTGGCAGCACCATTAGCTATAGCATCATCTTCTCAAACAGAAATGTTTAGTTGCTACAACTTTCTATTTCACTGTTTAGCATTTTAAAGAAAGAAAATTAGCAGTCGCAAAGAGTACATCTTACTTCTTATCCTTGGAATTTAAGTGTTTACTAAGGTGGTTTTTTTTTAATTTAGATGGAGATGGCTATAAGACTGCAATAGCTAAAATGACATCAGAATTTAACTGAGAGGGCCGTCAAAGGAAAAAGAATGGGAGAAGAGATGTCATGTTAGCCAAAATCAGATTTTTATGTTTTTACAGGACTCTGGTTTACAGGGCTCTCTGTAATGTCACTGCAAGGAGGATTCTGCCCAAAGATGACAAAGACATAATCCATAAGGCAAAGAATGTTACACCAATCTCCAAATTTCTATCCACTTTATTTATATAGTTTTAACCAGGGAGTACTATGTGGATTATACTAATTCTGCATCACAAACCCAAAGTATGCATTTCTTTACCACTCCTAAAGGAAGCAGAACAGGAAAAGGACAAGAAGATGATATGTCTGAGATGCCAATAATTGTGACTCCTGTAGTGAGTTGCATGACATTGCAAGATTTCACATGTAGTTAGCGATACACTTAATTAGAACTCTTGAGTATGGACAGTGCTTTATTACAATACAGCTTTGAAGGTGGAAAAAAAAAAAAACCCAAAAAAAAAACCAACAAAGGAGACCGATTTTTTCATTCCCCTCATAGAAACAAATCTCTCAAGGTCTCCAAGAATTGTCTACTTGATATCTGCAGTGATATCAGGAGATCAAGCAATTCCAATTACATAAGATAAAAAGTAGAATAAATGCAAAACCACAATAAACCCATGATTACTTCTACTAAGAAAAGCTTGTATTATTTAAAGGTCTGCCATGAAAACAACAAATATTTTCTGCCCTTTATGCTGATCTCAGAGAAAACACAACTAATTAGTGCATTAAAAACACTGTTGATGAAGTTCATAATTTAATTTTCCTCATTTAATTACATAACAATAAGGTGTCATATCCACAGGTTTACAGATCACAAATTTGCTACAAGCTGCAATTACTGTTTTTCAACATCAAGACACACACTTAGACTGCATCTGCAATAAAATGTCATTATAGCACATACAAAAAGGTAGGATTATTTATTTTTTTTACTTGAACAAACCTAACCAGTTCATGTATCAATAAACAGAGAAGGACTCAGAAACTCAAGAGTACATCTTGGTGATCAGACTTTGCATTAAGTATCAAATTACCGTTCAGTGAATTTTTCTTTGGGGCCTATTTCAAACCACATTAGGTTTCTACCTATAACATTTTAAAAAGAGATCAAATTTATTACAGGAACAAAAGAAAAAAAATAATGTGCTGAAAAAAATATTGGAAAAGCTACTGAAAGAAATCAAAGGTAACTGCTGCCAGATTTCAAATGAGTATTTTTAGGAAGTCTGGGCAGGGGAGGGGAAGAGTTTGGCAGGTAGACAAAGGCCATTTTCCCCTCCAGCTTTCAAATGAGCAATAAACTGAAAGCTATTCACTTCCATCTCTCACTTAACATAGCCACAGTCAAAGCAATGATTTCTTTGCTCAGATGAAGTGCCCCTTAAGCATGCCCTAGATTTGCAATGAATTCAGTATGATTTTAGCTATACAGCTCCCACTGACTTAAATGGAAAATGCATGACAAAAGGACCAAGCAATTTTATACAGAACTTCTGGAAACGATCGCTATACTCATAAGTCAGGTTTTGGAAACCTTAAGGCATCTTTTTTTCCAGTTCATACCACCAGCAAATCATAACACATGGCATTTTAATTTAAGTACATGCGTATAAAAAATTACAGTAACTCTACTTCAACTACAATAAAATACACCCATTTACATGATTAAATAAGATGGGATACTTCCACTCACTAGCCGATTAGTTTGCTCAATTTATTACATAATGTTAGACCTGGACCAAAATTAGCATCCCCTTTTATGTTTCATTATATGGAAATACACAATAAAAATTAAGTACATATAACACAGCGCTTGTTTCTTGCATAGATCCCAAGAGAGCAGCTTTCAAATCCAACATGAACAGCTAACACCATACTTGAATGCTTCTGTGTTAGTTTCTTTGCCTGTTTATGCTTCTCAGAAAAAGGAACTGTAATTACTTCAGCAAAAATATGGAAGTTTTAAATAAAGGTAAAGGACAAAAAAAGTGGGTTTTGGTTTGTTTAAGTAACACATGTACGCAAAAGATTTGAAATATATAATACCATCAGTTTGGTACTGTTCAGCTAAAATTGTAGAGGACCTCGTCAGATGAGAAGAACCAATGAAGTCAAACTACATGTATGAATGAGGGCAGTATAATCAGTCAGCTAAAGTGGATCCTTTATTACAATTTTTATACTTTTGCATAAGGTCAAATACTAACTTAGAATATTAATATCTGAAGAATTATTCACATTAAATACTAAATTTATTTTCAAAGATATTATATCAGTGGAAGACACTTGATAACAAGTCTTTATTGTTGAAGCATTAAGAAGTCTTAAACTTCTCCTAAGTTGCTTCTCTTTTACAAAGTTTCCCATCAGAAATGGAAAATGCTTTAAGACAGAGAGCAAATCATTAACCAGAGACAAAGAATAATTTTTCATAACTACTGCATATAGTTTTGCATCCAATATTATTTTGTCTAGCTTTTAGTAGCAGTTAAGACTTAAGATAACTACAAGGGAAATCAATGGGAAATGAAACAACAGAAAACTAAGATGCCACATATCTGCAGGTCAGCACCTGAGTCTTGCTGGCATTGCATCACTCTTACTTTTGAATCTCCAAGAGCAGAAAATCCTAAGAGAACTGTACACCTAATGTTTAAAAAGGAAGTAATGGGAATGTTACTTTCATCTTTTAGAAGACAGAACAACGTAATAAGAAGTATTCCTTCTTTTTCATGGCTTCAGTTTTGTAGTTATAATACACAGCTTGCTCCTGGAAACACTAGTAAGTGTAAAAATACAATCATTAAGACAGAAAATGGATGACTAAAGGGAAAGCATATGTATTTGCCATGCAAGGGTTTAATTTAAAAAAACTGGACACATAGATGTAAATACACCCTACACATTACATACATGTTTATATGCATATAAATACGCATACATGTGTGCATATTTATTTTAGAACCCTCATTACATAGTAATCCATACCCTGTGACCCTTACCTGACATAGACTCATGGGAGTCCTTCATTGCAGGCTGCTTCTTCCTGTGGCGTGAGCAAATGCAACTAGGTATAGATTAGTAAATGCAAAGGTGCAAAGGTCTTCGCATTTCACAATTCCACAGCAAGAAGGAGGCTGCGGGAAAGGACTGCCAGGAGTCTCGTCACTTGCAGATCAGGGAGCCATCTCATCTGAGCAACTACAGCTTAAGATGATGGTGGTTTGGGCAACTGCAGTATTGGTGTCCCAGATCTCACAAGTACCTTGTCAGGTGGCAGTCTGCTCTTGTGAAGCTGCAGGACCACACTTGAATTCCTCAAGAAGAAAAGCAAGTCCCCAAAAACAGCTGGGAGGCAATGGTTATTGGCGGCTACAAATCTCCTTGAATCAACACGCTAGCACGTTTACTCTCCTCTTGCATCTGCTTTCATGATTAAGACACTGTGAAAACTTTAGAGATACTGGTCTTAAAAATAAGAGCTGTGCAAGTTTTCAAAAGGCATGAGGGCGCAGGTTCTCTGCTAGAACCAAAGAGATGGGGAGAACACTGCAAGCGTGCTTTTCTCAGCATGGCAATGGAAAATAAACAGCTTTCAGTAGCAAAATATCAGTGAATTACAGAGTTAAGACCCATGCCTATGAAGTCTTTCTCCTGTGGCATTTCTTTTCTCTGGCTGCTAGACCCATCTGGATGAATAAATTGCATGTTCTTTGGAAGAAAAAGTGAGTTGGCATTCCAGGCTTTCATATTCCAAATATCCTATGGTAGACTGGGTCACTCTGCTTCCACGTCATTCTCTAATCATACCGTAGCCCAGTTTTCCACCTACAGCTAGGACTTCATGCTCCTTCCTAGAGAGCAGTGAAGCTGATGAAATCTCTTCCTAAAGGGATCAGCTCAAGCGAAACTAAATGGAAGCCTAAATAAGAGCTCACCCTTCACCTGCATTAACAACTCCCCATCGTCAGTCTGTCTGAATCTGTTCATGGGAATCTGCTTCACACAGAACACTGAATCCAAATGAGCCTAAATTCTGAAAAAACATGGAAAGAGTCCAAAATAACTTTTGCACTTCTTAAACTACACAGATTTCTAATTTTTGCACATTTTCTGACCAGAATAACAGTGCCCATTGGCTCCATCTAGGAACCACACAGTGCAGGTTGTATTTTAAACACAGCTGAATGCTCAAAACACGGCTGATGCTGGCAAAGCAAACAGCACATTCTGTGTGCCAGTGCTAGGGAGGGTTAAATTGTTGCATCCAGTTGTTTGTATCACTTCATTGGGTTTTACTGTGGCTGTAACCAACGCGTATCTTCTCTTTACAGTGAATAATAATAAAAAAAATAAAAAAAAAAAAAGAGAGAGAGGGATAAGATGCTGCTTAAATACAACCAGCCTGCAAATTCAGAGAGGGAAAACGCCAAGACAACATAGAAAAGTGAAGGGGAAGAAAAGAAAAGTCCCTTGAGTCATCTCTTCCTAAAGCACCATGCTGAAGCGAATGTTAGAAAAAGTGTTTAGGGTGGGTTTCTTTGGTTTTCTTTTCTAAATCAATGTAGGGCTTATCAGAGTCACACTTGGATTTGAACTGTTAGCCCTTCCCTTAGTCCCTAGCTCAATTTAGTGGTGTTGGAAACTAACAAGGCCAACTGCTTAGACCCCAGATTACCAAAGACATAAAAGAAATGCCTCAAAAGCGAAGCTCTGCAGATAGCACAAGCGGTGAGCAGAAACAGATGAAAGCTGGTTTATCCCTGGTAGGAACAGGGAGGGAACTGGCCAGGGATAAGGCATATTGGCGGGACTGCTTAACAAAGATAACACTGGCTGTGCTCCCTCTCCAGAGAAAAACAAACCAAATCAAAGAAACAAAACAATGTACTTCCAGGACACATCCTCTGTACTGCACTTCTCAGATGACTAAAGGCAAATGGAAAAGTAATTTCAAAAGAAATTAAGGAGACAGCTTTAACTTTGGTTCCTTCATAAACTTCACAGAGACCACAGGCAATTTGAAATACATGAACTTCAGGGTAAAATGCTTGCTTAGTGCCCACCTTGCCATCACCCCCTAGCACTGGTAGTTTCCCATTACCATTATTTAAAATAAGTAAATAATAATAAAAAAAAAGTCACAATGGTGGAGTGCAGCTCCTGCTCCTGTGAGTGTTGTGTTGTAAAAACCTAGTGGCCATTGATTAGTCATCCCCACACACAACCATATGCTGCAAATTTTAAAACATGGTGTAATTAAAAAGACTACATTAAAATGTTCACATATGGTGCTGCAGATTTACTTCTGAGAAAGAGTCAACAGTTTTCAACCACTTGGTTTTAAACAGCCTCCCAACATTACATTTTCTCCTCTTCCTTTAAAAGATGCACCCCCCAGAGTCATACAATTATCTCAAATGTCTTTAGACCTCTGCTTCTGGATGAAAGCCTGAAACTATAAACTTGACTATGTTTAAACAAAAAACAAATTAAAAAAAGAACCTAAACCAAAGCACAACATCACATAAAGCCAATATGTGTCATTTGATTCTTTCAGGACGATAATAACAATATTTTAGCATCCAAAGAAAGAACCTGAAAACTTTCTATTTTCTAATTGTCCCAAATGCTAGCTTCCATCTAGCTAACTGCAGTCACAACATGCATGATTTTTCTAAGCTATCAAGTACTGCATTTAAACAATTTTCCCCAAAAAATTAAAACCATTTTGTTGTTTTCAGACCCCAAAAATGTTTAAGGGGAGATGAGTCATTCAACTGATTATTTTTTTATTATTATTATTAATTTGGAGAGCTATTTTAGAACACAACTAGTATTTTTATATTTCAGAAGGGTTCAGTAGAAGCCATTGGCTTTAATTAAATAAACTGGAATATTCAATTACATTATGGTTTATAAACAGAATTTAAGGTCCTGCTGAAGGAACTCTGACATCCTTTTCTCATCTCCTAGTTTCTTAATGACACCTTAATGAAGCTTAGAGTTAGGACTAGTTCTGTTTAATTAAAACAAACATGGCTTGAAAGGGAATTGGATTAAGAATAAGGAAGGTCATATGACTGGGACCTACAAGACCTGGGTCCTATCACTGTCCTTTTAAATTCACCTGGGGGAGTATTTTTTTCCTCTTCTTCCCTCCATTTCCCTGTATGTAAATCTGGAAATTAAAGGAAGAAGAAAAGATACTGACCTCTGTCACAAAGTGTCTGAATGCTAAAAATACTTTGTGGTGGTTTTTTTGTTGGTTTTTTTTTTTTTTTTTAATGGTAAAGCCACAGGCGTTTCAGATAATAGGGGTCAGAATGGATTTTAGATGCATCAATTCACACATCAAGCTCCTTACATATGCATTAACATATGAACATTTAAATCTGTGTTAGCAACAAGCATAGTGCAAGGTTGAGGTCACATCAAAGTCCAAAGTTGTTCTAAAAATTTTAAAGAAGCTCTTCTCATTTCTAGCAGAGACCATGTTCTATGCCACAACTTGCACTATGCATACCAGTCAAATGCAACTTATTTCCTCTGCAAAGAATTTTTCTTCAATACAAATACTTTTTATAATTGGAAGTGCAGATGACATTTTCCAGAATGTGCAGGAATAAAAACAACTGGCTTTCTTCTCTCTTTTTAATGGATAAAGTCCCCTGAAAACAGTGCTTTGTTTACAATAACAATATTAAACATTACGAGAGAATACAAATGGATAAATGCAATACAACACATCAACTCTATTGTCACATAAAAAATCCTCTAACTGGAGAGTAACTGCACTGAAATCAACAGTAAACTATTCTACTGAAGTCATCTAGTGCAGAGGTCCAAATCCCTGCCTATTTTTAATTTAAAAATCAAGATACAAGGGAGAATTTAAATAATAAATATCCTATTTATTAATGAAGAAGGCAAAACAGTCTGGAGTGATAAACCTAATCATTAAAGCCACTACAGTGCTAAGAATGATCATCCTCCAGACAATGTGTTCTGTTCTCCTTGCTGTATACAACAACCACAGATCTTGATTCAGATGTGGAAATGGTGCTTTTGGCAAAAACCTAAGATTTGCACCTTATGAAATCTGACCAAAGTTTGTTTTTAAGCTCCTGAAATCTTACCAGCTGTTTGAAACTGAATTTGAGTATCGTACTTCAAAACAGTGTTTCACTGTCTGGTAAGATCTAGTAAGTCCACTGAAATCTTCATAGTATTGAATGATGGTATAGGCAAGAAACTTATATTATCAAGTTCTGTAAATTATATTATGTAACATTATTATAACTATTCACTTTAGTCAAAACCCATGTCTGAGTATATACAATGCATCTTTGCCACTAATTCAGATGAAAAAGCCTGTTACATGCAAGGGAGGCATTGCACAGGCAATTTTGAGCTTCATGTCTTAAGAATTACAGCACAAGAGCATTGAAATTTTAAACTTAAAAGCCTTTATACTTACTCTTTAAGGTCACCTTCACAAAAATAGCACAATGGACTTGGTTCAATCTATATCATTTTTCTGTTAAGGTTCTGAATTGATTCCATGATCATATAAAAACAAGCTCAATACACAATTAGAACTAACTGTCGCCCTTGCCACTGAAATGCACAAAGCAATTTAGGGGGGGGGGGGGGGAAAGAAAAAAATATTTTTTCTTTTCTGAGATTCACTTTTTAAAAAGGTATTTTCCATAGTAAGTGACATTTCTCAGCATAATTCTGAGAACTAATAAGATCAGTTTCAAGAAAATGCCAAAACATTGCCCCAGGCAATGTTCTGAAAATTACACTTAACATTGCATTCAATTCAAAAGAAATAAATTAATTTTTCTAATGAATGCTTCTCTGTATATTAAAAATGAGCATATTTGCCATTTAATATAAATATGATTTCAATTACAATCAGCTTTACTGTCTTGAATATCTTCAATGTGATAACCAGTAACTTTGATTCTACTGTCTCACATAACAGCTGAACAACAAACATATTTCCGATACTGTTGCATTATAAAAAAAAAAAACAGAACAAAAAAACCCCACCACAAAACAATGGCATTTTCCTTGATAGACAGTTGGCCCGAATTACTTTTCCTGTGAACATATATATTTTCTGCAAATTCTGCACTGCACTTCTGAAGGACAGGAATAGGGACAAAACCACGTATTTCGAGCTCACTAAATAAGCTAGAGACCTCAAGAGGCAATGGAGCAGAGCAGATACAGCAACCCAAAAAAAATTTTTACTTTCCCCTTAGAAATCAGCATGGCTGTAACGGCAGTGAGAGAGGCTCCTGCATGAATCTAACAGAATGAAAGTGATCCCTCTACCATCTCACATCACCATAAAATAGAGGAACATGGTCTATATAAATGTAAAAAAAAAATATAAAAATCGTCAGAAAACAATACTGACTAGTTGTCAATGGTAACTATCACAAAAGAAGTATATTGTGAAGTGCAATCCCCAACCCCATCTGCTATTACTCCCAACACCTAGACAACCAAATGTAGTTATTAAACCTGTAGCTTGTGGTGAGTGCAAGCACAACAAAAATGGTGTTAGAACCCAACATGGTGGGGAGGGAAAATAAGGGACTGGATCAGATCCCATACAGACAACTGCTGGGTGCCAGATTGACAGAGAACTAATTTCACAATAATGAACAAGCAACAGAAGAGGAGATGGGAGCCCTGCAGAGAAAGGTCAAGTAGCTACCAGGTGAGCCTGCCTCAAATTCACATGGTTGTAAAAATGCCACACTGACACCTACAGACAGCAGCATGGCTACCTCATTTGCCTCTGTGTCGTAAACTGTCAACTGGAAAGATGAGCATCACCAACAGCCTCACCTTGTCTCCCTCTCTAGCAGATCAGGATGAAGGTCCATGAGTGGGAAACACATTGCGCATCCCCTCCAGTCACTGGCCTGAGATACTCAGTCTGCCCAGTAATTTGCTTCTGAACAGCCAGTCTCCAGCGGCTTCATGCATAGACACCCCCAACCCTCCCACAACCCCACTGTCTCTCTGGTGGTTGTCCTGGACTCTCTGGTCACTCCAGTAGCTGACTCCTTCAGGTCCTCAGCACACACATACCTGGCTCCCAAGGAACCTACTCACCAGCTACAACCACCTTGAAATGCCCTTCCCTTGCCACTCATCATGTGCCCCATAGCCCTGGGCAGTGACCCCACACGAACTCCAAGGGATGCTCCAGAGAGCTGCTCCTACAGCAATGAGGGCCAACCCCAGGCCATGGGGCCAACTGGGCAGCCCTGGGATGGGCCACAGCAGAGGATCCTTTCACTGAGATACTGGGACTCCCTGCCTGCTGTCATGCCTCTCTGCTCCTTCATGCACGTGGGGTTGTGTTTTGTGTCAGGTAACTTCATATTTTGAAAGGCAAAGTCAACAGATAAAAAAGCTTAAGCAATGCATATGAAAAAGTGAAGCATGGAAAATAACACGGAAATAACCTTGAAACACTGAAATAAGTAACTTGTAAATAATTCAGGTAGAAACACAAGAGTATAGAGAGCAGAGGACTTAGTGACAAAACCCACTAACTCATACTTGGAAAGGTATTTAAGTCTTGTAATTCACTGGTATGAAGTATTCAACTTTTATAACCCAGTGGGTGGTAAAAAAAAAAAGTAGTTGTACTTAATACTGTATTTAACAGTTTATAAATATCTAATATATTGTTTCTTTCAGTAAGCCACTCTACTGAACTAGGTTTAAAATGTTTTTTTCAAGTTCATATTTTCCAGGTATCAAAGGTACTCTCCCCTCAGTTCCCAGTCCACCCCATTCCAGACTAAAGTACTGGTTGCTCACACGTATTTGGTTTCTGTCTAGGTTTTTTGTTTGATTTTGTTGTTTTAAAAATAAATTAAAAAAAAAGAGAGTGCAAGCATTGCTCAGAGGTATGTGGGTTATTCCAACAGCACATCCACTTGCTCACTTTTTCAGGGGCTCTAAAATACAGGTCCATTATATTTTCAAAGAAAAACGAGAATGGAGAAAAGAAGAACAAGACAGCTGCTAGGCTGTAGCTTTCCACCTTTGCATTCACGACTGCATTCACTACCCACAGGAATCTGCTGTAACAGAATGAAGAAGACTGAAGGTATTATTATGCCACAATCCAGCACTTACAAAGGCAGCCAATTAATTTCCAAATACAGACTTTACTCATTTACCCTTCCCTAGCACCAGAATCCTGAAAGTTTCAGTCCACTCAGTTTTAAACACCTGAAGTGTTTAAAAAGTTAAAATACTTCTCAAGTCACCAAAGATAATGACCATTACATGACGTTCAGTTGGTGGAATCTCACGTCGATCTCCCTCATTAATGTGCTTAAAAAAAATAAATTAAAATTATTCTCCTGTTTTGCAAGAAACTTGAAAGTCCTTTCCCACAACTGTTAGGGAAGTCCAGACAAGGCTTCTGAGACGCACGGTACTGTATCAAAACCTACAGCTTTTAGAACAAATGTAAGGACCATTCAAATCTATGGCACTTAAACTCTTTATAATGTGCAACAGAAAACTCTCAAACATCAAATATTTTCTCATTTCACCAATGAAAACACTATTCAAATTGCAAATTTCAAGACATTGTTTTCCCTTCATTTCTAAAGGACAGCACATCAGACATCATACCAGACATTTCTAACAAAGTGAGGAAACAGCTTGCTACCTTGAGAAGCTAAGTGTAACACACAGCTGCTAAAGTATCATCACCTACTTGATTGATCTCACTGTTTCAGGTAGCAAAATACTCTGAAAAGCCCCAGGTATGTAGGAATTGTACTAAAAATAGAAAGCCCTTACAAAGCATAGACACAAAGTGGCAAAAGTGAAGCCTGAGCAAAGACTTAAGACTAGGCATCAAGATGTCTATAGCAGGTTTTATTAATTCCCCAATAACTAAGAACAACTATGGTAATTTCATCTATTCAGAAACATGAAGTGGTTTGTCAGCAAACACAGATGTACCTTTACACTCACAAAGTATACAAGCACTTAAGAGTTAACAGGATGGAGCAAGTCAAGGGGCTAAGGTACCACCCTGTGCAGAGTGGCAGCTGGCATCTCCCATACCATCAGGGGACAAGAAAGCAGAGCAACTCTTTCAGGTTATGGGGATTCCTCCTGAGACCACCCCTCCTACTCACAAAATTTTCCCAGCGCCCCCAACAGTTGTTGGGGTGGAGGGGAAATCAATGTGCCCTTTTTCCCTCTTGTCACTTCATACCCTACTACACCAGGCCTACCACAGACACTATACTAAAAGTAGTAATAACTGCACTACAAATAAGGCAACAGTGATTGACAGAAACAAAAAGCAAAAACTCACAACCAAACCCCTGGGAATTCTTCATTGCCTATGCAGATGGCCTTAGGTATGTAAATAGAAGAACGAGAAAGCCATTTCTTTTAAAGAACTCTTATGCCTATTGCCGTACTTGCCAAGGGAGATGAAGCAAAGTTTTACACTGTTCTAAATATTCTATAGCCTGGGTTCCAGCTGCTCTCCTGTTACAAGAGAAATGCTTAGTGTTAGACTGGGTGGCTAATAAAAGTAAACTGTGAGCACTGCACACAAGCAAAACTAAACAAGAGTTGCTAAAAAAAAAGTAATTAAAGATCTCAGAAAGTAACTCTATGCTTATCAAGACTGAGCTTATTGGTTTTTCAGGCCTTTCCTCCTCTCTTGGCTTTCTGGACAGCACTCTGCAGCAAGTTCTTTGAGATCAGTACATCTCTTCTTAATATCTAGAAATCTATCACCTTCCTCTAAATGTATCTCAATTCCTACTTGTTTCAAGTACAGGACACATTTTTCCACCAGAGAACTGCAAAGACACACCTTGACCTCTGACCACATAACCCATCCTTTCACAAGCTGGGAATCAACAAACTCCCTACATTTTTGCCTGATGAATATCAGTATTTCAGGGCCACCAAACTTTCCTGACATCAGATGACAACTACAAAACCCTAACCATTCAGGGATGAAAGGTTTCCTGCACTGTCTTCTTTCTTCGGCTTTCCCACATTCCTCTTTCTTGTGTCCTGCTCCCACTTCAGCTATCTTTGTAGAAGTTGCAACTGATTAAGAGAGCGCTGCATGTGCTACCACACAATTACTTCATTTTCAGTAGCAGCAGGTGACCTTGTCTGACTTTCACAGAATCAAAGGCTAAATGAGGTTGGAAGGGACCTCAAAAAGTCATGCAAGCCAACCTCCTGCTCAAAGAAGGGTCTGCTGTGAAATCAGACTAGGTTGCTCAGGGCTTTATCCGTCAGGGTCTTGGAAACTCCAAAGGATGGAGGCTGCTCAACTTCTCTGGGCAACCTGATTCACTGCCTGACTGTTCTCATGGTAAATTTCTTTTTTGCCAGAAACAACATTTTCCTAAACTGTGTAAATGATTCTGGATTTGTTGTTTGTGGTGACAGTTGCATGATGATAGTTATTCTTCTCAGACAAGAACGTGAACCCGTAAGTTCTCTACAGAAATCTTCTTTGGCATGTTTTATTTTAGTTGGTTTCAAACGGTGTTTGTTTTAACCTTTGGTATTTAAGATAAACCTCTTTTGGTGACCAAATTCAATGTCATGTTTATAAACTCTTGTTGGAAAAACTAAGCTATCACTATCACAAGATTATTTTATAGAAGTTTTAAAAACGCCAAATGTAAGGCAAGTTGGAAGACAGAGATATAGTTTAATAATGCTTTACCACATGGATTCCACTGCACCAGCCACCATCCTACAAACAAGCCTGCAAAACAGTGTTTAATGTACCAGCTCACCAAGAACCTCCAACATCAGTTTAAACCGACCAAAGGCTGGAAAGTAATCAGATAAAGCTGAAATTGCTACAGCTTTGGAGACAGGGGAAACACTTGGAAAACACCATCATAAAAAATTGTGTCTCACACTTGGAACCACCTGGACTGATAATACCCGACAGCAAAAAATCTCTTAGGGGCGAAAGGACACGCAGCAAAATAATGCACGCAGTTCGAGAAGAGGACTGCCCTTTAATTAACACAAGCCTGTTGGTCTGTGAGTTATGCGAATGCTTCATTGCTGCCAGCCATATACAAAAAAAAAACATCATGTGTCTCCAACGGGACCTGAATAATCCAAAATACACTCGCTCATCTTCTTTGCTAAAAATACATCATTTCAGTGTCTATCTGCTAAATTGTGCACCTAAATGAAAAATGAAGTAAACAAGAACAAACCTTAAGAGCCAAATCCTCCTTTTTTAAAACAGGGGTTTCCTTAGTTTATCTAGTGCAACTAGTAAAAAAAAAATCTGAAAGTATTAAATCATTTACTTCGAGTAATTTATTAACAAAGACAAACAAAACAATTGTCTACAAAAAGACTAGAATAAATATTTCAAAAAAAACCCATCAGTATGAAAACATTTGTTACTGCATTTATTACTCTCTTCCCTCATTCTTTCTAGCCAGGTCAACTGTCACTATCAGGCTCTGGCAGTAATCTCCTCACATTAATTAATTGCTGAAAATGTGTCTAATGCCTTAAGAAAAAAGGTCAATGAATGATCAACACCTGAAAAAACTTACACATTCATTAGCAAAAAAAAGTGAAGGGAAAAAGGCACTCCTGAGTTGTTTGGGAGATGCAGAGATTTCAGCACAGACTACAAATTAGCAACAACATGATGAAAGTCATCTCTGATTTCAAACACAAAATTTAAGGGACTAAGGTTAGGGGAATACATACTGTCATCATTTTCTCCATAAAGTGTATACGAAAATATATGCTCAGAATGCATGCTTCAACCATAGCTTCATCTAGCCCTTAGAATAAGCAGCAAAACTATGCAAGACCTTAATACCATCACTTTCCACTATGAATGTTTACCAAAACAGTGGTTCCTTTGATTTAAAAAGGTTGTTCAGGAAAGCTAAGATACACTCAGAAATATGAATCAAAACTGATGATTTGGAATGAGAACATATGTATCTGACAGTCTATAAATACTCTGAAAAAAACCAAAGTATTTGAAATTTCATTGTTTGAAATTGCATTATGCATCCGGTTATGAATAGGTATACTCCCTCATCTGTGGAAACAGATTGTCCTTCAGAATTATGTAGCAACTATGTTATCTGTCTCATTTATAACTACAGAAAATGGGAAAAACAGCCTTAAAGGGCTTTTGCGCATTTTTTTTTTTTTTTTTTTTTTTTTTTTATTTAACACACCAGGTCAGGATACAGAACGGGACCCAGGTTTGGAACTCTGACAGTTTAAATTACTGGATTAAAGTTTACGTCCATAATTTGATTTCAGTGTCATTTAGTAATTGAATGTCCTCCAGAGTATGGATACATGGACTTTTTAAAACAACTTTATTATACTTAGACCTAAACCCCTTACAAAGAGGGGATGGATTACTTTTCAAACTTAGCAAATGTGAATACAGTAACTTCTATTTGCATAGCAGTCCCAGTTTACAAATAAAAATTATAAAAAACTCACTGTACTACTTTACTAAAAGATGTATTTATTTAAACCTTACAGACATAAGCAGTCAAATATATGCAGGACTAAGCTACAATACAGGCAGGGGGGAGTGTGCCTGATCTACAGAAGAATTTAAATACCTAAAATTATTGGCATAGGAAGAATGATGTATAACATTAATCCCCCCAAAGACAGGGCAGATAGTTGAACATATTCTCATAGTAAAGGCTGCCTGCCTTCACATCCTGAGGTAATCCTGAATGTAGATCTAAATCCCTACCTGCAATTGTAATGCAAAGCAATCTCAGTGCAGCATACCTGTTCTATATGATAGATCAATCAATAAAACCCAAAAATAGTTGTATAAATTGATATGCACACGTTAAAAAGCCACTTAGAATTCTTCCCTGAAGAGCAGATTTAATTTTACTGTGCAAGTGAAATTACTGAGAACTGCTCTTAACATATTAAGTAGGCTGAATAGAAAGAATAACCCCTGCATATGCTCTATTGATAAAATAATTAGAGTAATTATGTGTCTATCAAGATAACATTTTATATTAAATAAGGAACAGAATACAGAAGTACAATTTTCCTGAGCTGAAAGCAGTAGTAATGTTGGTGCTCTTCTCTAAGAGGACACGCCTTCACCTCCAATGAAACGTTGTGAAAGTGGATCTAGAAAGTCACTGTGGTACACACTAAATGGAGATAAAACTACCAGGCATACACAGATGTGAAATTTTCTGTTTAATGGGAAAGACCACAGATAAAACCTTGAACTAAAATGACAGTGAAAAGACAGTTAATAAACCCAAAGCCAAACACATGCTGAAGGTGTTAAGTACTGACAGTACAGAGAAGGTGCACTGAAAGAGAGCCACAGGAACACTTCTAGGCTGAACAAAAAAGCCTTATACTTCATAAATCAATTATCAATGACCTAGACTTGATCTCCATAAATACATGGGAACTGATAAAGAAGACAAATACTACCTTCATCTGCTAGATTAAGAGGTGGACCTCAAGAATAGCTAGATTGATACTCTGAATCCATTTCAAGCTTTTAACAAAGAGGCTAATCATCCACAGCAGAAATTTAACAAGGTTGTTTATTCATCAGAGGACATCCTGTCCAGCTTTCAAGATAAAATAATTTCTAAATCAGAATTTCTCAGAGTCTTACAGTGAATGACAACTACATGAACTGGGTTGAGATCCCCGCTTCCTGAAACTGCTTCCTGCAAAAAGTTTTTTCCAGTTTTTTACTTTATTGTTGCACTTCAAAAAAGGAGAGGTAAAAAAAAATAAGTAAGAAAAAAGAAGAGTGAAAAAAAAAAACCCCAAAACCAACAACCTGGGCTGCAGAATGTCTCAGACTTCATGCTTCATTTACAGATTTTTAGAATAATCTGCATTCTGGGAAAAACCCCAAGACAAGGACTAAGTGATGCTATGCCTAAACCTACAAGAATTTGGGTGTCTGCAGTGCTCTTGGAGGAATTACAAAGTCAGCGTCCAACTCTTCTCAGGCAGAACTCTGAATTCACAGGCAAAATAAATGCATCTAAGTAGAGGCTGACACTATTACTCAAGCTCAAGTTATTTTTCCCCCGATACATGTGAAATAATTTTTGGTTTAATAAAAAAAAATGGTAAAGTTCCATCTTTTGTAATGAGCATTAATATCAGAATTATAGAAAACAAACAAACAAAGAAAAACCACAAAGGAAAATAAAGTGAAATGGTTACGTTTAAGTCTATTTTAATCTATCTCTATATATACCATATGCTGTGCAATCCCATAAGATTAAGTTCAGAGGAGTTCAGACAAGATCCAAACTGGTGATTAGATGAGGTTAAGGAAAAATAAGAGGCTAAAATGTACGCATTTTAGAGGCTTTGGGTTCAGGCGGTTTCTTGTTGCTGCTTTTGAGATTGCTTGTTTGTTTTTTAAAGCAAACATATCTGCACTTGTTTCATCCTTACCCACTGCTTGAATGAACAGAACAATCAATTACCCTAAGAACAAGTATTTTGGGATTATGTACCTATGCAAACAGACATTAAAATAATTTTTGCACCAGAGAAAGCAGATAATGGAAAAGCATTATATCCTACCAGATAGGATATAATAACAGAAGGCAGCCTGTGCAACTAGTATTGGGTCTTTTTTAAGCAGGAAACCCTGATTCAGTGCAGGTGTTTCAGATATTTACTGATTTAGAACAGAGTCTTTGAATAATAATGCAATTTACATTTTATTTCTTCTGAGTAATTACAGTGTTCTACTCTGTTTAGCTCGATTTGACTTCATCAAGTGCAACAACAAACAAGAAATGTCTGCCTCAGAGACTGGGGAAAACATTTGCTTGGTTGGTTATTTGTTTTAAGGAAAAAAGGAGTACCTAGTAACATTTTCATTTCTTTCAACCATAAATTCTAAGTAAAACCATCTGCAAGGTGCCAGGCAACATTCCAAGGAATTCCCTAAAGTACTAATCATTGTATTTGTCTTGTACCTGTTGATTCATCAGCAATTCTGAACATTTAGAACAGATCACATCTAGATCAAGGTATCTGTGCTTGTGGTCTAGCCTGTTCATTAATTTTAACAGTAAGTGGGAAAGTCCTAGGCCACCCCCATGAACATTTAACTTCTGAGACTCTGTCAGACCATGGGTAGATGGTTGAAACCACCACACAAGTCAGCCAGGATTTTTCATAAACCCTGCAAAAAATCCAAACAAGAATCCTGAACATCCCATGCGCTTCTCCAAGGATCTCATTCTAGGAGGGCTTTGACAACATCCAAAAATCAGGTTTACCTGCTCCCCTTCCCCCACCTGTTACCTCAACCCAGACTCTCCGCTGGGTGAAACCTGACTTCATTTATTTTCTGCTGACAATCTTTATACTTTTTTTTTCCCACCTGTAAATGTTAGCTAATTACAGCTGTGAGGCTTTCATATTATGTCATCTCAGTTAAGGATAACAAAGTTCCAGACACCTTTGTCTGATGCTTATTGTGCTCTGTATCATCCTTTCACTGCTAATATTACACTTTAATTATTCACATTCAGTGCATCCAGTCTGTCCTGGTTGCAGCTCGGGTGGAGTTTATCTTCTTAGGAGCTAGTGCAGTGCTGTGTTTTGGCTTTGATGTGAGACTTCTGAGTTCCTAAGGCGTTGCTAGCAAAGAGACTGGAGGGGCACAAGGAATTGCAAAGGGAGACAGCCAGGACAGCTGACCCGAACTGCCCAAAGAGGTATTCTATACCATGGGACATCATGCTCGCTGTATAAACTGGGGGGAGGGGGGTTGGCCAGGACGGGCAGATCATTGCTTGAGGACTGGCTGGGCATCAGTCAGCGGGTGCTGAGCAGCTGCGTTGTGCACCATGTGTTCCTTTCTTCCTTTCCCTCTGGATTTTATTCCTCCTCCCCCCCCCCCCCCCCCCTTATAACTGTTATTGTCATCATTGTTATTACTGTTCTGTCATTTTTATTCCATTTGGATTATTAAATTGTTCTTATCTCAACCCTTGAGTTTTACAGTCCTTTCATACTCTCCTCCCCATCCCTCTGGGAGAGGGGGGAGTGAGCGAGCGGCTGCGTGGTACTTAACTACCAGTAGGATCATTATGCTGCTGACACCGTGAAATGGCAGATACTCCCCAAAATACATATCCCACATCTGTGTGTATGCACTTATAACAACTAAGAATGAATTCTTTTTCTAACAAAATTTTCCTCTTTTTTTTAGAGTTGAAACCACAATTGGTTTCAGCTGAGGGGTGAAGTAGGAGAGAAAGGGAAAAAAGAAATCCACCCCCTTTCGTATTAAGGTTTGCGAACATCATCCTGGAATTAAAACTAGACTAAGCATGAATAATATTCATCCTATTACTGCAAACAATTGATGGAAGCACTGATTCAAGACATGTAATACAGCATTTTACCCTTATAAACAGGTGTCTGATTTAGCATTGGAACTTGTCAGCAATGGGCATGGGTAGTAAAGTTTTGAAACTAAGTCCACAGTGCAACAGGAGAGTAAGAAGGGAAGAAAACTGTACAAAATTATGTTTGCTGTATCAGCAACGTACAATTCAAATTTGAATCTTCCTCTCATAAAAACGAAGTCTGGAAGATTTTATCTTTAATACAGATTCATTCCTGTCATTTTGTAATTACTCTTCAAGCTGTCTTTATGCTTCTAAGTTCCTTGAATTGTCATTAGCTAGAAATAAAGAATGAACTTATTTCCACCATCCCCATCCCCAATTCTTTTAAGAACCTTTGCTCCCTCTTTCAATGAGACTTCTCAAAGCACTGAAGCCCTGTCCTGACAACTGCTGTAAGATTTGCAAAGTCATCCTTCTAAAAATGGAGTCCCTATTCCTTTTTCAGAGCTAGAAAGCCTTCAACACTGCATTGTCTAACATGCTATTCTTTCCCTTCTGTTATTCATTACCGATTTGGCTGATATTGCAATATCTTGTCCCCTTTGCTCTTGATTTGTTTGGTCTGGTTCCTCCTTTTCATAAAGGAAATCGTATTTTCTGTTCCATCATGGCAATGCTGCAATAGAACAGAGTTTTCTTTTGGTACTATGATGCGATAATTTTAATATTTTTGTTACCATAGTAAAGTTCTCAACTGACAGATTTTAAGAAAATTAATAAAGGAACAGTTGTGCCGCTAATTCAGTCAGCTCTTCTCAAAAAACCCCAAAATAATGTTCAGGTGAACTTTTGGCTACTCAGAAGTATGATTAGCTGGGACACAGAATCACAGAACGGTTAACGTTGGCAGGGACCTCTGGAGGTCACCTGCTCAAGCAGGACAACCTAGAGCTGGCTGCTGAGAACCAGGGACAGATGGCTTTTGAGTATTTGCAAGGATGGAGACTGCACAACCTCTCTAGGCAACCTGTGCCACTGCTTGGTCACCCTCACAGTAAAGAAAATGTTTTGTGATATTCAGAGAGAACCTCCTGTACTTCAGTTTGTGCCCAGTGCCTCTGGTCCTGTCACTGGGCACCAACTGCAACAAGCCTGGCTCCCTCTTCTTTTGTAAGCTCCTTTAAGGTATCTATATACATTGATAAGATCCTCCCTGAGCCTTTGCTTTCTGAGGCTGAACAGTCCCAGCTCTCTCAGCCTTTCCTCATCAGAGAGGTGCTCCAGTCCCTTCATCACCTTCATGACTCTTCACAAGACACCCTCCATACCTGTAAGGAACCGAGAAGCCCAGAGCAGGACTTAGTGCTCCAGGTGTGGCCTCACCGACACTGAGCAGAGAAGGAACACCTCCTGTGACCTGCTGGTAACACTGAGCAGAGAAGGAACCTCCTGTGACCTGCTGGTAACACTGCTCCCGCGGCAGCCCAGGACGCCATTTGCTGCCTCTGTGTCACAGGCACGTGCTGGCTCATGGTCAACTTCGTGTCCACCAGAACCCCAGGCCCTTTTCTACAAAGCAGCTTTCCAGCCGGGTGACCCCCCAGCAAGCATGTTCTGGGGCCTGGGATTGCCTTTCCCACTTGTGGGTTTTGTAGCCAGAAGACATTTCTAATGCCAGATGACAGCTTTTCCAAAACATGACACGAGTTAACTGGAGTGGTTTTCAGGCAATAACTATGGAGCGGTGAAGCACGGCTTAAGACCATAACTTAACTTCTCAGCTTCTTTTATAGTTCAGCAAGTCCAGCTTCATTTTCACATAATAAATGGGCTACCTAGAGCCACACAAACTTGATAGCCCTGCCTGTGCACTCCTGATTGATTTGTATCTCTCCTCCTTGCCCTTGCTGCTTTCCGTCTGACTACTTGCATCCTTCTAGCTGCATTCACACTTACACACAAGGTAACGTAAAACTGGAAGAATTCTTCTAGACCCAACAGTTGGAGAGGGAAATGTTACTACTATGAAGCAGGATGTAAAAAATACAGACATGCCACTAAACCCACAAACACAATCTGTGGAGAATGCACCAGTGTTCAAAGCAGAGCAGCTTTCCACTTCCCCAAGAGAACTCACAGGATTTGTCACAGCAGATCATATTGCTCCTCTGTGAAATCTGGCATGCAGCCTCCAGCACTGGCCAATACCTGATGCTACACAGAAAGTGAGCAGCAGCATATTGCACCTGGCTAATCTTGAGAGATTTGCTCTTTAATTGCTAAGCAGAGCAGAAAAGAAATACACTGGAGTTCCTCTTGGGCTATGTAAGTCATTTTGCTTATGTTTAAATTTAGCAACACAGACACCTTCAGGTGACACTGTATTAAATGCAGTCAATTAGAATTAGCTTCTTGCATTTAGCTGATAGAGCCAATTTAGATAAATGTTGAAGTAGCTACGAATTATATAGCCATGTGTCTCACAGTTACTGATGCAACATACCTAGTCACTACATGAAAAGGTTATGTTAAGGGGTTTGTATCCTATATTCTTCCTGTAGGCAAGAGGAAAGGTGCATTCCATGGGCACAAAAGCCTGTTAAAACAGTGATCTGGGCTTGTATAAAATTACTGTCCTTAACAATAAGGAGGTTAATCTCCTTTGAAAACTCTGGAATATCCCCATGGAACAGCGTGCCACAAACAACAACAACAACAAGATCATTAGGGGTTATCATATCTGGTTCTGCAAAATTTTTCTCACCTGTATATTGCTGCCTTCCCCTCCCTCCCAAACCCCCACCTTGCCCTCAGTCTTTCTTATCTCCTGTTTCTGGCTCTCCCAGAGAAAACTCACAACAGATAAATTTCCACAGAAAGTATCACTCACTGTATCCTGAAATAATACTCAGGCAGTGATAAGAAACAATGAGGACAGAGGAGCCACATCCTTGTAGTGAATGGTTACAACAACTATCTTTGACAACACGATATGAAAGTCATTTATTCAACCCAACACCAACATAATGATTCCATGGAAAAAAAATGAGAACCCTTCATAAATTACTTCTTATGACTAAATTATGCCACATTCAGCTCACATTTTTCTCAAGTTATCTCATTTGCTTTACAGATTGATGATGGTCTTCATGCCCAAGCCTCCATATTCTACAGAATAAACATTTTCAACCTACTCATCAATCTGTCACATTCCTCACGTTTTATGACCCTCTTCAATTTAGTCAAACTACTTTTGTTGGCAGAGCAAGATACAGTGCAATTGGATTTCTCACCATCTGAGATAAACAAGATGGACTTCATCCTTCCTTTCTCAATTCTTTCAAGCAGTTTTGTACAGATATGATACTGCTTATAGTCTTGGTAGGCTGGGGTTTTTTTATAAGGCTAATTTTGGTAATTTTTAAATGGACAAAGATTAAATTTGAAACCAGAAGAAAACAATTAAGACTTAACACATTTTCCAGTCACTCCTACTAAGTATTTCCTGTTACAATTAGCCTTTCACCATAAACAAATCCACTGGGGACACCTGCAGCCTAGCAACTCAGGTCCTTAGACTCGGAAAAACAAAACCAAAAGGTCTTCTAATAACTGACTTTAGTTTTTTGAAATTGGCTTCAGAAGAGGCTACCAGCAAGGAGAAGACTGAGCATCCCTACTAGCTTAGGGCAATGTTATCTCACTGTGATTTTCCCCAGCAAGGTAGGGGCAGACAGTATGTGCCCAAATAAAGAGGGATTACTATTTAGCATTGGTGGTTTTATTATCATTGCCATTAACATTTTCTTAGCTGTCGAACTACTGCCTACTTTTTCCATCAAATGTTTCTAAAAAAGCCATTTATTGTTTGGTGTATTAGACATGTAGCAAACACACTGTCCAGCTCTTTCAGATGTTTGTAATCAACAGAGTACTTGATACCCAGCCCATTACAGAAAAAAAGAGCTACCTATCTTGCTTACAAAACCTCTCATTTGCAAATGCTTTTATCTACTAAAAGTGGCACTGAGATATCAAGCTACTTGACTGCACAGAGGAAAACTGAAGAAGTTGCCAGGAACCTCTCACTCATCCTCTCCAATATGGGGAATTCCAAAGGAGGGTATGGTCCTAAGCCAAATCAGAACATTTCCCATAACCTGGAACAGCCTTAGCTAGGTCATACGTACGGCTCTGGGTTTTCTTAACCTTTAAGTGAAGAAGTTGAAAAGTTTCATATTCAGTACATCTAGTGAAATATGAATTACATGTAAAAATTAAGCCAAACTAGCTGGAAATTACAATGCAACTGGTAAAAGCTAATCCTCACATCTTCACAGGTCTGAAGATTTCTCCACAGAAATAATACCCTGTATTCTTCACCTTGATAAATTGAGTAGCAGTGCCATATAAGCAAAGATAACTAACTAGCCTTTCCAAGTTCATGTCCACCCAACTTAATCTTAATTTGCATATGTTTAAATGTACAAGACTAGAAACTCAGTAGAATAGTCTAATGACTAAAGGTTTACTTGTGTGTGCAATGGGGTTTTTTTGTTTGGTGTTTTTTGTTTTTTTTTTTTTTTTTTTGTCTGATGCAAATCATGGAGTATCTCAAGTAAGAAGGGAACCGCATGTATCATTGAGTCCAGCTCCCTCCCTGCTCCTCACAGGACTGCCTAACACTGAACC
Source organism: Falco peregrinus (assembly GCF_023634155.1). Classification (NCBI taxonomy): domain Eukaryota; kingdom Metazoa; phylum Chordata; class Aves; order Falconiformes; family Falconidae; genus Falco; species Falco peregrinus. The sequence goes on from NC_073723.1 coordinate 84,948,454, forward strand.
ATACAACTAAGAGCATTATCCAGATGCTCCTTGAACTCTGATAACCTTAGTGCTGTGAGCACTCACCCTGGAGAGCCTGTTCCAGTGACCACCCAAGTGAAGAACCTTTTCCTAATGTCCAAACTGAACTTCCCCTGATATAGCTCAGATACTATAAGCTGATATGAGTAGACAAAATCTTATGCCTCTATAAAATCCAGAAGCCTGGTCTGAAAGTTCAGTCCTATATGGTCTTCTGTCATCAGATAGAAATGTACAGACTATCTGTCAGGAGTCTATAAAACACCATAGTTTGTATACTAACAATTAAAAACTCCAAAACACTAACGTTTCAAACCAGTGCTCGACATGGCTCAGCATCAACAGGATCTGGAAGATTACAGCTGTACAGTGCTGAATTTCCCCTTCTCCTACACTCCTCCTGACCAAAAAAAGACAGACAACCCCATTTCAACATTTCCAGCAAACTCCACTCCCCACCATCATTGTTCTGCTTCCCATTTTTTATATGGCCATCCCCATCTCCTTAAACTACTGTTGTCAGTTTGGCTGTCAGTGTTGATCATGTCATACACCCTAGAAATGGGTGCATTCAAAAAGGATGAAAAAAACAACATTAAAAAGGCAGGATACTGAAAGGAAAGGACTGTATTACCTTCTAGAAAACAGAGTATCGAGTGTCAATGTTCAAAAATTGCCTCTGTAGCTGTAGCAATTCAGACCCCAAGTAACCCTTGTTTGGAAGTTCAGGGGATCACATTTTGTGTGCATCAGTTGAACTCCAGTAGGATCAGCACTAATAACCAGATGAGAAGCGAATGTTATCTTGCCTCTGCAGTGGAAAGCCACCAAAGTACAGCACTTTTCAAAAGATGTTCACTTTTCAGATTAAAAAAAGTTACTCAAGGCTTGAGGCTAATTTCTTTAACACTTGGGGGAGGGTGGGGGGCTGGGGGTGTCTGTGTGTGTGTGTGTAGAAAAATCTGATCATAGTTACACAAAAGAAAATGAGAAGAAAAACTTTCTTTATATATATCAATTATTTTACCCATTCTACTGAACTACATACTCAAATTTGTACAGACTCCTACACAGCTTTCAGGAGGTTTATTTACTTTCTGGTTGCACACTTCATCATATTCATTTCTTCGTATATAAGGACAAAGTATACTGACAGAGATCCCAAAATAATGGTCTCCATCCTAACTGCTCGTGCCATCAGAAGAGATAAGTACACCATACTTGAGCAGCTCTGCAATTGCACAGCTATCAAGGAACTGTCAGCGCTGCACAAGCAGCAGAAGCTGCAAAGCCACCCTAAATTGAACCAAGGGCTGAACAGGTCTCCGATTCAGATGAGTAACACTGCAGTTTCTGTATTGCTCCTCATCACCCTGCTGGAGTTCTCAGCCTTGGAGGCACTCTGTTCAGGGTAAGTGGCTGCCAGCCTTCCTCTCCTCCTGTTGCAAAAGTAACTACGGGGCACGTTCTGAGTGAACGGGCTTCGACACCGTGCATGGGCAGCTTCTCAAACAACTGCTTCTTAATTCTGCTGCCTAGTTCAAACCATCAGTCTTAACCTTCGCCTTTCACTTCCAAGCTCCCACACTGTTTAATTCCTCTTGCATCTTTTCCCATAGTAGAAGAATTTCTAATATTCTGTGTCAGTGTTATTCAGCAATTCAACAGCTCCTTAAAAAGCTAATTTAGGATTAAACACCCGTTCTGTCAAATGTTATATAACTTTTCCTATTTAAAGGCAGTATCAGTGCGAAGTAATTTATGATTTCAGATTATCAACACTTCAGAACAATGTCTTCATCATTAAATTCCACACTCATAAGCTTTCTTGATCTCCTTAATAAACTTGCTACAGATAACTTGGGAGTTCTCGTCTGGGTGGTAGTGGAAGCGAATCTGGTTTCATCATCTTATATGCACTGCCTTATGTAACTGTTTAGAGGTGTTCCCCACATCAGTACTGATGGCACCAAAACATTCAAAATTTGACTGTAGAGGGTCTGACAACAGTGCTGCTATTCACTGAACAGAGCCCAGGGGCCAAATAGTAAAAAGGAAAATGTAACCACTTTTTTTATTCTTTTTGAGTAAACAAAACTTAAGCAAGTTCTCCATAAAAGCATGGACCAATGCTCTGCCATCAGCTTCCATGCTAACCTCAGTTAACTATCTTGCTAGATATAAGTCATAGTGGCAAACCACATGCATCAAGGTCTGTACCCTAAACCAAATCTATTTCACTATCATGACATATGTGGACACTTCCTAAATCAAATCAGGCCACGTTCATGCTGATGTCCCTTACCACCACAGTTATTTCCACTGGCTGACAGAACTGAAAAACAAACTCCCCCCTGCCGCAGCAGCAGTTACGCGGACAGAGTTGCCAGTTTGCCAGCATAACTCATTCCACAAAGAAATATGAAATTGAATTTCAGTCTACAATAGATACCCCAGCAAGGTTCCACTGCCAAAGACGCATCACAAAGCTTCTTCAGTTTAGGCATACCCTTAGAAGCCATTTTAGGAAAGAAATCACAACTTGGCCTTAGAAATAGACGTTGATAGTTATACTCAAGCCCCTTAGAAACACCGTACTAAAAAAGAACCAGCTTCTTCTAAAGGCAGCAGTACACGCATCTTGTTCAACCTCTTTCTAAAAAAGCCTTTTCAGTAGAGCTAGGATGCTGACCCTTGTGATATAAATATGCAAAATCATCCACCCACTGAGAAGTCTTAAGGAAGGTTGATAAGAACTTCTGATTTCAATAAGCTCCCCCTGAAAGGAAGGTCACACCGAAGGCTAAATGGTATCTTCTGATACATATGCTCAAACTTAATAGTATCTGCAAATGTTTGTGCTGCAAGCCTACACGGAAATATTTTGAGTTTGCCTCATGCCAAAAATAAATAACTGTTTCTACTCTATGTAAAAATAAAGTAATAAATAATTACATACAGAATATCTTTTGTGCTGGCAATATATATGTCCCTGCCTTCTCCCCTCTCCTTCTTCCTCTGAGGATCAAGGTACCAACTTTTGAAACTCAGTAGGGGTTTTTTGGAGTGGCTGGGCTTTTTAGTTTTGCTAGTTGGTTGGGGATTTTGTTTGCTTTTAATAGTGTCTCATTCAAATGAATTTTGCAAATAGCAGAGGCAATCCATTGTCACATAGCAAAAATGTTTTACTTTATTTTGGATAACCTGTTCCAGCCTCATGCTTGCAGTGTGGTGGGGAGGTGCAGGGGAAGAAGAAAGGAAAGGAAGAAGGTTGAAACACAGGCTGAAAAGTAGGCTGTACCAGTAACACCAATGATCTAGGAATAAGCAACATCACATATTCTGATAAAACAATGTTTACATTACAGTTTTAGAATTCAGAGGAGTTTCTGATACTACACAGGAGCAAGCTGATGAAAATTATTCACATAAGAGTAACCTGTCAAATATGTAAGTTTTATGCATAATAAAGGCACATGCAAAGTAGGCAAAGACTCAGAGTTTCTTAAAATACCGTATTTTAAAGGCATTTAAAAGAGTTATTCTGATAACTAGTGTGAGGTTCTGACTGGGAAAGAATATTCCAACTCATTTGCTCTCACAATTAATGCAACATTTCATTCAAAAGTTTTGGTTGTCTGGGGTCACTTTTTTTCTTTTAATTGAAGCATTTAGGCCCCAACCCCTCTGTCCATCCCCAATACTATCCATTACCTTAATCAGTTCCAGGTTTTAATCCCTGAAAAATAACTACCATTCATGGCCTTCTATTACTGAGCCTTAATTTTTCTTCCTTTGACTAACTAATGGGTTGCAAATATATGTTGCATAGCTACACTTGTATACACTGTCAAAAAAACTCCAAAGATACAGAAGATTTTTTTTTTTTCTTTTTCCCCGTGATGTTGTTTACAAGCTTTACAAAGGTATAGTATTAGAACAAACTGACTGGAAGGATGCAGACACCCTTTGCAGATTTAGGATAATCTGGTTTTTTTAAGATTCTTGGCAAAAAGGGGGGGAAATGGACTTGATTCTGTCTGCGTGCTACAGAAGACCATTTTTACAGGCCTTGGGGGTGGGGAGTAGCTGTAAAGAACTTTGAAGACTTCAGTTAAGACCCTGAGATTTTAATTTTGAGTTTTAAAGAATATTTAAGATTTTCTCACTCTGTCTTTTCTGTTTGTTTAAACAGATTTATCTAAACTGAAGATCTGTTGAGTGCTAGTTAGCTAAGGCAATTATTCAGCCTGCATAAAGTAGGGCAAATACTCCTTAGGTAAGTCTAATTTGGAACATAAACTTGGAAGTTTTTAATTTACAAATTTATGGGCTTATTTGTGGTGAACCAATTAAATAAAGGTCCTATATCCTCTTTTCAAAGAGCAGTACTTCCAAGTCAGAATGATAAAGCAATCTGGGATGGGAGCTAATTAGGTTCAGCATCTAAAAAATGCTTGAGTTCCTTCCAAAGGAGAAAATCCAGCTGTTTTCTTCATCAGAAAATAGGTCAGGAATCTATAGGCCATATGTACTAAATGTCTGCTGTAACATATTCGAGCTTTTTACACTTTAATAACTGTAAAGTTGCATGGGGAAGGACACCCAGGTATTGGTTGTCAAACCTGTTGCCTAGTCCAAATAAAAGCTGAAAAAAGCCAAACTCCATACAGGGATTTCTTTGTTTAAGCTTCAACTACACATTAATCTTTCCAACACATAGAAGATGTGGCCTGAGCTTGCATTGGTCACTCATGACTAACAACTCCATGGGCACTGCAACACATGCCTGGAGCACCACATAGACAAGCAAGCCTCAGGAGATCTTGCTGTTGGCTCGTACAGTTGACCGGTAGTCTATTATCGACACAGGCTTAAGTGATCTACTTCTCTACTTGCTGACTGTGTCATTGTACACTGACTGTTATGCCCTGAGATTTATCCCAGCTCACAGACAAAAAGCTATCACCAAAAGCCATGTCACTGCTGTGCTCACCAAGTGACACATCCATAGAAGAAATGACTCGTTATCAATAAAATGCTGCATTTCCTTGAGAAATGTCACTTCAACTGTATGTCTACCTCAGAACTGAGCATAACTTCCGAAAGGGTATGTAAAGACTGCTCAAATGGATTAAAAATGGCAACACAACTTTATAGGTCTCAAGCCTGGAACCAGTAGTTCAGTCTGACACTATCTGTAGGCTCAAGAGCCCCCCACATGGGCCCTGGGCTACAGCTGAGAAAGACAACCCTTGTGCAAAAGGGATAAAGTGGTCACTTACTTGAAAACTCTGAAATTACAAGACAGTTTTGCAGGGAGGATAGAGGATAGAGGCACAGAGCAATAGCAGCACAACCACCTCATTATGCAAGGATTAGTGATTATACAACATTGAGTAGTGCTTTTGTTAATCAGCCAGAGATACATCACTGTATCAGGCAGCTCCACAGCAACATACCATGACACCTCTCACGTTCTCATTTTCACAGCCTTGTTAAAGGGGGAGGGGAAATGGTTTTCAGCTGGGCCCTTTCCAAATAAAATCTGAAAATTAACAGAGTAGAGCTGACACAGAGACTTATGCAGGCTTTTTAAAGACAGTTTGTATAAAAGTTATCAGGCAAAAACTGCTTCAGATATTTTGATGAGACATGGAGACTGAAAGAAAGATGACTACAGTATTAGGAGGTGGGGGGAAATCAATACAGTCTGCTTACAGTAACCTTTACATAAAACATCTCTGATTAAGGACAGTGTCTAATTTTCATACTTCAGATGGGCAGACTTTATTTTCCCCAGCAGTGCAACTGATGGGGGGCTGGGGGGCTAGGGGTGTGTGGTGAAGGTGTTGTGCACAGAAAGCTTTAACAGGGTTTTCACAAGGCTCGAAAATTTCCTAAAGTACATTATTCTAACAATTTAGAGCTCTAAACTGCTGCATCAAGTTTGCTACACAAGGTTAAGTTAACAAGCATTTGGAAAAAAAATTGTTAAAAACTGCACTACACTTGGTTAGGGGAATAAAGCTTAGATCCAGATTTGGTTCTACTTTCTTCAAAAAATTTAGACTGAAGTTCTTCATATATTTCTCTCAAAGAAGAAATATTAGTCAATATTAAGTCACAGCACTAAGAAACCTGCAAGAGTTTTCCTCTATCCCATTTGTACAGAGCTGCAATTAAAGACTTATTTAAGCAAAAGATCTTATTAATGGGTTGTTACTCTCTATAAAATCTATTTCAGTTCAGTAGCCCTGATTAAATCCCAATTTATAAGACTGGAAAGAGGCCAAAATAGGAAATCAGTATAACTCCTTAACAACATAGATTTTTTTTTTCTTTTTTAAGAGAGCAGTTCTGAAATAGATTATAAAGCCTTCTAATGAAAATCAATGGCATTTTGAAGTCAAAAGCTTAAAGCACAATCAAAGATTTAAAATTCCAAAAATGGCAACATGTGCTTCAAACTTTGATTTTCTCTTGTGTGCCAAAATTGGCCTGGATGGTTCATAAGCTTAAAGGAAAAAAAAAGTGACTCTTTGAAATGCTGCTATCTGGCCTAGACTAACAAATGGTCTTCATAAGCCCGCACATGGAATGCTAAGTAATGTCTTCTGATAGACTACCTACCACTGATGTGAAGTCCTGTTTCCTTCGCACCTGCCTTCAGCATCCTCTCCCCGAGCACCTCCTCTCCTCGGCTGCACAGTGCCCACGGGGTGCCCCACCACATCCTTCCTCCTTGCAGCTGCAACCCTGGCAATGGGCGTCAGCCGCCCGTGGGCAGCTTCACAACCCTGGCCCTGGCACCTCACCAGGGAACACTTTAAATGGGTCATGGGTCTGCTTTAGTTGTAACCGCAAATATTGATAATGGTCAGGAGAGGCTCAGCAGGGTTATTTCCTATAGCTGGACACTAACTCTGCAGTGACCTATTTTCTACAGCTTAACAGAAGCTTCCTTTGCTACAGCTTAATACTGACTCTTGCCATGACGCGCTCTAACCATACTGTGCTGAAGGTCTAAGTGAAATAACCAGTTCTTGTGCAACTGCCCTGTGAGCCATTTAGAAAAGGAGCAGCTGAACAGACTGCAAATACATAAACCAGCCACAAACAGACCTGAGACCAAGAGGGAAGCCTCCCCTTCATGCAGATGGTATCATACCACCCCCAGAGAAGAACCAAGGATGCCAACCCTCCCCTGCCTCACTGTCCTCAAGGAAGACTAACACCACTGACCTCAGGACCCAGGGGGGTGTTCCATGGTGGAGCATGACACAAAAGGGATCAGTGCAAGGATGTTTATGAACAATGTTAAGCATATTGTTAATGAGGGGTTTTGAGTCCAAGATTAATTGGACTAATAATACCACATTATGTGACACTTCTTGATTAGACTGCTACAACTTCAATTAGATTAACAATAAATTCTTGGCTTCACACAAAGGTGTGTTCTTTGACCTACAAACTATATGAGGTATAGTGCAATACTTAAGACCATGACTGCCTAGCTTCTGCTTTCCATATTCACGAAGACCACATAGCCCTGTACCTTCCCAACAGTGCTCAGCTCTCCTGTTCTCCTTCCAAAGTGGCAGAGTAACTGGTACAGTATCACGAGTCTTCTCCTTGCACCTCCTCCCTGTCTGTCAGCCAGAAAAACCAACAACCACCAAAACCAACAAACACACACCACCTCCACCACCACCCATTTTTCCATCCACAGCTAGCATCTGTCTCTGATCCCAAGGTGCTGCCCAACAAGACTTTACCAGGCAAAGAAGAGATGCACACTGCATGGATGCAGTCAAATGTAATATAGGGGTGCAGTGCGTGTAGACAGTGTAGATGCTTTTTTTCATACATTCACTGCACTGAAAATGTATGAGCTTGCCTGCTTTGGATAAACATCCTAACTTCATGAGTTCTCATAATTCTGAATGAATGAACACTGAAATGAACACCAGATACTAGTAACATATAAAGCAGATTAACTTTCAAGAACCACCTTTACCTCAGTATCAGGAACTTTATGCAGAGTGCAGCACCTAGCATCCTTCGGAGTTTCTTTTATAGAATTACAAATTTAAGAGATGAAGTAAACTGTGATAGCTCAGGAACATCATTCCTTCCTGTATCATAGCAGACCAGTAACATTAGGGTATCAGCCTGACACATAAGTAGTTCTTAATCTCTATCAAATCTCCCACCTACAGAAACAGCTAACATCTTTTACCTTTGTATCACAGATTGAATTCATATGAATGTACAGGGCTGTTCTGCAGGTAATTTACACCGCTGTGTCATCAAGGAGAAAGTTCAGTTTTCAGCTGTTTCAGACAAGCTCATTGCCACCACCCCCAATTTTACACAGGGCAGTAACACACAGACAAATTCAAAATTAGTATTTTTTTAGGGAAATATTTGCACAGCATCAAGTAGGACCCTAAGAATTGAGTCACTTCTCATATAATTTTAGAAATAATCTACATTTTAATGTGTTTTAAATCATCAGAGAACTGTCCCCCTACACTCTTTCAGTTATTATTTGTAACCAGAGATGGATACATCGTTTTCATTCCCTGCAACAGAAGGCCCACTCTGAGAGTTCTTCCAGACTCACTAAAAGACAGATGTTAACCTCTAAATACCTATAAATACTCTTCAGCCAAACCATACCAACGCCAGATAGCACACCACATGAAATTTCACCCTCCCAAGATAATAATTTGTATTTCCTTAAGTAGGAGCTTATGAAAGAGGTGACAAAATCCTGAAGCACTTTCAACAGATAACAAACACCCTTACACCAAGTTCAAATAATCAAGACAATTCCCAGGAGAGGAAGGGGCAGCAGAATGAGCTGGAGAATGAACACCACTGAGATCATGAAAGCTTGCAGTAGCACCAGCTACAGAAAGGAAATAAAAGGAACAAGACAGAGTCAATGAAGTCCTAGATATGGGTCAAATGTTTCATCCCTAGTTTTTCTCACTTCACTACCCCCCTCTTCTTTTTTCCTCCCAGTACCTTCCCAAGTGCAACTAATGAGGATGAGCAGTACACGTCTTGTTCACTACAGGCGAGTTCGGTTTCCAGCTCAGACTTTCCATCCGAGATCTCCCTTTTGGTTAATCACATGGACATAATAAAACCAAGTTCATTTGGGCAAGGAGGATTTTAGTCATGGTACAAGCTTAATTCAGGAGAAGCAGCGGAAGCATTATCAATTTTAAACAGTACAGGAAATCACAGAAACATTTAGGTTGGAAAAGATCATCAAGTCCAACCATTAACCCCGGACTGCAAAGTCTACCACTAAACCTTGTCGCTAAGCACCACCTTCTACACATTTTTTAAACACCTCCAGGAATGGTGATTCCACCACCTTCCTGGGCAGGCTGTTCCCCTACTTGACCGTATAGTCAATAGTCATACAAAAGTTGAGGAAACTGCAATACTGCTTCCCCTCCCCCAATCTCTTCAATAGCATTGTCTAAAGCCTATGGTTTCTCCCCATTTAATTTACAAGCTTTATCCTTCTTTACTGTTACAGCAGATTAAAAAGCCTACATGAGAGAAGGGGGAAAAAAAAAACCACACAAAGATAATCGTATACTATGGCATACAATGAAACTAACTGAAGCCCAGGCTGCTTAGATTTTTCTGTTTAAATACATCCTTTGTCTTTAAGGAGCAATGAAAAGCCTTTTCCTTAGACATAGTTTGAGGCAGACTGGATCCTCCTTGTTTTATTTTAAGATGACACCCTGTGGCAGAGCCTCTGCCCTGTTTCCCCCCACCCCCCACCCCCAATCCTGACCTTTATTTCCTTAACAATGCTCAAGTGATAAAAGTGATAACCAGTGGCAGCAGTAATGGCTGTGTCTGGTCCTGACAGCTGATTTGGGGGAGACAGATAACCACGTGATAGCCAAGGGCTAATTTGAACAATACACCCACCTAACAGTGCTGGTCAAGGTCCAACTCAAACCAAATCTGAAAGAAACTGACTTCTGTAGTCGGTGTGCAAATATGACTATGAGTAAATTATCTTACACCCTAAGTAGTGGGCAGCCCAGGGCCCGTTGTGCTCTCCTGTGTGGCACGGGCTGCACACCAGGATCTCCCCTTGAGCAGGGATGCTTCTCAAGGTTACTCCTCAAGGCTGAGAGATTCCTTGCTGCAACAGATTCTCAGCAAGTGATTAATAGCATGCTGAACTTTGAAATCTTAGCTAAGTGGTATAAAAGCTTGATTGTGCATATATAATCAATCCTTTAGATATAAACTGTTGACCAAGTCTGAAACAAAGTCTGGATCTAGCCACACATAAACTCCCCTCAGAGAAGTTCAGAATGCAATGGCATCCTTTCTGAATCTCATGACTTAACGGGAGGGTCTCCCTGGCAGTTTTGTCTGACCCTGTCCTCTGCACAGTAAATAATCAAGCAGGCCTTGCCATCAAATCTTGATAAGCCACTGTCCTATTTACTATCAAACTTTGTTACATCTCTGTTTTATACCAAAAAACACATTGCTGCTGCTTTCTTACGAGTGAAGTGTGTCAGTCCATCCATGACACACCCTAAGTACAAATTCTAATTCTTTAACATAAATCTATCACTATGGTGTGGGTCTAGCAGCCTCCTCGATGCCACTTCTGCAAGAACAGCTCCAGGAGACAAGCCCCTGTATCAGCTGTCCCCTACATATAAGCAGCAGTGACAGCCCTCTCTGTTGACATCATTCTTGGTGAAAAGGTTTAAAGAGAGTAACATAACAACGTGACAACAGTTGTTTCCTGGCCATGCTGCCAAATCTCCTAGGGGAAAGGGCAAGCTCTGAAATTTAGGGACTATTTGCATTCCCAGTGCTCCTTTGTATTTTTATTTCTGGCAACAGACATGCACAATACATTCACATATTTAACGAAGGAGTAGCATGAAATAGTGATTAATACTGTGGTGACCTTATGTTGTGAACTTCAGCAGAGTTTTTCTCTTTTCATCCCCAATTCTGTCTGTTTCTTAATCCCAGCTGTAACAAGGTAATAATTCTTACTCTTAATTTCACCCAGTCAATAATTACCAGGGATCCTACAGTGAATAATTTCTTTTAAGGAAGGAAGGAAATATTTTTAAAAAATAAAATCACACATATTTCACAAAACAGAGTAATGAGGGGAAAAAACCCTGATCCCACTGTCTATTATCCGGAGGATATTTATCCATCTAAAGCAAGAAGAAAATGTAACGAGGTCTGCAGCATATTATACCATGATCCTGCTCACACTACTGCAGCAGATCTCTTCCCTTAGGGCACGCAGTTATGGGCAGCGGTACAAGGTGCTGACACTCCAACACCATGCTCCAGAAACCCTTCACTCTTCCAAACCCTGAATCTCTTCATTAACAGGTTTCACTTCCATTGTTTGTTCGAGTTTTTTCTTCCTTACAACAGCAACAGAAGTGGATACTTAAACAAAATAGCAAAAGGCAGGCAGAAATGATGTATTTTTATCTTGGTAATGACAGCTGCAGTAATATCTTATAAGAGAAACAGAGGATATGCATACAAAAACAGTGTATTCATATAGAAGATAATCCTTCGTTTTTTCTACAGAGAAAGTAAATATATCTACCTAAAACTTTGGAGCTCACATTCCATATAGTACCGTATTAACCACAAAGCTGAGCAATTTCAGTGTTGTGTATCTGTTTTCAGCAAAGCTACAGGTAGAGGTACAGTCTGTTTACTTCTCATGACAGACCAACCATTTGTTTCTTAGTCTCGATGTGCCTGCATGCATAAAACTAACATTTACAAAAAATATTCTAAAAGCAAATGGTTTCCCCTTTAGCTCTCTATTTCTTTCCCCTCCCACCCTCACCTCAAGCACATACTGCCAGCCACAAGAAACGTGCCGAATACCACTTCAATGGTCCATCTCATAAAAAATGCACAGTCTCTGCATGCACATCTCTTCTGGAGAAGAATATTTCCCAGAACCAAAGAATACAGAAGAATGGGATGCTCCTAGGGCATTTTTCCCAAAAAAATTCTCAACCAGTTAGAATGACACAGAGCCATCATTCATATTCGTATTTTCTCAGAAATGTAACCTGCTTTAGGTCAAGGAAAAAGCAAAACATTCAGGAAACTCAGTTTTATTGGACTAAAATATTTGATAGTTAATAGTTTGGGATTCTTTCTCTCATCTGTCTTCTTATTAGCAATATCCCTCTTGCTCATGAAATAGGTTACTATATTAAATGGAATTTCTCATAAATGCCTAACCTGCCAGTTCTGCAGCACTGTTTTTTTCTCTATAATTACATTTCACAGAGAAAATGCTTTATTTTACAGTTTAATTTTTATTATAGTGGCAATGGGGAAATATTAATTATATAGTCATGTTGCAGCTACGAAGGTTAAGCTTTTCCATTCTTTCACAGGCAAATGTTCTCTTTTCCAGGTGGAGAAAACACTTTTGAACTGTTTTACAAACTGGTATTACTAGAACAAATAGCTCCACAATGGCTTGAAAAGAAGAAAAGCAATAGTTCCACAGTCATTGTGCAGCTTTCCTTGGGCACTGGGAAGTTTGAGTCAGTTCCAAAAATAAAAAAAGGTACTGAAGGATTCCTGAAACTAGATACTTGCTCGGAAAGGTATAACTTTTTTTCTAGCTATACAATCTATTCCCCCTTCTTACTGTCTCACCATGCCACCTGTCAAACAGACTAAAAAACCCCAGCTAAACCACACAATATGTTTCGTCATACCTGTGTGTTAACAGACAGCCCAGACTATCAATTTCTGATTAAGGCACGAGCCCCACAGCAGTGTATGTTACATGCATAAAAATGCAAGACCTAAGGAAATCTCATGATCATTATGCAGGTACTAGAAACAATTGAAGAACAAAAGTAATAGCTGACAGAAGAACAAGAAATTTGTCAAATGTTTAGTGAAGGAAAACAGACAAGACAATGAGAAGTGAATTAGGTTCTGAATATGAATTTCCAAGATTTTTCTCTATAATACTCTTGAAAGATTTATTCCTGCAAGTCTTTCTCACATCAGCACCCCTACTGATTCTTTTTAATGTCTCACTTAATAAAACCAATTCCTCAAACTTGGTTTAACCAAGTCAGAAACAAAGAAACATCAGGAAAAATTGCCAAGAGAAACAAAGATAGGATGAGGGAAACTCACTGTATGCAAGTGAACAACAGGCAAGTGAAGGGAACTAATAAATTTAACAACATATATGTATCTGTTCCTTGATATTAGAAAAAATAGATACTTGTGCCACATAGCTAGAGAGCTACGCTGATGCCACTGCTTAGTGGTGGTTAGCCCTATCAGGATATATCTTATCACTGTAACAGAAAAGTTGCCATCAAGATCAAGAATAAAAGTTACAGAAAAAAGACATCAACTTCCAGTTCTCTGTTACAACAAGATGATGGTTGTGCAGTCTTGAAGTATACCTCTAATGATGTTTCTGCAATAGGTTCTATAAGTCACTGTTTTCACAGTCATATTTGACATCAAGAAGGAAGCTGAAAAATAAATAGAAGCCCTGATATGACAGCAGCTTCCATATGAGGTCAACCATTAATATTCTCATGTGCAGGGCTTTGAAGTGTCAGAAAGTTACAGAATGACATATGACCATGTTTAGCACTGAGTATTTTCTGTAATATTTTTTTTTACCTCACGGTTGTATATACCCTAAACTGCATTGGAAGGGGCAAAACAAGTGAAATAATATGATCTAGAAAGCTGTTCCACCTCCATCACCTTCATTTGCATATCTTTTAGGGTTCCTTTTGCAAAACACCTCTAAACAGAACAAGCTACTAGTAGAAGTTTTGACACAGGCATGCAAGTAGCACACAGGGTCTTCCTCTCCTTGTGACTGACATATCCACTATGCTACAAAAATCCAGCCCACAACACCTCTTCAAAACACCTCATCTTTCCTTTGCCCTGCAGAAAGCCTCAGAGAACCAGTTCTCAGTATCATACAATTATTACAGTAGACCCTGCAAAATGGACACAACCAATCACCTGAAGTATTACGATCATCTTACAAATTAATAAATTAATTTTGAACACAAACAGGTCTTCTCAAGAGTCCTCTGGCACCTACTTTCTAAATGCAAACCAGAAAGTTTGCAAAACCAAAAAGAACTAGGAAGTGTTCCAATACCTGGTATTTACCTTCTCTCATGCACATCTTTCCAGAAATTTGCATTTTATTTTATCTTTTTAAAAAAAAAAAAGTGTCACAGGCTTCCAAAATGAAAATTTTCTTCCAGCATAACTGTGACTTTGCCTATGTTATTGAAACTTCTCACATTTTTGATAATCAGCATGTACAGAAATATTACACCGACTTATTAACATTGTCCCTAACAACCACTTCACTGTGCCTTTCCCTGCATTCTGGAATGGCACTTGCATTATTTAGGACTACTTTAACAGAATTTAATAGACACTGACAACACAACCACATTTGCTTCAGTTAGAAGTCACCTTTCTGTGATAAGTGATGTCATTTTTGATCCTCACTAATAAACTATATTGAAGATAATTTAGTGGCAGATACATTCGAATATCTCCTGTTTAAATCAACCTGTTAACGTACCAGCAACACTCAAGGGCCTGGTAGCTATTATGCCATTTTAGCCTATGTTCATACCATGAACTGGTTCATAAGAATTAGTCACTAAGCACATCTTCGTCTAACATTAGCTGTCTGTCTGAAACATCTCATCAACTCTATTACTGAGACAATTTCAGTACCCCCCGAAATGTTTTAAAACAAGCATTTGATCATTCAACAGGAACAGACTTCATATGTGAAAGATGACATTGTTCAGAATACTTCATTTTCTTTCTCAAAATGGTTTCACAGTACTCCCACAATTCCCATTACACCATTCCACAATGCTAGATATTAAATTTTGTATTTTTTACTGTTAGTGGGCTTTTTTGTGTTGTTTTTTTTAAAAAACAAAAACAATTCTAATTATTGCATACAAATAAAATAATGATCATCTAGTTTAACCACGTATAATTACGTGTAGATGTTAGGGACCACCACAAATGACTTAGTGCACAGAAACTGACACTAAAACAGAGAACTGTGGATGTGTGGTGTTTTGACCCTGGATGAGTGCCAGGTGCCCACCAAAGCCACTCTGACACTCCCCTCCTCTACTAGACAGGGGAGAAAAAATACAACGAAAGGCTCCTGTGTCGAGATAAGGACAGGGAGATCACTCAGCAATGACCGTCATGGGCAGAACAGACTTGACTGGGGGAGAATCAGTTTAATTTGAAAATTAATCAGAAAATCAGAAAAAACACCTTCCCCCCCAACCCTCCCTTCTTCCCAGCCTTAACTTAATCCCCAGTTTCTCTCTCTCCTCCCCCTGAGCGGTGCAGGGGGACTGGGAATGGGGGGTAGCAGTCAGTTCATCACACGTCATCTCTGCTGCTCCTTCCTCCTCACACTCTTGCCTCCTCTGGCGTGGGGTCCCTCCCGTGGGAGACAGTCCTCCATGAACTTCTCCAACATGAGACCTTCCCACAGGCTGCAGT
The DNA here is from genome assembly GCF_023634155.1 of Falco peregrinus. Taxonomy (NCBI): domain Eukaryota; kingdom Metazoa; phylum Chordata; class Aves; order Falconiformes; family Falconidae; genus Falco; species Falco peregrinus. The sequence goes on from NC_073723.1 coordinate 84,964,102, forward strand.
TCTTCACACACTGCTCCAGCGTGGGTCCCCCGCAGGGTCACAAGTCCTGCCAGCAAACCTCCTCTGGCGTGGGCTGCCCATGGGGGTCACAGCCTCCTCCAGGCATCCACCTGCTCCAGCATGAGTCCTCCACAATCTGCTCCACCACGGGCTGCAGGGGCACAGCCTACCTCACTATAGCCTCCACCATGGGCTGCAGGGCAACCTCTGCACTGGCACCTGGAGCACCTCCTCCCCCTTCTGCACTGACCCTGGTGTCTGCAGGGCTGTTGCTCTCACACAGCCTCACTCCTCTCTTTTGCTGCAGTTTTTTTGCACAGATTTTCCCCACACTCCCATAAATATATTATCCCAGAGGCGCTCCCACTGTCGCTGATGGGCTTGGCCTTGGCCAGCGGTAGGCCCATCTCGGAGCCAGCCAGCACTGGCTCTGTTGGGTGTGGAGGAAAGCATCCAGCATCTTCTCACAGAAGCCACCCCTGTAGCCCCCCAGCTACCAAAACCTTGCCATGCAAACCCACTACAATATGGTATGGAAACCTCCAATAAGAGAGACAGATGAAAGTAATCTAAAGTCTTGAACATATTTTCTATATAATGCAATTGCATTAAGGATGCTAAAATTAGAAATGAGTAGAATGTTTGCCAGTTGATTATTCACAGCTGAACACATACTCTGAGTTTATAGCTTTGTGAAACAACATGTTTATACAAGTTTTTGGGTTTTTTTAAAAAATAAAAGCTATTACAACATACCTTATACCCTTCAACCTTTCATTTCACTGCAAGTGTTCTCAAGTAGAAAGCATAAAGTGAACACAATCGAGTAACTGTATTTAGGTGCTTTTAAGTATACATAAAAATCAAATTTTGTTAGTTTTGAACTCTGTGATCCAGTAATAGGCATAACCCTTTGTCACTGACTAGATTTATGGGTTTTAAATGTATGACTAAGTATGTAAGAGCAAAACCAGCTGAACAAAGGAATGTATTTTCTTAACTGCATCACGTCTTTGGTTTTACAGTACACATCACATTAACACTTGGAAGATATACGTGCCTATCTCTTTTGCTTATAATATAATTTCATATTGCTTTTTGTCATGCCATGTAAAGACTGTACTAACAATAGCTTTGAGGATAATTTAAAACTTCTGTATTTATTTGTCTGCCAATGCCAATGTTGAAATCTGGAAATCCTTTTGATTAAGTATGTTTTGTAAGGTTAGCAATCTTGTTAAGACTTCCAAGCTTTCTAAAATATGGTCTCCAAGTGTTTAAGTGCACAAAGCTGACCAACGAGTAAAGCCATCAATTAAATAGTAGGCATATATGCATATCCTTTCTGGGTTCTCCATATATAGACCAATGCAAAGGATGCAGCATGCATATGCAGCCACAGGCATAATATGGTGACTACCAACATTAGTTTCAGCACTGAAGGGAAGATGAGAACCTTATGGCAAACACCAACAAAGAGTACACCAAAACACAGCCTCTCTTCACTTGGAAAACTTCTTATGGAATATAAGCCCCGTTTCAAGTTTTCATTTTATAAAAAAATGCTCCTGGCAGATGTAGTCAGGCCCATTTTCACTGTCCTTTCTGTCCCACCCACGTGCTTTCAAAAGGCAGCTGCTGGATGCTATACCCACAAGCAGATTTAATACACGTTGAATCAGAAGTGGAAAAAAGTGCATAAAGCTCTGGAAATTCATTAGTATTTCTGGAGTTCTGCTCCTACATCTCAGGCAGTCATCACATATTTTCTATTAACACAAATTTATTCAAATATGAAGAAGCTGTTACAGCAGTTCTCTATCTGCGGTTCTTGAAACATGTTGTGATGATTAAGAAATCCCACACACATTGAGAAAAAGTTACAGTGAATAAATTTGTTACAATACCCTCATACCCTATGCTCACTTGCAGTATTCAAAGCTGATTATGTTGAATCACATCCTCATGATTCTGTACTGGATATTTTCTACAGGCTATTAAATACTGTCACCAACCACAAGGGACAAAAGTTTGCCAATTTAAAAAGCTCACTTTCTTGGCATTTGGACTTCAGTTGCCTACTCAGACTGCCCAGTAATGGATTGGATCTTGAATGTTATTGAATGTGATTAAATGCTGAATATTTTGTATGCAGGCATTCCCTCGTGCTTAATGCGTTGTTCAAAGGATGAAGTAGCGCAAGTATAATGCCAATCTGAAATAGTTTCCTTCTGACCTTATTACATCAAAGTATCATAAAATTACTGAGCTAAGTAACTCTACATATATGATATGCCCCTACTGACATCTTCAAAGGAATTTTCTTTTTTTTTTCTTAACCAGAGAAAAATAACCTTACAACAGGATGCAAATTCCGTGGAAAAGATCCAATGATAAAACACTTTTTTGCCAGAAGGAATGCTGAGCTACTGTTAAACATCAACAAAACCCGCAGCAAGGTGGAAACTGCCTCTGTGCCCTCTTCCAGTAAGAAAATGTCATTTTGATTTCATGCCTTTATAATCATTCCAGGCTCTCAGATCATCAGTATTAACTGATCATCAATCAGTTGTCAGATTGTGACAGCATGTAATTTTAAAGGTTTGCAAGTTTGGCAAATTCTGAACTGATACAATCCACATTTAGGTACTGACTATTTCCTGAACCACGACATGGCAGTTCTAATAGGTAGTGTCCTCTGTCTCCAGTACTCATCAAAACCACATGTTTTCTCTCATACACTCTTCCCAGCTATATGGCAGAATCCTGTTGAACAGCTCTCAGTGGTGTTTTTTTTTTCTTCCATATTTTTTTTCCAAACTCTTATGTAAAAAAAAAACAACCCACAAAACACACCACACATGAGGATTATTGGATTATTTATCTAATTATTTTTAAACGGACAGCTGCAGCTAGCAGTTCCACTCAACTACCTTTATTACGGGAGAAACATTGCTTTCTGTTTTCCACCTGTTTTTTGAATACTGTGGCCATGTTTGCCTGGAACATGGAAGGGAGATAAGAGCTTCCAGTTCACATCCTCCATATTTCCTGGGATTTATCTTATGCTCATTCAGCTGTCCCTTCTCTAGGATGTATATCCCAACCAACCACCAGCCCTCACAGGAAAGCTGTCCCATACTCCTGATAATTATTTGCACTTTCTGCACTTTCTTCATCACTGCCATACTTTTGGATCACTGCATAATTCGGTGGTCAGGGTGAAGAGTCCTTCAGAAACCTGAAACTGGCCTCTTCAAAACTATTTGACATCTTTTCCTTGATCAGCTACCAGGAACTATCTTCTGTAAGCCATGATCTTTGACAGTAAGCATTCTGCTTCCCAGGATCTTCCCTGGTTCATAGAATTGCTGTACAGATCATGTAGGAAGGGACTTAGGTGGTCATCTACTCCAACCTGCAGAGAACAGAATCAACTCTGAATTCAGACCAGGCTGCTCAAGGCTTTGCCAGGCAAGACTTGAAAACCAAGGACAGATTCCACAACCTTGCTAGGCAACCTCTTCCAATGCCTGATTATCCTCACAGTGAATGGATATTTCTCCTTAAGTCTGAGCCTCTTACCTCATGCACGTTGTTTCTCATCTTCCAGCCAAGCACCTTAGTGAATAGCCTAGCTCTGCTTTCCTGATTACGTCCCTTGTCTGTACCAGAAGGCTGTCATCAGGTTCCCCCCCCTTATAAAGCATCTTCTCCAGCCTGAACAAGCTCCATTCCCTCAGCTTCTCCTCAAAGGACATAACGCTTCAGCCTCCCAATGTTTCAGTGGCCCTCCACCGAATATATTCCAGCCACTCTATCAAAGTCTGTGCTGGACTGGGCTGGGGGCAGGTGGGGAAGTGGTGCCCAGACATGGACACAATATTCCAGGCATGCTCTGATGAGTGCCGACACCAAGGGGAACGCTTCCATCAGCATCCTACCTAACATAGCCCAAGACACTGTTAGCTTTCACAGCTGCCAGGGGACACTCCAAGACCTTATTTTAGCCTAGTGAACTTGCAACAAGTTTGCTCATCTCTTGCTCACCTCTGATGAGAAGTTTGACATAGTTCTGTGGAAAGGTGCTGCGTTTTTTCTTACATATTGGTAATCCTTGAATAGACTTTCTAGATGCTACCAGATTATCACTTACTATTGCAAAAAATAAATTAAAACTCCTTATCTTTATGGATTAAAATTTAAGGAAGGGAACATTTAAGGAAGGAACAACATTAAGCAGGGAAACGTGTAAGTGACTTTCTCATGTCCAGCTTCCATAACCATGCCTGCAGTAGAGGAGGGCTCAACTTGATGATTAGGGACAGAGGGAAAAATCACAGGCATAAAAAAAATAAACCAAACCCAAAACCTTCCTCACCACAGAACAGCCCTCCTTGTTTTTCCATAAGTGATGGAGAAGTAATTCTACGGTTCGTGAGACTGAGAAAAATGAAACTGTAGAAATTTGATTCTGGCTTTGACAGATATTTGATTGGGGAGATTACAGGCTCTAAAATGTTTGGAATAGAGATTTTACTTGAGCATTGCCTATGTTTAGGGAATACAATTGCCAGACAGATAGCAAACAGTGAGGAAGAAGAAAATCTCAGCTAAATAGAATAATAATTTCAACAGCAAAGATGCTTGTCTTAAAATTTGTCAAAAATGCAATTGTTCGCTGTAGTCTGACATGTTAGAGGCTAGGTTATTTTGCTTGAACTGTTCTTGACAGATTTTAATGTTAATTGGTCTGGGGAAGATGCCAGGCAACCTAAAACATTTGCCACAAAACAAACATTAAGGAAATACGGCTCAGGGTAAGGAGTCTCACAATTCTCTTAAAACTGCAAAGAACAAGCACCATTTTCTACAAGGAATGACAGAGGAAGCTGAAGGAAAAAAAATAATTAAGTGGCAAGTAACAAGCAACTCTGTCACAGGATTTACTTCCTGTACATTAAGCAGCAATAAAACATTAATTTCACTATAGTAAAAATGCTGACTATTAACTCCAGCAAGGTATCAGCAGAAATACAAAATAGTTGCAGTCAGCAGGATTTTTTCTGTGCAGGAATTACCATGTATGGCTAGCCAAAACCAAACAAACAAACAAAAAAAAAAAAACCAAGAAGGGAAAAGCAATGGAAACCAAGTTATGAAGCCCTCAAGGGCTCGTTCCCCACACCATGGCTGTGAATACTAAGCTAGCACATCTGAACCACAGCCCATCAGCGTTTGTGTTGGGGTCTCGCTATGTCACTGTGCCTTGACACTATCAACAGACCTGCAGCAACAACAGTATGTTTGACCAAGTCAGGGCCACATTTCTAACAGAAGGGACCTTTGAACAACATCTGTATGCTGCACAGCTTCCCACGTTGGTTGTGAAGCCAGCAGCATCTCATACTCCTCAGGGCACGCTCAACCAACACTCTGCAACTCCAGCAAAACCCCTTCTCACGCAAGACAAGTACTTAGTGAAAGCACTCAGCACCACCACGAGAAATGGAGGGTGGCAGTCTGAATCACCGAGTACTCTGGATGCCCAATTATTGTTAATTTTCATTCGAACTGTGTGCACCTGTCTATTTAACAGACTCACAAACTAATGAAAAGTTGAAAAAACATCTTTGAATACAGCTGCACAGTGGTGGAGGTTAGTCACAGAGATCTTCCTGTCTGGACAGAGACTTGCCTCCCAGACCTGTTCAGGACACATGAGCACAGACAGTCTGCGGCGCACTCTTTGTGTCATGCAAAATTTTAGTTTCACACAGTCTTTCCATTTGCTCTTCTGTCTGCTCCTAGAGACAAGCAAGAATCCACCCTTCTCTTCCTTCAGAATGAAGGGGCAAAATACTTCTGTAGCCATAACAGATGCCAAAAAAAAAAAATGAAAAAAGAAATGGAGCAGAGGAGAATGTCAGTCTTCGTTGTACTTTAGAGTAATAGCTAAACTAAATCTGGTTCTCGAATGAGGAATCAATATACTGGTGTTAAGAAGATTCTGGCCAAAAAAAGAAAGAGAATCTCATCTGTGTGATGTCCAGGAGCGTGGGGGAAAAAAAATTGGTGCAAACTATTTAACCCTTCAGAAAGGATTTTAACCCTTCAGAAAGCATTTCTGGAATTACCCAAGAGACAGCTCCTTCAGACAGGTCCCTCTGACCAGGCTGGGAACTCAATCCATTGCCCACGACATTCTTAATGCTCTGCTTGTGCAATGCATGAAAACCCAGTCATTCTTTAACATATATGAGAGCATCCCTGAACTAGAAAGACACAAGCCTGAAAGAAACAAGGCTGACTCTGGAAGGGCAGGCGGGCAGCTGCGGTTTCATCCTTGCATACACAGAGACTGCAGACCAAGAGAGAATCACTCCCCGCCCTCAGCAAAGTGACCTGAGACCTTTCAGGGCTTTTTAAGGAGCCGTTGTAAGAAATACAGCACCGTATTTGAGACTGCTATAACAAACCTAAAAAAAAAAAATAAAAAATTAATACAAGTAGCACCCTAAAGAGAAAAGCTCTATTCGCTTTAAAAAAATAGCTATCGAAAAATTTCTAAAACCAAGTATTTTGGCAGGTGAAATCTGATTATGGTACTAAAATTCACATAAATCTCCTAAGCTAGGAAAAATACAAAGCCAATACTTTATTGTACGTATTGACAAACACGATTTTATAAAATTAATATTTTACACTGTCAGTTCAATGCAGGTGCTTTTTTTGGTCTCCTTTTTATGGTCACTTATATTCAAAGATATGCATGCTAAACTCTTTGTTTCCAATCTCCCCCGAATTAGCAGCACAAGAACACTCTCAGTATTCATATACTTCCACAACAGAAATATGAACTTAATGTTTCTATCCAAGATTCAGTCCAGAGATGCTCTTCTCAGCCAGCTATTTCTGCCAGCCTTGGTTTTCACTAAGGAAAATGTTTATTGCAAGTACAGTTGGTCCACACCACTCTCTACGATTGAGTTTGACTGCCACATGGGATCAGCAATGCCCTAAATGACAGTGGTATTACACATCCTTCTAAAAAAGCCTGTACTCGAAGCAAGAGAACACCACTACAATGCTGACTGACTGCAATTAATAGCATGTATACTACATATTTTTACTCCATCCCGATTTCTGGCACTCGCCAAGAAGAGTAACATATTCTTAGCTGCCTTGGCGTGGTAACAGCAGATTCCCTCCCACTTAGCATCCACGAAGCTCAAGGAAATATTTGGCTTCTATGACAGAACAGCTCCTAGTATGTCCCTTGTACAGGGCAAATAGATGCTTTGCCTAGCAGTGGTTTTGGTTGTGGTGTTTTTGTTGGTGTTGTTTTAGGGTGTTGTTTTGTTTGGGGTTTTTTTAGTGGTGTTTTGGTGTTTGGTGAGATTTCTTGTGGTTTTTTGGTTTGGTTTGTTTGTTGTTGGTTTTTGGTTTGTTGTGTTTTTTTGGTTGGTGGTTTGTTTGTGGTTCTTTTTTTTTTGTTGTTGGGGGGGGTGGGTGGGTGTTCTTTTTGTTTTTAAACTTCTATGTTTTTCAAGCGGGGACCTAACAGCTATAGCAACCACTTCTCCACCCCCATTAGCGCTGACTGGTCCATGGATTTAAATCCTCTTATGTGGGATATGACCATGTCTGCATAAATCTCTTGTGCTTTGAGATTCCACATTCCCTGTCTTGGATAGAGGCTCCATAATTGGTCAGTGGGGAATTCAAGAGCAAAGTAAGTTTCAAAGAATCACGTCACAAGAAATATTACTGTAATAGGACTACTGTATAGGATAAATTTTTTGATAGGGCTCTGAGGTTTCTTCAGCACCAGGCAAGTACATTATTTAACGAACCATGTTGATATACCTTAAGTTCAGTACCTTAGTAATTGAGACACCCTGCTCCATTAAGAACCAGTTCAAAGCCCCATTGAAGCCAGGTTCAATGACTCTAATTAGCCTGAAGTCAGCAACACTAAGTAACACCAAAGCTATACTACTTCAAGGAACACGTATCATTCATAGAGGCAGCCATGCCTTTCCATTATATGGTATCACATCATTTTTAAACAGAAGAATTTTGTAGAGTTAAGACCTTGATAAATTACATTTTATCAATTATTTCAAAACAGCCAAATGGAGGAATTAGAATAAGAGGATTCTTAGCATTTGTTGTTTATTTTGGACAGTAAAAGATAACTGCTTTTTTTTTTTTTTTTTTTTTTTAGTATCAACTGTGTTTCAAGCAATTTTCAAACATTTGAACACTTTCAAAATAAAACGACCTAAAATTTGCCAAATATCCAGTGTCAGAGAAAAAGATTATGTGCAAAAAGATTTGAGAGATTATTAAAGCCCATGACACTCATAGCATTAAAAGAGCCCAAACAGAGCTCAATGTTTTGCAATAAGGCATTAAAGAACAAGTGGAAAAAAATCCAATACCACATAGCAACAGAGATGCTACTACAGCTTTCCACCTCTGCAAACACATCAGATATTCAGAGCTTTCTAACACCACTTAACAAAACAGGTAATCTAGGAGAAAAGTATAGCACTAACAAAGAAAACCTGAAGAGTTTCACATAAACTCCCACAGCCACCTGGTACACCCAAACTCAGCAGCCAAGGGCCCAGAGGATGAATAAAAGCTCCGGATCCAGAAAACAGCATTAGCAAAGCAGGATCTGTGCAACATACGGCTACTGCTCAGTCTTCAGCAGTAAACCCTAGAGTATACCAAATAAAGATGAAAAACATACGGAAGAATCACAAGCAAGTTAAAGATATCAGTGCCTGTGCCCATAAACACGCAACCATCATGAACATACAGAATTTATACATTATAAACATAAAAAAGCCAGCATTTATTTTAAGTAGTGCTTAACATACAGCTTTGCCCCAATTAAAAAGGCCAAGGCTGTTCTTGTCTGGCCAAAGCAAGGACTAGAACTACATTCCTGTTTGTGGAGAAACGTTCTCCAAAATCCGAAACTATTTTATATTTGTCAACATTTTGATGTATCTGGGCTTTAATGTTACACCTCTAGCAAAAGTAATTACAATAACGAAAACAGAAATGCTTAGTTAAACTAGATTAAATTCAATAATTAACACATTGTCAGACATATCATGTACAAAGCTGAAGTCTGGATGCACAGGATGTTTTCCACAAGATCTGGAACTCATACTGCACATAATTTTTAAGCATCAGTAAGTCATTTTTCTCATCTTCAGGTTTTTTCTCTGTACCATTCAGTGCAGAGCACCAGACACCTGCTTATGGAAAAGTTTCTCCATTCTGGATTGAATACAGCTCCACATTCTCCTCAGCACTTCCTTCACATCTAAGGCCATTTGTGCCCACCACAGCTCCCCTCCCTCTGCTGAAATAATGTTATGCCATCTGTACAGACTGGGAGCTTAGTCAAGTTCAGCTGCATTAAAGGAACCACAGGCTGAAGGCGTATACTCTTCTTTTCAGGGGGAGCAAGCAAAATTGTGAAACTCTTGAGTTTGGAAGTGTCTAAACCAAGTTCCGAAATACACAGTAATTTTCTGAAGGAAACTAGAGTACTTGTGTAAGCATATACTGGGGCAATGGTTTTTTTTCTATCTAAGCATCTACTTGGACAATGGTTTTTTTCTACCTGATCTGTAAAGTTTCTGAACTGCTGAAAATTAAAAAGCTTTTGATTTTGCTTTTGAAGTAAGACGTTTTTCTAAACCTCTGAGGAAATAAGCCTTTGTCGCTGCTAAAATATGGGGAAAAGATAACATTGCATCAGTAGCTGGGTGTTATAAAGCACAGATCAATACTGTTTCAGTACCATACGCATATTAAACATTTCTTCTATTGACAGCCATATTTTATAATTGTTTGATAGTCACATTTCACTGTTATTTGTACACTTACCTCAAGCCCAGTTTGTGAATTTATAATTTCTGCTATGTAAACATTTCAGGCAAAAAAACCTGTGCTCATGACGAAACACTGGAACACTGACTTATTCTTTGTACTAGTATCCTAGTCACTACTTTGGATCTTCATTTTCAAATTAATTTATTAAACATATTTATATTACAGAAAGATCATGTTTTTCAGAGATAAAAATATAAAAAAGCTTAGAATCTTTATCCTGCAATAGCCTCCAAAGAAAAACAGAAACAAGATTCACAAACAGCAAAATCTTTATCTTAAATTATTATGGAAACGTTTTGGCAGTGATCACATTAAAAGAATATTCCAGTCGTTTGAGGTGCAATATATTGGTTTTACGCTAAAGGAAGCTCAATTTTCAGGAAAAAAAAAAAATTCCAACATCATACAAAATAAGAGTTAGGAGGGACACTGGTCTTATTCAACTAGTAGTGAAAAGTATGTCATTAGTGTGGTCATCAACAAAAAGTACTTAGTCAATGGAATTAAGCTTTTCTGGTCTACTTTGAAAGAAAGTAATTTCAGCCTTTATAACAACAAAGAAATAGATTGACAATTCTGGGCTATCCCTGGATGTCACCAGCAGATTGGCCACTACCCTAGAAAAGCTTTTAGTGAATCAAATCAAGAAGGAAAAAAAAAAAAAAAAAAAAAAAAAAAAGTTAAAAGGATAAAAGAGGGAGGGAAGGCCGGAGGAAGGAAGGAAGGAAGGAAGGCAGGAAGGAAAAAGAAAGGGGGAAAGGGGGAAAGGGGGAAAGACAAGCAAAGAAGCAGCAGAAATGCAACCAATACAGATGGTATATGTTTTGTTTCCATGGTATGGTTTTAAATACAATCTGATTTGTTAATACTCTTACAGGATTGCAAAAGCTCACTAGTCATCCACTTTATTAATTTATTTAAAGTTATTTTAACTCTGTAACGTGAGTCCTCATAGTATAGGAACAACTGGCAGGAAACCATCAGAACAGTAAAATTTTCTGTTCAAATGAAAAATGACAAATTGACATAACACTAGCTCTGCTTTGTTTTCCCACATCCTCCTTCAAGACCTAACCAAAACAGCACATAGCTGCTTTCAGAATCCTGGTAGAATAATGAATAATTATCCTGGATAGAGTAACTTTCTTAAATGCTGTAGGAAATGGTATTTAAAAACAATGTAAAAAAATACGATGCTCATTTGTGGCAACAAAATAGGAATACCTGAAAGAACAGACAATAAAAGTAAGTAAAAGCTTAGACTTCATAAGGTTGTCAGTGTGGTAATGGTTCACTTCCTTTTTAATCTTTAAATCTTCATAATAAATATATTATTGGATGGATTATCCATAGTATCTTTCAGGCAACTGAATTCATCCAGCATCACTAGGATGTAGTTCCAATAGAATCACTGCAAAAGATCTTTCTCCTCAGGAAAATTTCAAGTCTATGCCCCTGCAGCTAAAAGAACAGATGACTAGACTCAGACTAATAAATGATCAGTTTACTGCTGGTGAAAATACATTTAACACTTTCAGGAAATTATCTGAAATCAAATTTTCAAGTTAACTTCCTCACATCAAATCAACATCAATTCATATAAACAACAGAAAATTTTTCCACTGCCTGTTCGCTTCAATAAGTTCTACTGATTTGGACTGATCTATGATGCCAAACAATATTCTGCCTAGGTACAGCAAGCCTTACACAGGCATCCCAGTGCATCACGTTTCCCAATACTATCACTGTGTTACAGCGTCCAATGTCTCAGATTTCTTCACTATGCCAACATGTACATGCACGGTACGTACTTCAGCAGTTTTGGGGTACAGTGCATACACCATACCTTTCAACTCTGAGCTGCACAATAGAAAGGGATGTGTAACTCCTCACCTAAAGGCTATAAAGTCTTTACAACCACTTAAGGAAAACAAACTCAGTAAGAACCATGGCACTGCCACAGCCCCTGTGCAGACCTATGAAACTTCTGCTACAACATGTCCATGATATAACCAATCAACTATATCTTGTTTTGGCAGAATAAAGCATCTTCACACAGGCTAGAGCATGTAGACAAGAGAACCTTATGAGAGCTCAAGTTCAAGAATAAGTAAAAAATGATAAATTTAGAAAGACTTCCCAGAGTTCAACAGCAAGCAGTGATAGAGGAAAGCATTCTCCATGCATGAAAAGTAGCTCGTTTTACAGGGAGTACAATGGAAGGGATTTATTTTTTTTCTTATTAATTCACCCAACCCATGGCAGGAGACTGAAAAAAACAGAGCAAGAAATTAACAGTTATACAGTCAGGAGACCACAGATGACTGTGAAACACACAACATTGTTCATCATTTACCTCCAGTCTTAATTTTTAAAGCAGTACGTAGCTATGCAAACAAAAAAACATTGGAGTCCTGTTAATCCCACAAGCTATCCAAAGCTTTTTTCAAAACTTACCAGGAAGACACAGCAAAACCTCCTCCTTTCTTCATTTAAAACAAAACCATGAACAACTCTGTTGTTGCTTTGACCTTATACCTACTGCATAAGGGTCTCCTGGAGGAAGACACACACCACTAAGACCCCTGCCTCCACACACCCCATCCAAGTCCATCAAGCAGTGCCGCCCACACAAGCAGCACTCCTGGACCAAAGCACTGAAGAAGCGTAACAATATCTTGGTGATGGAGCTTCTCTGTTTGTGCTTTTTTAAGTGTTTTTCCAGTACTTAACCACTCACAGATGGGATATTTGCAAAGAACATATGCAACGCCCCACAGAGACCCCATAAGACTCCCACAAACTTTAGTTACGTCAGGAGAAATGCATGCAAGGGTTCACTGCTGAGCAGATGCTGATTGCTGCCTGTATTTAGGAAATGTTGCTATCTGATTGCAGTGTTACTGTAGCAAATCTCACCAGAGGAAGGTGATGTTGTTTTAAAACAAAGCTGTTCTCACTCCCTCTCACTCTCATTCCCAAATACTCACCAACACACAGAGGTCTGAGCAGCCTGCCCCAGCAGTGAGGCTGCAGAGTCAGTGTGTTTCTGGCAGCCATCCAGGGCACCCCATGATGATTTGGGAGCCAAGGGACTCCCACGATGAACCCTCCTCCTGTCAGGATGGCAGCCACAGGCAGCTCTGCGTGGCTTTTTACAGCCTTCAGGAGACAGTGATCAATGCTTCCATCCTGAGGGTCATCAGGGTTTGAGCACTGTCCTTTGCTTCTCCACCCAGGCCTCACGAAAAACTGCATTTAGACCTGTACATTCCTATAGCCCCTTTCCTGCAATGTGTTCCTCCTGGTGCTTCCACACCCATACATTCCTAACCAGGTCACCTTTAAGACTGCTACTGCAATCCTCTACACATGCAATAGGAGCGACTGGATCCCACTGATTTATTCCAGCTACATCTCAGTCCACTGCTAGTACAGGAGACTATGGAAGGAGTCTTCTGAAAAATAAAATCAATTCTGGGCGAGCATGCAACAAACAGCCTTTTACCAAATTTTGTTCCTAATCCCTTTGTACTTAGCAGACACTCTAAAGTATAAGGACACATTTTCTGTTTTAATCCCATCTAAGGAAACATTGAAACATTTTCTTGTACTTACAGTTTTTAAGACCTGGTAATCTTTTTGCCCTCTAAATCTTTTTTTTTTTTTTTTTTAACACAAGTTTATCACCATTTACTTAAGCCTCATATAAATAAGTTAATCAGCCTTTTCTATAAGAAGAGATATGACTTAACAACATTTTAATGTTCATTATTTTGTTCCAGAGAGATATCAGCCAGGCATAAAAGAGTACAGACTTCCACAATCCCGCGCACACAAAGCTGACTCCTACTGCAGTCACTGCTTGTAGCACACTTACACTTCACTACTTTTGCTTCCCATCTCACATTAGGGGAGTAGCAGGCCAAATGCAGAACACTGGAGGAAGCAGCAGTGTTATAATAAAAGTTTTATCAACATCTGCAAATATACAATTCCTAGCTACGTAGGTATTTTGGTTTGCTTGAGTCTTTTCCAAGCATTCCTTGATATAAATCAGAATCAGCCTTCCAGCTGAACTGGTTTCTTGTGCAGCTCACTGCTGCATTTATTCATTAGCTTTAGTGAAGCCCTAGGCACGGTGACAGCATGAATAATATACAAAGTTTAGCCCAACATGCTCAAGAAATACCGCAGTTTATTAAAAAAAGTAAATGGAGAGGTAGGGTTCCCCCCCCCCCCCCCCCCTTTTTTAAAGAAACTTGTACAATCTTGAATGACAGGACAAGCAAGCTCCTTATTTTTCCCTAGATGTGTGCATATTTGGCCATAAATCAGCTAAAATATGCATGGTGTGTTCTACTCAAACACTCCCATAAAACTGCATACACTTTTATTGGTTTAGATATAGAGAAATAAACTACTTGAATCTTAGTTCTAAAGTTTATTCATTCTCTGATCTCCAATAATTTTGCTCATAACTCATAAAGGGGAGAGCAGGTCACACAAACCCTGTCAAAACGTAATTGGAAGCAACGGCCTGAATTCATTAGTCCTATAAACTCTGAATTTAATGCTACAAGACAACATAAGCAGTAACAAGTATTCTTATCAAGCTTAAACATCTCTAATTTTTTCAGCCAAATATCTTTTATGTGTAGCATGGCTTAGCCTCTACACTAGATAAAAAGAATCCTGACCTATAATACCTTCTCTACGCCCTCCCCTGCTTCACATAGAACAGTCTAATACTTTTCAGCAAAGTTCAGGTTGCATGGTCATTCCAGTAGTATTCATTTTGTGAATTCAGGGGTAGGACATTTTTGGGGGTGGAAGGAGGGCTTTCGAGTGTACTACCATTTAACAGTTATTGACAGGAGAAAAAAAAAAAAGCTGGCAGCCTGTTTCATCTTCTCACTCATGACTCAATAATAAAAATCAAAGCAGGCACAATCTTTCACTATAATCAAAAACCTTACATAAAAGGTTCTGGATAGCTATAAAAAAATAGACCATTTACTTTTTCCTTTTCTTTCATTAATAAATAGAAAGGAGAAAATATTTTGTACACAGATCATGTAACATATCAATTAATTCACAGGAATTAGTATTTGCTTTATGACTTACGTTCATTGTAAAACTACCCTTAAAAAATCACAACATAATTTTTGCTAATTATATTGTGCTATTCCTTTAGTCACAATTGTGTGAAATTCGATTTAAGAAGTGCACAGTGGGGTTAAGGACTCAGCAAAATAGTTAAGAGTCCTGATGACCCCTGTATCACACTGTTTCACATGTTTATTTACCACAAGATCTCACTGGGCACAGAGATCACTGGAAATAAGCGGTATTTTTTTCCCAGGTTTACAACGGAAACAGCATACAACCAATGCACATACCAGTTGATGTAGCTGGTCATTGAATCAGCTATTTCAAAAGACATTTTAGCATTTTTATGCTAGGTTTTAAACAGCTGAATGTTATATGACCATCTCGATATCCAGACTGCTTTTTCCCCATAATGTATAATGTATTTTTCTATTTTTTTTACATATTTACAGAGTAAATAGCAACACCCACAATTAAACTGAAGTGCCTGAGATCATTAGGCAGTATATACACAGTAACTCCTCCATTAGCTCTCTTTCACTTGAACAATGAAAGATTATTTACAGATGCTGAGAATCATCAGCAGCCACTCTTCTCTTACCATAAACTGGTACCACAAAAAGAAATGTACAATTGTAAACAGAAAAAAAAGGAAGAGGGAAAGACAGATAAAACATTGAAGAAACTGGAAAGAATGTAGCAGAGAAAAACAAACAAACAAACAGACAATCCACACAACTAAAACACCCAGTAAGAACAGAATTAAATATATCATTTCACAGCAGATTAAGAAGTTTGTACCTTACTCAGCCTCCTAATATCTTGTCTGAGGCAATCCAGCACTACTAGTAAGCATTTAGCAAGGACCTAGCGGTCATGACTACCCTATACTCAAGTTCCTTCTGAAAAACAGTATTTCTTCTGGGATGGGAAATGGAAAAAACTTCCCCAGAATCAGACAGGACCATACAGTTTGCTGCCACAGCAGCTAAACCCAGCAGTAAGAGCTCTCCTTGCCAGGGCACACCTGACCAGAACAGTTCCACAAAGTCCTCCTCTTTTATCCCTGACTACACTCATCACTTACCTCTTTTTGATGAAGGAAGTATCCTTCCTCCTAGTAAAACCTGACACTTTCTTAATGTAAAAGTCATCCAGGCTTCTTTGGGGACCTTCTAAGAAGGGACAGTCCAGGGAGATGTATGTCAAAAGCTCTGGTCACCTCAGAGCTACATGGTCAGTGCAGTCACATTGCTTTAACTCCACACATTTTCCTTACTACTGTCATCCTACATGCACAAACGGCAAGGCAAACACATCTGGGTTCACTGCAGGTAGCAGCATACTCACAGCAGGTAGGATTTACTTCAGGTATGCCAGAATCGCAGGATCACACACAGAGACAACTTCCACCATCAGTGAGAACCTGGTACGCTCCAGCTAGCAAAATGTTTCCATCTTATACTTGAGCACCCTTGGAACAGAACACGCAAGGGGAAAGCCGGTCACAGAAGCCAGAGTACTTCCAAAACCTGGCAGTAATCTGCTACACCAGACGGGTAATTCACAGATGATGACACCAACTCAGAGGAAAACTCACTTTATCACATCCTGAAGAAAGCACAGACCGCTGAGACTTGGGGGGGGGTGGGGAACGACGAAGAAAAAAGGTACATTCTCTTCTGCTAAAACACATCGGTGTTTTGTTTGCACTGTGATAAAAATGCAAAGAATCCAGTTTATGCCAAATATCTACCTCCTTCAACATGATATAAAAAAAAAATCAGTAATATGAGGACACCTTTCCTACACTGAAACACAGCTCAGACAAAAGGCCCAGCACAGCGCCTGCACTTCACATAAGCCCTCGTAAAGCCTTCAAAATATTAGCATGTTAGAATCTACACAATCCACAGATTTTCTGCTGAACATATGAAAAGGGCGTATTTCACAGCTACAGCAGAAACTCGAGCTCCTCACATCAGCAAAAAGCCGAGCAAAACACAGAAATGCAGAGCTGCCCTTTGCTTGCTGACTCCGGCTAAGGCGCCTGACTGCACTGATGG
The DNA here is from genome assembly GCF_023634155.1 of Falco peregrinus. Lineage (NCBI taxonomy): Eukaryota > Metazoa > Chordata > Aves > Falconiformes > Falconidae > Falco > Falco peregrinus. The sequence continues at coordinate 84,981,204 of NC_073723.1, forward strand.
ACCACGTAACAAGCCTGCTGCTGCCTTATGGCCCCTTGCTTCACCTTCTTAAAAATTGTTTCCAAAAAATACCTTAAGGAGTTATTTGCAGCACAGTGCCTCTGCTTGGCCAATAATTATTTACTATAACGCTAAAGTAGGATTTAATTTTTAGAGCAGGAGAAAATCTGGATCTCAGTGAAATGTCACACTGAAGAGAGAAGCACAGAATAGACCAATGTTTCAAAAGGGTTTTTTCCACCATGTTAAAAATCATATAATACATAAAATGCAATGCCTCTGCTATTTAAACAAAATGTTTCGTTTAACTTCTTTATTTGTCAGAATTTCAGAAACTCCGCATCTGCAAAGTTTGCTCCTCAAACAAATTTCCATTCCTCTTCAGCACTTGTGATACTCAAGATTACTAAAATATATGTTAATATCTGGCAAAGATTATTTCAGTTTATGAAAGATTGAAGGCTGAGAATGAGTGAGTTTATTTAAAGATATACTTGAAAATTTATACTGACATGTGAACCGGAGTTTAGTCTGTGCACACCAAAATAGCTTGGCTCCATCACCTAGACACCTGAGAAATCACAGACTTCTAAAAAACAGCAGGCAGATGGAGTAACTTCCATTTTCCAAAACAGAGCTGTAAAAGGTTATTAAAGCTCTGTAGTAGCATGCAACTTCATGTTCTTCCTCAAACTTCAAGATAAATATGACATTAAATGAAAGGACACCTTTTAATTCAGCATTTAGGAACTAATTCTGACTAATTTTAACTGACTTCTGAACAGCGTCTGAACTAGATGCAAATGACAAATAGTTGGCGTTCATCTGCAAGTGTTGTTCCTGCATCATAGATACACTCATCTGAGATTGAATAAATACGCTCCATCTCCTCATAAAGTGGAAGCAGCTGTGATAACTGATTTTTGGCAACTTCAGTCCCCATCTACTTGTAGGTACCAGAAGCAGCCTCAATCTCATATAAAACTAATTAACCCGATAAAACTACACCATAGCAAAAACAAATGCCAGCTTCATCAGTGAGAGCAAATACCTAACTCTTACACTGCATTTCCACAGCAATTTTGAAAGCATTTTATAGAAGGTGGTAAGCAGATGTGTCTGTACATCCCAGATCTGCACATGGATCTTTCACCCCACCTTTTTCATGTCATTGCAAAGGCAGGTAATCTGGGCTCTGGCCAATAGACCATGATGTTAAAATAAGGAAGAACTAATTATGGCGGGAGCATCAGAGCTCAGCAGATCTCATAGTAATGAAAATAAGATTCCATCTTTATGCAGCACTGCAGAATGGGAAGTTTATGTATTTTCTTCCATAATTTCATGCTAAGCAGGAGAATTTTCTGCTTTCTTGACAGGAGAGCACACTGCGATAGAGCCCTCGGAACAGGCAGGAGGAGGCAAGCGCTGTAATGGCATCATTACCCTACATTGCAGCCCACAGTGGGAAACAAATCCTTTTCATGCCACTCTCTTGCCCTCTGTAGTTCAGGTATTTGAGAAAAATGGGGTTGAATAGATCCTGGTTCATGAGGGATAAAAAACTAAGTATCTTTTTCAGAGGGTCTGAAAGAGACTACATCTTGAAATACCTGAAGATAATGAATTTTTGGTCAATCAGCACAGAGCACTTCAAAAGCATGTTAAAAATGAGGAAGCCACCGTACACCGAGACATACAGTAACAGCAGCAAAAGTCCTGCTGAGACTTTTTCTTTTGTACCCTTCCTCCCACCAAGGAGGGAAACATGCTGCAAGTAAAAGCCTTAAGATCAGGACATGGATGCAACAAGGAAACTATAAAAAAGAGTGTGGGAAGCTGGAAAAGGAAGACCTTTCCTAAACCAGCAGCAGCAGTTCTGGTGGTTGCATACAGAAGAGACCACAGAGCCCCACAAGTTGTCCAGGGTGGAGAAGCAACAGCTGGAGTTTCTCCAAGAAGACAAAAAAGGCTGCACCCTTTCCCAGTAACTGACTTGAGAAGGACAGCAACCAGGTTTCCTTTCCCGTGGACCATCAATAGCACATATCCTCACTACTTAAAAAAGCAACATCCATAGGAACGTTTAAATTAAGCAATGTGGCTCATTCACAGGACTTTTTCTTGACTCAAGCCCCTACTTGGTCTGGGATTGTCACCAGCACCACCACCACAAGCCGTAGTTCTCCTGGTAGGCATCAGACAAAACACTTACACTGATCAGACTGCACAGCACAAAGAGGTTCCTAAATTTATATTTTACTTTGCTAATTACCAAGGGGTAGAGCCTCCCAAAGCAAGACAAGCTGCCTGACAGTTTTCCTGTGCCAAATTATTAATGAATAATAATAATAATAATAAATCCTACCACATCATATAATAGTAAACCTAAGCTTTCTAATGCAAAGTGCCGTAATGCTGTCCCAAGCTGAATTAATCTCCACCGTTACACACGGGCTTATTAAACCACAGTAGAGTGAAAACAAAAAGACCGTATTATTATCACTCGGCACCGCCACTGAGAGCCCAGCGGGGAGCCAGGACACCTTGCATGAACCACACTTATTTCACAGCACTGCTGTTGGCAAGACCCTGTGAAGAGCATCCGAAACAAGCGGTGCAGTTATTCATGAGCTAAATGGATGCCAGAAATGCCAAGTCGAGGATAAAGGGAAAACAAAAGAAATTTGCTCCTCTCTTTTCCTCTGACAGAACTGGTAGGTGGAAAAGACAGATCTGTTACTCTCCGTTCTGATGTCTGCATCGGCATGGAGGTTTTGGCCAAACCAGGAAATGGCTTCTGCTCTCAAACTCAACATAAAATTAGGCTTGAAAACACAGAATAGCCCTCTCAACTGCCAGAAGAGGGAAGGGAGCTAAGGACTTTTCCTGCACTTCCACAGATCGATATGCATATCCTCTAACCACCAAAAAACAGCAGCAGTATGAAATGCACCAAAGCCATTGTACAGGAGAAATCCTTACAGCGTACACATAGTGAAGAGACTTTCTGTAACAATGACCTAGACAGATATTAAACTAGCAGGTGTTTAACACGCATCTGGGAGACAGACAATGCACTATTAATCTCAAAGAAAAATAATGCAGCATGATAACGTGACATCTGGCCATGCACAGTAAAAACACTGTAAAACATTTATTCTTCCATATTTTCTAAGCAAGCAATGAATCTTCTAATTATTCACAAAGCCAGGTTCAAAAGATGACAATGAAAACATTTGAAACATCTGGGAGAGCTTGTATTTTATGCTTAGTGAAAAAGGATGTCAGTGCTTGTGGATCTGATTCTGTCCATGTTTATCAAGTCTTCCCCTTGAAGTCACTGGCTATCTGTGCACAGGAGAGGGCACATTTGTGTAAGCAGGATCCTAAAAGTGAAAATAAAGTTCAAACAATGTAATTTCAAATCATGTTTGAATCTGGCTTTGTTCTTTTGTTCTCCTCTGGAGCATTTCTGTAGCCTTTTTGCGAGTTATTTACCTGTTCTTAAACCATTCAAAAGAAGAAGTGGTCTTAATACGTCTCTTAAAAAAAATAAATCATAAGATGTAATATCACTTTGCAACTGCACACAGCAAGTGCCTATGTGGAATTAGGTGTCTCTGGGCACCAAGAACAGAAGCATTAATTATTCTGAAGACAGAAGCAGTGTTTCTTCAACTAAGCTAAAAAAACAACCAACCAAAACCAAACCAAACAAACTTCACACAAAGAATACCCTCCCAAACCCCCACCCTAATAAAACTAAAATGCCTTTCTGAACTAGTCTGAACTCCACTAATAGCCAAATATATTAATGGGTGTTTATTTAGAACTAACAACTGAGTTATTTAAACAACCTTCAACAGAATTGAAATTATTTTTATAGTCTCTAATGTGCTTCTTGCTGAACTTTCTACTGTATTTCTGAATGCTGACAAAATGCTGCTTATTGTTTTCAGTAAGTCAAAATATCCCACCAGTTTTTTTTTAAAAAAATCTCACACCCTCATAAGCATATTTTTTTTTAAGATTCTTATTTTATCTGCACAAAATTGTTAGACATACTATTTCACTCTGAGGTAAAGCTAGTCTTAAAACACTAGCAGGTCCACTACCTCCTCTGTTAAAGTCAAAGTGAATTTTAATAGATTTACCACAAGGAAGGGTGCAAAAAGCAAACTGGACTGAATCTTGTCCTGATTACTTCAGCTTGGGGATGTTTGAAGGCCCCTTACGTAATGCTCTTCTATTTCACCTGACATTGCAATTGTTTTCTCAAGCATGATTTGTACAAATCAAGAAAGCATCTTCAGTTCCCCTTTCTCAAAGCCTTATCTTCAGCACAGCAGCTTCCCTCCCAGAGTGACAGCTCTAGACCCAGACTGAGGCGCAGAGCTGGTTCTTGCACCTTTCAGAAGACACAACTCATCCAGACCACACAGCCCAACAGCAGCATAAAACCCACATCTCTCTTGACAAAATCCAAACTGGCTCAAGGAAAGCTACACACCACTTAAATGACTTCACAATTAACCTACTACTTAAGAGAGAAGCTTTGATACTTTAGCCAAAGCCCTCAAAGAATAATTCAAGAGGCAACAGAGAGAACAGAGCTTGACTTTTTGGCTAGCAGGCAACTGCTCAAGGTCCACCAGCACGGAGCCCTTCAGAAAAGAGTGGATACTACTTTAAGATTTCGAGACTTCACTTCTGCCTAGAGCAAGCAGGAGACCACAGTCATAATTTGCTCCAAATTATCTGAAACAAGTATTTGGGTGCGTATGTTACTACCACTAAAAAAAAAAATAAATATCCACAGATAAGGAGTCTATTTTAAGAGGCTAACAGTTTGACAACCCAAACAGAGTAAGTACAGGACTGTGTTAGCATACCCTGAAAGAAAAGGGTCCTATGAAACAAATGCACTTGAGTAACCAAAATACAAATGAAAGCAATGCCGTGCCACATCTTTCTGGGCAAACAGGGAGTACTCACACACCAATACACTGTCTGCAACATGGAAGAAGTAGTCCAGAGTAAAAACCAATTCTGAACTTTATTCTTGTGATAAATAGCCCAATGTACTTTTTAAAACCCCAGAAGTACTGCCTTTAAGCCAGGCTTCTAATTAGCCACAAATATTTGAAGTATGCAGCTGTTAAAACACCAAGTTTAAAAATAAGCACAAGAATCATTTTCTACTTGCACGTGCACATCTCTTTCAATTAGTTATGAGATGCTCTATTTCTGAACTCGTAGTTCACTGAAGAGCTGTCACTACTGTAATTGAGGAAAAAATACTGAAGCCTCATTATTATCTGATCCATTTCAATTTACAAGTGTAAATGATTAAAAACCACAAAAAAAGTGACAGTTTTGGTCATCACGTTCTTAGAAGAATTACATTGTTCAAAACTACTTACCATCACATAACAAATCATTTCTGTATCATTTAAAGGTGCTTAGGTTACATCAGTCATTACTCTTCAGAGAAAACATAATCATTAATTGTCATTGTATTTTGGGGGAAAGTAATGCATACTGGTTTGGAATGAGCTGGGCAGAGGCACTCAGAGGGCCCACGCATTCCCTTTATTTGCAATGCAATAAAGTGCAACACTACAAGTTACAAAACTATGTTGATTGACAAGTTCCCCGTTATTCATAACAGGTACTATAATTTCTCAAGAAACTTTTCTAACCACTGTAATTTTACACAAAGGCCCACAAATGTTTCCTTTTACAAGGTATTTACTGAAGTAAATCACAAAAAAGTTACCTTGTCAAAGGAAACGTTTGTGGGGAATTTAGTAAAATTGTCTCCACCTATAGTGATAAGCCACTATAAACACTGCATATGTATTTCATTATACTATAAACATCTCATTGTCATATACTAATTAAATAATATACTATAAAACAAATACTAAGTAAATAAATAAAATTCATATAAACTGAGTTCACTACTACAGTCATAATTCAAGTTCTTTGATTTCAATCCCAATGTCAAAACCCTTTAAAAAAAAAAAAAAAAACAAACCAGCAGCAACCAACCAACAAAACACCCACAAACAAAACACAGAAGCCTCACAAGTATTTCCCACGCACACACACCAACCAAAGTTTATAATTCCAGGACCTTCTTCGCCACCTTGGAGATTTAGACTGTTCTTCCTCACACGCAGGTAACTGACACCATGACACAGTTACCCCATAGCAAGACAACATGTTTAAGTACACACACACACGCGCAACAATAAAAAAAAAAAACAAACTCACAAGATTCATTCTTGAAAAGCAACAAAATCATCACAGGTGGCTATCAATATTGGGAAATGGACCAGAAGGTAGATACAAAATATTACCTATTAATCAACACTACCAAGAGTAGACTGCCAGCATAAAGGGATGTAACACTAGAAATTCATGATGAAGAGAGAACTATCACTCACTATTACTAATAAATCTATCTCTGTGTAACAAAATCGATACAACTTACCCTAAATATAATTCCTCGAGTAATAAAACTCCAGTGGTACACTATACAAGACACATCAAGGTTTTGAAAAGAGAAACTTTAAAACACAGGAATGAAGGTTTAATGAAAGATTTCTAGGTGTTCAGAAACCAAAAGCTATTCACTCACTAGACTGTGATACCTGGATTTTATAAAAGTTGTCTGTAGTTTTTACTGCAATCGTAAGAAGTGATCTTTATTTCTTAAGTAAGGGATCTGCAGAAGAACAAACTAGAAATATCAGTCCCTTTCCCCCTCCTCTTTAAAACATGAACAGATGCTCTCTTGCTCTTCACAACATGGTCAAGACATTTGAAATTAATAAAGTTTAATTAGCACAACTGAGAAGCCTAAATTAAGTTTCAGATGTGCCAGTCAAATAAATCGTCATAGCTGCAGAAGAGACATGCTTACTCTTAAATTACAAACCCAAGTATCACCACACTTAAGGCTGTTGAAAACCACAGTGTTCTACATAGCTGTCCAAGCCTATACTGTACTAATGCATGGAAGAGCTTAAGCCTCATTAGGCTAGTTGTTTATATTATTATTAACACACTAAGTGGCACGTATCATTTTCAGTATTTGGATATTCAGGTATTGCCAAGTACTGAAATACTTACTAAGTCTGTATTGATTGTAGAGTCAGGTTTAGGAACAAATTCTAAAGTTACCACGAAAGGAAAGCATGATACAGAGTAATGCTCATACTAAGGTGCAGAAGTGCTTACACCAGTATCTGAACAGAATGGCATCATTTTAAGGCTACCTCACCATACTAGTTGAGTTATTTTAGAAAGTCATCACAAGCATTTATTACAATAAAAGTAAATTGACAATAAGCTCAATTTCCTATGTTACTCAGGCTTAACTGGTTTGTGTGTTACATCATATGCACATCATGAAGAAATTCATCTCTGTAGCTTAGCACACAACCATAGCAGAGACAAAACTAACTCCAGCTTCAGCATATTTTGTTACCAGCTACACTTCTTCAGTTTTCCTTCTAAAAACCCCCACTCTTACTACATTCATTATGCAATAAGTCAATTAAACAAAATTTGGAAGACATTTATTACCATTAAAATTCTAAAACATTTCAAAACAAATCGACAAACAAACAAAAGATCAAAATAGGGCATCATCAAAAGCATACTTCCAGTACCTTTTACTCTATATTAGCAAGGATTCTATTTAAGCTGAACTCTCCCCTATACTCTTAAGAAGTGGATAGAAGCAAAATCCTAGAAACAACCAGAAAAGGCAATCAAATGCTATAACTTGCCTTCTGGTGCTAGCTTTGAGGAATATTTTAGAGAGCAAGATGGAATTCTGATAGTTTAGGAATTTCAGATGGAGAAAGGACCAAGTCCTTAGGTCTGCACATAAGATTTTGTTTGCAATTTTAAATTCTGTAAGATTCTTACATTCCAGCATCATGAAATGAAAAAACAATTAATCCAGGGTTTACTGCACCTATAAACATATGATTCTCTTGGAATTATCCCAGAACCAGTGGTAATATAAGTAATGCCATCAGTAATGTAACCAGTGGTATTACCTGGTATTACCACTGATGATTTAGTGTAGAAACAAATGAGCTTCAAGTATATTTTTCAAAAGGAAGGACAGAATACACAATCAGTACACTAAACAATAGTGAGCAACTGAGAACAATTTAAATAATCTGAAATGCATTAGTTCAGTAATTAATTAATTAGTAAGGCCAGAAAACACTATCATTTGATCTAATATCCACAGTAGAATAGTTTACCAATCTGACTATTCATGTATTTTAAATACATATATACATAGCATTCAATAAATATACTACTACTGCCATTTGATAGCTTTATTTCCATGGTGAACTACAACCAGTATTAAACATCTAAACGCATTCTAAAATCAATGTGTTTAATATCAGCCACCAACTCCAACTCTCATTGTTTTATTTGCTACAAAATTAAAAAGCCCTCCCACCAGAAATCACTTCCCTGTGAGGTACTGGCGGACTGCAATCAATTTACTGGTAAAAGAAGATAATTTAAGCTTCTTTATCATCTTCTGCAGGTGTTTTTTCTAGATCGTGATTCAGTCTAAGGCCTTTCTCAATACACTTGCAGCACCTCAGCTGATTGCACTGAAGGGTAAGGACCCTTAATTTTTTGGGTTTTTTGTTTTTTTTTTTTTTTTTTTGAGGATCATTCAACTAACTTTTAGTCCAATGCATACGATATGATATTTGGGGGGATAGATTCATCCCTCCTCCCTTTTTCTTAATCCCCAAGTTTTGCTCTTTTGTACAAATGACATCAGATTTTCTCTGCACTCTCATGATTAGCTTCATAAATAAAACTACCTTATTTTTTTAGCAAAACCAATTGATTCCATCAGTTCCATCCATTAGTCTTCTCATTCTAACAAGCCTATATTTTATAGGGACAACCTTTTCTCTTTAACTAGCCTTCTCCCACCATTTTCATGATGTGTCCTCAACACTATTCAAAATGGTCATCTCCAGTTAAGAATATATCCTGATATTTTTTTAAGAGAAGTTTTTTTCAGGTGCTTTATTTTGCAATGTTCTTAAAGTCCACTTTAGATATGTCATGTAATTAATCTATATTATTATTATATAAGTACAATTTCTGTAGACTAAATACTGATCTTTATGATAAACCACTATAAATGCCCTGTTAATACATACAAATTATGAAATACCTTAGGAGTTTATATAATTTGGGCCAAATCCCACTGGTTTTACTCATGTAAATAGTCCCACTGATGTCAACGGAGTTTTGAGAGTAAATACGAACAGGATTTGACTATGTTGACCAGACTACAAAGATTTACCAGACCTTGAGAGGTGGAAGAAATGCTCCTAGGTCATATACAAACTCCCCAAACAATTTTATCTTATAACTGAAGCTTCCAAATACCAACAAAACCCTCAAGAACCTTCGTCCCTGACTGTTAATCTGTGTTGATGACTCTTATTTTGACATACCATCTTATTTTTGAAGATATACTTCATTAATATCTATAACCACTTTAAGGTTGTGCACAAGGCTGTCATTAAGAAGAATTCCTAGGAATATTCTGAACTAAAATATATCCAGGTATTTTTGGCACACCTATACAGAGAGAGATAACAGACAAAGCAAATTTTGTGTCTCTAACAAGGTGCACCAGGAGCAATTACTAGCCTACTGCTTCTTCTAGTGTCCTGTTCACCACTAGTTGTGGCTAATTGGCAGTGACGTTGCTCAATATATAGTCCAGCTGGCAATATTTTGTCATGTTCTGCATGTTTAGCTGCTATTAAGCAGTGTTTCTTAAAAAACATCTGGTCTAGTTTTTCTTAAACTGCAGTTACATGTCAAGAAGTCAATTAGGAATGACTATTTAGAGAACCTGTTCCTGGAGCTTCAACCCTGTACCTGTCTTGACTACTGAACACTTCCCCTCCCCCTCTGTTGTGTTTTCGTTTTGTGGTTTTTTTCTTCCTTTAAACGTAGTGTGCGCCTGAAGCTTGCTGGGGCTTTTGAAAACCTAGCAACAGTGAAGGGCACAAAGTTGGGCACGATTAAGAGTTACAAAGGAATGTGAAAATCTCTTAATTTGTAGACATCTGGACCTTGCTGTTATAGGAAGCCTTGGTGAAAACAACTATTTATCTTAGTGTATGCTCTGTGTGGCTTTAGAAACATCATGTATTCTTTGTGTTTGGGCAAATTATGAATAAAGATTAAGTATGTTTAAAAAAAAAAAAACCACATCCAAAACCAGTCCTGTCAATCACACAGTGCCTAGTATCAAAAAAAAAACCCTACAAAAAAAGACATCATCACAGAGTAGAAAGACTTCAAAACCAAAATTAAAGGAGCAAGCATTTTAAGGCATCTGAATTACTGAAAGCACTAAGAGCTTTCAGGAGCTGAACTCTGACCTGCACTTCTGAAGTTGGTAGCACAGGACCCAACAGCTTCTTTAAACAAAACCAGGTTTTGGCACCCTCTAGAGGTTTTGCTCCCACAAAGAAACAACTCGGAAGACAGATCATTATAATTATCATAAAACTTGGGAGAGCTTACAACCCAGAACTCAAGCCCGTAACCAGTGCAGACTGGTACAAAAAGGCTTATGCAAGAATGCAAAAATAATACATTAGAGGATCAGTTCTGGTTCATTCTGTGTGATCAGACTGTTCACCTCATTCAATTAGTCTAGGACTTCAGGAAGAACACATAACAATTAATACTCCTCTGTCAAAAGACAGGGAATCTAGTTTCCACCACATAACTTTGGAGCTTTATAAAATTTAATATGTCACTTAGTTTATGAGATATTAAACTTAACCTGAAGACAGCTAGCAAAATATTAGATCAACTATCTATGCAACACATTGTAAAACAATATTCCAAACTTTTAGTGTCACACATATTATTTTCTTTATGAAGTGGGATTTAAATTTTATTCATGTTCTCTGAATAAAAGCAGTATTAATTATCCAATTTTCCATCATTTGCCCAGCTACTTCCCACCAAACCCTGTCCACATAAAATAGGAAGGGAAAAGAACTTTCTATTACAAAACTACCTTTCTGACTTTTTGATCGAATCCGTGTCAGATGCAACTTCCTATATTACGAGATGTGGAACTACCTGTTCAGATCTCAGTAGGTCTTGCTTTCCAGATCCAAGACAAATGTGCTCAAACATTAATCATTAATTTTCCACCGTCACCCTGTAAGTCTGAGAATATAGTGTTTCAAGCAGTCGTGCAGATTTACACCACTTCCTCAAAACAAAGTAGAAAAGAATAGCTCATTTTAGATGCTTCATTATGAAAGAAGAAAAAAATAAAAAAAACGTTATACAATCTGAATATTAAAGAGGCATTTCCCATTATCAGTGATAACACAGAAATGTAAATTTCAACTGTGAGATGTTTATTTTTAGGATAGTTTGAAATTGCAAGCCATTAATCCACAGCTTTCCAACTCAGAGACCCTTAGAATTTTGCTGCAAACATCTCTCCTGGGCTCTGTTGAGAAAGTAAATTAAAAAATTAAAAAAAAAAAAACCCAAGGATCAGGGTGTCCAGGGTATCCCAGGAGCAACTGTAAAAAGGGAGCACACTGCATATACTTCTCCAGTTCCACTATCAAGTAATTTGAGGCACACACATCACTTTATTCAAAGTAGACTCCCATGTCAGTGACTGGTGAAATTAAATGAAGGCCAATCGCTAGCAAAATCCTACAGCATCTGCTTTGGAGGAAACTGTAATGAGACTCTTGAAATACCCTGATGATGGCTCCTCAGGGATCCAGCTCTAGCTACTGTGAATTTTTCATTTCAGGAGACTAGTTCTTCAATGTAGAAGAGTTGGTCTCGGGCCAGGCGGAATGGTGCTACACAGACACCCTTACTGCAGGCATATGGGCCCTACTAGAAACCATGAAAAGCTCTGAGCTCCTTTAAGTCCTGTTATGTCTGAGTTTTCAGGCAGCATCAGAACATTCATTTGCCATCTGCCTGCCAAGAAACTTCTCCTGCAAGTTGGACAAGCCGCAGTAACCAACGCAACTGACATCCTTGGGATGATCACCACATCCAACGTTCAATCTGAAGACCACACACAGACTGCCATTTGCAGAGAGACCAGCTTGTCAGCGGGAACACATCAGGCCCATACCCAAGACTCTTCCCTGGTCCCAGACAGCTACCCTTCCCAGTTTAAACCTCTGTTCCTCATTTGATATTAAGTAACAAACTTAAAACATACCATAGCCCACTAATACCTGAACTTCTTTGAAACAAGGCAGATGCCGAGCAGAAGTCAAAGAACAGCTGCAAATTCTCTAGAAATGCAGCAGACCTGTGCACAGCTCTCCTGATGTGGCCTTATCGGTGCTGCACAGAAGGGAGGAGTCGCTTCCCTCCACCTCATGGTGACGTTTTCCTTAATGCAGTCCAGGAAGCCGCTGGGTCTTCCCTGCCATGAGAGCACACTGCTGGCTCATGCTCAACTTGTCCACCAGGAACCCCACATCCTTCTCTTCAAAGCTGCTTTCCAGCCAGGTGGCCCCAGCATGTACCGGTGCAAGAGGTTATTCCAACCCAGCTGCAGGACTTGGCATTTTGCCTTTCAGCTTCACAAGGTTCCTGTCAGCTCTTTTCTCCTGTTAACCTGTTAACATGGGTCTGAATAGCAGCACAATCCTCTGGGAAACCAGCCATTCCTCAGTTTTGTATCATCTGCGAACTTGCTGAGCATAGCTCTGTCCCACCACCCAGAACATGAACAAGGATGTTAAACACTACAGGTCACAGCAGTGACCCCTGAGCTACACTGTCAGTGCCTGGCCTCCTGGACTTCATGCTGCTGACCACAGGCCTCTGAGCCTAGCAGTTCAGCAGATTTCAGCCCACGTCACTGTCCATTTATCCAATCCATACTTCAAGAGCTTGTCTACGAGTATGTTATGGGAGACTACCAAAATTCTCCCAACAGGTCATAATGACACTCACTGCTCTCCCTTCATCCACCATAGTCACTCATTGTAGAAGGCTATCGGGCTGGTAAAGTCTGTCTTAGCCTTCATAAATCAATACCGACTACTCCCAATCACCTTCCTCTCCTTCATATGTTTGGAAATTATTTCCAGGAGAACTTGCTCCACCCACCTTCCCAGGGACTGGCCTGTAGTTCCTTCTTGAAGGCAGGAATGACATTTGCTTTCCAGCAGTCCTCAAGAACCTCCCCGGACTGCCATGACCTTCCAAAGATAATTATTAGAGACTTTAAATCTCCTACAACTAGTACAACAGTACAATTTTTAATGCAGCTGACGGGCAGATGCCATGGTGAAGTGGATCAGTACAAACTCCTCCGCTCTCCAGTGAGGGAACATACCACTGCCTACCAGGTAATGCTGAAGCCGCAGCCAGCAGATCGTTAGCATCTGATCAGATACATTCTTGCATCTGTAACAGAGTCCACACAGGAAGAGAAGGAAAAGCCCTACTGGAACCATCCAGAGACAGCCTGGTTGTCACAGACCCGTGATGAGATCCACAGAATTTCCCGTTACCGTGGCCAGAGAGTGAGCTCTGGTTCTCCCTCACTCAGAGCAGCCTGTACCCTGACTCAGCAAAGAGCCATGTCCAAAACAAGCAGCTAGTGGCTAAGATTACAGGTGATGAAGCCTCTTAGAGCAAAGCTCATGAGAGCAGGAGACTGGCTGTGATGTCAGGGAAGGGTGCTCAACTGTGCAACACTGCTGGAAGAAGAAAAACAATAAAATAAAAAAAACTATTCAAAGTCTAACCATCCTCTGAGCACAAAAAAAAATATCTCTACCATGGATACAGGAGATAATGTACTCTGCCATATCCACACATACCAGTAAACAAACTTATCTCCTAGAAACTATGGCTTTTAAACGGAATTTTCCCTTCAGATTGTATCTGTAGGAAATACCATTGTCATTCACCTTGTATTTACTCTTTTGAGGTGGAAATGGTTTGTTAACTCCACAAGACTTGCTGATTGTAATCTGACAACCTAGAGGAACAATGGATAAGAAAAATAAAGATATGCTTTGAGCAGCTCCTAGAATGGAAATGTACAAAAACCTAAGGAGTAATTGCCTTGCGTACATGCATTTAGGATAGCGATATTTTGAATAATTAGAGGGCAGATATTCTAAAATTCACTGTACATTTCAATAGAACATATTTGATATCAATGCTGACTACAAGTATATAAATGGATCACAGTTGTGAAAATTTCATTTCTCCAATAATTAAAAAGTTTGCTGAGCAAAGATAATTTATTATCTTAACTGAAATATCAGCAGCTAAAAAAGCTACAACTAATGTCTCATGGAATTTTTTAAGTTTAACAGATTTTATTTTTCAAATTAATATTGCATTAAATGTAATTTTGATTGTGTATTATATTACTAACTGTAAATTATCCCAGAACAATAAATACAATCCATAACATGCCTCAAAACATCATTATACATTCTTGCCACTGAAGTCATTAATTGTATTTCTTCAGATATTTCACTGCATTTTAAACACATGAAGTGATAAATGCAACTTCTACCTAATTTAAAAAGTGTAAAGAAAAGTCTATGGCTACCTTCTGATCCACTGAGTCAAAGCTTAGGGTGCTCAGCCACCTTGGCCCCTTCCCCTTTTGTTTCTTTTGTGTTTCGTTTGCTTTACAAAATGAGTGTCAAGAAGAATTATGTCAGAAAAGGTAACTTTGGAGAAATCATCATAAAAGCTCAGAGATATTTTTAGGACAAACAAAAATTAGAGTAGTATTCAATGTTTTGTGAAAGTGAGATAAAATTGCTGATTGTCCAAATATTCTAGGGCTTACCTATGCTAATTATTTTGCTGAAATAATCTTGAACTACTTCAACATCAATTTGATCCCTATTTGAAGACAACCTATGTAAATTGTAAATACAAACATTTGTCCCTCATATTCCTGCTCTGAGACTGTTCACTTCTTACTTGAAACCAAAAAAAAAGGATTAGAAAGAAATTTTATATATATTAAAAAAATGAAATAAAGAAAAACAAGGCTTGAACACAAACTGCCTGTCCAGTTCTCTCTCCTAGTACATGATGAAACAATAGCAACAGAGACTTGCTTACAAATAAGTTTAATACCATTCCTAATACACTCTGTGTTAATACAGTAGTATTAATGCTGTAGTAAGGGACTAGCAGCAGAATACTCACTGGTACTTTGTATAGCTTCATTATTCTTGCAAAAGCAAGTTCTGGTTTCGTTCTTTAAATGTCTCATGAAGAAGGGACCTAGTACAGTTTACCCTTCCCCCCAACCAAATGACTCCCTTCTTACTTATTTTCATTTTTTTGAAGAAGGGACAAAAGCTCAGAAATTACATTTTCTGTTTTGGAAAAAAGCCTCTTGCATAACCTAAAACATGTTGTTACCTGCTTGGGAGAATGTCATATGAAGACAAAGAAAAGTTAGTTTTATGCCACCTGTGCACGGACAGCAACATAACAGGAGACAAGTATTTGCTTAAGCAACATGGAAAGGGCTACACCATATAGGAGACAGGGTACATAAGCAACTAGTATCCTATTTTCATGCTTGTACCTGACCTGTTTTCAACCTCTCTAGGCATATTTTCCCTCAGCAGTTGTGTTAGCCAGGTTTTTGAACTTTTCAGCACAAGGACCACCTGTGAGTATGTTTTGGACAGCACAGGTTCAACAGGGTTGTGATCTAAGTCCAGTTGTCAAAACACTGATTTAGTACAAAGTGAAGAGCCACCATTAAGTTTGATTGCTTAGATGATTGATAAATTAACATTACAGTCTGCTACTCCATCTGCACTCTTGCATATGGCCTTTCATACATGGTACAGTTAATGAATCTACAGCCCACAATTTTCTAAACACACCCTGTGAGGGAGCTGGTTATACGGCACTACACAGGCAGAGTGCTGAAGCATAATCCTGACCGTGGTTCTTGTGTTTGTTATGGCTTGTAAAAGGTCACAGATTAATTCAGAGGTGTTGAGCTCACTCCGTATTTCAAGGTGGGAAATACTGGGATATTTACCACTAGCTTCAAGGTCCTGTCTTAACTTATGTCTGAGGTCCAGTTTTGTAACAAAATTAGCCTACTGAAATTCAGTATCAGTCAGCGAATACACTTCCACTCAAACACGGAGAAGTTTGGTGTCATATAAGGAGAACAATAAGAAAGTCTGAAACAAAAGCTTCAAACAGGACAACTGAAGGAGTTTCCTGGGGCTTCCACCAGAAGCTAGCCCGCATCTAGTGCTAGCAGCTACAGCCCCTTGACAACCCGTTTTTGCTCCATAAAACTATTTCAGCTGTAAAGCAGTATCATAAACTGCAGAGAGATGCAATATATAATGCATGCACACTTGTCAACAAATGACAGAACTCACATCCTGTCAGAGAGCAGGAGAGATCCCAGATATTTAAAATATTTTTTTTTAAAAAAGAAAAAAGGCAGCAACAGAAATCATGAGGCCACGGAAACTTCCATTATATTCTATTTAAGCCATTAATGACCATTTCAAGACAACTGAACAAAAAAGTTTACAAAAGAGGAAGCCTGACTAACAGAAGTAAATAATTAAGGGAGAGGCAGTACTGCTTTTTATGTCTCTTACCTTTTGGCTAATATTTGAATGTCATATTTAGGAATTATTAAAAACTCCACATGTATCTTCAAACTTCAAAAGTTTTGGATATATAAATGCTCAGACCTTAAATTGCAAGTCTCTTTCTATTCTTCTCTTCTACACATACATGAAAAAGGTGAAGATTAAAACATCAGAAACATTACACAATGTTCTATAAATTCATTCAGCAAGGTAAGTCACCTTTTTGAAACAGTTCTGAAATGATTCATGTGCAAAAAAGAAAAAGCTTTGTGCTAGCCTTCCTTTCTTCAACTGCTCCTGTGAAATGCAGATGTATAGCTGTGCTTCAGAAATACACTTTATATCTAAAACCTGGTATTGTGAAATAAATCACAAGTCTCTAACCCTTTCACATAAACTACTATAAGTTCCACATTGAAGGGAATGGAATACAAAACTAGAATTATTTTAGCTATCCTCAAACTCCGTTGAGGGAGTAGAGGATTTATCGCAGTTATGTTGCCTCCTTTAGCTGATCCAAAACCAAACATACATCTCAACTCACACCATTCCAATAGGCAAGGTTCCTGATGAATTACACAGGCAAGCTGAGGTGCTGTAGCTACCACTTATTGCTGAGTTTGATTTCCCTTTTGAATTGGAGCAGCCAGTGAAAGCCCATACCACACTTCCATGTAGACATTTCTACCTTTAAATATGTTTCCCCAACTTAATACAGACCCTGAAGCATGTCCCTCTCTCCTATACCATCTGCTTTAGCAGTTGTACCGTAACTCTCCTCAAAGTACTGCAGTCTTCTTGTTTCACTGTAAGAAAACAGGTATTTTTGCTCTGGAAAAAAGAACTTCATCTACACTGAGTTTCAGGTGGCTACCATACCTCCTAGCAAGAAGGGGGGAAAATTCCAGAGTTCAAATTATCCCTTTGTCATTTTACAACTCTTACTCAAGTAACAATATACTACATACTAATATGTGCATTCTACAAACATACAGAAGAATGGGTATTTCTAATTGTGTTCCTAGTATTCAACGCCTGCACTTCTACACTCAGATGAACAGAAACAGTTGAACGTAAAGTCCAATAGCTTCTTTCAGACCTGAAGACTAGGTCACATCATTAAAATGTCAAACTCATTAACCCTATTTTCAGTGTTAACACCAAAATAGTTTCTTTATAGGGTGACAGCATCCTCATGTGTACAACACATCTACCAGCCCATGGTTTTGCTAGACAGGTAAGTAAGCATGAGCGAAGAGTGGAATCAAAAAAGCACAAATTAGTATCACCTTGAATGTGCACAGGGGAGGAAATCTGGCACCTACTTCTCCGGACACAAACAGCTCAAGACACTATATATAGTAAGGATTCACCTGGAACCTTATAGTCCACTGTGTAGGACTAATTAATTTCAGAAAATGGATCAACAAGTAAAACAGAAATACTTTTAACTCTGTAACCTCAACAGCAATCACTTTCCCTTCCCATTCTTCCTCTGATTTCAATCTTAAGGACTGCTTCACTTTTCCACTTGCCCCATTCCTCCCGGCCAACTCAGCTTTTTCATACCAACCACTTGTTCTCTTTTGTTAAGCAAAAATATGACTATATTGCATAGCTACAAATTAGACACTCCTAAATAAAACCACATGACAAAAAAACCCTTCATTTCTGGCCACCTGCCAATACTACCTAGTTATTAAATCCAAAGTAGAACCAAAAGACCATATTTAAATAAAGACTTACTAGAAAAAGTATTTGAAAAACATGCATACTTAAATGTTATGATGAGAATATTAAGCCCTTCAAAAATCAGGGGTCCTTACTTCTTTATTACAGTCCTGGTATTTTACTGCAGGCATGGCCAATACTTATAAGTGAATTTAAAACTAGCGGAAGGGGGAGAAATAATTGCTTCACTCTCAAGAACACATATTTCCATAAGCTTAATTACTTGGTTTAGCGGTCAACATGACTGTCTACAGAGCAGTACCATTTATTGACAAGTATACCACAGTATCAGGTAAACAAATGCTATACTTGCTGAACTATACTGTTGTACAGGTCAGGAAGGATGTGTCTCTAAGATCAGTGAGCTAAGAAAACTAGCATTCTGATTTTTTCCTTCTCTTTCCTTCTACTCCATCATTTTTTCCCCCACCAGGAACTCATATATTGATCAAATCTGGAAAATAATTATTTAATGTAGTATGGCAAAACTTAGAGACTTAAAGTATAAAAATCATAAACTACTACTGAGATGATTAATCCTACCTGCCTTACAATAACACTGTAATACCTGTAGTTTTCTTTAAAAGAAAAAAAACAAACCCAAACAACAATAAAGAACAACCAAAAAAACCCACAGCTGTATTATGACAATCATTAGACCGCAGAATTTTTGAAGAGTCAAGTAAAAGAAGGTTAAATTGTGAGAAAAAATTCTTTTATTATTTTTTATGGGGTTTAGATGTACTAAGGTATATCACATAAAGCACAGGTCTCCTGTTGAATCACCTGGATTTCTGTTAACAAATTCAAGAAGAGTATAATTGGGTTTTGCCTGGGGGAAAATACGAAATTACATTGCTTTTGAGATTAATATACAAGTTAGGTAACACACATGCAAGAGAGGAATTTTAACATTTGACACAGGTGCAACTAATTCCATACTGCTTATAGCATACGAGTTGAATATATTCACACATGCATTTCTTCAACAGGTTCAAACTGTGTTTTGCTTATTGTATCTTTGCAAGATGTTCTGTTACAACAGATACACATTTGTAAATAAAACACTCCTGAAAATGTATTTCTAAAAGTATTTTACTTCATCATTATACTGGCTCAACTACCTACGTTAAATGACTGAAGTAGCATCTTTCCTATTCACAGACAATACAGCAATTGTGCCTTCCAGCCTGTCTCCACCTTCCTCCCCCATCCTTTCTGTGGTTTGGTATCAACAGTTTCACAGATCTCTTTCTCTGCTTTGAACACTAGATACACAGTAAAAAAACAACAATAACAAAACAAAACCAGAAACCAACCAAAAAGCAAAAGCAATTTATATTGCAGGGTCTTTGGCTCCTTGACAAACATCGCTGCTCCAAGTCTGTTCTGTCAACAGATCACCAGCAATCTGTCATTCGGGGACCTGAAATATTGTCATCACCACTGATCAAAAGCCAAGTAGCTCCTTGCTGGATATTTTTCGAGGGGAGACCATGCTGAGAGAGTCTCAGACAGAGCGATCCATCAGCAATGTCAGCCTGAGGACTCCAGTGGGCAGAGCAATGCTGTAGAGGAAACCCCCACTCCCCCCTTGCCAGCCAGTTCTTGTTTGAGTAAACATATATATAGGGATTTCACATACAAACAGAAAAATCAAGTTCTTTGAATTGACCTTGCCCAGCAGGCTTCCCAGTGAAATGGCACCAGCACGTTCAAGAGGTCAGACAGAGATGCCACATCTCAAAAATGCAAGATGTCCCAAAGTCCTAAAAGTAGGTCAAGTTTATGTGACACTCAGCTGGTATTATTATCGCATGTTCCTCAAATCCTCATGTTGCACTTGCTAAAAATAATAATAATAAAAAAATATTTTGAAAATCAAACTAAATTGCTTTACTTAATCTAACTGTTCAAAGTTTTACCTATTCCAAGCTAAACTGAAGGCATAAAACATGATCAAACTCTAGAGTTTTGTTTTTACCACTCAAAAGCAGATGCCTTCTCTGCTCAGTTTGAGTCTTTTTATACTAATACACATGAAATAGAGAAAATATTTATTACTTGCTACCAAAAATTCACATCTCTTCAAACAGACCGGGAACAACAACAACAAAAAAAACCAGCAAGACCTATACATGCATGTACCTCCCAGACTTAGATACCAAAATTAAGAATTACAAAGCTGATTAATCTTGGCTGCTTTTTAATTAAAGGTATTTGCAGAGAGGGAACATTTAAGACAATTGATCAAAACTCAACCTCAAAAAGGCAAAGAGATGTAAAGTTTTACACCATACCTTTGCATTCCATCCACATAAAATAAATGCTGCACAGACCTACGCTACATAAGGTGGCACAGAATATAAGGAAATGTTTGTTCCTTTCTGAAATGAGGAGTATTATCCATCCTTGGAGTGCTCATTATGACAGTCAGCATTGAGAATTAAGCATGTGGGATCCCAGTGGAAACACTCAGAGGCTAACAAACTTCCCTAATTTGACCAGAAATGTGTGCTTTGGAATTGTTGTTATTGAAAAAAACCATGTAATGACACATATTAAAAAGACCTATTTACCTGAAAGTATTAAAAAAGTGTTTAACAGAATAGTGCATTAGGCTTCCCAGATACACTATGGCTTCAGTTCAATGCTCCCATTTATATGAAAAATTTTATTTATATGAAAATTTGTATCATCAATCTGTTTCTAATGCCAGTTCTTAAAACTTGCAATTCTAAATTCACTCTTTGATTAGACATGCATGTTTCTAATTAAGCTCAACCTGTCCATCCTTCTTCAGAGAGATTAAAGTCAGACTCGCTCAAGACCCTTGAGGCTTTGCGCAATAAAAATTTATTTGTTCTTGGTAAAGACAATAGAAGTCAGAAGTGGAAGGAAAGTAAGTGCAATAAGCTTGTCAGAAACACTTTCAACGAAAAATACATACTTGTGAACCTAAAAAATATTTAAGGGACCATATTTACACAGGAGAAAAAGAGGACATGATGCTGCATACCTCATGTGCATTCAACTATTAGATGCTGCATGTCTTCAGTAAAATAAAAGCATGTGCAGTAGTTAATCCTTACTGAGGTCTATGCCAGATGATGAACATTATTTTTCCCAGAATGAACTTCACCTTCTGAAAACCACATAGACACAGCTGAAAGGCATCTGGGAATCCCCAAGCAGGACTTCCAACCCTATTACTCAAAATCCTTCTGTTGGGCATTAATGCCATTAATGTGGCTCAATGACAGAAATCAAGAAAGCAGAAGCCAACGGTCTTCTGCTGTTTTAACTGTACTGATAATTTTGAGAATGCATTAGGCCTTCTGTATTATTGACATTTACAAAGAAGAGATGTACTATCATACTTGCAAGTTTTCTCCTCTACCACCCAATAACATACGCTAGCACCAGAGTGGAAACCCGCATATAAAAATCACATTATTCTTGTAACTCAAGCTTCAAAACCATCTGCAATAAAAATAGCATGAAATATGCAATTCATCAATTACTGTCAACCTCCTTCATTAAAGCACAAACTTTTAAAAAATATCCAAAGCTTTTCTGTTCTATGCACTACATTTCCAAGCACACTAGGTCAGATAAGGTTAGGCACTGAACTGAAGGTTCAGGTTACCATCTTATATGATGATCAAGGATACAGGAACATCATCAGAAATATTCATAGTGTCAAATATGACTAATAATTTTGCAAAAAATTGACAACATACTCATAGACTGACCTCGATTTTGATTTGTAAGAATTCACAAGATGATGCTAAATACTGTGTGGATAATCTACACCCCTCAGGAGCCCAGCTCCCACTGCCTGTGAGACCTAAGCTTCTAGATCGCACAGAACACCACTTTCAGAAGCATCACACCATTCAGCAATGAGATGATGCCACTAGGTGTGTTCAAAAGCTGTCCTGAAGCTGAGTAGTTACTCAAGAAATATAAGTGAGAAAGAGGGGGCGTTAAAAATGCCTTCAGGTATCTGCTTATTTAAAGAACAAGACAACAAGGTTTGCCCTGGCAGGCTTTCCATGTCTAACCCTGAGCCATTTCCACTGCTGAAAATCCTTAAGCTGTTGTTTCCTTAGATAAATATTCTCTGACCTAGCTTTCTGCCTTCTCACTCTGCTTTTCACTGAGTATGAGCACTCCATATCCCATGCCATGCCACTTTTCATGCCAAAAATGAGTGTGAAAAGGCTTTTTGCCTTCCCATATGCCAGACAGGTAAAGCAACAGTCAACATCTTGGCAAGAAGAAAGATTATTTTTAAACAAGCAAATTTGACTGGGACAACAACAGCCTGCTTTCAAAGAAACACGATTAAGACCCAGCCAAGTACAACATTAGGAGAAAACACCATAATGTCAGGACTTGATATGACCCATGTAATAGTGTATGTCATCTTCAGAGAAGTTAAGACTCTTCCCTCAGATAAATCTAAAATAATGTAAATATTTTTAAAAACAAGCAAACACACAGAGCACCTGTAAATCAGCTAGCCTACCAGAAATACACACTCCTGAGTTTCAGTATTTTGGTGGAAAACTATGAACAAGAACCATAGGGTTCATGTGCTGTTTTCAACATCCAGTGCATATTTCCTTGCTTTTTGGATATCCAGCTTCAAAACTTGTAGTACTCTCTTGGGAAGCAGGAATTAAAATACAATAAATTCTTTGAAATTCATTGTCTGGAGTCTTGAGTCACCCCTGAGACTCCTGCCAGTCACCCTTCCAAACTGCTTGCTGGTTGTCACGGAAGGGATATACCTTTACAGCATGCACATGACAGGTTTCAGTAATCCCAGTGGTCCTAAGAGGCACAGCAATTTTCTATCACCACACTGAAACTTATTTCTAATTATTTCCCCAAACATCTTAGTAATTTAAAATAATCTCATATAAATGAATATATTAAGACTAAAGTCTCATCCAGTGGGTTTAAAACTATTAAGAACCCCATCAGAATCCCTATTTACACTACCTGCCTAATTTCGTTTGGCTCCCTTCAAAAATTCAGCCTTAAGTAGTATTTTTGTGTTACTTAGTTGAACAATAATTGACTGTGTTAGGGCAAAAGAATGCACCTATCAGTGAAAAAAAAAAAAAAAAGAGTAAGTTTATGTTACACTAAACAGACAAATGGAAGTATGGAAGTGTTACTGTCAGTTTCCAAGAGTAGTTTTCCTGACCAAAAGGAAATTGCTGTAGTGTGAATATTTTGGGGAGATTAAGAAATCAATTACAAACTTGGCAAGGAAAAAAAATGGAGCGGAGGGATTGAAGAAAAGGTAGAAGAAATGGGGAAAACGCAAAATCTTCTAGAGAACCTTTTATGAGAAGCCCCATTCACTCTCAGATGTTCTTGATTTTGGATGTTACTACTTAGACTGCATATTTGTGGCTTCTCAAAACATATGACAACAAGTGAAAAATAATGGTTTGTTGTACAGCAGAACTATTTGGGCTAATGCAATAAACCACAATAAAATGTAAAATCAAACACGGTTATTTTATATACGCATTAAAAAAAAGTTACAAACTTTCTGGTAGGTCTGAGAAGTACAAAGTTTTAAAGTTTCATTAGAAGCCTGTTTTTTCCCAGAACTTCAATGTAATAGGCAGTGGCTAAAAGGACAAGATAATGCATACTTTTCCCATGCTTTATGTCTCCTGAAGTTACTGCTTATTACTACAACTGAATTTTGTAAAGATTGGGAGCCAGTAGGATGCACCAGAAGTTAGCATGCCAAGGGCCATTTAAACAAATATTAAATACTTGCTCTCATAGATAACAAGATGTTTTTCCATTCCTTAATTTTACACTAAACTGGCTACTAACACAAGAAAAAAAAAACCCCAAAAAATATTAACACGGCTATCAGCTTACATACAAAGATACCGTCTTTCCTTTTTAATTTTGTTGAACTTAAATTTTGCCTAGCATACTGGACAGGTGAGATACATGCCAGAGAATCTGGCCAAGAGATCTGATTTTACAACCTACTCATGACACCAAGTCAACACATCCCAAAGGGATAGAAGAAATTTTTTCACTGTGTCATGCACTTTCAGACCTATTTCCAAGTGAGCCCAGATAGGAAGAGCCACTAGTCAAACCGTTGGGTGGTTCTGCATTGCATGAGCAGAGGATTGCATCGCTCTCCTGAATGGAGACTTCCTACTGACATAAGAGAAATAACTTCTACTATCATGCCCCCATCTAAAAAACAAAACAAACAAACAAAAAAAAACCCCAAACCAAAAAAAAACCCCACACAAATAATGTTTTTGCAGGTGTAATGGCTTCTGTCAAGAATAAACTATCAATCTCTGATTTAAAAGCAAATGCGTTTAAGTCCCAGTTGAATCCATTTAAAAAATAAACACATCATATTTAAAAATGTTGCCTCCATTAAAGTTTGTTTACTTGTACGTTATTAATAATTAGACTACTAAATTTAATATTGTGCAGTTAAATAAGCATCCAAAACTCATCCTGCAGTAAGACCTTACTGAGACCTTCAAAGGGGAGAAACAATCAATTTCATTTTTGTCAGACCTCAGCTGTAACTTGAAATATCAAACTCTTCATGACTTACAAGCGCAATCAATAAGCATCAAAACCACAGATCCTTATTTAAGTGAAGAGTACTGTAATAATGTATTTTCCTTATCTTGCTGATACTCCTGGAAACAGTTGCTTCTAGGAATTGTTGAAATATATGTTTGAAATCCTAAAAAAGACATACTGGAATTTCCACAAGCGATAGGCTCTAAAAATCATATCACACTGAACCATGAAATAGAAAATGTATCTGAAGTTTAGTGCAAAATTTAACACTCATGAGTTCTGCTGATTCTGTTATCTGCTCCATCTGCGTGCCAACCTAGAGCCCTACCTAAAAAGGTATTTCTTAAAACCTTAAAATAAGCTGCTCCAGCACTTTCTTTGTAGTGTAAGTTGATTTTACATGTCTTGAGAAACAAATACGTAACACCGAACCACAGCCATTAAACTGATACAATCCATCAGCAAAGGTAAATTATGCTAATCCGAATTATGCAAACACCTTTTTTTTTTTTTTAGTTGCTACTATTTCTATGTTGTGCAGCTGTCTGTCGGAGTTCATTATATGAGAATGAAATTCATCTAGTAGCATTACTCGGGGGAAAAAATCACGGCACAAGTCACAAGCTTGCGTCACTAATGAGCTATTTATTATTTTTAACATCCGTTAAGGTACCTAGCAAACAGAACTTGAGCACCGTAGCTGGAGTTCCCTCCCAAAAGCATCTTTCTTGCAATCCACAAGAAGTCATGCAACTGGAATTCACAAATAAATACTTTGCTTCCTACCAGCAGCTTTGAGGGGCATTTCAATCAGTACATACACGCAGCACAGCCCGCTACTCCTTTTATTCCCCCCCCAAGCCTCTCTTATGTAACAGACTGCAAAAACCATCTCTTAACAACGTGATCAAGATGTGATCTCCTGTTTCGGTACTACAACATTCAACATAATCACATTCAACACAATCCCGAGCCATTAATCAACTTCTTACTAATGAGGATGATCTATCGCAAGTTCCCTGCAGTTCTGCTGGATGCAGACTGATAGTCAAGGCTCCCAAAGGGTCAAGTCATTCACAGGCTGACAAGAGACAGCTTCACCAACTTGGCTCACAATTAGTCTTACAAGGGTATTTGATCATTGCAGAATGCCTGAGTTTTGCTTATATATTACAGCCTTCCTAGGTGGTCTGGGTTTCGAGTGGGGGCACGTCTCCAGATAACCTGTGTAAAGGTAAATAGGCTCACAAAACCCCTAAAGCCGCTTGCACCTCCAAGGCCCACAAAAGCAGGGCATGCAGCAGCTTGTTCTGGAGACCTGCACCTATACAACCCCCTCACGCCATGTCATTTATACACCCACCAACTAACTGGGCTGTCTGAAAAATACCAACCCACCCTACATGAGTTAGATAATTCATTTTTTAAGGCAGGATGAATACATCCTTAAACACAGGATGAGAAGGATACTTTCCCCTCTCCTGATTTTGCAGAAGCCCACAACAGACTTACATAAACTCCCCATAATTCCGGGTAGTCCTCTCGCCATCTCAAGGTACCTAAGCCTTGACGTACCATATGGAGAGGTTTGCTACGAACCACTGCTCAGGCCAACTCACTGTTTTCACTTTACATACAGACTACCGATACAGAGTGTGAAAATGAACCTCTAACAGGAAGTTTTCCACTTTATCTTGTTTTTGCCAACAAAAAGGCATACATGTTTTAAGGGGCACAAATACCAGTTACTGCAGCCAATAAAGTTAACAGCTAGGTGTTTAATGCAGGGGCCTACTCGTTTCTAAATATTTTCTGCAAGTTTTGGATATTTTTATATAATGCATAGGGTTAATTATGACACCCTGAATCCGAACAAAGCACACCCTGCCACTTAAAGTATGAGAAAGAAAATGTCTGTGTAGAAGATGCTGTATTCCAGTTTTTCACGTATTCATACCTCCAATCCCTCCAGGGGAAATTTAACATGGTTTCTAAAATGATCTCTCTTCAGGGTTTTTATATTTTTCCCCACGATCCCCTGCCAGATGAATCTGTGTATTACATGTACCGACGGCGCTGCTGCACCTCCTCTGTGGCGACTTGATTCAGCTGAAGCTATGCTTTGACCGATCGATGCAAGCACATTACACACCAGAATAAGAGTAAGGTAAGGGTAAAGGAAGGAAAAGCATCTTTCCTTTCAGCCATTAAATATAGATCAACGAAACATCACAGTGCACAGCGCGGCTCCCCTCCCCACCCCCCTCCGCCCGCTCCTCGAGCGCAGGATTTCGCAGACGGCGGCTTCAAAGGAAGACACCCCCCGGCCGCGCACACATACACACGCACACACATGCACACACACACACGCCGCAGCAGCCGCCGCTCGGAACCGCCCCAGGGCCCGGGTCACCGCACCGGCACCTCCCGCGGACTGCGCGCAGGGCCGGGCGCTGCCCCCGCCCGCGGGCCCCCGCGCTCGCTCTTCTTCCTCCACCGCCTCCTCCTCCTACCCGGCCCATGACTTCACTGCTGTAACGAGTACACCCGTGCAGGGCGGCGGGAGACACGGTGCCGCGGATGCCCTACATAAGCAACGACTAACGTAGAAAGAAAAGAGGAAAGAGACGCGGGGGGGGGGGGCGGGGGCGCGCGAGGAAGAAACAAGGGAAAATAACGCGCTCCGCTACCTCGCTCCGCCGAAGGCACAACCGCAGCTCCCAGCAGCCCAGCCCAGCCCCGCTGCCTCACCGAGGGGAGCAGCGCAGGAGCCCGCACCAAGAAGAAATATCACGCAAGCAGGAAGGAGGGGGCGGGGGGGGAACCTGGCACCATTACGGTGCCTGTCGTACTCACCGATCGGCGCCGATTCAGGCTGCTTTCTCCCAAACATGTACCAAAACCCAACAGCAAATCCTCAGTCCACTAGGCAAGGATGTACAGAGAGGGGAGGGGGGGGGGGCGACCGACGGCCCCGGGCTTCACCGCAAGGTCCTGACCTTGCCCAGCTGCAGCATCTTCGGCTTGCCCCCCCCCCGGGCGTGCGTGTGCGCCCGTGTGTCCCCGTGTCCGTGCGAGCGCGCCGATCCGGGCCGAAGGGGCTCCGCCGCAGGACAGCTGCCCGCTGGCTGCCGGGGCGAGGCGGGCTCGGCATCCACCGCCCCGCCGCTCGGGCGAGGTGCGGGGCCGCTGCGGCGGCGGCAGCGGCTGGGGCAGGCTGCGCGGCGGCGCCGTAGCGCAGCGCGCCTGGCGGGCGCACCGGCCGCGGGATGTGGCCGAAGGAGACACAGCCGCCGCCGCCGCCGCAGCATCTGCCGCTGCCGCGCTCCCTCCCGCCCTGCCTCCCTCCCTCCCTCCCTCCCCGCCTGCCTCCGCCCCTCCCTCCCCGTCCCCTCCCCAGCAGGAGCCCGCCCGCCGCGGCCGAGCAGCCGGCGCTGGGGGAAGGGGGGCGGGCAGCCCCCCTCCCGCTGAGGCGCCGCCGCCTGCGCCGGGCGGGGCCGGGACGGGCCCCCAGTCCTCGCTCCGAGCGGAGCCGCGGCCTCGCCGCAGAGGGGCGCGTCCCCCTGTCCCCGCGGCCCGGAGCTCCCCGCGGCCGGGGGGGCCCGGCTCGCCGGGGAAGGGGGCGGCAGGGCGGCGGGCCGCGGGCGCAGGTGTGGGGCGCTGCCCGGGGCGTAGCGGGGAGCGGCCCCTCGGCGGTGACAGCGGCTCCCGCCGCCTGGGGCTGGGGGACCGAAACTTCAGGTGTGCCAGCCAGAGCGCGAAAAGCAACAGGGAAGCAAGAGCTTGTTCCCCTGCTCGTTTCTGCCTTGGTTCTCGCTCCCCACCTTTGGGGAAGCCAGGTGGAAAACGTACCGTGTTTTCAGAAGTCTTCTTGCGAGCGGAGGGGGTAAGGAATGTGGAAGTCATGTTTGCTGCTGTGCACGCTTAACCCTTTACGGAGGAAACTTGTGTAAAATGCAATTACAGCACTCACCTGAAAGTTGTCATTCCATCGGTCCCTTTAAGTTGCTGGCGGAGTTCTGGTATCTGCGGAAAAACACCGAATTTTTGTTTGTTTGTTTTATTTTGGTTGGGGTTTTCTGTTGCCCGGGGTGATTACTGCTAGTTCACGCTCGCAGCGACCTGGGTACCACCGTAGCAGGCAGGATCAGCCCTCAGGGCAACGCCTACAGCCCGTTATTTGCCCGCCTGAGCCCCCGGCCCCGGCACCTGCTCGGCGGGGAGCGAAGCCGCGGCCTCTCCGGGGGCGCGTGGCGGCCGGCGGCTCCCGCGGGGACGGGCGCGGGGCTTCGATGCCGCCATCCCGCCGGGCAGCCCCGCCGCCTCGCTCCGCCTCGCCGCCCCGCCGCCGCGCAGCGGGCTTTGAGCAC
The DNA here is from genome assembly GCF_023634155.1 of Falco peregrinus. Classification (NCBI taxonomy): domain Eukaryota; kingdom Metazoa; phylum Chordata; class Aves; order Falconiformes; family Falconidae; genus Falco; species Falco peregrinus. The sequence continues at coordinate 85,010,632 of NC_073723.1, forward strand.
GGCGCCGGCGCTCGCCCAGCGGCGGGGAGCGCGGGGCAGCTGTACCTGCCGCCCGAGGGCGCGGCGTGGGGAGCGGCGCGGCCGGCCCAGCCGCCGGGCTGCAGAGCGACTCGCGGCTGCCACCTGTCGCTTGGCGTTCTCGCAGCTTCCCCGAACGCTCCTGGAAGCGGGAGGTTCGCCTCGCCGGGGGCTGGGGAGGTCACCCCGCTTCCCTTCATAGCATTGCTCGCGCTGTGTCCGGCGCCAGGAACACTTGTCTTCTGCCCGTGGTGTCTTTCTTGTTTTGTTTTGTTTCTGTTTTATTTCACCATATGACTTGTTTTCATTTTACCTTTGCCCTTTACCCGGGGAATGATTAACAGCAGCGTTTTCTGCGCACTGCCTTGAGGCCAGCTCATTTATCAGCTATCTGTAGGCTCACAATAAGCGTGCTTGTGTTTGTCTACTTAGAGATGCACCATAGGAACAGAAGAGAAAATTAGTATTCAGGGGAGCCTACTTAAGCAATTCAAGAAGCTGTAACAGTAAATAGTTGAACAAACCTGTAGTAATTAAGATTTTGTCCATCTGAATCTTCTCCTCATCTAATGAAAGAGGAGAAGCTGATTCCTCTGTCTTTGTCCAAACTCATAACTGCAGGACTGGGTCTGCCCTGACCATCTGAAGCTGGAAAAATCAGCAGCTGGAAGTATAAAAACTGCCTGCACGGTAGCATAGCTCACAGTTTGATGATTAGGACCCTATCCTGGGAAGCAGACTGGTCTTCCAGTCTGAAACTCCTAATCTGACATGTAACTCAGCTCTCGTGTATCTTGACAGATGTTCTTATTTCCGAAGTATTGCAGAGTAAGGAGAGACCCACCAACAGCTGCCCTTTCAGAGGGAGAGAGAAAAGAAAAAAGCAGCTCATCACCTGCATCTGGAGGAAGAACATAATGTCTGTTAAGCGAGAGACACTGGGCTTGTGATTCCCAGCCTGAGAAAGGCATCTAATCCTGAACTGAAAGTGGTGTATTATCCAGTAGATACCTAGAGTCACTATCTTACTGTTAAACCTCAAGATGTACTTGATGATAAAATTACTGGGAGTCACAGCATCTTAGATCCACCACAGCATCATGTGATCCACCTTCTGCAGCCCAACCTCTTCTTCAGAGCTGAAAGGTCTTTCTGTCAATACAGGGAGAGGAGACAGAAGGGCTAGAAACAGGCTGTGTCCCGGGCGTGCCCTCCTTCATTCCCCTTGAAATATAGCCGTGTAATACGGGCATTTCACGGCCCTGAGAACTGTACACGTCTGGCCTAACTGGAGGATGAGCAGAGTGTGCTAGTGAAGGATGCACCTAAGATGCCCGATTCTCCCCACACTGTAAAGGTTACCAAACTACCTATGCCACTGTGTAAGTACTAGTCTGGAAGCTGCTGGCCTTGAAGTTAAATATAGAAGAAATAGAGGTGTATAGCAACGTGAATCCTCTGTAGGGCAAGTAAGGGCTGGAGACAGAAGGGGTTTGGAGGAATCAGGGAGGTGTCTGAAGCCATCTGTTTTTCTCTCACAAGATTTTTGCTTTTTCCCATCACTGTCTTGTGTGACAGGGCATTCATCTTAAGACATCGAAGGTTTCACAGAGCTACTCCTTCTCCTACTGTTTATCTCCCCTGATTCTCCCTGCATCACCTTTTCAATGTTCCCTGATGCCAGGAGAGGTCACAGAAGAGGCCAGGACTGAGCCCTGCTTACGGATATGGAGAAGGAATGGGACAAGGGAACTAAACCAGATTTCCAGAAATAGCTTTTTGCTCCTGTTGCTGTTGTCACAGAGGAAGGATAAGGCAGAGCAGTGAGCGGTAAGAAGGTAAAAAGGAGCGGGACCATGTTCTGGAAGGGGTGCTCCCTCTGCAGTAGGTAGTCTGCCTGATTCTTTCTCATTGACTAATCCTGTTGTTTTGACAAGCCAAAAGCATAGATAGGTGGAGGCTGTTTTCTTTTTCGGTCTGTCCCAGCCTTCTCAGATACAGGCAGTCTGTTACCTTAGGCTTGCTTGGTCTGTGCCTGAGAGTGGTGTACCTACCCTGACCCTTGGTTAACTTCCTTGAGGGTTTGTTCAGTTTGGGTTTTTTTTTTTCTTGAAAAAGATGGGGAAAAAAAATGAAAAGGGAATTATTATAATATCAAGGCAAATATTTTCAAGCACAGGAATGGTAAAAGCATCTTTGCCATTTGTATTTTCCTGTAAGATTTACAAACGTTCTGGAGGCCTTATTTTCTATTTTGTCAAAACAATGACAAGCAAAAAAATTAGAAAATAAAAAATGTACTAACATGAACAGATTGAAATCCAATAATAGAATTTTCTGATTATTTGTTTTTTAAGTGACTATATTATAAAGACCACCGACAACAAATTGTTTAAGCTGAGGCTCCAGGGTTGCATGTTATTATAGCTAGTTGCCAGTGATTCTTTTTCTGTCCTGTTAACTAGAAATATAACTTTTTACTTTGTGGAAGGCTTTGTCTTCAGGTAAAAGATGAAGCTAGCAGTGGAGGAACACAGGGAAAAGTCCATTGGACAGCAGTTAGACAAGGCATCAAAACATGGGATACCTAGACACAAGTATTAGTTGTGGCTGCATGTTCTGTCTCAACAGAAACCATATTTAACTTTGGTTTAATCCTTTTTGGAATGGAGTTTAGGGGCTTGTTTCCTGAATTTCTGGACAGAAAATAAAACATTTTCTGCCTGGTTTGACTTTCTTACTTTTAGATTATGTTTAAAATTAATGTATACTTCCTATGAAGATCGTAGAGATCCTCTGTCATGGTCAGGGTCCAGCACCCTCCTTTGTCACATTGAAGTCAATAGGAACTTTCCATACGAAGAACGTAACCAAAATAAAACTAGGTCTATGAAACACACTAATGTTTCAGGCAAACTTTAGCATGTCTGGAATAAAATCAGGAAAACATGTTTTCTGCCCTTTTCAATAAACTGGAAAATCAGCTAAACATAGTTATTTTTCCAAGTTTAGAGCAATACTTTAATGAAACTAAAGTGGGAATGAATTTAAATAACTCATTCAAATGTCTTTTCTCTTATTTGACTATGATGTTATCTTTAATAAGTCAAGTCAACATTGAATTATAGTAATATTATTTGTATTTTCCACTTTTCCTACACTGTTACATAATATTCTATACAACATTGCGTACCTAACAGCAAAGTACATGTAAATCCTGGGATGGGGATGGTTTTCTATGCAACAAAGATAAAATGACAAGAGAAGGTTTGCACGATTGTACTTACATAAGCTCATGTCCTGATCTCATGGAAATATTTCTTTAGCAGTAGCATCTTAAAGAAATATAAGGTATTTTCTATTCTGAGGCACAGCTTTATTTTGACTCACTCTGGTTGTGGGTAAATTACTGTTGAAGTAAGCTTGATTGGCAATAGGAAGATACAATTGATTTTGTGGTACCTACAGATTTTGTAAATGAATCTATATTTGCTTTGGGAGAGTTGGATTGTATGTCCTGGAAGACAACTCTCAATTCTCTAGGACCTGATTCAGATTTTCTTATTCTCAGCTTCATCCATAGATGATCAGATAGGCAGTTATGAATAAAATATCTCTGAAATAGCTGGGTTAAAACCTTTTTTGAACCTGCATAACTTTAAAAAAATCATTTTAAGAATTATTATTTAGCTGATCTGACAACTGGCATTAGTTTCCTAACCGGTTTGGCATTTTCAGGAAGTTGGATTTTCACATAAAATGCTATAAAAAGGTAAAAATTCAGTTGAATTCAATTGTGTCAGTCACAAACAATCATCACTTTTATTCAAGGTATGGTAAGGCGACTGCAATACTTAGTACTAGAACTTTATCTAAGTATTCCTGATTAATGAGCCAGTTGGAGTTTTACACAACTCCAAGGAAAAACATAATGAAAATACTAAGATAGTGAGAGGGAGTTTGGCTGATTAAACACATCTGATTTAAAGAGGGTTTGGGGTTTTGATGTGTTTTGGGGGGGTTGATTGGGGTTTTTTTTAAGTTTTTGGTATGTTGTATAATTTAATGTAATGTAAAAGTTGTTCTTTTTAGCATCCAGTAAAAGACAGGTTGCTGTTAAAGATTCGTATCCTATACAAGCACAGGCTACACAAAGAGCTGAATGTTCTGAAACAATTTATAAACCCTAATCCCATGAAAAAAAGTAATCTCAATCTATCTTCATGTGACCCAGATTTATGAGCAGTGCAATGTCAACTCGGCTGCAAATTACAATCCTGTTTTAACAGTTCAAAACACATTTATCCCTATTAGTGTCAATGGAAATACCAAGCCATTCTCAAAACGTATCCCTTAATACATTTAGAGCTGCAAAAGCATTTAGGATTAAGGTATAACACTTACAAAACTGTATTTTACCTTTTAGTTTCTTTTTCCTTTCCACCATACTTGTGTATTGAGTAAGTCCATCTCAATGATAAAGACCATCTTGCAAAAGACCAAGTAGAAATCTTGCCATAGATTAAGAAAATGATGCTGTTTGAACAACAGTGAAACCTTGTTATACTGATTGTCCTTTTATGTAATCCAATTACGTGCGAGTTTTACTTCATATTTTTCCACAGTGTAAAAGACTGTCAGAGTTCAACGAACCAGTAGTTTGAGCATCTGGTGATATCTCATATTGCATAAGACTGAGATGCCACCTACCCTGAAAGCAAAATTAATGACTTGGCGTATCTTGCAATTATGGAGTGCTGGCTCATTTTCTAATCTATTCTCTATTACATTTAGGAAAGATGATGCTAAATTTACTTGACTGTTATACTCCATGAACATCACATTCCAAAAGTCACACGCTTCTCCTTTTTTCCAGCCAGCATGGATTTAAGTTCCTGGAGACTGTTGATCTGTTTTTCCAGCGCTCAGGAGACTAACGTCTCATCTGACACCTGTTCAGATCCTTTTTCTCAGGTTCATTTGATAGTTACACTAGCAACTGTTGTGAAAACCCAAACCACTGAAACTCCATGGATATACAACGGTTAGCAAGGACTCCTTGCAAGAATTTTCCTGCTCTTCAAAGCTTTTTCTTAGTCTTCTTATGTGGCAGGTACATTAATGTTTTAGTGTACAGGAGAACACTTTGTAATATTCCTTGCATCCATACCTGGAATTTTTTGAGCGTACTCCTGATGTGTTCAAAGTGGTTCCCCCACCAGTGGCACCAAGGCTGAAGTCACAGTCAGGTGATGTCTAGACAGCACTGTTTGCAGTGTAGACCCAAGGTCCTCCCGCATGCCTTGTGCAGGCTGAGGCCCAGCAACTACTGTGAACTTTAGTGCTGAAATGGATGTAACGTGGACATAGAGCCCTGTAACCTTAATAGATCTCAGCAAACTGAACCCCAGTTTTCTCCTCTTTGCACTGTGCTGGTGAGTAATGTAGATTCCCTGTTGGAACAAGGGCATTTCCTGGCCAAGTGGGCCAAGGACCAAAACTACTTCATTTCCTTTCTCTTCTCAACTGAACTCTTCTGTACCTCACAGTTGTGAAGAAGATGTCTGATTGTCTCATGCTTTGACCTGACAATTCCCTCTGTCAGGTCCCAGAAGTAGTTTGTCTCAAAAAACATTTGACTGTGTCAGATCACCTGGGTCATGCATATCATGCATGGTGACCAGTCTTACGATTTTTTTCTTATAGGCTGTCCTTCATAATTGGGTATCTCTAGTCCTATACATGATTTGTACTGGAGAGAGATGTGTTTATCATCATCCCATAGATTTTTCAGTAGTAATTTTTCTTCTATGAACTAAGCTGTTTAGAAAGAATAGTTTTCAGGAATGAAGGATCATCAAGTGCTGCAGTTTAAATGGGCATTCACCAAAGGGTAGAGTGAATGAGTGTGCAATGGATAGTTACAATGCTGAATTTTTCTTATGAAAGTTTTCAACATCACAGTTTTTCACCTGGGAAGTTAGATTTTCAGGTTGATGTTGTAAAAATGGAAAAAATGAAAAAGAAAAATAATGAGTGAAACAGCCTTTAAACAATTAGAAATTGCCCAGCTTGATACCTTTTTCAAGGGCTGTCACTGTCCTTCTGTGTTCTTTGTGATACTTTTCAGCACAACTTTTAAATGTGTCAAGAAAATATGTGGAGCACATGGGGCAGGATGTGTTTTCCCTCACTTCCCATTCTGCTCCTGCTCTTTCGGTGTTACGGTAACAGCTGTTGAAGGAAAAACTGAATTTCTTACCCTATGCTTTCCAGCAGCAGAAGTAACTTTCTTTTTGTCTAATCCTGTTACTTAAACCTCTGTATTACTGCACACCTGATCTCCCTTGTGTTATTTTTAACTCAGTGGAAAACAGAAAGATATGTTTTATCGGCACCACCTGCTTAAATTAAAAAGGGAAAGATAACTGAGTTTGATATTCTCTTACCTTCCATGAAAAAAAAAAGAAAAAAGAAAAAAAGGAAGTAATAAGCTGTAACGTAGGACAAAGTACTAAGAGGGAAATCAGAAGATGTTTCTAAATCCTAATGTAAAGATTTCCTCTTTTTTTCCAATTAAGGACTTAGTGAAATCGTATTTATATTAAACCTATTTAGGTAGTGATTTTGTCTGGCTTTTGGAATTCCTACAACTTCTACTGTTGCCATATGCTGTGAGAAGAGCTGTAGGTGTTCGAAAGTAGCATACCAAGTCCCGACATCAGTCCTTTTGGAGAGATGTTAGAAGTATCCTGTGAGAGCCCTGATAAACTCAATAGCAAGAATACTTTTAAAGTGGTAAAACATTTTAAATGAGTTACAAAAAATCTTTGACACTTTCTGTGTCAGCTGTGTCCCTAAAATAAGTTACTATTGTCACATACAGAGTTCAGATGGCAAATCTTTTCCTTTATTACTCTAGGATATCTATTTAGAAAATCGTATTAGGTTCAGTGACCTTTGGTTATGTTTATGTTATTTTGTGATGCCTGGGAGATTTTTTAGCTGTTATAAAGCAGCATAGTACTGTGCTTTTGGAAGTCTGAACATGTTCTGTAGAAGGATACTGGTGAGCAACTATCCATCTTTGGATTCTTTTTTCTTGTTGTTTATTCCAATTACAAGGTTGTTGCCAATTAAACCTAGTACTTCAAGCAGTTATCTGACACATTGTAGAATCAGATATTCATACTCTTAATATGAATTTTAAGTTTAGAATGGACTTTCACTTTGTAAAGTTGGCTCTCTGTTTCTTGTAAAAAAAAACTATTATGCAACAAGACCAAAATTTGGGGCATCTCATCTTGCTGCCATGTCATTTTAGTAGTCCATAGTATCTAGAAAGAAAAACTTTTTAAAAGCTACAATTTTTGTTTTCATACACAGAGCTCAAAAAAAGGAAGGATGTATCTTTATAGAATACAATGTGTGTTTATAAGTATTAAAATGGTGAGCTTTGATTCAAACAATCTTTCGTTTAGGTTCCATGTGTGAAAGTAATGGTCAGTGTATTACAGTGAAGAGAAATACTTTGATCTGTACAGGGCATTTTATCAGTGGTTGTTTAGTGACTTGTTCTTCAGGTATTTTCTTCAGGTTGTATTAGTCTAAGAAATGTGATCTGGAACTTTATCTCAGGATTGTTACAATGATAGCATTAACAGACCATCAGTATGTTCCATTAAATACATATATATATATATATAAAGGCAGTCATTAGAAGAGATGATTGAGGGTAGGATGGTTTGTTATGGGTCTTCACTGAGGCAGGACATGTCCATAACTTCCATACAACTGGTTTCTACTTTTTCACTAATAAAAGGGGGATATCACATATACTAAGGGACTAGACTAAGGTCTTTGAATGGGTGACAACATATAAGCAAGGTACAAAAAATTCCTGAATACTACTGGTATACTCCAAAGCAGGCAAGTACAAGCAGCCACCACAATGTCAACTGCAGCGAAAGGCAGGCTGCACTGGCGATGGCTGTTAAGCTGGTAGGCTTCTCTTCTCCCACTGGTTTGTCAGCTGGTCACAGCTTTCCCTCTTATGAGTAATTGGCAAAGAAGCATGAGGATATGGGAGAGGTGAAGTAGCCAGCCATACACTGCAAATTGCTGTATTCTGTTGTGGAGAATGACCCAAATGACGTACTCCTGACCACTTCTCTGTCAGACCAGCACAGGCAGTGGAAGTTCATTAGTCTTCCGGAGCAATGGGAAAGTTTCACAGCACTCTCCAGACTAGCTGGCTGTAATAAGGTCTTTTACCATCTCATGCCAGCATACTCTTCATGCAGTCCCTCTGCTGCCTTGCCCTCACCTCATCCAAAGCATGTGTCCTCTCTCCTCTTGCTTCTTCCTCAGCTGCTCCCTCTTCCTTGGCTGCCCAACCACTTAACAGAACCAGCCACAGCTGCACCTTATCTACATCGGCCAACCCGCTGCCCCTGAAGCCAGCCCACAGCTGTATATTATCAATGATAATTAACCCAGCTTCATTCCTCTACAGGAAAGGCTCTTTCACTTACTGTGCCACAGGTGCCTCCTTTGCTCTTGATTTTCTGTCTCTGTAGATGTCATCACTCAATTTCTTTTCACTGTTATTGTCTACCATAGCCAGCTCTGTCATCTTTCAAATTTCTTCCCTTTGTGCTACTGAGCTCTCTACAGCCATGTTGCTACTTTCAGGTCAGATTTCATTTCCAGTAGCCTATTGACTCTAAATCATACTCCCTTATCCTAAAAGACTTATTCTTAGGGAACCTGTTTTCCTTCACTGTCCATCATCCATTCCTATTTTTCTTAAGCAGATGTAGGAAACTGTGATTACTTAGTTAGCAATACATTTAGACTGTTTCCCTTGAAGCATTTAGTCCATTATCTGTACTTAATCTTCAGTGGCTTAATGGAAAGATGGTGTATAATTAAAAAGTGAGAATACAAGAAGATTATACATCTAGCAATTCAAAACTGCTGCTTCTTCCCCTTCCTCCCCATCATTCTTAAACAGAAGTTATAGTATTATTATTACTTGAGGAATTTTGGGATATGTGTGAAGGGTTGCCAAATTTAGTGGAGTTTAAAGCCCAAAAGATTTCTGTTCCCCTGTCTGTTTTCTGGTGTTCCTGTCAGTAGGATCATTTGTTAACAAGTCTTAGCATGCATTCCCAATAGACACATAGGCACAGCACACACACAGCGGGCCACACAAGTGGGCAAACTGTGCACCCACATGAACATCAACAGCACTCACGCAGAAATGAACAACACAGTGCAGTCCTGTTCCCCTTCTCCAGATGATCAGCTCACTAGTGGACATTCATACAACTTTGCTTGCCATTCACAGTCACTCCTAAATTCATGGCTTCCTAGATCAAACAGGTCTGCCCAGGATCCATTTAACCCATCTCCAGGTCTGACCTTGTGTCTTTCCAGATTCTGGACTATTCCAACTTGCCAGCTAGTCCAGTTTGAAGTGTGTTGGTGTCATCTCTACACAGAGAGCAAGGTCATACTGAAAAGAGTGAGGAACAGGGCTCAACGAGATAGGACAGACTGCAGTGATCAGGTATGGAGCTCAGCTTTACAAGGGTATATTGACCCTTTCCCTGCCTTTGGTTCTTTCACCTAAACATCCTCTAGAAAGTTTCACCCGTTCCCATAAACCCCTTAAAGACTCTGAGAATAAATTTGCTTTTTCCTGTGAGACCCATGATACTTTTGTCCCCCCTCTTTCAAAAAGCTGTTGGAACCTCTCCAAGGCCTTGAGTGATTCATTCAGTTGTCGTCCATCAATCTGTGAACCGAGAGATCTTGTCTTCGATACTGTCTCTGTTATCTCTTGTTCCTTAGGGTTTGTGTATCTAGGTGGGACTTATTACTTTTTCAGCTTCTTTTTGTTTTTCAGCAATATTCTCAAGAAATGCCCTTACATTACAGGTGTCTACATATCCTTTACATTCCGCACAGTTTTTACCTTCCATGTGTCCTTACAGTACTTATTAATATTCTGCCATGTTTGAGCAACTAGCGCTTGTATGCTTTGTGCTCAAGAAGACTGATCTACACCCCCCACAAAAAAAAAAAAGAGCCAAATCTCTTTGTTAGAGGCATTTATTAACAAGATTCTAAGAACAGCATTACCAAATGTTCTTCTAAGCAATACAGTGTGCTTTTTTGCAGACTTTGAAGAGAGCAACAGCTACAGAAAATTGCTTTGATTTTTACACGATATTTTGCTGGCAGAAGAAATACACTGATATTAAAAACACCTCTGGTAACAACAAATAACTAGCCACTTGGATTATATCATGATTTAACGTGAAAACTCAGGAACAACTCCAATCCTGTGGGCTTTCAAAATACCCAGTAATCTTCAGATCTTTTAGTGCTGCTTTGACAGCTTTTCTACAACAGCAACCGAGAGGGTCTGTGTATTCTGCACAGAACTCCTAGTATTCAGCAAAAAAAAAAAAAAAAAAGGCAAGCCAGAATATTTTAGCTGCAATACTTTACATTTCCCAGAGTACCTTCTTGAGCTGTTTCTTAGCAATTTCACTGCAGTAGTGCCTTATGTGATAAGAAGACATGAGACTTCATTTCACATGATGTTCTTCAGCTGTGAATCTGAAATTATTGAAAAACTCAGTTTTCAATAATTATTTTCTCATACAGAAAGAGGATTCTTGATGAACACAAACTGTTATGTGAGGGAAAAAACCCGAAGCACCTAAACAATTTGTCTCAGTTTTGATTGATTAAAATTTTTTTATCTGCTGTAGAAAGCCTGCCAAGATATTCCATAGACCACAACCCCTTCCCAGAGGCAGCTTACCCTTCTCTGCTGGGTCTCCATGTGAAACAAGCCAGACCTATTCCCTCACCTTCAGGCAATCAAAAGTTTGAATGAACTATGAATATGAAGGATGACTTTGACCTAGAGCTCAAAGCAGTCAAAGCATGGGGAGGTGGGATTTAAGCCATTTTTTTTCTTTCCAAGAATTACATCAGAAAGCAAAAATTTTCCTAAATACAGGAAAACACATAGATGAATAAAATGGTTTCTGAATGAAATGGCATAGACTTTTACAGCCTACAAACCTTAAAAACTCCTGTGGAAAGGACCAGTACTGCATCTTAAACAGCACAATACAAAAAAGACATATCTTTCTAGAAATTGGTGATGATTTTATTCACTGCAGATTCCTAAGACTCCACATATTAAAGTAACTTCCCTCTAAAGTCCAGCCCCACATGCTGAAACAGCCAGCCAATATAAAGGTCAAGATATCCACCAGGTCTACCACAGCTCCACATTGTAAAAACCCAGGAAAGGAATGGCTGCTTCTGGACGCAGTATTTTAAACAGTATGCATCTCTTGCTCAGGTCCAAAATCCTAGTAAAAAAGCATTTTTTTCCAGATAACTTTTTTTCTGCCATTATTTTTCCATAAAATAGATCTCATCCTTCACTCAAGTGTATCTAAAGCCATTAAATACACCAAATTAGATCTTATCTTGCCTAAAATATTCAGTGTGTACATAGCTGCTATTAAATTTTCTTCTCCTTTCCTGGTACAAGAACAGGCATAGATAATGTGTGGACAATGTGGACACATGGATGGCGTAGAAGTGTACTTGCTGTCTTTCAGAAATGATCACTTGAAGGTAACCTTTTTATGTTCACATTGTTTATCTCTTCCCATAGGACCGATTTCTAACAGTTTGCTTTTCACCTTTCACTTGCACAACTGCACACTGCATTTCTCACCCCTGAATTTCTTGTTTTGTCGGATCATTTCTGCAATTTGTCAAAGTCATTTTGAATTCTAACGTTATGTTTCAACCTACTTGCAGCCTCACCTGGTTTTCCATCATCTGTGCACTTAATAAACTTGCTTTTTACTTTAGTATCAAATTAATAAATGACAAGATTTCAGTAAAACCAGATTCTGAGCAGACATCTTCTACTGCGGGCAGTCATTCTTTGATAGCTACCCTTCTGGTAAGTTTTCCAACACGGTTTACACCCACGCTCTAGCAGATTTTATCCATATAATCCTGTAATAAATTTTGTCTAGATCATGTCTCCCAAACTTGCTTATTAGAGTATCATACGGGACATCACTGGAAGTTTCACCATTTTCATGATATGAAACCTCTTTCTGTGTTTCCATTCTATCCTCAAGTCTCATTACCCCACTGCAGAATAAAATTATATTGATTTGACACATTTAATTTTTTACAAATCCACATTAGCTGCTATTAATCCTGTAATCTTTCAGCCCCTTCTCTGCTTGCATATGGTTTAGTTACTTGTATCAAGGTTACTCAGGGTCCACAATGAAGCTCTAAAATCCCCATTAAATCCTCCAGCTTGCTTCCTTTTACCATTCTTAGGATTAGCCTGCATTTAGGCTGCTTCTCGTCCCTATGAATTTTCAAAAATAACTCCTAGTGGATGTGTTTATTTCAGCCAGTTCCATAAATATTTTAGAATGAAATTTATCAGGGCCAGCTGATCTCCAAACAATTATCTTACCTAAATGTATTCGTACCTGTTTTCCCCTTGCTCTAGACTGAGATCTTATCCCACTGATGTGAAGTAATCAATTGGTGAAGCCAGAGCTGACAGACAGGGGATTGCGGGGAGGCAGGATTCAAAAAGGGCACAAAATGCATGGGTTTTCTTAGCTGTTAGTAGTTTCCTTCTCTGTTAGGTAATGAGCTGGATTTTTTTTTCTACTTTTATGCTGGCATGCTCTGCATTTGTTATTGTGACATGTCTTGTTGGTTTCATGCTTCCACATGCTTGCCTATGTTTTTTTTTTTATTCATCTTCAGCAATCTGATTTAGTCTTCACTTCCTGAATTCTTCTTTTGTTTGAAGTAACTGAAGAATTCATTAGTTAAATAGATCGCTTCTTATCCTTCTGCACTGCACTGTGTGCAAATATGACTCTGGCTTAGAAGTCATGTGTAACATGGCATTCTTTCAGAATAGGTGATGCTACACAGAAGCAGATGAGATGGATACAAATTTAACAGAGGGAGATATATAGATATATAATAAAATACAGAGGTAGTTAGCTTTCTCAAAATCAGCTGTACATCTTGTTTACATAGCATGCAGAGGCATTTGAATTATTGGAGTTTATCAAGTAAATATTTTAAGATTAATACAATAACCTTGTCTAGGAGAGAATTACTGCTTTTTTTGTCTCTCACCTATTTGTATGAAGTCTGTTTTATAACCCTACAACTAATTCATTAAATGTTTTGCAAACAGTGCTAATACTAGTCAATTATACTAGCTAGCATTTGACAAGACCTAGAAATGCCTTACAGATTACCAACTGAGTCACTACATGAACAGGAATTTACAGATATGAAGAATGCTGGCATTTCCATTTATAAGTGTTTCTGACTGTTTTTGTTTTGATTACTTACACACACATGCACATAAGCGGGACTTATCAGCTTATTGTGGCTTGAAAGTTGACTCAGGCTGGCAACTGATGCATCTACTGCAGATCAGCTGTTCCTTCATTAGAATCTGTCACTATGGCCTGTAAGAATTATTATAATTAACATTGCAGAATTCGTATTGCTGGACAAGGGTGGATCCCCTTATGCTGAAAGCATTTAATAGCCTCAGTATTTACATCATAAATGACATCTGGCAAGGCACAGTGTCTTGGTCCTTTGTAATTAATAATCTTTTCTGTTAATTTGGGAGAAAAGATAATCATTCACTCTATGAAAAAATGATCTAACAAAGAGTATGCAAGGAAAATAAAAGATCTTCATTTTGCTCTGTCATGCATGCAAACAGTGAACAACAAAGGAATGTCTGTATTACATGCCTCAGGCTGTGAACTATTGGCACATTTAATCTGAGAAGAAAGGCTTTGAGGGTCCATCTGACCTCCCATTCTTCTTCTGTGATTTGGTCAGAATAGAGAACTCATCAAACCTCCTTGTCCTGAGGCCCACAGTGAAACTCCCATAGCACTACAGCACCTGCTTGCAGCCAACAATTTGTTTACCGCATCTTTAGTCTCAAGACCTTTTATAGCCTTTTTTTTTTTTTTTCCTATTGGATTCTCCTCTGATGTGCCAGATTCAGAGGTGCAGTTGCTCTTGTGCAGAGAAATTCCTTACCATGAAAGGAAAACATGCCTTTGCACAAAATGTGGCTCTGTCACTCCAGCCCTTACTTTGTGTTGCTTTCCCCATGCTGAGAAGAACATAAGGTACCTTTATTTTACTGAAGGTTGAATATGTATTTCAAATTCACAGAGCCTAGCTTTATAGTGTGTCATGCTCCCACAGGCACTGACTGAGAATAAAATGGGCTAGATTTAATTTCTAGTGTTTCTTACTCATATACTCAAATAATCTGCAGGGGAAACTAGTCACTAGCTAGTCACCACTCTGCTTTTGGAAAGCACAGCAGAGGTGGTGCTCCAGGCTGGCATTTGTAGCAGCTACGTGTCTGCTACGCTTCTTTCTGCTCTGCCAGAAGCTATCAGTACCACAAGGCAGAAAAGGGTGAGCCAAGGAAGGGTGGAAATTTTCCATCACCTTAGCAGGTGTGTGTGCATTTTGGAAACCTCTTCTGTCCTCTTGGTGGTGAAGGTCTCTTAAAACCACAGGGGCCAAAATTGTTTCTTCCTGCCACATGCCCATGCAAGTACACGTACATCTGACGGGCCAGTAAGGAAGACATAGGGGAACATGTTCACTACTGTAGGGGATGGCTTTGCCCTATTATTTCAATGGCAAGATAGGGACCTGGGAATCCTTCACCTCACACCTGTGTATGAAAGGAGGAGGGATGTGGTTCTAAAAATGCACCTCATTTAGGCAGGTTAAAAGTTTCTGACCCCAGCTCTTCCCCTTCAAAGGTCCTGGAAAGTACATTTGCTCCTCCACTTCTGGAGCCAGGGCTGCCCAAGTCTCATCTACTGGCAGACAATAACAGTAGGCATGAATCAAAGCAGGAAGCAATGAGCAGGGCTCAAAGGTGGGGACAGAGCACCCCAAAATGACTGGGGAGTATCCAGCACTCTGAACAACAGGTCAATGTCCCCAGCATCTCAGAGACCTGAGCCACCCATGTCATATGAGCACTCTCGCTGTAACTGGAAGAAGGTAAATGAGTGGGCAGCGGAAGGGCTGGGATGGAAATATGGGCCATAAGTGCTCTTGACAAAATCAAGCAGTGAGGAGTATGTAGCCTGCATAAGAGCTGCTATCACCTCTGCTGTAGGACCTTTTCCCCCTCTTGTCTGCCAGATTTTTGATGCAGAGGCAGGACTTGCTTCTGACTGCATTAGAACTGAAATTTTTGTGCTGTAAAGGTACAGTCAGGTATCATTTTGGACACCATTTGGCAGCACTTAGAAAACAAATAAGGTTTTTAAATCTAGACACTAAATGAAGCTAGTATTATTTTCAAAGAGGAAAATGCTGAAAGGTTTCATTTTATGTTTGAAAACCATCTTATCAGAATGTGCCAGTGGTTAATTTTCCAAACATTTTATGTGTGTAACACAAAGGGACAATAAAAAATCAGGAAAGGTAAAAACAATCATAGATTGGTAGATAGACCATATGGTGAGGGCAGACCTTGAAGAATGATAAAGTCATCATCTTCTGGCCTTTAATGTTCATTTGTTTTCCTCTTTGTTTGTAATGTGCCCTGTGGCAGCATTATAAATCTTCTTCCTGTGTAATAACTCTCACTACTTCTTTTCTTGCAATTACAAAAGGTGGTTTATGTTTATGTGCCATTCCAGACAACACAGATCCTATCTAATGTCTATCTGGAGCAGTAAAAAGATTGAGTGTATCAGTGCCTCATATAGTGTGATACATAAAATTAAACATTAATAAAGGCTTTTGACAATCTCCATCTGCTTGATCTTCACACTTCTCCCTCTGCTTTTTTAAGACAGAAAGTCTTGAAAATTTTCAGCATTTCCTTTAATTCATCTAAGTCTGCCAATTTTTTGTGTGGATCAGAAGATTTCAATTTATGAGTGAGTTAGTCCTGTGACCAGAGCAGAGAACAGTGTTTTTGTTGGCATCATGAGTGTTACTTTTGTGTCTCTGCAAAACATGCAGAAAATATCTTGGAGCACTTCTGAATCTTAGGATAAGTTGCTGCAAAGAGTTGACTGTAGGGTCATGGAAAGCCGTGGAAAGTGAGATTACATATACTGAGATGTAGGAGGAAAAAGATTGAGAAGCTCTTGAATAGAATATCCAGTTATAAGGCTCCACTTGAGCTGAAAATAGAATTACCATTTCACTGTTACAAGCATAAAGTATCTGTGCAGTTTTTCTTGATGCAGTTTGTTGAATGTCCATCTGAGCAGCTAAAGCACAGCAACTGCAGAACTTGATCACAAGAGCTCTCTCTTCACAGGTGTAACCTTCTCTGACATAAATTAGATCAAGAAAATTTAACGTATCCATCTAAATTGACATTTACGTCTCTATATTTAGACCCCTGACTTAACAACTGCATTTCATAATTATTCTGCCCCCTTTTCAAAACTAAAATCATAATTTAAAAGGTTAAAAACCCAACCAACCAAACAAAACCCAACAGAAAATAGGAATTATGAATCCTTAGGCTGAAAATGATCACATTTTCCTCAGTTCAAGTTCTTGCCTGTCTTCAATATGTTACTGGTTGCTTTCCTGGTAAGCACAAGCATTAGGCTGCAGTTTCATGCTTTCAGTGAGTTTAATATAGAGGAAATAGATTTAAGATTCATACAGGAGAAAAAATATTAAGACTATATATTTTGATATGTGAGGAAATGGCCTTGCAATTAAATACAACTCAAGAATTTTCATATAAAACAGTGAAATCCTTGAAATAATTCAACCCTTGGTTTGCATTAGTTCTATTTTATATAAGTAATTATTTTCTTCCATTTGCTAAAAAATAGTATTAATCTTATTCTTGGAAAGAGGAAAAAATTATGAAAAAACAGTAATCCAAGCTTGTTCATGTCATGTTATGAGTAACAGTTTAGTTCCTTAGCCTAGGTCAAACTTTTATTCTTCATGAGGATGTAATCTCATGTAATCTCATGACCCACAGAGATGAAAACTCCCTTAAATGATTGTACTCTACTGGGCTTTTGTCAATACATGTCACAAAGAAAGTTTTCTTACATCTTTTATAGATCCTAATTCTGACATATGTTAGCAAGGGGGAATGTATTTTTAAGAAGAAATAACGTAAGTCTTAGAAAGTGACTCTATCTGTAGAATAAATGTATTCTGAATTCTTTTTCATTTAATCAAATTGTTTCCTGACCACAGCACTTCTTAAGAGTATGAAAGCCAAGTAGTACTAAAACAAGCATCTGTCTGCTATTTATGAATGAAGATCAAGCAGACAATTTTATTTTTGTTAATTTCCTTAAGGAAAAACTGCTTCCCTAAAACTGCAGCCTAAGGCTGTGTCAACAAAACACTTAACAGAACACTTACTAGTGGCCTGTGGGTTGATGTCAGTGCAGAGAGCAGGTTTTGCTAGCAAGGAAGCTATGGGTATTTCTGTAATTCCAAAAAGGAGCCCTAGACCTAGGAGCTGAAGGCTCTAGAGGTCAAAGGAAAATGATAGGTGTCTAACAGAACGTTTCTACCACCACACCAGTTATGAATGCTGGTTCATAAACAGGTACAGGCAGTAGGACCAGGTAACCTATTCACATTTCCTAGACTGGAAAAGCCTCATTACCATTCTGCAACAATGATATCCCCTGGAAAGTTCCTTAGGAACTTCCTGAAGTAGCTCTGAGGTAATCTTTTTCTGAATCAGTCCAGAAGGAAATGTTCAAAGAATTCTCATAGCAGTTTCACTGGTGTTCATATCACAGTTGGCTCAAATAGGAGGTTTTCAAGACTTGGTTGGGCAAAACTCGAGCAGCCTGGTCTGCATTGAACACTGATCCTGCTTTGAGAAGTAGGTTGGGGGTAAGCAGTCTCCCAAGGTCCTCTCCTGACTGGATAAACTTATCACTGTGGCCTCAATCTGATTTTTAAAATGTTATTTATAACCAAAAACCTAAGCAAAATATGATAAAGTATTCCATTACTTATGAATTAAAATCTGTTTTAGGATCCTGAAGCATTATCTGCTTTTGACATATCAGCATAGTTCAGAAGTGGTTCTGGACCAGATGCGGCTTACAGGATGCTTGTGGGTGATTGCTGCTCACCTAGAGAAGAGAGAGTAACAACTGTTCAAAAAAATCAGTGCCACCTAAATATCCAGATACTTCCATATGTGTTTGATCGCTCCTTCCTCTGTATAGCAGTCTTTCTCTCTTTTTTATATCTACTAAGTAAGATGTTTTCTGTTCAGAAGCAGTGCTTCCATATATTCTGCTAGGTCAAATTTCATTTCCATGTACTTCTACTTTATGATCACTGAAATTCTTTTATTCTTTAATGACTGAAAAGAGATTGGGTAATTGTCATTCTACCTTAGAAACCGCATTACATGAAATTTTCTTTAAATTCTAGCTCTGTATATCTTCTCGCATATCTATTAGGACAAAAGCTTTACAGTAAAATGGTGGTTAAAAAAAAAAAGGTGGAAACATATGTTCTCATAATCCTGACAAAAAGGTATTGTTCAAACTTGGATTTTTTTCTTTTTATGCACAATTTTGATTATAATGTTAAAAGATGTAGATTCAGTGGGGGTGGGGTGGAGGAACAGGGAAGTTAAAAATCAAGGATATTTAATGAGGCAATGTGCTAAACCATGAGATAGTATTCTGCTGTTGAAGCTACCATCCTTTTTCTATGCGTACGCTGGGGACAATCGAATTGTAATTTTTTCCTTGTTGAGTAATTAATGTGTGCTAGTACCTTTATTAACCCACAAGGAATTTGCATCGTAACCAAATCATTTCTCCAAAAGACAATGAAACTTCATGTGCACTTTATTCTCCCCACTGCTTTTGTCCATCACCCACCTGGATATTCCTCACTAACGTGAAGTGGTAGAGAAGGATCTTCTTGCATTGTCTGGGCAGGCTCTTCAGTGAGAGTAAATGCATGTGACAGCACACCAAAGGGTCACTGCTCCTGTCATCCTGGTGACACTTCTACCATCATGCTTTAGTTTAGGACTCACAAGTGACCTTCACCTGCCCAATCCACTCATCATTGTTGTTTATTCCCTTCTCATCTCTGTAGATCTCATATTCCATGACTCTTAAAAAAGACCTCATACTCATATTCTTCCTTCCATGCCTTTCCCAACAGGTGGCACAGGGTAACTCTGGTCGTTTTCCTTAGCCTTCCTCAGACTAAACAAAGAGCCTCTCCAATGTTTTTCTCCCATTTCCTTGTCATCCTTAATTCCAGCGTTTGTCAGAGGGTCCTATTTATACTGCCAGTTACAAAAGTGCTTAGAATATGAGTACTCCTCATTTATCTGGAATCTATCTGAAATTATTCACAAACTGATAGGCATAAACAGATGTGTGTGTGCATGGTTGTGCATGCATACATGTCTGTGTATTATAGGTATAAACAAAGGAGAGTTCGTGTTCTTATGGGAACAGTAGTGCTTCAAAGGTCTTAAAACTGGAGAAAACAGAAATATCAACTATTTTCCTGAGCAAAATAAAAATGTCCTTTCTATTTATGAATGATACTTTTTTGTGTAGAAACCTTACCTGCAACAAGAAAGCCCCTCTCGTGCTAACTGCAAGTCTCCTCTTTCTTCTTTTTAAAACTAAAACCAAGGCTAAGAACAAAACCAGTAACTATCAAACAAGAGTTTTTCTAGGTGGATGGTTTCTGTCAGCTCCCTCTGTACCTTTTCCAGACTAAGACAGCCTTTGTAGCAACTTCTGAAAGCATAATCTGAATTGTTGTACAAACACTGCATAAATCCCTTCTGTGTTTAACCAGTTGGTTGCCACTTTACCTTTTTTCTGAACCATGATGATTTGACCATTATAACATTCATTTCAGCCAGATGGATAAAAGTTTGAGGATACCTATCCATGAATGAGTATATTCATATAGCACCATCATGCGAGTGCACTGCTGAATCAAAGATCAGAATCCTTGTGGAAAATCAGTATGTTGTTTCATTTGAACTGAAGTATCACCTTTGCTTCCATTTATGTAAACTTCAGTGCTCTTTGGAGATTACTTTGCATGATGTTTTTTACAGAATATAATGAAAAATAAATTGCAATTGGATACACATTTTTAGAAACCAAAATCTTGTTGAAGAATTTTATATATAGGAAATAATACTGACAATAAACTTCAGGTATGAGAGTGGTTGCTCATCCTGCATAGAATGATTTTTCTTATTTTGAGTCTACTTAGATCATTTAACACCATCATAACTTACAAGTGTCAGGTACAGAAGAACAATAGTTTGAAAATCATGAATTCAGAGTTAATATCAAGCATTTAATAAGGCATTTAGTTCTCGCAGCTGAAGAATATATTACATTTTGAACATTAGAGGCTGAAAAAAAAAAGTGAGATCATTTCAGTCGAACAACTTTCACAATGATTTAGAAACATTAAGAAATGAACGATTCATGGGCAGTTGATACTTGCATTTTACAGTAATACGTCCTTTCAGGAATATGAAACCTAATTGCCTCATAACATCAGTTTAAAATACCAGCAACTAAATACATCATACTGTCAGCTGGTAAGGAAATACTGCATATCCAGCTTGTTGAAGGTTCATTAATCAGTAAATATCAATGATGTTTCACTGTGATGAATGACAGCTAGGCAACAGGCCAACTGAACCCCCTCCAACCATAAAGCAAGTTATCATAAAGCCAATATGTTTTTTAAATCCTTGTTAATACAGGTTTTAAGTAGTTGTATCATCAAAGGAGGAGACAAACTGTATATTCATATAGTAAAGAGAACTATGCATTGATATATACAGCTATGTGATATTATATTGGGTGATGTAAAAATTACCTGGTGATGCATCTGACTCAAAACTCTTAAACTTTAGCTGCTAAAATATAATTAAATTATTAAGTTGAGTCATATGCCCTGCAATGAATTCTGTCTAAAATAAAGCATAAGAATAAATGGCTGAATGAGGTAAGAAGTAAGAGTGTGGGCAAGACTGTGGGAAGTGCATGACAATGCAAAAGGAAGGTGAAATAACCTGAATCATGTATTCATTAGGCAGTGGGGAACATGTCTGAGGAACAGAGATTTGTAAATAATTCATGGAGAAATTGCCTAAGAGTTAACAAGATCATATGATTTCAGAATAATTTCACTTAGGTCTGCATTTGTGCTGCAGTCCTACTACGTATGAAAGGAAGAGGCATTTTCCATACACCATGGTAACCTTTTACAGTGAGAAACTGGAAATTTCCTTTAGAATTTTCTAAATTCTAGAAATTGCTTTTCAGACATGATCAGTAAGCTCTTTACTGTTTTGCACTATTCATATAAAGGTAGGTATACAATGCATAGTTCTCCATAAACCCCCACCTGTTTGTCAGACTAAAATATGTCTTAAGCTATCATAAGGCTATTTAAAGAGAACTTAAATTTCAGTTACATTCTACATAAGTAGCCATGGGGAAGCATAGTGTCCGTGGCTCACTTACAGCAAAATGTGGTTATTCTGAGCAGCATTCATTAGTCAGCAGCAGCTGTATTCTGGTAAGGAAAGCGAGGGCAAAAACTTTTCCAGGAATGGACAAATGTAGATTGGACAACAGCTGCTGCAGTGTGAACAGTGTCCTTTGTCTCTGTGGTCTGATGACCTCTTATTTCTCAGCCAAGTCTTTGCTAGTTCCTCGGACCTTCTGCCACAGCTCATGAAGGGTGATTTGTTCAGTGGCATGATTTAGCAGATTTGGAGTCACATTGGATTGCTCAGTTATACTTGAACTTCTATGTAACGGCCTTTGTTCCAAAAGTATAAATAAGCCTAGTGAATTATCAATATTCCTATGGCAATTCCGTTGTAACAGTGTGTCAGATGGTGAATAGGTTTTATGTAGAGATGTTTGTACTTAGGTACCCTTTCACAGAAACTAGGAAATACGTGTTAAACTAAGAAATATCTATTAAAAAAAAAAAAAAAAAGAGAGAGAGACAGAATCAAACCTGACTACAAAAGTGAAAGCTATGGCCAAAAAGAATCAAAGACTTTTTTTGTGTATAGAACCTACTAGTTAAAATATAATATGTTGTCATAGGGACATACGATTTAGGGAAAAAAAGGCTATTTCTGTTTTTCAGTTCTTTGCAAGATGGTATTTTTCCTTTTTTTTTTTTTCTCATGATTTATAGCATTCAAGGCTGGAGCTCATTCACAGTAGATTCTATCACCAAAGTCCTTCCCCTGGATCCTGGGAATTAATATAGATAACAGAGAAGGAAAGCCTCACATTAATCAAGAAGGAGGGTTTGCTGACTTTATAATGAGTTAATGTGCTAACATCCTTAGGGAGGTGAGTCCAGGGCTCACAAACAAAAGCCAAAGTCTTTGGAGCGACAACTAGTTATTTGCCTTCCTAATGTTGGACTCCATGTCCACCTATTTCTTTCAAACTGCCTTTTTGAAGATGATCAAAGAGGCAATGATTAAGGGCAGATGTTGAACAGGCTATGCTTCCTACACAAGCGTTTTGGTACATTCATTTCCACGCTGCTTTTTTTCACCAGAGGTGGCTTTAGTGCAGTCCTTTCGTGGTATCCACAGGCTGATGTTATTTGTTCTTAGATTATTTTTTCTCTCTTTTCTCTCTCCTTTGTAGTTTTCCTCCATAGTATAAGTTATTAACAGTTGTCAGAACATTTTATAAACTTTCATTGACTTTGCAGCACTTGAGCTTACAAGTGGGAGAGACCTCTTGAGCCTCAGTTATTAGTCGTCAGAAATAGATCCGTTATTTTCTCAGTGTAAAGCTGATTCAATACTACAGTTAACAAAATTGAGAAAAATGAAAGCACTTGCTGCTACATCACTGGGCTTGACATTTCTAAATAATCTTAGAGTTTCCCTTGTCATTTCCACTGTCACTCAAAGGTCCAGGCTCTGGGAAGTTTAGTCAGGAAATTACTCCACCATGCAGGTGACAACATAGAGCAAGTAAGGGTCAAATCTGGACCAAAAGGAGCTTCTCATAAACATTAAGATTGTTGGTGATCTTTGTGGTATTGCATAGATATTAAACAATATTATATTTCATGAACCTAAGCTACTGTGTTTGCTGATGACTAAACTCTTGAGTTATAAAAAAGACTTTAGTGAAACTCTGAAATACTGCCTGGCACTGGAAGTTCGCTAGGACTTAGCTAGATACTGGCCTCATCTCTTTTTGAAACAGAACTGATTTGGTAATGTACTCAGCACATTGCTTCTATAGGAAACCCTAGAGCACAGACGAGGTGTTTAAAGATGCTTACTACAGATGGTGTGGCAATCAGCCAAGATACAAAGAGGGAGGGAACCCAGCTATTATTTCTGTGGTACTTGATCTTGAAGTCTAGAAAGGAAAAACATAGAGAAAAGTAATTTTAAAAAATCAGCAGGAGCCTTGCCTGACTAAGGCCTGCACTGTTAGGCTCATAATTGCATAAACTGTTAATTAAATAAGACAACTAGTGACAACAGACTGACAGGAGCTAAGCAGAAGTAAAGAGCAGCTGCTTTCTGGGACTCTGCCGTACGTAGTCTTCATCCCACTCCAGGGGCAACTTTCCATAATTCCCTTTCTGTTGCGACGGAGGGAAGACACAGTCACTCAATATGAGTGATCAGCAGACTTCGTTTATTGTCTCTTACAGTCACCTTTTATGCCTTCTTATAATTAGCTCATACATATTACAAAAGTTAAGCTCATTATTGGTTAGTTGCCTAAATACCAAGCCCGCCCCTAGTTTCCCTTCTGTAGTTTTCTGTTCCCACCTGCAACATTCTTTTCCCACCGAAATCTTCCTGTTACTGTGTAACAAGGACAGCCAAAGACAGTGTATTTTGCTTTACTTCAGATAAGCTGAGAGCGATGTGCATTTTTGTCCAGCCAGCTGGACTATGTCTATGAGACCTTTTTCAGCTAGCCAGTTATCCACACCTTTCTTCACTGCTGAATGCGGGCTTAAACCAATAGCTCACAATTCTTCCCTGGTCTGGCTTGGCTAATTCCTGAGATAAAGAAGAACAAATCTTTTTGTTCCCTGAGGAACCAGCTTTGCTGTGCCGGAGAAGTAAACAGATATTCAGGTAGGAGACGGGGTGACAAGGACAAGGATACAGAAGACTTTTTCCAGCAGAAAAGAGGAAGAAGAAAATGGACACAGATAGGGACAGGAATCAAAAAGAAAGGGACGTTCTGTCAGAGAGACTGTAAGAGAAACCTGAAAGTGAAATACTTGGGAAATATAAGGGCCTGTGGCAAACATCACAAATCTGGTAAGTTTTTGCTAGTGGGGACTGCTGTTACAGTACTGGCAGTCCTAAAGCCAAAGCAGAATCAGGGAATGGAAAAATGAATTGCCTGCCAGACACACTAAGAATAAGAAAGGTGAATCTAAGGTGAAAAAAATGGGTGGAAAAAAAGGATTCTGATGAAAACAAAGAAAAATCTACAAATTGCTGTTATTGAGGACAAATATTCAGACTGAAATGTCTCAAGCATAGCTCAACTAGATTTTAAAATGAGCAGAGGACCTGAATTAATATATTAGTCGAATTAATTTCAGGAGAGGATTGCAAAAAATTAGTACCACAGCAACAACATAGAAATACTCTATAGATTCCAACAATGCAAATCTGTGGTTCTTCATGTTATAAATGCTACAAGTATTTATATTTGTGTACTTACCAGATTTTTAATTTTACAGATATGGATAGTAGAAAAAATTATTAGTAAGAATAGCACTGTCATTTCTCTTTGGGACAGCTGGAAGATTTTGTCATTAAAGAGTGATACAATATCAAGAAATAAAGCTATTCCAGAAGGCTGATAAGTACTAAGTATACAGTCCAATACCTTGAGATTTTTCAGCTTAAATTAAAAGGACAGATAAACAAACAGGGCACTAAATAATGTTTTCTAGTTCAAAATCATGTATTTGATGTATATAAAGGAATTCAGAGAGGTCATACTGAAAAGGTTCACGTGTCAAAGGCTCTGGAATGATGTGAAGGTACACAGAGTACTTGGAGCTTGTTGCCAAGCGCAAGGGAAATTCTATAGGGGAAAGTTCTAGATTTAGCTGGATAACTAGACAGCTGAAACAGGATCTGAAAAAAAACTGGAAACTTGTAAGGATGAAAAAAAGAGAAAAGACTGATCATCAAGGAATCTTATCAGGGAGATCAGAAAATTAAGAAAGAAGATGATAATTAATCGAAGTCAAGCTCGCTCTGATCAGTGATGAAGAGGTCAAAATAACTACAGGTGTGGCTCAAGCCTAAATTAGCACTCTGCTTCTGTTTGCAGAAAATGGGACATTGCAGGTTACGTAGCAGGAGTAAGATGGCTATGAGAACAACGGTGTGGAAATGAAAACTGAGACCTCTGAAATTAAAGGAAAAGTTGTGGAGGTCAGTACCTCCTCATCAGGTGCCCCCTCAGTGCAATAAGTGGACAACCTGGTGGGATGGATTACCTCCAGTTTTTAGATTTCTGACTACTGGAACATAGGAAAGTGTGCAAATGAGTCTGGTAGCAATGATTTTTACTGAAAGTCTGATGTTGTATGTCATAAAAAATAGTTCATGAAACAGTAACTTTTCAGAAGGGAAAAGTTATCTAGGCAGTTGAAGATAAATTACTTTGACCTCTGCAGTGTGAAAAACTTGGAATATATTGTCAAAGAAAAAGCAATTAGGACTAGAGAGGCAAATAGAAATTGGTATAAAATGCAAGAACAAGAAGGTCTTGCTAGTAAGGACTGATAAAATAATTTTCTTCTGTAAATGAAAGGTTCATGAAAAGGAAATGATGGTGGAGAATAAAAGTTTGAGTTCATCAAGATGGGTTACAAGTTATTGGTGTGACGTGGCCCAGAGAAAGGAAATGCAATTAAAAATATCAGAAGAATTTTCAGGAGAGTAAGAAGTGTTAATACAGGACCCTAGAAAATTACCATGACGAGTACTACATCATCCATATTCAAGAAAATGGGGTTTGTATTAAGAGGAGTACAGAGACTGCTCTAAGAAAGGGCAGAATTTTCTGCAAACAATGACTAACAGAATATGGTTTAATAGTCCTACTAAACAAAGTCTGGATGATACACACTTGATCCCTCTGTGAGAGACCTTCACTTCACTCTCTGCTTTTCTAGAGCAAAAACTGTGGAGGAGTTTCTAAAGCCAAAAGATAATATTGGTACAAGAAAAAAAAAAAAAAAAAAAGCTGTATGCTGTGCGTAAGTGAGTTTAAGCAGGAGCTAAGAAGATATTCTTTAACAAAATGAAACTCTGAATCATATTTTCAGGAGGAAGTGGGGTGAGAAAACTCAACAGTTTTCAGAATAGGTTGTGGCTGCTTTATTAAACTATTCAACCCAGCTGCTTGGCATAGTTGAAGACTTGTGATTTTTTTCCTCTTGGTATTTTTATGACCTGCTTTTTATTGTAGCAACAAATCATTGGTTCAGATTACTACCCGATTCAAATGGCCACATATGGCCAGGTATTGTCTGCAATATTCATCCTTTTCATCTTACCGGTAGCATTCATTTATTTGTCCCTAGCAGAGATGTAAAGTTTCTATCTGAAAGATGTGATATTGGCCACTGCTAGATCTAGGGTCCTGGATGGTCTAGATAAATTTGAAATGATTATTCCCATGCTTCTCTACTCTAAATTTTAAAAGAAAACATTTCTTTGAACAAGGGAGGAACATAAGCCTTCTGATCGTCGCAAATATTAGACCCTCTGCTAATTGATTCATAAAAAATTCAAATACCTATTTTTATTCCACTTGTCAAATATAGTGAAAATGCACTGAAATGTTCATTGACCACGTAAGATTAAATAGATTCCTGTTATATTTTAGTAAGTGAATTGAGAAAGTATAATAAAAGTTGAGTTCTTATAGGTCATAGTTTAGCGACAAGAAGTAATTAACAAAACATCACCAGCAATGTATGTGTATTAAACTGACTATACCTATATGTAAATATACTGATTGAGATAAGCATGTAGGCTAGTTCTTTTGCGGAAGTTTGCCATCAGCACACATTTATCTTAGAAATCCTGACACTCATAGAAAGATGTCTTCAAGTGGCAACTAGATTCTTATGAAGCCTTTTTTCTAAGCAGCAATAAAGACTGACTTTTGTGTCAGTGGCAGCATGAGAAAGATGCATTCCTTGCTCAAAAAATGAAATGAAAAATACTATAGCTGGGCTTAATGCCTTCCATTCCCCAAAAGACACTTTCAGTCATTTCAAAAATCCCAGTGATGCTGTATCCTATCAAAGAGTGAAAATGAGTTCATAAGCCAAGCTTGACATAATGCACTTCTTATTGCAGCCTGTATACATGGTGGAGAGAAGTATTTTAGATGCAGTCTGTCTGTCTTTTTGTTTTGACAACTAAGCATTTGGAGCCTTAGCATCGGATGACTGAGCTTCTGTCTTGTTCCTCAAAGGTCATTGGAAGGAGACAGCAAGGTCTGTAAAAAGCTCCAGCACTAACAGGTTAGTGACTGTGTGCTGAGGAAGAAAGCCCCAGGAGCAGTATCCCTTTGTCAGTGGTAAGCACATATATGCACACAATATTTATGTATGCACAGATGTACATCGACAGTATACCTACATATACATATATACATACATATACTCACACATATATGTACTGCATATGCCATTCAGGCAGAGACAGAGGATCATGTAAAGGTGACCCAGAACACCAGAACACCCACTGAAAAAACATGCTCTGACAGCTGTGATACCACGCAGGGTCTGAGGCAGCCACCTCTTGGAGCTGTTTCTGAGGCATCTGAAGGCACTGGGATGCACTAGCTATTTTTTAAGCATGCCTGCAGAACCCTTATATGCCACTTCTTTCTTTCTGAGTTTTTGTTTGCTCAGGCCAAGACCCGAGTCATAATTCTAAATGTTGAGGCAGGCAGGATTAGTTATATGCATTTTTTTGAGAGCTTTCAAGCTAAAAACAAACAAAAAAAGAAAGCTCTAGAAAGCTTTGTTTGCTCCAGGTGCTATCTAGTCACCTAGGTGTCAGTCTGCCTACCCCTGCTGCAGATATTTACAGGGTAAATTAAAATCTGAATTACATTATGGTAAAGAATAATATTGCTTAAAAAAATGAGTGAAAATATATACCTATTTCCCCCTTTTTTCCTTGTAATTAATTTAGATCCATCCTGAGGACAACTTTCTTACAAAAATCTTACATTTTCTTTTTCTTCCTGATTAGTGAAAAAAGCTTTAAAGAAAAATAAGCCAAAATTGTTTTAAAATCAGCAGAAATTTTAAGTAAACTTCTGAAAAGTGTATAGACTGTACTGTGGTTTGAATAATTTGTTTGATACATACTTTTTTCCTTCATACCTAGTTTATTATTTATTTTATGTACTTGAGTGAAAAAGAAATATCAGCCACTCTTCAGTAAAACAAAACAGACCTCGTGGGTGTATATATTTTTAGACCTGAAAGAAGTTAAGTCATCTGAGACTTGCACTGGTTTTTACAAGATACATTGGATCTCCAATCTGTTGTTGCCCTGGGACATAAATTCATGTAGTGATGAACTTCAGGAAAGCTTTCAGTTCTTTCAAGATGGCTGAGGCTGAGTCCCATCAGAAACCTCCTGGTCTGTGGTGTGGAGATACATGGGAACATACTCTGCGGTAAACAGGCAGAAGTGTTTGTAGTGTCTGTCAACTACAGCAGCTTTTGCACTGCTCAGTGGGATTTTTTTTGTGTGGCTGTGTGGCTGTGTCCCTATCTGACTTTCTGGACTAGCTAAGGGGTGTGTGTGTTACACCTTTTAGGGAAAAAAAGCTGTATTTCAGTGCCTTCAGTAGCTTCTTTTTACCATCTCCATAGATGTGTCTTAATGCTAGTCTGATCTGTAGAACTGCAGTTTTCAAAATCTCTGTTTTGACATAATAGTTGTTAATATTAGAATGGGCTCTGTGCTACTTTATATCCACTTACATTCTACTGTGGCTCATTTTTTTTTTACTGTATCACTTACTGAGGTGGCTAATTTTAATTTAAGACATTTATCCAAAACAAAGTATGGCATAAAAAAAAACCCCAAACCAGAGAGACATATTTATAAACAAATTATATAATGTTTGCAATGCACTTGAAAAGTGGTTTGCTTAATCAGCACTGCGTAGTAGCAACTTGAAATAATTAAATCATAAATAACTAGGAATTCTTATAATTCTGCTTCACATTATATAGCTTGGCAAATTGTCAAAAAACATGACTGATTCCAGTTCTTCACCAGAGCATGGCATCTGCCGTTCAGCAGGAAGTAAAGTTGCTTCTATTTTTCACCAACAGGTGGTACTCTGAATTTCTGTATTCCTTAAAAAATTCATATTGCAATATGGATTTAATTAATGTGGAACTTGTTCTTAGGCAGACTACTTAGGAAGTAAATTCTTCTGTTAGTAACTTTACATGAATTTGTACTTTCTAGTGAAAAAAAAAATATTCCAGAAACAAAGATTTGGTCTGAAGACAGCCTGTGGTTTACTAGATTAATTAAAGATGAATATCTATCTAAAGAAGTGAGATTAAAAGTAGTTGGGTTGTTTGGCTTAGCAGAACAGAGTCTGAAGGGAATTTTGACTGTATAAGAAATATAAAGATAAATTTCAGGAGAGAAAAATAGCCACAGAAATGCAAATTTTGTTATAAGAATAAATTTTAAACACTTTTATTATTATCCAAAGGTTTATGCTCAAAAATAATCTTCCAAAATAGTGTAAGAATAACAAAGAATCTTAATTGTTTTAAGACAGAAGATGAAAAATGTATGGAAAAGGTGGCAGAAGATGAGAATTTTTAAAGTTTTAAACAGAACCTCTGCCTATCTGACGTATTGATATCTTCAAAGAGATTTGAAAGGAGACTGTTCTTTGTATGTGCTATAGGTGGACAGTTGTATTAATTTGCCTGTTGCCAATGAAGCCTGTTTTGTGGGGTTTTTTTTTCCTTCCATGCATAATATTGTTTCATTTTTTTCAGTCTTTTCCTGTGGCCAATATAGTTATTGGCATTGGTTAGTGATCTCAGTATTATTAGAAGATTCTTTATATGTTTCTTTGAACTACTGTTTTCTGTGAAACTTTCTGAAATTAATTATTTCATTACATAGCTGCTATGGTACTAGAGGGGGACTGATTACTGAGGTGGTTGTTTCCAATTGTGCTTAAAATGTCAGACAAGGCTTAGGCAGGTGCCAAAGCTTGATACAGGTCACAAATTTGTGTAACTCATGAGTCACACTTGTAAAACTGCACAGCTTTATTTTATAACTGCAAAAGAACTGGTGCTCTTATAAATGTTTCATTGATAACAGTGGGGAATAATTAGAAATATTTATTTAATAGGCTTCTCAGTATCTTGTAAGAAAAGTTATATGCCTAATACTCCAAAGTTTTCCAGTATTACAGTTTTATGATATCATATGAATAAAAATGCTTTTATTGCACAGTATAGATCACTTCTCTAGTACAAAGTATAACACTAGAGAAAAACAAACAAGTCACTGAAAAATTTGAACAACAATTTCTAGAATAAATGCACAGTCTGACAAAAAGTTGGTGGTGGTGTTTAAAATTGTTTCCCCTATTCCGCAGTGTTTAGGTGTATATACCAGTTGCTTCACAGGTCAATCTTTCAGCCCCTTCTTTCATTATCCTGAGCAATTTATGGCAATGTACAAGAGCATGAAATAGACTGCCCCTTATAAATTGTGATCTCAGGCTAAAAAGTAAGGTTTAAACAAAACATTAAGAGTTATGTTTTTCTTTCCTTATTTTGATTTCCATTTTTTTACTTAGTTGAGGCTATTTACCTTTAAGTTTATTACAACTCAGTCTCAAATACTTACAAAATCCTGGCTTTGCAATGGCCAGAGGTATCTAATTTAGCTCCTGAAAAGAACATTAAAGTAGTTAGACTCAGTATGCGCTCATTAATCTAGCTAATCTGTCAGTGCTAATACTATACTCGGGTCTCTTTCTCCCTATATTTTTATTTCCGTTACCAGTGCTTCCCTCCTAAATTCTTTCTGCTGCTTTCTGATTCCTCCAACTCCTTTCTCTTCCTGCTGCTCTGTTTATACTCACATAAATCCATTGACTTATTTGACCCCTGCTTTGTTCCACTGTCTCCAGCATAGTCCCAACATGTTTTGATCTTCCTTCACAAGCTCCTTGAATTCATCAGTTTTCAGTTTGCATCCAGCATGAATCTGGTGCTCGCAACAAACATATGTGAAAGCAGTAAAATGGAATGAACACTTCATTATTTTGCCACTCTTCAAGTAAAAAAATCTAGCAGTGTTGTCATCACTGAAATTTTATAATTGACTCATCTGAAGTATGAGAGGCTGAATGGTAATGTTGTTCTCCTTTAGGATGCACGTTTCATGGTACATTAATCTTGTGGGTCCTTGAGAACTCCAGCCTGTACCTAAGGAGGGGTAAAATTTAATTATCCAGCAGCCAAAAATATTTTTAGCAGAAATGAAGGATACAAAAGGAAAGGTTATGTAATTCATTATAGCTTTTTTTTTTTTTTAACAAGAAAGATCTTATTTCTAATGGATAGTCAGAGAGAATTCAACCAACAAAATTCTACCACCATGTAGTAATTTATATAACTAATAATTAAGTTACGACCAAACAAAGATACAATAGAATACAGAAAATTACAATATATTGTAAACTGTCATAAGTCAAATATACATGAAATATATACATAAGTATATATGAAATCTAAAGCATATGCATATAGTGAAAACCGGGACCTAATAAAATAATTTTACATAACGCTAATATAAAGCAGGGAGTGAAATTGATCGTATAATTAAAAGAAAACTATGCCAGCCAGAGAAGAAAAGAGATGAGATAGGAAATAAATTGTTCAACTTGCTGGAAATACGATACAGAGGAATTGTGAGCTTTTTCAGTTTTCAGTTGCGTCTTTCATTTTTCAAAATAAGGTGTTCAAATCAGTTCAGTTTGTCAAAGATATTTTCATATACTTAAGCTTAATGAAGTTTACATGAACAAAACAAGAACCATGTTTATCTTCTTTATATGTTTTATTCTTTGCGTGTATAGCTGCATAGTCATTGATAATATGTAACATAAAAGTTTGTAAATTACTCTGGAGTTATTCCTGGATAACTCAAATATTTGAAAAGTAGAATGAATTAAAAATAAGCTCCACATTTGGGAAGGGAGTAAATTTTCTCTTCCTTTTCCTTTTTAAGAATAATCTTTGGCATTAATCCTGCTACCATTCAGCTGGGATTGCCATAAATCACATGTATGTCACTGCAGATGCTCAGCTACCAGCTTGTATAAAATAGCTGTATAAATGAGAATACCAACCCTGCCATTCAACCTAGCAATCTGAAGCCTTTTATTCTGTGTATGTTTGCCTAGTCTTCAACTAATACATCCAAATGAAAAAAAAAACTCAAAGGCCACTGTATACTGAAACTTGTGACTCCTGCTTGTCTGCTGTGTCTGTAAATCACCTCTTGCTTTTGCATTTCACAGTACCCTAGTGCCTAGAGCACTGCAGGATAGGGTCCATTTAAAGAATTAAAAAATATTTTCTTCTGTTCTCCTGTTTTCAAAGAGGGAAAAGGGCTTCTGAAGTAGGACAAAGGCAGAAAGAAGAATGAGCAGCACGGACAAAAAAAGGTGAAAAAAAAGTTATAAAAACAGGGTTAGGAAATGTGGGGAAAAAAGTGTGGTTAAGCACTGTGCATGACTGGTTGTAAATAACCTGCAAGCAGTTTAGGAAGAATCTGTTACCTTATGCAGGTGGTGTCCAGCCATCTCACGCAACAGAACAGGCTAACCTCTTGAAATATGGAACGTCCTTTCAGATGAAATTACAAATGATGAGCTAGTCTCTGTCCTTTCCATGAAAGATTTTTCGTTGGACCTTGAAATAAGAATCCTGGCCATCACCTTGATATACATCCTGCGCTGTGGAGGATGGAGGGGAACGGTGGTGGAGGGAGCTGAGGCTGACAAGCAGATGAACAGGTGAGAACGATGTGGGAGTGATTCACTGACAGCCCAGTTCTCTGCAGGGCATTTGGGCAACACACCCTCCGGTCCCCCCCTCCCGGCTCCCCAGTGCTCACAGCCACCACTGGCCAAACAAAAGCACCATTGTGCATTTCATGGGGCAGGCTGGATGGCTCCCCTGTGAAGCAAGGAGGACACTGCATATGTTTTATAATCTCAGTAGTGGTGCCACATTAAATCCTCAATGACTTTCTTTTTAAAGGTTAAGAATAATCAGTTGGCAGGTGATCAGAGTTAGGGCTTACAGCCAAAAGTTTTAGAACTGGTAGTATAATCATTTGGATTTGTTGAATGGATTTTTTTGTACCTGTTTTCTCCCATAAGCAACAGGGGAGTTAGTTATTCAGGTACCTGAAGTTAGGTTCCTGTGCAATTTTAGCACAGCTATCCTGTTTAGCTTCCAGTTGCCATGCCAGAAGAAAAACAGGCCCTATGCTTACCCCTGTCTGTCTTGTATATATTTCTTGGATTGCTATGTTTAAGCACCTAAGTAGCCCCTCATTACCTATGTCTGGGATAGGCCGAGATCATTTGTCAAATCCCATGGCCCTTTGTCAAACAAAACATGGATTTATTCAATGTTAATTTTGTTTACTTCAAGAATCACTGTTGCTATGAGCAGATTGCTTTTACCAAAATATTGGGTACTACAGCTCCTTCACAAAACCCTGTATACAAACCCAAGGGTACCCATTTCACCCTGAGGTGACATCCAACATGGTTAGTCTGCTGTGAAATAAGGAAGGCCAATATCATTTACAGGTCATGTAAATCTGAGGCTCAGCAGTTCCTTCCACAATGAAATATGCCGGACTAGATTTACTGCTCCAGTGGGGTACGTCTGCAATGTTCCGCTGGTGCAAAATAATCTACTACAACTGTTATATCTGCAGATAAGCTAGAATGGGAGATCCTCAGCTTGCCCAGTGACAGGAACTGCAGGCTGCTTTCCCGCTTGCCTGTTGTAACATTCTTTTATGAATACTTTAGGGTTTACAGAATTAAACAAACCTTTTGGCTGTCTCCTCTCAGGCACTGTCCCTTGTGCTTCTGCCACACAGTGCAGCGTGAGGCTGGAAGTGGAGATCTGTCACCTTAGCTTCCTTCCTCTGCCAAGTCCCAAGTGATGCAGAGCGTGTGTCCACAGATTTTTTGACTATTCAGGGCATTGCTATTCAAAGCAAGCCAGCTCTCTGACCCGGCTAAAGACACAGCATGAATAAGATGAGCAACATGGCTTAGAGTATTCTTTTGCTGCCAGCTCTCATTTCTTAATGAGGTTTTAATTTTCTGAAGAGTTTGATTTTCTTTCTCTCTAAGATCTTTCCCTGTTCAGAAAGAGCAGCTTTCCCCTTCAAGAGTTGTATTTTTTGCAGATCTCTCTGCTTCTTTATTCTATAGACGCTGCCAAATTTGGCTTTCAAGACATTGATCAATGCAATAATTCAACAGAATTTTGTCATATCAGCACTTGCTTACTGACATTTCATAATTTCTTCATTCAGAAATTCACAATCTAATCAGTGTGTTTGCTGTGCAGAAGTAATAAAAATGTCTATCTTTTCAATTTTATTCTTGGAAGTACTGGCTCCAAGTTGTTACCTTTTCCAAGTCATAATGCTTAGTTGAGTCCAACCAGTTTCAAGGCATTATCAGAGAAGAAGAATACACATCTGATGGAATTACGACTTGGTGGCAAGTAATAGACAAGGACAAATCTATAGGCGATACATATCCATTTACATTGTGAAATGAAAAATAGCCGTAAGAGGTAGTTTCCAATCTCATAATGTTTTTTCAGCTCAAAACCTGCAATGAGGTGATTTACTGTGAAATCAGACTCATGCTCTGCAGATCATAGGATTTTAGATCCTGAAGCTTATTAATGCTAATGCAACATTTTTCATTTACTTAGTGCGCTTTCAATGAACCCAGAAGCATCAGTTCAACAAATTGCTTAGGCCCATGCTTCATTCTGATCAGACCCAAGGAATGTGGCTTCCCCTGCATGATAGGACTATATATGTGGAAAGCAAGCCCATGCTTCTGTGCTTTGCTACTTAAAAGTAAAGATATACTCAGCTGGTCACCTAGCAAAGCTGCTTTTCCTTTGGGAGTTACACAAACATGGCTTCTCAATGCTGGACAGAATATGTGCAGAGGTTGTTAATGCTGCTCAGAGACATTATTTGTACCCTGGGAAATTTTCACCTGAGATGTACTATACAGCAGCTCATCTTTTAGCTTCAGTCCTTTCCTACCCTCCTGTAATTCCCACAGACTGGCTAAAACCTGACACAGCTGCAAGTTGGTTGTGAGAAGCTGTGGTTTCATGGAGAATGAAACATAAGAGTTACCCCTGCCAAGTTTCACCAGCTTTAGCTTTACTTTGCCAGAAAAAAAAAAAAAAAAAAAAAAAAGGAAAAAGAAAAAAGAAAAGGGAAGAACCTAATCCTCTGTTTGTAAAATAAAGCTAAATACAACATTGGCAAAACGACTTGAAAACATGTACTTTTTAAAAGACCTGTTTCCATTAGGTGACACTCATGCCATTTAAGAATGTGCTTTTTTATTCAGCACCTAAAGGTAAGCAGGCCACAGGGCATGACTGAAAAGCCTGCTGCTCTCACTGCATCTGCCAGTTCAGGAGAAGGCAGCACATAAAAGGATAGTGGTCACAGGAAGGTTTAGTGCAAACCTGAACAGCTGTTAAAGAAATTGTTTTATTTCAGAAATACTTTTGTAAGGATCCCAAGCAGTATTATTATATGAATCAAACAATTAAAGAGTAAAACTCCTTAACATGGTAGCATAAATAGTGCTTGCAGGGTAAAATGAACAAACAAAATTCTTCAGAGGCATTTTTTCTATGTCAAATTGTCACTGGTTACTAGAATTAGGGATGCTCAGAAGTTAATCTTTGCAGAGAGGTGTTTTGAGTTCTAAGTATGACAACATATGATGGAACAATATTTTAGATACTAGGTATTAAATAACTGTACAGGTAGAGTACAGGTAACAGTACAGACATGGCTGACAATGCTATTGCAAGCTGACAAGCTCCTACGGACCTTAATGAAAAATCAATTCAATCACATTTGAGAAATAAGA
Organism: Falco peregrinus; assembly: GCF_023634155.1. NCBI lineage: Eukaryota > Metazoa > Chordata > Aves > Falconiformes > Falconidae > Falco > Falco peregrinus. The sequence continues at coordinate 85,047,108 of NC_073723.1, forward strand.
GTTAAAGAACAAGCTAATTTTCTTCTTCCATTTGCTACTCACTAATTAGGTTGTGATTTACATAATTTCCTCAATATTTATTTGAATGCTTTTGTTTGATGTTATTTGTAAATATTCAATATTATAACTTGAAGATGGACTGGTTTTCCATACCTTTGTCTAATTCTGTATTTCTGTTTCTGGCACGCATACCTAACTCTTCTTTTATAATTTTCTTGTAATGACACTTACATAAGTGAAAATTTACTTTTCCAGAGTAAGTCAAGATACACAATTAAAATCAGTATTTGGATGTGTTCCTGAAAAATAATAATTTGCTAAATGTTTGTGAAGAATTAACATAGTGTGATGTGAAAGGAGTCAAAGTTATCATCAACAAAAGTATTCCAAAAAACATTCAAAAAGGGGATTAGGCAATTATTTCTTCCTGGCCTTATGACAGGGATATAAAATGATGTTTTCTGGAAAGGTAACATCTCATTTCCAGAGACCAAAATCAAAATCTGATATCCCAGACATCTTTTCTATTTGTAAAGGTATTGGCTCTCCTCCATTGCCTATAACCTTTCCTGAAAACTTATGCCCCGATCCTAATCGAAATCATAATACATTAGCATACTTACCTATTTTATACTTAGTATGCTAAAGGGATGTAATTAGTGCCTTTCATTAGCCTCATTCCTTGATTACAAATCTGAAAATAATTCTGTTTAATCACTTTGGACAAATACAACATAATTGTGATCCTGCACATTACTTTTAATGTGTTGCTGTAATTCCTTTGAGACATCACCCTTATTTGTCCTGCATACAGATACAGAAGAAGAGGAAATTTTTTATTTGAGAAAAAAAGAAGCTGAAAAGGGCTTCTAATACAAGTGTTAATGCCCAAGAACACTCAGAACTTTTGCTCTGGAACCAGGGATGCTGTTATGTTCTATAAAGGTCTTATTGTGCAGTCAAATATGCTAGAATAGGGCTTTCTATAACATCATGTGGGGGTAGCCATCTGATTTAAGACCTCTTCCATCAGATATTCTCCTACCTCCTCATGTTAATCTGAAACTCCGGAATGTTGATCCGGGGCTAGAAGTCCTACAGCTGGGTTTTAAAATGAACCAAGAATCTCATGGAGGGACAAGGAATGTAAAAATCTGTGAAAGGCCTAAATACCAAAGTTGATGAAGTTGAAAGTAATGGTTAAGAGTACTATGCCTGCATTTGAATGATAAATAGCATGTATTTTTTGATTTGATTTTAAAATGTCTGGAATCATAAAAACTACTCAGTTTGATCCATGAAGTTTCCTTTCTTTGCTTCCAGAAGCAAAACAATGTCCCTGCTTTTCCAATGGAGAGGAGAAAAAGCAATTTCCCATTCAATGCATTTAAAGACATGGGAATACAAAGAAGGAAAAAAAGACACTTGATTACTTTGGAGTAATCAGACAAAAAAAAAAAAAAAAAAAAAAAAAGTCATAGCCAAAGTATTGCAGGGGCTCTACTCTTATGAAAAAAGCAAAACAGCAGTAGGAAACAGAAAAGAATCTCAGCTTCTATCAGCTAGAAAGAAACCTAGATGACAAGAAAAAAATAGTTTGTTTCATAGCGTCTTAAATACAAGGTTTTGAGGATCCCCCAGGTATCAGAATATTATATATAGTTTCAAAAATTTTCATTTACTTCTTAATTTTTGTGGGATTCATTTTTTCAGTAGTAAAAATGTAAGGTTTTTCTTATTTTTACATTTTTCATGCCCTTATTTTGTAAACACACAAAGGATCTACCTAAGAGGAAATCCTATTCACAGTTCTGCAGCTAGGCAGGACACCTTTCTTTCTATCCCTATTTATCTGTCTTTGTGTTTTATTGTTTTGTAAGGAGAATGTGTTTTGTCACATTCATGAATTGCAGATCAGTTTCCCATGAACTGGCAGAACTGATAGCAGTAGTTTTTCTTCTCAGCAGTCCATAATTCCACTTCTTTCTCGTTGCTTGTCTTTTGTGTTTCCCTCTTATCTATTTCTTTCTCCCCATAGATGGGCAAACCTACCTGGAATACTAGACGGCAATTACATTCTGCAGGTGATTTCTGCAAATTGGTTACTTTTCAAGCACTTATAAGCAAAATTATTTTAGCTGAGAGTAGATCAACCTAAGAAAAGGAAGAAGAAATTTTATGTGGTTTACATGGTTGAATATACAGGCTCCAGTTTAGAAATTGTCAATATTGTTTACATATGTTAGGTAACGTTCATCAACCTTATTCCTTAACACTGTTTTTAATAATTCCCATTATCTCAAAGCATATTTTTATAGCTAGGGTTTTCTTTTTATTCTAGTGGTCCTATGCATTTTTTATATTAATTTAGCCATCTTCTTTTTCTTCATTTTTAGCTGCAATAAAACATAACAAGCAAATTTTAGAAATGCTCAATGTAAATCAGTCATTGATAAATCTGAGAAATTATACAAAAATAAGTAGTTTGGGAAATCTCATTATCTACGAAGTAACTGTGTGTTTCATCCTAAAGAACCAAGGAGTTGTTGTATCACAAACTAATACAATTGTCACTTTACAGATCAAGGAGTTATAGAATGGTGGAATTGGTTGGGTTGGAAGGGACCTCTAAAGATCATCTAGCCCAAACACACTGCCATGGGCAGAGGCATTTCTATTAGATGAAGTGGCTCAAAGCCTTGTTGTACCTGACCTTAAGCACTTCCAATCATGGGGCATCCACAACTTCTCTGGGCAACCTGTTTCAGTGTCTCATCACACTTACTGCAAATAATTTCCTCCTTGAATCCTCTTTCAATTTAAAACCATTGCCCATTGCCCTATCATTACTGGCCTTCATAAAAGGTCTCTATCTTTCTTATATACCCCATTTATATAATGAAAGACTGCAGTGAGGTCTCCATGGAGCCTTCTCTTCTCCAGGCTGAACAACTCTCTCAGCCTTTCTTCATAGGAGAGCTGTTCCAGCCCTCTGATTATTTTTGTGGCACTCCTCTTAGACGAGCTTTAACTGGTTCATGGCTTTGTTGTACTGGGGATCCCAAAGCAGGATGCAGTACTCCAGGTGGAATCTCATGAAAGGACAGTAGAGGGGGAGAACCACCTTTCCTAACCTGCTGGCTTCACTTCTTTTGATGCAGCCCAGGATACAGTTGGCTTTCTGGGCTGCAAGTGCACATTGTTGGCTCATACCCAATTTTTAATCCATCAGTGTCCTAAAGTCCTTCTCCACAAGGCTGCTTTCAATTCATTCAACCCACAGCCTGTATCAATATTGGGGATTGGCCTGACTCAGGTGCAGGACCTTGTACTTGAACTAGTTGAACTTCATGAGGTTCACACAGGCCCACTTCTCAAGCCTGTCAAGGTCCCTCTGGATGGCATCCCTTCCTTGAAATACATCAGCTGCACCTCTCAGCTTGATGTCATCTCCAAACTTGCTGATACGGTAATCAATCCCACTATTTATGTAATTGATGAAGATATTAAATAGTACTGGACCCAGTACAGACCCTTGAGGGACATGACTCATTACTAGTTTCCACTTGGACATTGAGCTGATCACTGTGACTCTTTGGACATGGCCATCCAGCCAATTCTTTATCCATCAAACCCATACCTTTCCAATTTATCAACAAGAATGTTGTGGGGGACCATACCAAAGGCCTTACTGAAGACCAGGTAGATGACATCTGTAGCTCTTCCCTTGTCCACTGATGCAGTCACTCCATCATAGAAGGCTACTAGATTACTCAGCTAATTCCCTCAAGACCTCGGGATGCATCTCATCTGGTCACATGGACTTATGTATGTATGTTCAAGTTTCTCAGGTGGTCTTAAACCTGATCTTCTCCCATGATGGAGTGACTTCATTTCCCAGTCCCTAATTTGAAGTTCAGGGGCTTGAGAGGTGGGAGAAGAGAGTTTACCACTGAAAACTAAAGCAAAAATATTGAGTACCTCAGTATTCTCCATGTTGATTTTTACCGGTTCTCCTGTCTTATTTATGAGGACAGGTACATTTTCTTTACTCTTCCTTTTCTGGCCAATGTATGTATAGAAATCCTTATTATTCTTTGCATCCTTTGCCAAATTCAGCTCCAGCTGTGCCATAGCTTCCTGATCCCATCTCTATGCATCTGGGCAGTTTCCTTACATTCTTCTCAGGAAACCTGTCCTTGGTTCCACTGCCTGTGAATTTCCTTCTTATACTTCATTTTGACCAGAAGATCCTTACTCAGCCATGCTGATGTCATGCTGTCCTTTCCTGATTTCTTACACACAGGAACTGAGAGCTCTCGTGCTCTAAGAAAAATATTCTCAGGTATCTGCCAGCTCTGTTCAGCTCCTGTATCCCTGAGGGCAGTTTTCCAGGGGATCCCATCCAATAACTCCTTAAAAAAACTGAAAGTTTTCTCTCCTAAAATTCAGGTTCCTGACTCTACTCTTCAGCTGGCCCATATCCTTCAAGACTGTGAATTCCACCAGTACATGATCACTGCGCTCGAGGCTGACACCAGTCTTGACTTCTTTAATTAGTTGATCAGTATTCTGAAGTTTGTTACTTGCAATGCCTAAAATAATCATAAGACAATTATAAGAAAATAGTAGAAGTTCAGAGCAACTTAAATAAGCATGTACTTGCAAGATTTTGCCAACAACATTAGTCAACTGAAATATCAATATATACATATTAGAAAAAACTAATGTTTGACTGAAATTTTAAGGCAGCAAAAGTACTAGGGCACCCCTTATTTCTAAAGCCATCAATTAACTTAATAATTTTCTTTAATATCTGAGACCGATCAATAAGTTGTCCCATATTTACTAACTTGTTTGGAGAAAATGAACTTACATGACTTAAAATGAATAATATTGCACTTCTATAGTTTAAACTTCTCTTTTAAAATTTCCAGTATTTTCCCTAGCTCAGGCTTTTTTTCATGGTGTCTTCTGAATTTGACATATATCTGAGCTGAGTATGACATTCACAAAACTGACAAACTAGTCAAACTGAAAGACATTTTTTTAAAAAGCTGATTATGTTGGGAAAAGGAAAGCCTGAGGGCCTTCAGTATATTTCCATTACATTTCAGGAAATTCCTTTAAATTAGACATTGATAGTTTAATTCAAGTGTTCCAAACTATAACTGATATATTTTGTAGGTGAAGAGAGACAGACAGAGAGAGGAAGGGTTAACTGAGATAAAGTTATTCTTTTCAGCTATTTTTGTTGTATGTTTATTTTGTCTTAAGTGAATTTTTCAAGTGTCATCTTTCATAACTGTGAATTTTGTAAAAGCTGCAATCCAAATTATTTGACTAGTATAAGGCCAATAAAAGTACCAACATTTCTTCATATTAAATACAAGGCAACTAACTTTATTTTTTTTAATTGCAATACCTTCTAACTGTGGTACAAGCTTGATAAGGTATCTGGAGTACTGGCATGGCAGTCAGATTGTTCTGGTCTAAAAATCTTCAAGAGATGCATAAATCTTGTTAATTTTAGTGGCAATTAAAAATGCTCACACTTTGAACTACATGCATGGACTGCGTGTCTTTCCTACAGAAGAAGAACCAGAGTGTATTGTTACATTTAGAAAAAACATGTGAGGAGGCAATTAGCATTTGTTTGAATGATACCTGCATCACTGAAGAAAGAGACAGGAAAGTTTAAAAAAGGAACTAGAAAGCACCAAAAAAAACTTTGCTACTACAGCCACCTTGCTACCTGAAACAGCAAAAAATACCTTCAACCAGTTATATAGATAATGTAGATAAAATATTGAAAGGGCATCATAAAATAGGAAATTCCCAAAATCTTATTATGAAGAGAGGTTCTACTTGCACTATCAGTCTCCTAAACAAAAAAATGTGATGACCTGATACAAAAGGGGAAATAATGTTCATCTGAGGATTTTTTCCTAGTAAGACTTTGCTTTCATGTCATTTTATTTTTTCTGTAGTGCTGCCCAGCCTTGATGGAGTTGTGACCGTGAGCATGACAACAGCTTGGATGCTGTATGTGGTCCCCTTCCCAGAGGGCCTCTTCTAGCACCACTGTTGTTGCAGATACATCTGTTCCTCACGCTTACTTGACTTGCCTGAAACCCGTAGCTTTTTCAGATTACCTACACAGGTAGGCATCTTTTCTCTCTTCCCTCCGCCCCCCCCCCCTTCTTTTTCCCCCCCTTTTTTGTCATAGAAGAATTTGCACATAATACTGCATAGCTGTTCCCAACTGCCTGTGTGTTCTCTACTCAGAGGTTAAGCAGCACAGAAGGCTTTCTGCAAATTCTCTGAACTAAAGTTATTCTAAAAGAATTTACCACACATCTTTTTTAGACAGAAAAATATGAACAAACAACATTTTCCATGAACTCATATTGAATGAAGTGTCATGTGGGGGAGGAAATATGTAGAAAGGAGAGATTTTGGCTTTAGGTAGTGTTTTTTATTTTATGATATGTGTTAGATACTTTTACTGTTGGCTGGCCTGGCTTCATAAAACAGTTGCAATATATTTTTTGAAAAAGATCATTAAAAGCTGCAGTAGCTTAACGATGATTGAGACATTGTTTCTAGATCTTTACAATAGAAAATGATATCAAGTGGTCTATCCACATGTAAAATAAAATTTAAATTATAACATTACATCAGAAGTTTTCATAGCTAGGTTTGATTTAAAAGAACTGAAATCATATGTTTCAGACTAGTCACTTCTGTCCAAAACCTGAAAATCAAGGAATGTACACCTGTAGACTTAAAGGTGCAGGGTTTATTTTAACTGAAGTGGTCTTTTGGAGTTCTCAAAGGGTTCCATTCTGTTTCTTAAATGGATTAATGACTTTAATTTTGCATTTAACTTTGATAGATTTCATTTATCAAAACATTAATTAAAGCACACTTAAGGTAATAAAGTGGACTTCTGCTTTGGTACATTCATCCACCATTTATGGTGATGATACATCATGAATGTATATCATGAATATACATTCATGACCACTAGTCAGTCACAAGTATGAAGGGCTTTTGCATTTTTCACAGCCATTGCTCATATATTGTCCCAAATACCTTATTAACATTGACAGACTTTTCCACCTCACTGCTCAGCTTCTTTACAAGATCATTAATTACTAAATTAAAAGCTACCTAGTCAAGTGCAAATCTCTGAGGGATTCTTCTGATAATCTTCTTCCCCTGTGAAAACTAACTATTTCTGCCACTTGTTTTCTATCTGTTAATGAAAATTTGTTTATCCATTTTAGTCCCCTTTTCCACAGTCGTCCTCACCTCTTTAAGAGCTTTTGGTAGAAGACATTGTTCAATGCCTTTTCAAAGTCAAGGTGCACTGTATCAGCCTGCTTGCTCCAGTCTGGAGGCTTACTGACAACTTCAGAGAACTGTGTATTTGTGAGGTGCTATTCCTTTGCAAAAGCCATGTTGCTCTCCCTAATTGTTCATTTTTATGAACCAGAATGGTTCATATTTATACAGGAGCACAATAATTCTATTTTTCAGCCAGTTTCAACTAATTAACCTGCTGGACATGTTGAGCTACTGGTCAGTCCTTGGATTCTCCTGCAGTCTTCTGAAATAATTGGTGTCACGTGTGTCAGTCCTCTACCTCCACACTGTTTCTGAGAGAGGTTTGTGATTTACTCATTTCATCTTCAAGTCTCCCTAGAGCCTGAAGATAAATATCAATTGGTCTTGCAAATTTTTTACTCTTAATTTTATCTGTTTCTTCAATAACTAACTTCTGCTGACAGTTGGGCATATCCTTTAATGTGTCTATAGCTAAAAAAAAGGTTCAGCTCAGAAATCTCCCTGAACATATCCATGTTGAGCAGGGATATAAACAAGTAATTTTTCTTCTCAGCTGTGGCCTCCTTTCCTCTGCATGCTCTTTTCATGCTTTGATCAATTTCTTCATGCTACAGAGTCCCTAGCAGGCTTCTTTCTCATCTGTTTGAAAATAGATTTACTTGGGTTTGTGATACCGACAGATAGTTTCTCAAACTCTTTTTTTGGTGCTGCCATTTTGTGGTTTTACTTATAACCAACTTCTTAGTGGTTCTTACTCCTTCTATTATCCAAATTTCAATACAATTTAAGGCTTTTAAAGGATTTCCCTTTCTAATAATACCTCTTAGTCTGTTGATTTTTCTCAGGTCTTTGCTAGTGGGTTGTATTCCTTTACATATTTGAGAAACCATATGGGGGTATTAGATACCCACTCTGCCACTGGGAATGATTAATCTCTTCAACCTTTTTCTAACATCCTTTCTCATTTATCTGTGATTTTTCTTTTTAAAATCAATATTTTAAAATAAAAGACCTTTTGATTTAGTAGCTTCAGGATTTTGGAATCCAAATATGCTATGGTTATTGATTACACAGTGACTTGTAATGATATCACTTGAACCCATTGCTTCAGATTGGTCTGGGCCAAACCTAAAAAAAAATTGTCATTGACAGTGTCTGGATATTTAATCTCAAAATCATACACAGATGTGATGTTCACCCAGGTGACCAGGGAGCACTTTATTCTCATCTGTTGCATTTCCTTTCAGATTCCAAACTCTTCAATGTTGTGAGGCCACTGTCAATGTCTTTGTCAGGTCAGGAAATATATTCCCAAGAGTTGGTGGCTGTTTTTTTCTAATACGATCCTGGTATAATTGACCAGATAGATTTTGCATTCAGTATGGAGAAGACAGTTTGACTTGTTTGGTTCTTTGCAACTTTGCAAAGTACAAATCTAAGAAAAATACACAATAATAAACTAGATATTCCACCTTTCTGATCACATAAATCTTTGCAGTAGTTTTTCCGGGCTGTATTCAAGTGAGTTATACTGGTTTAATTGATTTCAAACTCTCTCAAGTCAATATCAGTGCAATATAGAATTGAATTTCGGTTAATGTTTTAAACGTATCCTAGAATGCCCTTGATTCCTTCAACAACAGACAAAAACCACCAAAGAAGGAAAATTATAGAAGATTCTTTCTAAGGCTTGGACAGGTTTGGTCCAGTAACTACCAATAAAGGTTCTTTAAAATGTGAAATACAAATCACAAAACCAGGCTTATTTCCAAGGTGATAACATAAAGCATTACATTTATATGTATTATATGTTGAAAGAGTTCTAAAGTGAAAAGCAAACTGCCTATCTCCGATAAATCTGCTACTTGTAATGCTATTTGTAATGTTATTTGTAAATACCTGTATTTGTATTGACCTAATATCCTGAAAGTCCTAATTTAGTAAAGCTCTCCATCCTCTTCCTCTAACTTGCATCTTGAGACCTGTAGTGCTCCAGGCAGATCATCCTTACAGGAAAAAGAAGATGAGGCTGACTTTCATGCTGGATGCCTGTATTAACTTGCCTGACCCCTTCAGCCTGAAGCACCCCCAACAAGTGAACACCCTACTACATTTTGGGTCCAGAGGGGCCAGTCCCTCTGCTCTTGGTTGGCTGTGCAACACAGCTACCTCCTCACTCAGCTGGGAGTAAGATTGCCCAAGAAGAGCCAGCTTCACCTTTGCCAGTTTCATATGGGAACGTTCTCTGTACTGGTGGTATATAGTAGATTATTTAAACGGCTGCTGCAGTGTAGGTGTCTGTCATTGGATAAGACAGTGAGAGCTGAGCAAGGAAGTGGCTATAGGTTTTTAAAATGTGAAGACCAAGTTAAGAAAAGCTCTCAGGTATCTCCTTCACTAAGGCAGAGTCACAAGCTTGTTTTCCAAGGACTTCCCTGATTGCTGTGTTAAACCTAAAACCTAGCACCATGCAGTGATCTTTTGGGGGACAATAGGTATAGACAATCACATCTATCTTCCTGAGTGAGGATTCAGATGACTACAGGCTGCTATTAAAATTTTACTTAGTGAAGCTGTTGTAGATTAACTTTCTTCCAGTTGTCTTGTCTATTCAGTTTACATGAGATCTAACTGAATACCACTGGTCAAACACCTTTTAATGTTAGCCAGCAACAGATTAAAAGGTATTGCTCTATCTACCACTCTTCTGCAACTCTGACATTGTTCAACACCTCCTGAACAACAACTTAAAAAAACAAAACCAAAGAAAAAAAACCAAACAAACAACACCCTTCCAAACTGAAGACGGCTATCCATGAAAAAATAATTTGAGCATTACTTTTCTCCAACAAGCACAGTCCAATAACATGGAAGTGTCAGAGGTATAAAAACAGGATTGAAATTTAAGAAAGAATGTAGAAGCACACTGCATCATGTCTGCAACACTGCTGTGCTTAAGCTCACATTGAACCAGAACAAGAGGTAATCATGTAACATCCAGAGAGAAGATAAAAAAATGGGATCACACTGCTATTGGTTAATATGTTCATCATATATATGGTCATCCTGTCCCCATCTCATTCCCTAACTTTCATTCTGAGAGGATGATCAGCATTGTAAGAGATGCTGTCTTTTTACAGGAATGAGCTTCTTTTGGAGGCATGATAAATGTTGTTTATATCTATCATCAGAATGCATAGACTTAGCACAGTTATTGTGAATTCAGTCCACAGTAGATTTAAGCAGATCTCCAATAAAGTTGAAAATATGACCATGGATCCTTGTACCCAGATTCTATCTGATCCCAGGGAGTAAAAGTCTTTAAATAGAAATAATAAATCTTAACATCATAGAATCATTTAGGTTGGAAAAGAGCTTTCAGATCATCGAGCCATCCAATTACTTAGGCTATATGGTTGTAGTATACTAAAATTATGATTTCTAGTCCTGAAAATAAGCAAGGATGTTACTAATTTGAAGTTTACATCTGTTATAATCACTATATTTGAGTTGGTGAGGGAGTTTTTGAGTTGAAGTAAGAACAGGTAGTGAAATAAAAGAGACTTAGATCATTAGAGCTTGTTTACTTCAAGTTCAACAGTCTATTAACATTTATCAGGGTCTATACATTCACTATAATGACAGAACTCTCCCAGTTTAATACTTCATGACTTGTACAGTTCCTGTACTTCACACCTTCCTGTTTTCACAGTATCCATGCTCCCATACCTTTCTAAAAGGTAGGTCATGACTTTACTAAATGCAGACTGATACGAGATACAACCATTTTGAGCTCTTTTAGTTAAAATGATTCTGCTGTTACTTTGTGTTTTCTTAAATAAATCTATGCTTCAAGTGCCCTCTTTTTTTTTTTTTTTTTTCCCTCCACAAGTATTTGAAAGCATTTCAATGATGTTTACACCTTTTTTTCACAGTGGAATGTAGTGTGACCATGCATATTCTAGAAGACTCTTCCAGACACCTTTTTAAAGTAAATAGCATTCAGGCCTAGATGTTAGTACTGGTTGTCTCTAATCCAAAGGAAGTTACAGTCACTTCATTAATTTGAAAATATGTTCAGACACTCACTTGGATGACACTGAAGGTTTCTGGCTTAATGATCAAAGTAATGTACAAAGACATTATTCATGCATCTTCAGAAAGAAAGGCATTGTTCAACTACTTTAAAATATTTACCACACATGGTAAATTAGTGTTTTCCTTTTACCTATCTTTCATAAAAAATTGCACTTAAATCCAAGGTTTCCCTTGTTCAGGCAAAACTTGTAATTTTTTTTATTTTGCTGTTACTCACAACACACCATCTCCTATTTAATAACAAAAGGACTACAACCAGCCTAGTAAAATGGAAGAGAAACAATCAGTCTTGGCATAAGGAGTGTCTAGTTTTTGTACCATTTTACAGGAAATTTCCTCAATGGCTTAAGCCGCAGGTTTCCATTGTATCAAAACTAGTTTTGTTTATTAATTTAGGCCTCTGCAAAACTTTCAGCTGCCCCAGCTTCCTTAACTTTTGTTGAGTGGTACAGAGGTACAAATACAGTATTGACAGCATCTTTTACCTTCCTCTTGAAAAGTTAATAAATCCATTGCTGTTGTAGAGTGAACACTTTTCTTGTTTACACTTCCAGCTGTGTTTTTCTTCATTCACTGGTTTCAGATGAATAATCTTTCAGTTTTTTTTTTTCTGTGAAGTTTACAGGGAATTTACAATTCTCAAAGGACAGCTGTTAGAATAATATCAGATACCCTATTACAATCCTTTTCTTCCTAACTTTTAAGGTATACGGTTTGTACCTGAGATTTTGTTTTTGTTGGTCTTTTGGTTTTCGGCTTTTATTTATCTATTTATGTATTTATTTATTTCACCACTTGATGCTGATTGCTTCAGGGCCCAGAGGGAGTCAAGCCAGTTTGTGTGAGATGAACTTGACAGTTTTTCTCAGTTTGCTCTTAAAGTGTAGAAAATGGTGGGTGAGATGAGGTGCTGCACTGACAGGCACAGACTCTCTGGAGTTGCATGAACCTATAGTGCCTCAGCAGAGAGCTGCAAATTCCTCCAACAATAGGCTAAAAGCACATGTGTATACTCTGGGCTGTAATTAGAAGAATAAAGTAGAATTGCAGCATTTCATGTCATCTCTACAGGCATTTTGTACAGGCAATGCTTATTATTATTTCTTGATATTTGTTCACATCAGCTCTTGTAGGGGAGCAACACTAAAGTTTGGGAGTGGCTATGAAAATAGAAATTCACTGCAGAGGCAAGAAAGATTTCTTTTCTTCTTTTGAATTATGTTTTATCTTTCATCCCTTCTTCCTCTGAAGCATCAGATATTGTTCACCTACGAATGCAAGGAACCCCAGAGAAGACAGCATTGGTGTTCAGATGGCATTCAGCAAACCCAATAGCCCCAAGTGTCAGCTGTGCTGTTCTTGCTCTTACACTGCTTTGCAGGGAACCTGAATTGGATGGACATGAGAACAGAACCACACTACTCAGTGACAAATAAAGTTAATTTTATTTAATAAGGTATAAAAGGCAATTAATAAGTTCTGTTCTAAGATTTCTGTTCCACAGCACTCACAGACTTCTCACTCACGATAATGAAGGCCCTCCAGTCCCTCTCTGACCATGACCACAGGTCTGGGGGAGCATGACACCACTCTAACTTCTCAAAGTGCCTAAGGCTGCTGGCAGCCTGACCCCTGGGCATAGCATCTCCAACTTGGACTCAGTCTTCTTCACTGTGTTGGACATATATATGTATAGAGTTCCCCTCACCTCCCCAGAGGCTGTTGTTTTCCCTATTTATTGCTTTCTAAAATAGATTAGATAAGCTGCTAATCGTGTAGCCCAAGCCAATTTCTTTCAGTTTCCCTATACTGAAGGCCAGCTGGCATTTTCTACCTGGATTTCTATCACATTCTGGTCTCCTGCCCCCAGGTATGTTACAAGGCTGTAAATTTGGCAGCAGCAATATAAGGAAGTTTATCCATCCTTTTTTATATTCCACTGTATACTGGATTAATATAGTCAGTCAGAGCCGTGAAGATATAGTTAAGATCTCATTTACCTGAGCAGATGCTGAGTTTGGGGTGAGAAAGGACTTTTCTTCCAGGTCAGACTGGCTGAGACACTGGGCTTTTTTTCATGTTCCCTTGCAGTACTGAGCAACGGTTGTTGCCCAAGACCATCATCGAAGCCTAGGTTTCTCTAAATGCTTTCTCCCAGAGCATCAGACAAGAGTGTCCTCTTGCTTTCCCTCCTCTTAACACAGTCTCTGATCACCTCTTTGGTTTGTGACATGGTTTTCTGCACTGCTTAGACTAAGGAAAGAAAAGGGATTTTTTTTTTCCCATATTTTTGAAAAATATCTGACTTAAAGGATCCCAAAGAGCCAGAGGATATGGGGCAGAAAGTTGCCAGGGCCCTGGGGTAGGAAAGTTTGGCCCATTGCTCATGAAAGCACGCTAATCCCACAGTACAGTTATTTGCTTATCCAACTGAAAACAGTTAATTGGGAAAAAAAATGGGTTTTGCAGAGATGACAACTCCTCTGATGGTAAAATATGGCAAATAACCCTGTTAAAAATCAATATGGCCAAGCTATTAAACCCCAAACTATATTTCTTATTTAAATATTTTTTTTATTATAGAAGGCTTCTCCCTTGACTATACCGTCACTTAAAATATCACTGCAATACAGGAAAAATATGGTTTTTCTATACTATTGATTGTGCTCCGCATGAGTATAAATGGTGTCACCAGATGGAAGGCAGATCAATAGGTCAGAACTTACTGATGATATAAAAATTCCTCCAGGTTTCAAGATAAATACATCAAGTCTTTCAACTATGGTTATAAAAAACTGCCCATTTTCTTTTTACAAGTTGTCTTAAAGAACTAGAAAACAGTTACTTACCTTGCAGTCTATTCTGCTTTGGCAGTTTTATTGTCTTTTTTCTGGCATGCCATGGAAGGAGTATATATTTTCAGCATGAAATGGTTTAAGATATGAAAACACTAAGCTCTGAATAGTCTTTCATCAAAAAGAAAATCTCAGACCCAAGGTCTTTTAAGAGAAACAAAGCACTGAGATGCCATTGGACCAAATGGATGCATACAAACAAAAGATGATTTTTTTTATATATATATATATATATACATACACATATATAAATAAAGACACACAGCCCCCACCTTCCCATCCCCTCCTGGCTCTGGCATGAAAAATAGCTCTACTGCAAGTATGGGATCTTGTCTCTTATTTGCACTTAGTAGCAAACTCACTCAAAAATTCTAGCTGAACTGTTGAATGCAGGAATACAGACAACGACTGCAATCAGGAAAGCCAATGTAATGAATATTAAGGAGTGGCTTCAGACATAGGGTCAGCTGAGCTATATTGCATTGCTTTTAGATTTTGTTCAGAGAGGATCATTATCACAGAATCACAGAACCATAGCATCATGGAATCATAGAATCATAGAATAATAGAAAGGTTGGTGTTGGAAGGGACCTTAAAGAGCACCTAGTTCTAATGCCCCTGCCATGGGCAGGGACACCTGCCACTAGACCAGGTTGCTCAAAGCCCCATCCAGCCTGGCCTTGAACACTTCCAGGGGTGAGGTGTCTGCAACTACTCTGCATAACTTCTTCAAGTGCCTCAGCACTCTCACAGCAAATAATTTCTTCCTAATATCTAATTGAAATCTGCCCTCTTTCAGTTTAAAGCCACTCCCCCTTGTCCTATCACTACATGTCCTTGTGAAAAGTCCCTCTCCAGCTTTCTTGTAGGCTCCCTTTAGGTACTTGAAAGCCACTATAAGGCCCAGAGCGTTCCTGTCTCCAGGCTGAACAACCCCAACTCTCTCAGCCTGTCTTCAGGGAGAGGTATTCCAGCCCTCTGATCACCTTTGTGGCCCTCTTTTAGATTCGTTCCAACAGGTCCACATCTTTGAATGCAGTACTCCAAGTGGGGTCTCACAAGAGCAGAGAAGAGGGGGTAAATCACCTCCCCTTACCTGCCGCTCAAGCTTCTTCTAATGCAGTGCAGGATACAGTTGGCTTTCTGGGCTGCAAGTGCACAATGCTGGGTCATGTTGAGCTTGTCATCCACTAACTTTTTTTATTATTATTATCACGATAAATAAGCCTTCTCCACTGATGTTAAAAAACTTTGTTCAGTATTTCAGCTTTCTGCTTGATATGAGAGAGACTAAAGCACCGCAAGATGATAAGAGAAGAACATTTGAATCGTACATTATTCTAGGGTACAGCTGCAATGCCAATGTACCAGGGTCTTCATTAGTAGGTAGAAAATTTTCTTTTGAACTAATGTACATGCACCAGGAATAAAGAGATGAGAAAAAAATTACAAAGTAAAAAGAATAAGTAAGAATGGCCAATGTTATTTTAACTAAATGGACAACCCAATTAACTAAAACATCCCCTTTTTTCCCTCACCACTGTCCTCACAGCTTATCTCTTCTGCGCTTGGCAATTGCAGGACAAGACAAAATAGGTCATAAAACTCAAGCATGTACAACTTCTATTGATGACAATAGAAGTCTATCCATAAGCATAAAGAACAACAAAATATGACCCTTTTTGTAGCTGATGGCCAAGCCACTGAAAAATACAAGACAGAAAACTCAAATACCATTACTCAGTATTTAATCAAAAACACTTTGTTCAGTTAAGCTGCACTGATCTTGGCCCTAATTGCACCCAATTTGTAATAATGCCAGCAATGGAGTCAGCATCACAGCTTAGCTTCAAACTTCCAGCGTGGGCTTCTTTTCTCTGACAAAAACAACACTAGGCAAATCCACAGTTGGGTGAGTTATCACAGGCTTTTCTTTCTTTTCACATAGGAAATAATTTAATTGGACTAAGAATTTGGAAATTTCCAGAAAGGTAACTTGCTTCTTTTGAATGCTGCATGTATTATAACCTATTCATAATTTCATTGGAACGGGTTATTTTTACAGGCAAATCTTCTGCCTCTAGATAAGTGCCAGTCTGTTTACTGAAAATAAAAATTGGAATGCAGCAAAGATGGATTTTAAAATTTGAAGTTGTTGAAGTAAGCCACTTCAGAATATGAATAAATATCATTTGAGGAGTGTAGTTTACTTTTATAGCTTTTTGCATTCTATTAAATGACCAAAAAGGTCTCAGCTTTTTCTGGTGTACTTCAGAATCAAGTATTTCCTTGATTCTCAGAAAGCGGCATCATAAAATAATTACAGGTGACTTGTAAATGAGGAGCAATGAAACTGGTGAAGGGTCTAGAGAGCAAGTCCTGTAAGGAGTGGCTGAGGGAACTGGGGTTTAGTCTGGGGAAAAGGAGGCTCAGGGGAGACCTTATCGCTCTTTACAGCTACCTGAAAGGAGATTGTAGTGAGGTGGATGTCAATTTCTTTTCTCAAGTAACAAGTGATAGGATGAGAGGAAACGGCCTCAAGTTGTACCAGAAGAGATTTAGATTGGAAATTAGGAAAAATTTCTTCATGAAAAGGGTTATCAAGCATTGGAGCAGGCTGCCCAGGGAAGTGGTTGAGGTCCCATCCCTGGACGTATTTAAAAGACATGTAGATGTGGCTGTTAGGGACATGGTTTTGTGTTGGGCTTCGCAGTGCTAGGTTAATGGCAGACTTGATGATCTTAAAGATCTTTTCCAACCTAAATGATTCTATGGTTCTGTGATTCCGTAACTGTGCTATGAGAGCTTTCCTGTAAGAGTTCAGTTCTTCTGGATTGAACTTTACCTATACAGCTTATAAGGGCTCATCATATTCCCAGCTGAGTTAATAGGTGTTGTTTACAGACCTTGGTGAAGACAAGCCTAAATGAATATTGAGCTCTTTGTTGTGTCTTGCCTTTTTTTTTTTTTTTCCAGCTACAGTCAGTTGGTACCACGTATTCCACAATAAAAATTGTTAAACAGCCATTTGGAATGAGTGACATGCAGCAATTTTACAGGTAGTCAGGCAAGAATAACAGTTATAACCATTACATACCTTAGGAGTATAGCACTGTAATTATGGGAGCTTTCTTAGCAACTCTGAAAGTCTACTGGGTGTTATAATAATGAGATTTTATTTTTATCCTGGTTTCCTAAGAAGAAAAGTTTTATGCAATTACGTTGTCCGTGTTCATTTATCTGTCAGTCAGTTGGTCAGTCTCCCCAACAACTTTTGAATCCAGTATCCAATTTCAACCAAGTTTGAAAGCACAGCTGAGGACTCAAAGCTATTAAGTTCCTACAGTCTTAATGAAAATAAACTGTTGCATGGCAGCTGAAGGTTCAGATTAGTGTTCCCTTGAGTGAAAGATCACATTCTGAGTACAAGAGGTTTGTGTGACAACTAGCCAGTTAACATGTTTGTACAAATCAGCTGTAAAGTCTGCCACAGCACTGGCTGGCCAGATCAAATTATTTCAGTAAGTGAAAGAGAATATAGAGCCATCTGACACCAAGCCACAAAACCTGCCCCCTTAAAAAAAGAAGAAAAGAAAAAGAAAAAAAAAAAAGAATCTGCTTAATTTTCTTTGTCCTTGTTCTGGATTCTAACACAGAATTCCCATTGCTTTCCTTGGAAATTTTTTTTATGGATTGATATCACGCTATTGATGAATCTGCAGCAGTATTTTATCTCATTTAAAACTACTTTAAAAAATTACTGCTTTATGCAGTCAGCTTTTTATTCACTAATTAATTCTCACAGTATGCTTATGAAACAGCTACATGTTATTATCCATGTTTCTCAGAAATTGAATTCCAGTACATCAGGTTGAATCTATGTTGAAGAGCAAAGACCAGTGTTGTTCTGATCTTTGTCAAAAAGGAAAAAAGGCACTTCACAAACTTGCTGTCCACCACATAGATATGTTTGATAGTTCTAGTATGACATTCATATCAACATTTTCCATATTTT
The DNA here is from genome assembly GCF_023634155.1 of Falco peregrinus. Lineage (NCBI taxonomy): Eukaryota > Metazoa > Chordata > Aves > Falconiformes > Falconidae > Falco > Falco peregrinus. The sequence continues at coordinate 85,065,429 of NC_073723.1, forward strand.
TAAATAAATTAGCAATTTTTTATCCATAGGAAAACTTGGTCACCAATTACAACTCATGGAATTTTCTTCTTTTCTCATTGATTGCAGATTAATTTAATATGTAATTACAGTATCATAAGGAATGTTGTGATCTAGGATCATCACAGAAATAAAGGAAATCAGAGAAATAGTTGGAGACCATTAACGATTAACTACACTGCTAGCCATAATCTGGTAATGCTGTGTTTAATGTTTGACAGTGTGAAAGAGCCTGGAAAAAATGGCACATGATAGAAGTACTTTTGGTGATTTGGTCCTGAAGAATCAGTTTACAAGCATCTGCTTTAAAATTCTGCCTTGAATTTAACTACAGAAATACTCACCAAGCATTAAGCATCAAATTCCCTTCCTTCATGATGAAAGAAGTGGTTTAGGTCAGGTCGCTTACAGAATCACCACCAAAGAGTTTGGGTGAAATAGGTTTAATACAAATTTGTGGAAATGCAACTGCACAAGATTTTATGGCAAGATTCACTCTGTTACTTATTACATGGAGTAAATGCACAGAGATAAATCAAGTTGAAATAGAGTCAGAATAGAGCTGGAAATAGTTTATAAAGATCAAAGGTGTAAGACGGTAAAGGAGATCCATCAAATCATGAGGTTTAGAGTGGACCCTCTTGGTTTTTACACTTTCACAGAATTTAGATGTGGCTAGATCCAGTCTTAGTCTCAGACTTGGCCAGTGGTGTACATCTAATGGGAGAGATACAGACAGAAGAGTAAAGGATAAGGGACACTCTTCCGCTGAGTCACGAGGTTCAGAGGAAACCCCCTTGCTTTCTAAATTGTCAGAGTTTAGGTGTGGCTGGATCTATTCTTAGTCTCGGACTTGGACAACAGATTAGATCTAGAGGAATGTAAAAAGGGGGAGAATTCTACTGCTGAGCCATGAGGTTCAGAATAGACTCCCTTGCTTTCTGAACTCTCACAGTTTAGGTGCGTCTAGGTCCAATCTTAGTCTCAGACTTGGACAATGGTTTGTATCTAAAGGGCGGGGGGGGGGGGCGGGGCGGGGCGAGAGAATTTGTTTACAATTCAAGATTATCCATAGGACTTTAACAGCAAAGCAAATCAATAAAATTTCTTTTAAATCACAAAAATAACCTAACCACTTCAACCTTGCAATGCATATTGTAACAAAGGCATACCTGTTAAAAGTTCTCCTCAAGTTCAGTGAATAATTACATCTATTACCTCCTGCATTCCTCAGCAGGTGAAGGGTTGAGCCTCAAGGAGCAAGGGTATCAGCCCAGGCCCCATCATTGGATTTCTATGATGGTCCCCCTAATCTCACAGACTTGGTGGTTTGTGAGCTTTCAGTGGTGTCCTGCTCTGAGGGATATGCTGGTCACAGACTGCTGTGGTCCACAAGAGCTCAAAGGGTCTCACTTTAGGACCGCTGTTTATAAGGCTGCATGATGATTGGCTTTAGCCATCTGTAAGTTTCCATCTTGGCTGCAGCCTGAGTTGGTAATTTTTCAAAAATGTCAAGAACAATGGTATTGTTCCACTCACATTGCCACTCGTACTGTGATCCAGGCATGAATGTTCCAGGATCATCAGGGAATAACTCATTGTCTCCATTCTTGTTCCCTGCTTCAACCAGTCAATGGGAATTCTGGTACAGACAGTGCCATTCTCTGCCTTAGTGTTGAGGCTGCGTTGGCAACTCTCAGAGTTGTGGAATAGTCTGGAGAATGAGAAGTGCACCACCACACACTTTCAATTCAAAATGTTCTCCTGGCAGTGTTTTGTGGCAAGGAGTTCTTTCAGTGAATGACACACAGCAGTACCAGACAAGCTGCCCCTTTTTGTCTCCTATAAGAAATGGCAAAGGGATTTACCGTTTTTCTGTGTTTTCTTCTCTCTGGTATTCATTGTTTTGTTTGATACTATAATACTTTTTCTTTCCTCTGCTCAAACAAACAGACATATTTCAGAAAACCTTCTTTTGTGCTTTTTCACTGCTTCTGCTGATTCACATTGACTTTTACTGAGCCTACTCCTTATGTGCTGCTTCCCTTTTTGATTAAGATGAGCAGAACTGAGCACTGTCCTGCAGCTGAGCTGTGTAACTGGTACCCAGTTCTCTTTCCTGAAGAGGTTCGCCTGACCAGTGGCACATACCCTGTAGTATGCCCAAGCAGTTTGTCTTAACCCTTGCAGTATGCATTGCTTTGTACTTTTTAACATTATTTTCGCTTGGCAAATGCTGCACAATCTCGTCTTTACCTATCTGCCCTGAAAACCTTTACAATGTGTTGTACTGCTGCAGGCTCAAAACCTTTTTAATCATTTGAGATCTGATCCTTTTCTGCTTATATTCTGTTCTAAATCATTAATTACTGCACTGAATTCTTCTAATGCTGGCTTGAAAACTTGTGGCTTTCCACAGATAGAAAATACTAAAAATGTTTCACATTTCTTTTGTTTTTTCCACACAATTTATGCACCTAGTTATTTGATAATTACAGCTAATTATGCAAATTAGTTATCACAAAATTACATTAAATCAACATTACATTTAGGGGCAAGGCTGTAGCTGTGGGATGGAACAATGGATAACTCTGCAGCTGTATGCTGGACCTCACTACCATTGCAAGGCTACAGAAGCTCCATTTCTATCCTGCGGTGAAGTGCAGTAGGCAAAAGAAGTTGCAGTACTGTACTGACCGCATGTACCAGCTGACATTCACAGCCATTGCCTCTGTAGCCTTTAGTCCTGTTTAGCTGCACCTTGATGGGAGCAGCGGGAGTATCCGGAAGGTCCTGTCTTGTACGCCTAGTAGACTTATGACCTTGTAATTTCTTTGAAGTATAAAAAAGTGGTATGAACTCTTCTTCCTCCTACTGGGCTTAATCACAATTCAATTATTTGAATTTATATTGATAAAACTTGAGCTACGTTTCCAGGGCAACCATAATGATCAGAACATTGTAATGTGGTATACAAACACTGTTTGGTTTGGTAACTTAAAATGGGATGAAGCCAAGTAAAGAGCATAGAGTCAGTCGGTTACACTCACAAATTTAGAGTTGGATACATCTTGCTGACTTACACTCCAAATCTTCCTGGTGCTTAAGACTGCCTTTGCATCTCACTGGGAAAGGCAGGACCCCTCAAAGAATGATTCATTTCTCTCTAAAGTAGCTTAGATCTGATATATGAAGTTAAGCAAGATCCATCCTCAAAAATTCTTCATTCCATCGATAAATAACCTATTTTTACAGTGTCATATCCTTTGGCCTCTAAATGATAATGCTCCCTTACATTTATGTCCCTGGATTTGGATTCTGTTCTAAGATCCATGGCTAATAACATGCAAAGAAATATCATTTTCCCTTCTACTCAATTACCATAAAGGAAAAAGCAGGAAAATAATGTGAGGAAGAGGGTAATTGCTATACTTGAATGCAGAGCAACATAGGATCCCAGTGGGATCCTATATGAGAATAATTATCCCAAATGTTAAGTGAGTATATTAACATAATATATAAATATTCAAATTTACATTTTAAAGATGTGATCTTCTTTAACTCTTGTCATCTCAGTTTTACATGCAAGTGGCTTAGACTGGAGGAGTTTGTCAAAGCCATAGTGACTTTGTCTAATTTGGGGATGCAAACACCTCTGTTACTTGCCCTTTCCAACTCATCTTAGTTAAATCTGAGAACTACATTTATGGCTTCTTTTAGCATAAATACAGTCAAGAGAAATGACATTCACAGTTTTATGTATAATTTCTCATCTTTTTGTGTCAACTGAAATTCCTTTTATGTTGCTCTTCTCTCTGCATGCCCTCTGTATTCATATTTCTCAATGTATGCCCTTTTATCAACAAACCCTCCTATATTTACACGTCAGCTTTTTGTTACCAATGTTGTACTATGCTCCTTAGAAACTTATATTCGCTTTAAGCATAGACATCTATAAAAAACACTTGGCACCTCCTTCAAATGTCTGTGGATGGTCAAGGTCAGCACCTTTCTTTGGTTTTTCTATGTTAGTTATATTTATAACCAGTAGAAGGTCTGAACTTTCTTGACTTCATTTGAAAAATTGGGAGGTTTCATTAAAAGTAATTAACACCTACTTTTTGAAAGAATTATTGTTCCCTTGGCTGTCCTTTCCTTTCTTAGTGGTTTGTTGTTCCCGTACCCACCCCCACCCCCCACCCCCCTCCACCCCCCGCCCCAGCCCTAGGAATGCTTCTTGTAAGTATTATTTCTCATGGCAAAACAAGAGATGTTTCAGGGTTCTTAGCACAGAACTTGTGAGTCCTGAGATGTTAACTAGTGTCACCATTATGGAGATTAGGCTTCATCAACATATTTGCTCAGAACTTTCTTGACTTATCAAAGAGGAGAAAGAAAAATGTGGAAACTGATTGACACAGTTCATCATAAATCTTTATATCAATAAGTTGAGAATTCAAAAGAGATGACAAAATAATTAAAGGGATTAGAAAAGATGAATTATGAATATTTTGAAGAAATTAATTCAGTATAGACATGGTGGAAAAAAGTTCTATTCTAGTTGTCTAATACATTTGAAAACCTAATGACAATAAGTTTGAAAAATCTATTGACAATAGTGGAAGAGAATGGGAATGCTAATTGGCAACAGCATGCTGTGTGAAAATGTTGAGGCATCAAACTTTTTTACTTTTTTTTCTGAAGTAACCTTTTTTCTCACTCATTGTTCCATCTGATACATAGAAAGTACTCTAGATCTTCTAATATTCCCTTGTTAAGTCCTCCTAGAAAATCTTAATGAGTGGTTCAGCTGGGGTAATTTCTTGACTCCAACAGTGCATACAGTTGTTTCAGAAACAGTTCTAAATCACCACGATTTAGAAAGATTAACTTCTGGAGACTATTTGCTTGTAGGAAGGTATCAAACAATACAAATGACAAGCAATAAAAGAAAATACTGTGAAATTATACACCTCTACTCACGATCAATCCCCAGTGAAGGGTCATGCCAGCTGAATGCTGTCTTATGCTCTTCAGTGAAACGCAAATTAACACACTCTCTAGACTTTCACTGTGCATCTTTATATCATACATTTCCATGTAGGAGAATATTTTTGTCATAAATCTTGTTAATTCTGCTGGTGGCACATCTTAGCCTTGCAAAAAACTTTCCTTTTGAAGGACTGGTAAATGAGATAACATATATAGGAATGGACATGGAAGAGGAAGATAAAACTGTATTTTACAGCTTGTTCACCGAGACATCCAAAGAACACTTGAAAAAACAGATTTACACATATATGTATTTAGCTTACCAGCAGAAAAAGAAGAGTTGGCACATCAGTCCTGGAAAAGTGTCTGACAGAAGTTTTTATTTTTAAAAGATTACATAAATATTTTTCTTAAAAATAAGCTAAGGAAAAAAAGAAAAAAGGCAATCAATTCCTCAGCCAGCAGCCCAACAAAACCAACCCAAAATGATAAGCATAATTGAAGTTTTTATCAAACTCTGAGGACTGATATGTGGATATTTTGCACCTGTGTTCCAAGTAAAGAAAGTCTTTACAAAGGAAAGATACGGAACTTGCATTTTATATTCCTGTGAGGCTTAAATTTTGTTGCTTTATAAAAAAGGTTCTTGTTATGAAAACCTAGAAACATGAGAAAATGTTGAAGCAGATTGATTACTACTGTGAAGGATTGCATTCTGATTCAGGCAGCAATCCTGAAAATATATGCATGTCCCTTGGTCATGTAGTTAGAACAGCATTTGGAAATGTTTCAGCTTTTGCATATGGTGGAGGTAGCACCATTAGTTTTACTATGTTCTGCTTTATTATTTCATGCTGTTACAAAGAAACCCTTTTAAAATATACTGGATGCATAGGAACTTCAGCTGTTTTCTAATTTTCTCATGATAAACCTTAAGTAAATATATAGGGATGAAAAAGTAAATGTAAAATAATAGCTACAAATAAACATTTTCATGCATTAATTGGATCTCTGTAATAGTCTTCTCCAGTACATGCAGTAAAGGCATCAACCAATATTTGACAGAACTGTCTGTGTATTACGTGCACTATGCTGTGTGCTCACGCACATTCTCTTGGATGAATTCTGTGAAGGTAAATCCAATATTATTTAAATTTTATTACTTGTAGGATGGGAGAGGAGAAAGACTTACAGGGTATGTGTAGTCTTTGAAGCACAGCTAACTGCAGGAGAGCATGCACAAAGTTAGCTAAAGTCAGCTTGCTTGCAAAGAAATTAAATAATTGCTCAGAGAATTATACCTTATTTCTGAAGTTAATTAATTGATAGTGTGTCATCCAGATCATCATGAAACTGTATAACACTGCTGAAAACCGAATTATTAATTTCATATGCAGATAACCATAAAGGACTCTGTGGAAAAGGTACTTAGTGTCAGCACTGAAAGCCAGGGTATTATGTTTAAGTAAAAATATTCCTCATGTCAGAAACCACGTCATGTCCCTGTCCCTGATGTTGCTATTCTGAGAACAGATTATTGCATTTTACCTTCACCTGTTCATAAGCATTTTGCTGTTCTGACATCTAGTCCTGGAGAAGGACAGCCACGCTCTGCTGACCTCAGGCTAGACACCGGCTGCGTTAGTCCTGCTTTGGTCTAACTGTGTGACTTACAGTGTTTTCAGAGCAGATGAAAAGAAGCCAAGCTTCATTGGGCCATTTTGCTGGAAAAAACACACCTAAAAATCTAATTTACCTTGATGGTTGCTTTCATTAGTGGACGGTCAAGACAATTATTTTTTTTTAAGCGTTCGCCTAGGCTGTAGTTTAGAGGGCTCAACTTTTTATAAATTTTAGAATTTGTAAGCTTGTATTTTCAACACACCTCCATAAGACCAATTCTTGTATGGTTTAACTTCATCTTCACATTTCTGGTTAACGTATTGTAATGCATTTTTTCCCTCTAAATGCTTTTTTTTTTTTTTTTTTTTTTTTTTTTTTGGTGTACTACAATATATCTTCTCTAGTCACCCTGACCAGCGTGACATTTGGAGAAACCTTTAGCAGACTATCAAGGGAGAAATGCTTCATGTCTTTTCCTCTTAATACTTCCATTAGGCAGAAGAGGAGGAGACTGCATGGAATATGAAATATTAGAGTTCATCTTTAAATCCATGCATCTGGTGAATGTGTAGACTACTGTAAAATCGACCAGTGCTTCCAAGGAGCCCTCCTGAAAGTAAGGCATCAATGCAAATGTCCTGATAGGGATTCCCTTACATCTACTACTAGCTGTACAGAACCAGACCAAAAGGCACCCTGACTCCGTAGCCTTTTTTGGACAGTGGTCAGTAGAGGAGGCTTGAGAAAGAGTGTAAAAGCAGAGCTATCCTACAATGATAGTTCCCCAGCATATCATCCTAGACCAAACAGTCTGAAACTCAATAAAGCTGCTGAGTCTTAAAAACTTCGTGAAGTCCGAAAAATTTTCATTGTGTTTGGACTGCAAAGTACCAGAACAGAACGAGAAGACTGGTTTTCATGTATAATTTCATGTGATTCTCCTGTCCTCCTGCTCTGAGGTCTCTAGGGGTTGATTCAGTGTTAATATAATTTTATCTACAGCAGTGCATTCATCTGAAAGAGCCCCAAGGCCATAGGATAGCACCCCTTGCCCATATCTTGTTCCAGGCTTTTAATCACATATTTCCTGTAGTCAGACTGGAAGTGTTCTGGGAAATTTTGAGAAAGGTACTGGTGCCATGAAGCCCAGAAGGGGTGCTGACAAGGTGAGACTAGGAGGCTTCAGCTGGACATTCCCCTCCTAGCAAGCAAATGCATCTGGATCCCCTTGGTCCACCTGAGGGTAAAAGCAGGTTCCCCATCCTTTGTATGGTCACAACAACAGTTCTGTTCTACTGTCCTGCCCCAGATGTGATAATCAAGCACCAAGACCACCTGACTGGTTCATCTAGATAGCTCCAACCACATACTTGGTTGCTGCTTTCTATTCCTTTTTTCCTTTTCTAGGTTCTTCCTTTCTACCACTGTCCCTTACCAAATAAACAACCCATCCCTAGTTACTTTTCATTACATTAGTCCCTGTTCTGGTACATCTGTACCCTAATTTTGTATTTCTGATACTGGTAACCAGGTGATCTTGGGCCTATGTGATATTGCTGACATGATTTCCTAGGTTTCCTAGGCCTTGCAAGGTTCCCCTCCCCAAAGGTCTCCCTTAGTCACCTCCCATGAAGTTTGGCCGTTTCTTGCTTATCTACTCCTGACCCACCAGTAAAATTCAGACATGCCCTCATTGCACTTTCATAGCTTTTGTTAGGTCCATATACACCCATCTTATTACATCCAGGAGTTTCTCTTGTTCGGTAGTTTTCCAAACCCATTCAGCTAGCTTAACCCCAGGCCAAGACCTGGACAGTCATCAGCCTGCAGCCCCAGCAAAGTGGGGATAGCCTGAATGACAAAAAATAGTCAGCAGAAGAGGGTATCTTTTGATACACACAGAACATCAGACCGAGTTTCAGAAAACTTGCTTAAGAAGGATGCAAATACCTGTTTTAACAAGTATGGCAATATATTTTTAGACCCTATCCTTGTTTTAAAAGAATCTCATTTGTACTATGCTCACGAGAACAATCCCCACTGATGGGATAAACAGCCTACAGAGGAATGATGCAGATGTCCTTGCTTACTGAAAGGTGAGGATAAAAGCAATGTGCTCCATTGCTTTATTCATGATGCATCACTGCCTTCACGAATAATAGTCTATGTGATTTAGTAATTAAATATCCTTTACTACTTCCCACCTTGTGTAATCAGATTTGGTTTTAGGACTATAGTGCTCAGGAAGACCTCCTGACCCATCAAATCCACCCAGCATGATTACAGACAGCCTTTTAATAAATATCTCATCTAGAAAGGGCCACACTGACATACCCTGCATCACAAAGCACTTTGGTGCCTTAGAAATTAAGATCTTTAGTGTAAAAGATCACAAAAGGAGGAGGGCAGGAACAATCAAGTGTATCAGCAATCCCCATGACACTAGAATGGCAGATAACTTTTTTTAGGTGAATATGCTCTGATGAGCCTGGGTAACAGATGACACATGATGATACAGAGAAAGATAAAAATAACTTGGTCAACACAACAGTAAAAAATACAATCTCATCAGAATGATGAGCATTTCCATCAATTTTGTATCTATGTAGGTGACTGCACAATGGTATAATAATACTGTGGAAAGTTATAGTATGTGCTCAAAAATTCAGAAGTAAAATTGTGTGAGGATTTTTAACTTACAAATTCTTTTCTTTTAAATTTACTACATGATCATTTCACTGTTTCTTTTAGGTTTTACTTTTTCTTTAAAATTATGAAGTTCGGCTTTCTGTTGAAGGACATCAAACTCTTTAGTCCTCAGATATGGTATATTTATAAAGGTAAAAATTATTTCAGAAATCCTAACCCTTGTAGGGAAACATTGCAAACATTATTTGACAATATATTTGTGTTTTCAAAAGGAATCCAGGAGTTAGTTATTTGCAGTGTTTTTGAAGTACGTATAAAATATGGACACCAGCTAAACTATAAAAATATTATGTATTAAATTTTTCTAAATTTCTCTCACCTCTTCATAAAAACAATTTTTATTGGAAGCAATAGTTATGTTGTCATTATGCTTATAGAAGAGTTATATTTGTATCAGTATGTCAGGCATATAGTGGAGGACAGTAGATGGTAACATCATAAAAAGAGCATGAGAAAGGGGTATAGCTTTCTAAGAAATATGTTCTTTTTGATTGGATTTCAATGGTGCTTTGTTGCCTGCACATATCAGTTCAGGTTTATAAAGCAGTTGCTTTGCTCTAGATTGTAACTTAAAAGCACAAAGCAACAATTATTAATAATTAGGTTAATATAAATCATTAAATATAAATTGTTAGTTTCAGTAGTGTTTATTAAAATTACAAAACACCTTTCCAAATACTTATACATATCAGATCATTTCTTATCACAGTAGAAATACAATTCCTCCAAGTGGATTGTTAGGACCAGGAACTTTTCAATACTCAAAACCAGCAATGCAGTTTCTTAATAGTTTTGCAATAGATAGACAATAAATGTTAACCATAAGGAAGAGGATTATGGTATATTAATGTATAATGGTATTATATACTGTATATTGTTTAATGTTCCTTCAAGTAGATGCTTCTCTGGGCATTTCAGAGACTATCTCGCCACATCTCACTTTAATTATACATTTTAATTACTCTGAAGAGTTTTCAATTAAATATATTTTGTGTAAAAAATTATTCAGCTCCCAATTTTCTCATATAAGTATTCTGCAACTGTTTTCACCATTGTTTATCCTTATCTTGCAAATATTTACTTAGGCATGGGACCAACTGTATAGTGTCTGTTTCCTGAGTTTGCTGCTGAGGTTTTCTTCTCTTTTGGAATAGACTTCTAATGCTTTTTTTTGCTATTTAACTTTAAATATTTTCAAATAACTCATTTAAGAATGACAGATGAATATCCTATTTATCTTTGAAATTATATAAAATAAATTATGAAAAATATTGTACATAATTACTTGTAGTATTATTTGGTTGGCATCACTTTAATTTGAAATCCAGACCTATCATCTGCCTTTAGGAAAAGAAAAATTAAATGTTTAGTTCTGTGAGTTCATAGAATATATCCAAGTCTCTCACAAGTTTTCTGCAAAATATCTTAAGAAGCAAAATAAGAAGTATTCTACTGTACAGGTTTCCTCTCAGCCCAAAAAGGTGGGTTGAAATATCTGCAAATCCATGCAGTCACAGCTGATACATTGTTAAAGAAAAAAATCAGAAGAATAAGCTAAAGAAATCTTAGTTGTGAATTTGAAGGTCAAGTTCATTACATCTGATGTAGCTTTAGAAACATACCAAACCTACCCATCCTGTTCAATCACAGTCTTCCAAATCTTTAATAACAAAAGCATGTAAAAGTCACCAAAAATTATATTCAGAAGTGTCTGTGTTCTCTAAATCATGATTGTCTTTTAGCCATGGCAAAGTTTCTCGTAGACAGTCACACCTTGAGCATGATTCTGTGAGAATAATGACACCAGAAAGTGTAAGGGTTTATTTCTACATAGACATATTGGAAACTGGCAGTACAAACTGGCAATTGTTGCAAGGAATGACAAATTTTCTCAAGGGTCAGAAATCAGATAGTGAAGGTTTCCTGCAAATTGTGACTGGATCAAGGGTTAGTTTATGCCTCCCAGCACAAGTTATATGCAGTACAAATATTTAGATTCCAGAGAACTATTTAGCTTAATTTCATCTTTTGAGGTATGCTTTTCAAGAACATCGTATCTTTGGTGTTTTAGGAAAAACAACAGCCATATGTAGGAAAAGACTATGTAGATATAGATGGTATATAGATACATTACTTAGTTATTTTGAGAAAGAAAGAAAGAAAACGTTATTTGGTAACAGTCAAACTTCTAAAAAATCAAAAAAAAAAGTTTCAACAAAAAAGATTCAGTCACTGAATATTTGTATTTTTCTAAAAACAAGGCTGTGTGAATTATGAAAAGCAAGGAATGCATGTGAAATCTCATTTATTTTTAGGGGGTTTGTCTGCTTATATTTACTTGCAATTAAAGTTTGATACCAAAATATAACATAAGACATCACAGTAAGAAGAAAAACTGGACAATTAGCCCTGCTAGAAGCATCTGTTCTCTCTGATCACACGATACAGTTTCATTTCAGTTATAAATTTGGCCAACTTTAAATGCTTATGATTACAACATAAACAACCCAGACATCTCCATAACAAGTTTTAGTTTTGGTAGGTTTGATCAAACTTTCACCACAAATAGAAAGAATGTGAAAATACTGCAACTTGCTCTTTCTAAATTATTTTCATTCAAATCACCAACATTTTTGAGAAGTGGACCAGGAAGCAAGGGATCACAGAAGCGTACTTCATCTAGTATTAAAGAGGCAAATAACAAATGAACTCACTACTGTCATTTTATACAACTTGTATTACTATATGCTCTTGGTCCTTGATGAGGGTGTCTCTACAGACCTCTGCAAGTGTGGAATCCCAGTTACAACAGCCTATAGAGCATCAATTCCTTTTTAAGGTATTATTTAATGTAACTCTGATAATTCCTATGGCATCATATTAGCAAGATCTTTCTTAGTATGAAGAAAAACTTGAATTATTTCCCTCTCCCATCAAACCTTTTTGTCTCTCTGTCCAGATGTGAAACATTTTCAATATATCTTCTTTCTTGTCAAAATTCCATTCAGATCAAAAGAAGCTTTGGGAAAGTAAGAAGCCATATGAAGAGATGGTCTGTTTTCTCCTTTGATAAAGTTGTTTCTTAGCAGCAGTGAGCAAAAAGAAAGGATGAGAGGGTAGTAAAGTAAATGTATGAATGAGAAAGCCTGAACAGAAAAGACTATAGCGAATTCCCTTTTTTTAACAAAAGGAATTCTCTCAGAGGTGCATTTTAACTCAGCTATACAAATACACAGGCTTGAGAGCCAGAAAGCAGCAGACCAACACATACAATTTGAGCATCAACAGAGACTACATTGGCCACAGAAAGGTGTCATTTAGAATACAAAGTAAGATGAGTTCTGTCTCACTTAGTGAGCCTGTTTTAGGTCCAAAATACTATGTGTGTGCATAGCATTTTTGCTCACAATCTGTAAAAAGTTGGGAATTTTAACTTCACTAAAAATGTCAGGCTGTAATCCATACCTGGTTGTATTATCAAATACATTCAAAAACAGAGCAGAGAGAGGCATGAGGAAAACCCTCCCAGCTAATGATATGAAAAGCTGCTGGCCATATGATTATAGGATAACTCAGATGATTGGAAAGGACCTCAGAAGATTTCCAGTACAAGCCCCTGCTCCAAGCAGGTTCAGCTGTGGTATCAGACTAGGCTACTCACAGCTTTTCGAGTTAGGTCTTGAAAGCATTTAGCTCTTGAAAGCGTTCAACGGTGGAGAGTGCATAGCCTCTCTGGGCAACCTGTTCCAGTCCTTGAAATTTTTTTCTGTTGTTTCAGGCTGGACCCTCTCTAGTTTCTGCTGTGTCCATGGTCTTGTGTTCTCCCATCACGTGCTGCTGTAAAATGACTGACTGTAGAGGTATCTAGGAGAATGAGCAAAGAATGGTGCATCGCCAAAAAAAGATACGTGATGCTTTCATGCTATATCTTGGCTAACAACTGAAAGACATTTTCTTTTTCTTGGTAGTCTGAGCTTACTTTGAAAATTTCTGTTCAGGACTGAGCAAAGAAACCATCTGCCACAAGTACACTCAAAACAAAACATCTGCACAAAAGCAGTTATTTTAAGACGTCTCTATATATTCTTTTGGAAGGCGAGTTGTAGGTTGTCCAAGGCTAGAAAGGTACAAACCTAAGTTATTTTCTTTCATAAAATGTGCTAACTTTATTAAGAAGTGCATTAAAGCTATATTAATTTTAAATTTTTGTTAGAAAGGACTTGATTAATAGGCACAGATAGTGCTTCTAAAGATTCTAGAGATTCTAAAACTCTTCAAGCTGATGCTCTGCAGTGGCTCTAACTTTTTCTTCTTTTCTTCTGGGGTTTATAAGTTTGCAAGAAATGTTGTGCCAAGCAAAACTTGGTGGAGATTCAGTTAATTCTTTTACCTGTGAGGAGAGAAGCACCATTCATTGGATCCAGTGAGGAACTTGCCTTTCTTGACCCTACCCAGCAGATCAGACTCTGACGTAATTATTCCTTTTGGATTTTACTCTCCTGTCCAGTTTGGATCTCCAAAAGCATTCATAACTTCTACTGCATTTGGCTTTTGCATGTTTTCAGTGCTATGGAGTGTGGAAGTGAACTGAGGACAGATTCCATTTGAGATTAGCCCTGCATGGACTGTCAGGAAGCAGCCAGTGTGAGGTTGCTCTGCAAGAAAATACAAAAGTGACAGCAGGGCAGGCAGAGGCAGGCTCCTCATGAACAAGGGGTACGGTCCCATAGTGCCTAAGCATGGTGAACAGAGCAGGTCTGATGGTAGTAACTGGTTTCAGCCACGGTCCAGCGACCAGCAGACATGTCTGTAGTGACAAAACAGGTCCAAGGTCAAGCCAGAACATTAAGAAGATTGGTGGTACAGTGCAACACTCACGCTCTGGAGATCAGGCAGGGACTAAGGCAGAGGGTCAGACATCACATGCAGCTCTTGGGCCATGGGGTGACAGTGTACCGGGGTGGAGTCCCCAGATGAGGCTGGTCGTGGTAACTGGAGCCTGTGGATGTGCTTACGGACCAGCAATTGACAAGGAATGTTTGATAATTACGTCACAATCTTTGTTACTAGTAGCTCATATACTTCATAAAAGATTCTTCTAAAAAAGTATTTTCGTAGTTTGCTTATAGGAATTTCATGCCATATGGTTCCATCAAAATATTACTGAAATGAAGTTAATCATATTTGCCGTTCCTTCTGTTCAAGTAAGCCAGTTATTCCTGCAAAGGAGGACATTGAGTCTCATCAAATTAATGCCTGACATTTATTATACTCTCATCTTTTACATATGAGCACCCCAATTACTTAATTAATGCTAATATCTTTGAAAGTTTGAAGCAAAATAGTCTCATACTTCCATTTTTATTTCCCCTGTTTGAAATATAGGTGCTGTGCTGCAGACCTCTGCCTCGAGGTCAGGCCTATCTTCCTGTAACTCCTGAAATTAAACAGTAAAAATGTTTCTTTAACTGCCTCTTAAACACCTTACAGAAAACCCTGAAATCTGACCTGAAATCTGACTGATTTATCTAACTGCTTATTAAGCTATTCTTTCCCTGTTCTGTCACTGTTTCTATTCCCTTGTCACTACTAATTGTTTAAAATATTGGGTTGTGAATATTCTTCTTTATGTGAACAGTGAAGCAAAAAAAAAAGGCATTAAACTTTTTAAGAAAAAAAGTATTGGCCCTTATCATTGTGGGAAAAAAACCAATACCTCATCGCTCTAATGAAAAGCTATCTATAATTCTGATTGATATCTTCTGACAAAGGTTCTTAAATTAGAAACAATTCCCTCTTGGTCCAAAGTAACACCACATGAAGCATTACCGAATGAGATTTTAGCTTTACTATATTAATGAAATCAGTAGGTATATAAATTTTTAAATAAGTAACTTATACTGGTTTAAAGATGATCAAAAATAGTACCTGTTATATTTTCAATATACTATTAATTTTTCCAGTGTTTCCAGTAAGACACAATTCCTCCTGCTTTTATTGCAAATATATAAATCAGATGCAGGGACCTAATCTTTTGAAGAACTCCAAAGTAATCAAAACAAAAGGTGTTTGTAATGAGCTCTGAAATAAAACTGAAAATGTATCCTCATCCCTGGGAAGTGTGAATGGAAGAAAGTAGAAATCAAAACATTATTAACTGGGACTAAAGGACAGCGTACATATAATCTGCATGCAAGTTAACACTGAACAGATGGAAAATGCAACACAGACTGAGATGTCTCCAAAACAACATAGAAGAGTTTGCATATGGCCATACTTAGACACAACTAAAATCACACACTGTCTCACTATAATATTAAGGGTTAATCAACTTAGTTAACAGTACTCCACTGTATACTATACAGCTTGCATTAAACCAGAGTAGTAATTTTCCATGTGAAATAAACTATCAGAATTGTACATAAAGCTAATTTTATTACTTCCCACTTATTCTTATGCATTAGCTAAATAAATATACATATTAAGGAAAATGGTATAGCTAATAAGACATCTACAGGAAACAAATAAAACGTGCTCTACTCTGTGAACAATATTTAAAAGGATATCAGTTTCATAATGTGATCATTAAAAGAATAAAAGTCAAAAAGCAACATTTTGATGATACCAGGGGTTTTGTGGCTTAGAATTCCCAAGGTAATCTTTCAGTGGTTGCTTCAACAGAAGCATACACTGCAAATTAATTTTCAGCCTCTAGAAAAAGGGCAGAAACAGAGAAAGAAGAAAACCATTCTATTCTGAAACACCCTCTACAAATACATCCCGTTTTCTGACGGTTGCTGTACATCACTGAGGGTGTGGCAAAATTTAGATGTTCCAGAGCTACTCTCCTCCACATCTTTCATGGCTGGTATAAAAATGGCTAGTTGCCAAGGTAATGTAAATTTCATGGAGATATCTAGTCTGACTTCCTTCTTTCTTTTTCATCATAGGAAAATGTAATTTGGGCCACAGAAAGAATATATATAAAAAAAATCCTTCTTTATCTTAGAGTAAGTCCTGTTATCTAAGAATATGTGATTTTTTGAAAATGTAAAATAAACACACTTTCAGTTTATAAGAGAGTACAATTTCCTTTCTCGTAGTGGAAAGGAGCACATCCAGTCGACCCTCTTACATATGACAATCTTTATTAGTTTTATTTTTCTAGTCAAGACCTAATTTACTGGGCCCTAAAGCTATAGATGCTCATGAAGCCCTCTCTATTTTGTTGGGTAGGCTGTGAACAAACAATTTTTTTCTGTGTGATTCTCTAACATAATTTCAACTAAAATAGTTTCAAGACTCAGCAAGCAAGCAAACTGTCTCAACAGAAAACCAAGTCCATAATTCTAACACAAACAGTTGCAGATTTGGATAAATAGACATGTAAGCAGTTATCAGAGCACTCCCAATAATACATTTTTAATACTCTAAAAATAGATTGCAGAAAGGAATCAACATAGTCCCTCAGGCTATAAAAAGCTTCAAGTGACTTTTATCTTACATCCTGTTAGACTATTAAAAATTTGCAATTGTAACTATATTAATATTTCAAGGCTTCTCACCTTACACAAACCCTCAAACACGTCGATACATGAGGAAAATACATAATAATCATAAAGAAGAGTGAAAATGTTAAATTCTCTCTGTGACTTTCTGATCATCTATTTTTTGTAGTCTATTTTTAAATAGAGAAATAGTTATGATTTTATGGCATTTTTTACAGCGTTTAAGTATGGAAGACACAATGTAAAATCTGTTGATGTGAATTTAGTGCAAACATTAGCAAGATAGGTAAGCATTTAAAACTTATCAGCATTGCTTGGATGGTTTTATGTTTGTGAAATAATTTTGGAAGTATCAGTGGAGGTATGAGGTAATATGACAAATATGCTGTTCTTAATTCTGTGCAAGGATGTGACAAATTGGGTAACAAGATGAGCCACACTTAAAACCTGATATTCTGTGTGTGACATCAATAATTTTGAAGTCTTGTACATATCAAGCTATCCTTGTCACTGCTCAAAGTTTCTCCCATGTAGTGAGTGCTGCAATACACAACATGCTACGCAGACAAGTAATTCTTCATTGTCACTAATGTCTTAACACTCTCCTAGACTGTCAGAAATGAATAGGAATCCAATGTCAGCTAAAATTAGTGTTTCCTGATGGCTTGGAGGAGAGGGAAAGTGCAAAAGATTAGTCCTGTCTCTGCAAATGGAATGAAAATCTGATGTTAACTCAACTGCTGGAGCCAAATTCCTTTAATTCAGAAGAAACATATTTGACTACAGTAAAATCCAAAGTCAGGGATGTCTTTAGTTCTGAACCCCAAGAGAAAGAAATTGCATATATGAAGGGGCAGATTTTTTGAATGGTTGAGGTTTTCTTTACATATCCAAATGAATGATCAGATTGCAGAACAGACTAGTACATCAGGTGCTAAATTATTTTGAAAAATCTGACATGGTGGTCTTAATGGGTGCTGAGTAGTAGGAAAATTGACTGTATTTAACTGTCTGAAAGTTTTGCTGAGCTTTTAAAAAATCTGCTTCGGCCGTGAGCCTTTAACAGTCTGGAAACAAAGCACTGTTTGATCCATATTGCACTTTGTCCCTGAATTAAAAACGTAACAAATGTTTGTATAAAAGCTAAATTATTTATCCCTCTTTTAAGAATATTTTAAAATACAGATGAGGTTCTTGTGAAGAGCAAATAGACATTCCTAAAGAAAATAGCTTACTGAAAAAAAACCCTAATTCAAATAAATTAAAAATAAATGTGAAAATCAAACATTTTCAAATCCCACAAGAACTTATCATATTGAATTGACAGTTTGCCTTATACTTGACAGTTGTGTACAGGAATAAAAGGGACTTCCATTCACTTTTAACCATGTGGAAGATGTGAGAAGTACAGTGTAAAGTATAGCTAGAATGACTTTGCAATTTAAAAAACAATAAGTGAAAATTTAGTATATTTGGAGTGACGGCTTAATGCAAATCAGAGCAGCGCCACTGTTATTACCACCAAACACTCAGATAAAACAGAATATGCCTTTGGCACCATTGATTTCTTGTCTTTCTTACAGTTCTTGGCTATCCAAATCTCATACTGGTTGCACTGAGAATTTTAAGTTTGTAGAGAGTATGTCTTTATCCAATTTGTAATCTTATTAAATTCTGATTCTGCTGGCATACGAGAGAAAATACAGTAACATAAATATTTACTGTTTAAGTATATTAGAAAATAAGCTTTTTATCGAAGGTGCATACAAAACAAACCATACATTTTTTCTTGTATGTTTATTAAAACACTAGTTGTTTCTTACGCAAAACAGCAGCATAAACCTAACTACATAAATAAAAATCTGTATAGAAAGAGAGGAAGTTAAAGGTAAAATGTTGAATTTCTTCACAAGATGTTTTCCAGAATTAATGAATTTAAGAAGAAAATTTTGCATTGTTTAATCCTGTATGTAATCTCTAAGCTAAAGATGGAAAACCAAGGTGGCCCTCTTTTCTTCCGAGCGAATTTAAACTTATAACCTCTTTATAATGGTACTGTTGCTGCTGTAGTAACAACATAAGGATACGGGCAAGGCAAAGCTCACAAGCAGCAGTGACGCTTCATTTGTTACGTTCACTGTTATAGCCAGAGAAAATCAGACAAGGGTTCAGGCAAACAAATCCTTCTTCAGGTCAGTGAAAAGAAGAAAAAAACATAAAAATGAAAAGCAAATTTGGAAAAACCAATTGGAATTTAATTAGGTATATATCAGACTATTTCTGAAAGATAAGGCAGCTGGTACCTGTGAAGTGGAAAATATTTTTTTTGGGGGGTGACATCTGTTTCTGAAAGAATCCATTTCTGAGAGCTGATAATGCATCAACCTCCTAGGGGAAGGAGAGACACAAGTAGTTTATGGCCTTTACAACATAGAGAAGAGCAGGGAGGAGGGAAAGATCGCAACATATCATAAAACTCTTATCTATAATCTAGTTTTAGACATTAAGTGAAACTATGGAACTTAACACTTGAGGGACAAGTTTGTACAGCAGAAGGCTGCCAACTATATGGTCCTAATTACTAATATTTTTTAATGACTTGTTGTTCTTAAATCCTGGTCTACTTTCACATTTCATAATGAAACTACTGATTGTAGGACATTCCATATTAGGTACCTATAATCCAGGTAGACCTTGAGTCTTAATGCAAAGGACTTTCAGAAAAAATCATTGACAAAATCCTTCATAAAAGGCTTTTAAAGATAAAGAAATGTGTGAAAGGATTAAAAGTACCAGTATGTCCAACAATTATTTATAGAGTAGAAAACAGGAAATTAAATGAAGTATTCAGCCCTCAGAACAAACGGTGGTCAGCAGTGGAGTTCTGCAGGGAATTGTGCTAGTTAGTATAATCTTAAATACCCATGAAGAGAGCAAGCAGTAAGGTACAAAAATCTGTTAATAATACCAGGTTATTCAGGACATGAAATGCAAAGGTTGTTTGTAAAATTGCAGGAGGGAAATTGAGAGGCAACATGATGTCAGCTGAAACTCCGTAGATGCATATAAAGGAAAGCGGTGTGAAAGTGTAAATGGGAAGCTGAAATACTGGGGCATACACTAATTTCTCACTAAATGGCCATATGCCTCCTTCCCAAGGCAGAGACATATCCTCAGTGAGTTTTGGGATTGGGAGCCCTGATGAATGACCATGGAGAGGTCCCTCTTGCCAAGAGGGAGACCAACTCCTAGGCTTTGCCAGAATGGCCATGCTGAGGAGTCAATGGGATGATTGTTTTGGGGGAAGGTGTCCCCACAATATCAGACACATGTCTTTATTAGTAATTGTGTGTGTTCATTTGGGTGCATATTGGTTGCCCAGTTTCACTAGCTACTATGGTAGTATGATGGCACCTAGTACACCAGATGAAGCATATTAAGTGACTTTTAGTCCAAAACTGCCCAGTAATATAATTTGAAGTGGGTAGAAAAGAATACTGGAAAAAAGCAAATGATAACGTGCCATTAAAATCAGGGTCTTAGTAACTTTTAAAGTTCCTGTTGGGTAAAAAAGTAGACAAATTCTTGTGATTAGCAATATGTCTTCTGATATGTACTGTCATTGTGGTGGGTTGACCCTGGCCAGCAGCTCAGTTGTTGGCTTATTCCCTGCTCAGTGGGATGGGGAAAAAGAATTGAAAGAGCAAAAGCAAGAAAAGTTGTGGATCAAGATAAAAAACAGTTTAGTAGGTGAAGCAAAGCTCATATGCAAGCAAAGCAGAATATGGAATTTATTCGCTCCTTCCCATTGGCAGGCAGGTGTTCAGCCATCTCCAAGAAAGCAGGCTTCATCATGTGACAGTTACTTGGGAAAACAAATTCCAAAGTCCCTTGCTCCTTTCTCCCAGCTATTATTGCTGAGCATGATATTGTATGGTATGGAGATTCCCTTTGTTAAGATCAGGTCAGCTGGCCCAGCCATGTCCACTCCCCATTTTTTGCACACCCCCAGCCTGCTTGCTAAGGGGACAGAGTGGGAAAAAGAGAAATCCTCAATATTGTGTTAGCACTGCTCAGCAACAGGCAACACGCTGCTGTGTTATCACCACTAGGTTCATCACAAATCCAACCCAGACCCAGCAGAGCCAGTAAAAACAGTGAGTACAAGATAATGAATAATAATCAGAAGCCTATTTTTAAAGATGCTTTTACTAAAAATATTATAAAGTAATTTTTGAGGAAAGTACCATGGAATAAACTCCTTTGTATTACAGTTTGGAAGGTAACAAAGGGACCTAACAGTGAAGTTCTAATCTTCATGAACTCCTTTCCATTTTCTTTTCTGGTTCTGCACACAGTGATGGTTCTTGAATGTTCTTTGTTGCCACACAGAAGGAGGAAATAAACTGTCCCTGTTTCACTGTAAAGAAGATGCAGAAAATAGTATGGACCTTTAATTGCAGGATGACACAGGATTTTGATTAGATGTAAAGAAAACTTTAAAGTTAACTGTACTTAAAGATTGCAATGATAGTCATTGAACACTTTTCTCAGACAATTTGCCAAATTTTTAAGGTAGGGATGGACAATCATCTGTTAAAAAGAGATGGTATGATTGTGCCGGCCCTAGGTCATTTGCTCTTTCCTCTGTGCTCTTAGATTCACTTGTTATTGTTCATGATTTTACTACTAATGCTCTACAGGACTGCTTCTCCCCGTAGTTCAGATAAAGAACTGTCACTGCCGGGAGGTAAAACCAAGACAAACACACCAAAAAAAAAAGAAAAAAGATTTCCACTATCTTTGAAGTACATAGTTAAAAAATAGAATAAATAATCCAACACAAAGCTGCCTAAGTTTGACACATGTTATTTCACTGTATTTCATGCTGTTTACTTTTAGGTTTTTATTCCTACATTTCGTGTTCCATGTTACTTCAAATAGCTGTCATTTTCCTTTTGTGCCATATTTCCAAGGTCTATCAGTGGTTTAATTTATCCATTGAGAAGATAACAAGTGAGCTTTTTCAGATCACAACAGTAATGTAAACACACTTTCTTGACTTTCAAATAGGTGTTTGATTTGCAAGTGTCAAGAAAAAGGTAAAAAGATCACAAACAGTGTAATCCTTGCAATGGGAGGTCATGAACAATGTGTTCAATAAATCAATACGAATGCATTTGTGAGTAATTAAGGTCTGGAACCTTGGTTTCCTTAGTCTGTTTTCCAGTGCTATGTTGACAGATGTAAAGTTGAGTATAACAATGACATGGCTATGTCAACTGGTCAGTTCTACTAAGGTTCATAAAGAATTTCAGAGGCATCTACTCACATCAAAACAGAAACTGCTAAAGTATGACATTAGCTGTAACAGTGCAGTATGCTGTATATTTTTTTAAGTACGAGGTTGAAGACCTTAGCTGGAGTAACAGAAAAGTGTTAATAGATTATTACTTCACTTGTCACCTTTTAAATTTCTCTTCTCCTGTGCTGAAATCCTTTACTAACCCATGCTCTTGACATATGTTTCCTTTTTGCTGCCCGGTGGAGATACTATCTCTATATCCAAGAAGCAGGGGCAAAACAGAATACAGAGCAGCAGAGAGGAGGAAACAGTTATTACCGCTGCAGCTTTTTGAGCAGACCAGAGGTACAGCAGTTGTCATGGGACAGCAAGGGTGCACAGAAAATGCATTCAAGATCACGTGAGGCTGCTTGCAAACTGTCCAACCATGGTTTCAGGATGCTGAGGGTACACATTTTGGTACTGACTGGTACAAATGTCATTGATGCTTTGGAAGTCTCTTTCCCAACAGAGGTCCATGGGAGAGGTACTGCTGTCCAGGTGTGGGGCTGTAGGGAACACCTGGTGCTGGTAACCTCTCATGTGGGAGATGTGCTTTGACTGAAGCACTGAGTCACTCACTGAAGGAACTGAAGAGGTGAGCAGGCTGTGTGTCGTTGTGGAGAATGAAGAGGAGATTGACTGGGTCTTCAGAAAACTGGCAGAGATGACAGCCTGAGCCATACAAAGCAACAAAGGAGTAAGTCAGAGGCCATGGTCAAACAAGCAGTGGAGGTACACTCTCAAGATGGAGAAAGCTGGAATCTTCTGACTTATGGCTCCTGCTTCACCTGCAGATCTGCATCTTCAGAACAGATACTGGTAAGGACAAGCAAGACCCATCAGAAGATGCATCTGATCCAGCTTAGGCAGCCCAGTGTCCATATGAAAAGGAAAATGTGAAATGTATTTATAGGAGAGTCTCTGCTGTGGTGGATGGAAGGACCTCTGCTGATCTGACCTGAGAGCTCAGGAGGTTTGTTACTTGCCGAGGCCAAGATCTGGAATGGCCTGCCTTTGGAGTCTTTCCCTTTGCTTCTCCTAAGTGTGGGAAACAATGATGTTGCGAGGGGTAACTTGGAGCATACCAAGAGTGATTACAGAGCTCTGGGGGCAAGGTGAAAGGGTGCTAAAGGGGAGGAAGGCGGTGTCTTCTCAGTCCTCACAGTGAGGAGGAAATGCTTGGGCAGAAGTGGAGTTGTCAGAGCAAGACCTTGCTGAATGCCATGTGTTGCAAATAGGACTTCAGCTTCTTGTGATGATGGGACCCTGTTTGAAAAGCAAGGACTACTGAGCTGTGCTAGGTTAGATCTGATCAAAGGGGCAAGACTACTTTTACAAACAGGCTTGCTAAACTAGTGAGGAGGGCTTTAATGTAGATTGAGGGAGGGTTACCATAACTTGAAGAGTAGTGAGGACCCAAGGGGCAGAGCAGATATGTCCAGGGGAGACCATGCTAGAAGAGGCTTTCATACTCCCACTGTGAAAGCAGCATGACTTAAAAGATCATCATAAATGCCTCTACACAGGATGGGGAACAAACAAGAGGAAGTAGAGATGTGTGTGGAGCTGTGGAGTTTTGACTTCATTGCGATTATAGAAGCATGGTAGGATAGCTCTCATGGTTGGAGTACTACAAAGGGGAATACAGGTTTTTCAAGCAAGATAGGGTGGAAAGCAAGGGAGAGGTGTGCAAAAGGATTTTGACTTTGCTCTGTGCAAAGGATTGACTTGCATACATGGAACATATACTGGAACAAGTGAAGAAGCAGTAGAGAGCTTGTGTGTAAAGAGCAGAGAACAGACCAGGAAAGTTATGCTGTAGTAAGTGTCTGCTACAGACCTCCTGACCAAGAAGAGAAGGTAAGTGAAGCCTTTTATAAGCAGGTGGAGAAAGCCTCACAATCATAGGTCTTGATACTCATGAGTCACTTTAACCACCCCAATATTTTCTGGAAGAGCAATACAGCAGAGTGCAAGAAACGTAGATTTCTGGAATGTACAGAAGACAGTTTTTGATGTAGATAATCAGTGAACCAGAAAACAAATACTTTGTTGGAGTAGTTACCCACAAACAAGGAATAACTGGCTGAAGACATTAGCATTGAGGACAACCTTGGCTGCAGTGGCTGTGAGACTATGAAGTTTAAGATACAGAGAGAAGTAAGTAACGCATACAGCTGAATTACAGCCTTGGACTTGAGAAAAGCAGATGTTCACCTCTTCATGGGCCTGCTTAGTAAGATCCCCTGGGGAAACCTGCCTGGAGGTCAAAGGTCCCAGGAAAGCTATGACAGCTTCCTCAGAGGAGGCTTCAGGGAATGCTTCAATGACAGCCTTTTTAGAGTGCAAGAATGGTCCATTCCAATCAGCAGAAGGTTGAGCAAGCACAGAAGGCAGCCATCATGGATGAACATGAAACTAACTGAATCTAACTGAATCAGACACAAAAAGGAAATACATAGAGGGTGGAAGCAGAGACAGCCTGCTTACAAGGAATAAAAAAAGGTATCACCTGCACATGTAGTAATGCAGCTAAAAAAGCTAAAGCTCAGCTGGAGTTGAAAACAGTGAGGGAGGTGAAGGACAACAAGATATTATTTTGTATAAACATTTGTAGTTTAAAGGAAGGCTAAGAAGGAATTGTTCAATGGGGTAGGGGACCAGGGGACCTAGTGACTAGGGATATGGAGTACATATTCTTTGCCTCAGGTTTCACTGGTAATGAGATACCATTTGAGTTAAGATGGGCCAAAAATATTGCAATAAACCCATATCAATTAGTTGTCAACAGCTCACCTCTCACAGTGTCCATTATAGGTCACAGGTTCTCCCACTTGTCTCAGCTACAATGGGCACCAGTTGTTGTAGTCAGAGTCCAACTCAGTCAGCCTCACACAGAGCACCAATTGTTGCAGCACAAACTAGCCAGCTGCAACAAGGCTTTTTACTGTTGCTCAGATTCTACAATCTGAGCTATATCTCCTTCCCCAAGAAATCAGACCACACTGCTCCACCCAACCACCTCTTCCCCAATCCTCAGGGCTATTTAACCACTTAGCAGGAACGAGCTACAGCTGCACATCATCCATGTCAATCAACCCACTGCTGTCGAGGCAAGGACATAGCTGCATGTTAGTGCTGATCAACTCACTGCCTTCATTCTTCTACAGTATTTAACTGTAGAAGCAATTACTTATTATTTTATATTTATTACTTATTATTATTATATGGTTATATACTGTATATAAACTGTATATAAACTATACAGTTTACCAGTGAAATATTAACATATTTACTCAGGCATCCCAGATCCTTGAACCCACTAGCAGGGTCCATACAAGTGAAGCAGAACTCATAGTAGAGGAAGAGTCTGGGATCACTTAAGCCAGCTAGAAATTCAAGAGTCCTTGAAACTGGATGGGGTGCCTGCCACGGTGCTGAAAGGGCTGGCTGATAGCATTGCAAGGGTGCTCTCTATCACCTTCTCATGGTCATGACAGTTGAGAGAAGTGCTTAGTGACTGGAAAAAGGCAAGTGTCATGCCCATCTTAAAGACAGGCAAGCAGGAAGGTCCAGTTAGAAGGCTGATAAGCCTCACCTCAGTCCCTGGGAAGATTATGGAGCAAGTCCTCTTAGAAGCCGTTTCCAAATATGTGAAGGACCAGAGTGTGATTAGCATCAGCAAGCACAGGTTTACGAAGGGCAAATCATGCTTGAACAGCCTTGTGGCTTTTTGTGATAAGATGCCTAGTATGACTGACAAAAGGATGGTAGTGGATGTTGTATACTTTGATTCTATTTAGCAAAGCCTTTGACACAGTCTCGTATAGTGTCCTTGTCACCAAACTGGCGAGATATGGGGTGGCTTGGTTAGATGGTTAGATGGGTAGAAAATAGGCTGAGAACTGCCAGTCTCAAACTATGATCATTGCCAAGTCCATCTGATGGCCAGTAACTAGTGGCATCATCAGGGATTAATAAGGGGACCAACACTGTTTAAAATCACTGGTAAAGCCTGAATGATGGGACAAAGTGCATTTGCAGCAAATTTATGGATGGCACCAAACTGTGGGGAGTCGTAACTATGCTGGAGAACACAGAGACCTGGGAAGCCTGGAGAAATGGCCTGATAAAAATCTCATGCAGTG
The DNA here is from genome assembly GCF_023634155.1 of Falco peregrinus. Lineage (NCBI taxonomy): Eukaryota > Metazoa > Chordata > Aves > Falconiformes > Falconidae > Falco > Falco peregrinus. The sequence continues at coordinate 85,091,774 of NC_073723.1, forward strand.
CAGTGAAAGCAAATGCAATCTTACATCCAGAGTGGAATAATCCCATGCAACAGTACAAGCTGGGGGCCAACTAGCAAGCAGCTCTGCACAAAAGGATCTGAGGGCTGTGTTGAATAACAAGATGAACATGAATCAGCAATGCACCCTTGCAGAAAAAGACCAGCCACTCCTGAGCTGTATTAGTAAGAGTGTAGCTAGCAGATCCAGGAAAGTGGTGCCTCCACTATATTCAGCATCTATCAAACTATATCTGGAGTTCTGTGTCTAGTTTTCGGCTCACCAGTACAAGGAAGACACTGACATCCTAAAGTGAATCCCGTGTGGGCCACCAAGATGGTTAGGGGGTTGGAGCACATGATGCATGAGGGCAGGCTGACAAAATAGTGGTTTTTCCTCCTGGAGATGAGAAGGCTGAGGTCTAAAGACCTTAGTGCTGTCTAAAGCTACTTGTGAGGATACAGAGAAAATGAAGGGAGACTCTTCTCAGACAGTGATAGGGCATGAGGAAACAGGCACAAGTTGGAACGTGGAAAATTCTGATTAGATACAAGGATTATTTTTTGTTTTCCACAAGGTGGGTAGGATGAAGGAACAGGCTGTCCAGGGAGGCTGCCGTAACTGTCACTGGAGTTGTTCAAGAGTCAACTAGACATGGCCTTGACCAACATGATCTAAATGAGACTTGCTTTGAGCAGTGGGTTTGGTGAGACTGCTCTCTGGGCCTCCCTTCCAACCAAGATAATTGCATGATTCTACAGTCCTATGAAAAGCAGATGAAAGCAAGAAACTCTCTTCAGTTGCCTTTTATAGGGGAAGAAGTAACATATAACAAAAGCACAAAAAGAAGAGAATGGAACAGTGTAAGTGAAATAGGCAGTAAGGTTAGTACCAGGCGGGAGTTGTTAACTGATGGTCTTCCCATACTTTGCATTGCATGTGATGGATATAATTCAAGGCACTTGGACCTACAGGGAAATATTTAAGCCGTGGACTGGTTTCTTGCAAAATGGCAGTATAAAGCAGGATTTAACATTCCAGATGACTGGGAGGTGGTAATGTGCTACTTCTTAAATAAAAGTGCACTGCAGAAAGAGCGAGCTCCATGGGAAAATGAGAGAATGTAAATACCTGTCAGGTATCATGATTCTAACATTTCATCCTTGCTTAAGCTTAAATGGTATCCTGATTTGGCTTTCAGTTTCAAGCAATTTTTGTTGCTTCATTGTTTTAGCTTTGCTTGTATTTTTCTCATGCTTTTGTATTTTAAAGAAGGAATAAATACAGAATTCAATTACAAAATTGGCATCCTAAGTATTCAGTTCCAATTATCTAAAGTCTGATCTTCTTCAGTAAGGAACAATATTTTTCCTTAGCTTTTGCTCTGCAAGTTTGTTCTGGAACCTCAGCATCAAGTCCTACCTTTTCTTGAACCTTAAACCTTGTCAGTGATTTAAAGAAGCTGTTCCTCCATTTACTCTGTGACCATTGAATGCATTTGCAGAATAAGTGGTTCTGTCCATTACTGGAATTTACTAAGATATTCCCTTGATGCAAAGAGGGAGCTGAATTCATCTCACCACCTCTCAGCCTCAAGGTATAAGAGTCAACAGATAAGAGGTCTGTCAGTCTGGCTAGCTATTCATTTTACACATAGTTTTTCACATTGTGCTACAGTGTTGAAAAGCACTCATCAGGGCTAATGCAAACAAACAGCCAGCAGTGAGAACAGCAAAAAATGGATGAGTAGCTATCCCAGGTCAGACCAAGCATTTTTCTAGCCAAATAGTCTATCTCCATCAGTCATCAGAAACAGATGACAAGGAAAAAAAGCTAAAACCAAGATAGGCACATAGTACAACTTCCCCTCAGCGCAGAAACTGCTGAAGACAGTGTGTGAGTCAGGGACTTCTTGAGCCAAAGCCAGAACTTTAATTGGTAAGCTTTAGCAAGGAGTAAACAATATTAAAAACCTATCCTGCTTTCATCAGAGGACTCAGAGAGACCTGGTGCAGTGATCCTTCACATGACAGCCTGTTTAGTCAGACAAACAACTACAATGTAATTAAGAAAAGTTAGAACTAGTGTAAAAGTCATAATTTTTTACAAAAAGGAAACTTTCACTTCTTCCTGAGATGTTTTTGTTGAATTATTGAAATATATATGAAGCTGAACACCTGACTAATTTGTCTAGTGCTAAAACGTCAGTGAAACTTGTTTGCAGGTAGGACCCTAAATAGACAATCCCTTTCATTTAATTACAGAGAATTATGACTTTTATACCATTAAGCTTTCTACATAATGAAGGTCCCTTTCTTATTTGCTTTCTTCCTTTAAAGGTATTTCTGTCTTGGTTTTTCTTTGACTCTTCTTCCTTTCTCATATATGTTGTGGTTATTCAGAAAAAAGAGTAAAAATAGATTTTGTAACAGAATAAAAATAAATTCTGTAGGGTGTTTACAAACACAGAGCAAATCTAAGGAACTCGCTACCAGTTGGCAAATGTGTTCTCAGTGCCAGCCAAGGAATATTTCAAACACTTTCACAGTGCAAGTCAAATTGTTCAGCTTGTTCTGATAACACTGCCAGTTGGTTTTTTTTTGGATTTTAAGTCTGAGTGTAAATGCTACTTTGTGGTACCTTTTGCTGATTGATTGCAGGTTACCACAAGACTCTTATTTTTGTCTTTGTGTAAGGTTTCTGTTCTAGAAAGCTGTGCACTGAAAATCTTAAGTTTCTCACACTATTGTTACAGGCTATTTTGCCCATCCTGAAGATTAGGTTAGTTCTTTAAGCTTAAATGGCTCAGCACCAGTTGCTCACCAAGCCAGTCTTCCCCCGCTCCAGGTTTTAAGGGGAAAGAAAAAAAGGGAAAAGATTCCAAAGTTACTGTGGATGGCAAGTTTGTTTTCAGACTGGTAGTGTAACTTCCCTGTTGTTTCTAATCACTGCACTGTCACCAGAATCGTCTGTTGTAATGGGCTTAGTCAAAACAGTGCATGCTTCCCTGGCGTTACTCAGTTACCCTCTCTCGGCTTGCCCTCACCATCGTACATGTGGCCACTGAATATGTTGTTTAAGACTGCTGCTTTGTTCCAACTGGACAGGTTTCTAGAAGTTGAAATTGGTTTTTGAAAGTCTCTATTTCAGTATTACATTTTCTTCTTCTCATACGTTTACACTGGTAAAGTGTATTCCATATTGACTTCATTCTATAAATTGTATGCATTGATGTTCCTGTTTTAGAATTTATACCAACTTGTTTTATATTTGCCACTGAGTTAAAAAAAATATTTTACTCAGTTTTGATTTAGACATTAATTTAAACTTATGATTTAGCTAGCACATGTAATAGCTTTAGAAGTCTGGAAATATATTTATATATATACAATAGATTTATTAATCCTACATCATATTTTATAATCCTCCCCTAGGCTTATAAATCTTACCTTCTATATGTAATTCCTATGATTAATTTACAAATCATCCCAATAAATCCTAAATTAAAATGAATAGATTTGTAAATCCTTTCTTTGTAAGTATGGAACAAGTAGATGATTTGTAAGTGAGGTCTTCAAAGCTTGACAGTTACAATTAAATCTGTATCCGGTCTTATTCATCTTTCTTCTCTGCCTTCCCAACTTTGCCTGTAAATCCTGATCATCTGTGTCTTTCATGAAATTAAGCTTTATTTAAACAAGACAGATATTCTGTAAGCCTTCACATGCTTCAATTGACTTAACCACATCACTGTAATCACACCAGCTTCAAGACCTCCGAACCTGAAATGTACTGAAGAAAACGGATTGAACCAGAGACCCACGCAGGATGTTTCAGGAAGTGGTGCTGGGAATTTAGTTGACAGCATTTTCTTTGGAAAAACAGCAACTGCAGCATGCTCCATCATGATGTTTGATTATTCAATGACATTCCAGGATTCTTTTTAATGGCTCCTCAGAGTATTATTCCTCAAAAACTTAAGAGCTTTTGTGCCAGCAATTCTGGCTTTACAGACAGTTAAAACTCGCTTTATTTCTAAACTCAAAAGCAAGTGTCTTACTTCTGCTGTAAGTTACAAAGTAGATGAGAAACAGGGAAGACAGTCTCTGTTCATGCCTCTGAAAGCCTCAAATGTATTATCCATATTACTTTAATACGTTCTTTGGGTCCATACACTTGTATAATATTGCCTGAGCACGTAGAAAATCCCCCAGTATGCAACTAACAGACCTGCACAGCTCCAAACCAAATGAAACAAGTTTATTTGAAAACCCTGTCTGTTTTTTTTTAATATGTATTTTAAATATGTATTAAGTGGCAAAGACCCCTTTCTTATTTTGTCAACATTTTTGCAGTCAAGGTTGTGTTTGAGTCTTTCAGCTTGTCATGCAGGGAGTGGGGAACATTAATATTTCAATGGTTCTCTTAAATCCTCCTTCCAGCCAATATAACAAATGTGGTTGCTAAACAACTTCTCCCAAGAAGGGTTGTCCATTACATTTTTCTCTACAAGTGCATAGCATTATTAAGCATTTTAAGACTTTCATTCAGCCCTTACTCCCCTCAAAATTCAACCAATACCCTGCCCATCCCACATCCAAGTCTCACCTTCACCTTTTGTAAACGGCTCCTTGTAGTACCACTGCCGGACTGCAGGGAGACGGGTGAAATTCCACTTTTTCTTCTTGCAAGGCCACACACACCTATAGTCTGCCCCACACAGATCCCTATATATCCCCTCATATGGTTTTCTTGCCTGCATCCCTGATTTCTGAGACTCTGTGAGAAGCAATGTGAGGAGCTGAAGGAGGCAGGGTAGTAGCTAACGTTCTGGAGAAAAAGAGTTTAGTGGGTTAAGGACTTCCCTTGCAGAAATGAAAGACTATGAGAAAGGTGTAACTTCTGTTTATTAACTTCTTTTGAGGGAGAGGTAAATTTCAGTTCAGAAATGCCTGTATTTGTGCTTGTACGTGAATTCATGTGTAGGAGGTATGTCAGGGAAGTCTGCAGAGTGCCTCCACTTGAAGAACCTCCCCAGTCTGAAGTCCATTACCTATTAAGCCAAAGTAATTAATTTTTCAATATTTGACAGTAACAATTTGACTAAAAACTATTCTAGAAACTTCAGCTGGCTACAGAAGGATGAGGAAGTCTAAATACCAGTGTCTTGAAAATTAAGCATACAAAAAGATGATTTCACTCCTGCCTTAACCAACAGGTAGCTTTGAAGTCTTCTGGGTATCTCCATAATTCCTAATTTCTCAATAATGAGCAATAGAAACCTTAATTTTCAGACTGAGAATTCAGGTAAAGCAAATGGACATCTCTAAACTCGTACTGCAAGGACTGTCCGGCACTTTGGGAAAAGAAACAATTGAGGGCTGTTCCCTCCTGCCTCGCCTTTTACATTTAGATGTAGTCACTTTATTTCAGCAACAAGCTGCTGGTTCACCAGAGGTAGATCATGGACAAAGTTTCAATCAGAAGTGAGTTTTGAATAGGTGATGCCCTCACCCATTCTGATACCTGGCAATGCAAAATAACTCTGTTGCTAGCTATACTTTCAAAGGCAAAGATGTGTGTATTATTTCTTTACATATATGCAAACACATGTTGCAAGTACACATATTATATATTTATGTTAGTATGGGTTTTGTATGTATTTATGTATGTGTGTATATATACACATAATAACACTAATAGTATAGATTGTATTATACTGTACTAATATATATATAATAGTATGCACATATATGAAAATATATATACTTATGCATGCCTATACATACTATTGCATACTGAAACTTGATTCTCCCACAACATTAGAGAGAGGCTATTATCTATTCATTGGTAACACTGGCTAGTCTTAACAGCTCATCAGGGAGATAGTATTTTCTCTGGGTCTTCATATGTTGAATACAAATGAGAGGAATGGCTAGACAATATGTTTTACCCAAATTGTACTGCTCTGTATTCTCCCTTGCCTTTCCTAATCAGTTTCGAATCTCCTGTATGACTTCTTAATTATACAGCTACACATTTCTATCCTCTCTCATACCTTCTCTTCCTCTTCTTGCTAAGCTGCCTTCAAAGACACTTGTGATGGGGGTGTTCTTTGTAAGTCTGCCTGTCTCTTTGCAGTCTGCAAGTAGGGATGGAATGAAGCTTTACCAGTAAGCCAGCTTCCCTGCAAAGGGGTTGGCAAAACCATGTCCAAAAAAAGGAAATAGAAAATGAAATCCTAGAGCTACAAACATAAGATTAAATCTATTTAAATGTTTTTGAAAGATAGAAGCAGCTAAAATAGAAACCAAGAACTAGGTTTAAAAGCTTGCCTGGAATTTCAGTAAAAAGCCTGTATTAGCCACAAGGAAAGAATTGCAGGCCAGAAGAAGAGTAATGGGTTCAAAGAAAAGAACACTTCGTTTCTTTTTACATAAAACAGAAAGAAAATATTTTATAGTCCACTTTTCCTAACAATGCCAAAGAAAAGCTAAAAGAATAGATAAATTGAAGTATCGTGTAAAAATAAGTATTATTTTTTCAATACTTAATTACTTATCTAACACCGACTGTCAACCACTGATGGCTACCTTAACATCTTGGCAATAGATAAGGGACAATATTTTTATTATGGTATAATTATAGCTCCAGACTAAACACAAGAAGTGCTGGATTTCTTATAGCACAATTCTCCCATCTTTTTTCTATCGTTTTGGTTAACACATTTGCAACTAGAAAAGCCTAAAAGCTTGGCCTGAACAAAGATGGCATATTTATCATTGTGTCTGAAATTTTGTAGTAACGGTTTGCCAGATCTTTTGGGTGCCATTGCATTTACAAATGGTGCCCCAATTCAATGGCAAAAAGCTAAATTCATTTGAATCCTGTGAAGTACATTATTTCTAATACTGCATGGTTTGCGCCAAAAGCATCCCAACCTTAACCTCTGTCCCCCAGAGCTACCAAAGCCACAGACATTGGCCCAGTTCAATTTTAAAATGAAATTACTGTTACTGTAACCACAACTCATAGTTTATTTTAAGGCTCTATGTCCCTGTCCTTGTTACTAAACTTTGTATTTTTTATAATTGTTTCAATTTGGCCTATAATATTAATGGTGAAGTGGGACAGCCTAATTTCTCATATTCTAATGATTTTGTATCTGCTTTGACAGCGGACAGATATGCACTTTGCTAAGAGAAAAGATAATACATAAACCCCCCCAGTCTGTTATGGAAAAGAATAAAACTGACAGAAGAATATTTTTACAATACAATTGAAAATCTAGCCCTCTTTCTCCATCTTCTAGCTCTCAGTATTATGCTTTTATACAAAATCAGGAATTAAAAAATGATATCAACCATCCTAAACTTTTTTTTTTTTTTTATTTTCAGTCTGGCAAATATTAGTGCAGTAGAAGTAAGCTCTGCACTAAGCATTACAGAAAACAATATTTGAAAACATTCCAAGGAAATGAAAGACATTCATTAGCCTATACAATTTATAGACACAAGTTCAAAAGTTCATTGTAAACAGTAGCAAACAAGGAGTAGTTAAATAAACACTTGCAAAACCCCATATTTTTAAATTAAACCGGGTGGAAAATAAGCAGGAAATAATTAATTTGCTAGAAACAGAAAGCAGATTGGAATTCTTCAGGGTTTTTTTTGAGGAGAGTGGGAGCACCGTTGGCAGCAATAGGAGTTTGCTGACATTGTTTTGATACAATGAGGAACTGAACTCAGCTGCTGTTGCCTGTTCCACAATAATGTGTAGCTCTGAGGCAACTATCAGGGCCCTGGGATCAACCTCCCTCCTGTGGGTTTGGCTGCTGGAGCTTAGGGCCAGCAAAAAGGCAGTGCAGCTGAGGGCTGCCCTCTTCCTGATCATCTCCGGGGAGAGTGTTTCCAACCTTATTGTGCTTCCCAGATGCTCCTGACCTGTTCCCAGGGAGGTGCCTGATGTGAGGAGTTGGAGCTGCCTGTGGTGCCCCCCACGGCCTGCATTGCTCTTTGACTGGGATGGAGGGATGGGATGGTGGGACAGATCCTGACCATGCCCCTGCCAGGGGAGCCCCTGGCCCATACAACACTCTGACATGCTCCTGCTCTTGTGTAGCATTACTTCATGACCTTGGGTAAAACTGCTACACACTTTAAAGGGAAGAGAGGTTAAAGCTAAAAGTAAACAAAGGTTATGTCTTAATAGAAACCACTGTTGTGTGTGAAGGAATTTCCATCTTTTGTACCAATCATTTGAAACAGGCTTCCTTCAATTAAATGTATATCCTCGTTAAAGTGTCAGACATTATCTTCCCCAAAATGAATAAACTGCTTAATACCTCTATACAGGCAAAATTCTGATCTTTGCAAAAAATTTCACTTGCAGGTACTGCTCTGCTTCTCTGGGATGCTCGATCAGAAATGTGCTGGGGGAACCAAGAGAGAGAGATCTGGGGAGAGGGTTAACACAACCAGAAACAAAGCAATGAAGCCTTCCCTGAAACCTGGAATGAGGCCATGAAGCTCCTGAACCATTTGGTTTCTCCTGCACTCTTTTTAACAGCCTCTTTCTGAATACTTGTATGAAGAAAGGAAAAGTGCATTGAGAACCATATGGAGCCTGCATTTCCCCAGCCATTTTCAGCTCAGTTAGGCACTTTATCTGCTTAGTCCTTTCGTATCTCATTAATCTCAATCCATTCCTAAATCAGCTTCCACCCTGCTCGCTGCTAGAGCAGTCTTACCACTTTTATGTTGGCTGCTCTCGATACCCTCTATAAATACTTCTGCGTTTTGTGTTCTCCATGTTGATTGTTGGCTTGTTTTCTGTATGTATCTACTAATGTCAGTGAAGCAAAAGAAAGGTGTTTAAAGAAGCAAACTGAGATGGTAGTTCCCTGTTGCTTTCCTCAGAAACTAAAATATTCTGCTTGTCTTACTGAGCAGCAGGGCAGACTAGACATATTTTCAGGTGGAGAACCTTTGATAACAAAGAAAAGGTGTCACACTATATTTATAGAAATTTACATACACTGAAGTGAAAACTGTCATTTTGTTGTGGCACAAAACCCTAACACTGTCTTTATGAATCCTTCTGTCACAGGCAGGAGTTTGTATTACTTCAGAATATTATTAATAAATTCAAATTTAAACTGCCCAGTAATAAATCACAATTCTTAAAAGTCTCAGGAGTATTTGCAATTATCTTTCAAATCAAGCAGACCTTCAGACTACTTTACACCACTGCTTAGCTTACAAAATTGAGTGTCCCATAAAAAATATAGCACTTCAGCATTTCATTCAACCGTGAATCCATGAGACACAATTGTAGTGTATATTTATATTCTCATATAAAAATAAAATGGAGAATCCATTCAGTGCTTTAATGCTCCAGTCACAAATGAATAAAAGAGGAATAAAAGTAACTAGAGAGCAAAACACTAAACTCACCTCGTTTTCTCAGGAAGGCAGTTTCCTAAAAATGGGAACATATAGATAAACAAGAATGATTACTATTACACCTACAGCTATGCTGGACATCATGTACCAGTCTCTGTCTAGGAAGTTTAAAGTCCTGGCACTAGCCAAGGAACTGTGGTTTAAATGATTTGTCAAGTATTAAACCACAAAGACCAAATGAGTGGAAAGACTTCACTTTATTCCATTCTTACTGCTGAGGTGGCAGCAAGCCGTGAAGCAACCTGACTGGCTGAATCTAAGGTTTTGTTATTTTAAATAGGAAAATAGTTTGGTCACGTTCTAATTACCTCCTTTTAATATACCCAGAGATGGCACTTTCCTTTCCTATGATGATTCTTTAATTCCTGCCATTTCTTAAAAAAACCCAGAAAACTGGTCTATTTGTCACCAAAAAAAAAAAAATAAAAAAAAATCCCAACACAGATCCATCCCTGTTCCTACTGTTGCCGGCAATGATGTGGACAAAACAGAAATCTGTAAAATGAGCTTGGCTGTGGCATGCTATTATAGTAATAAATGTGATGTAAGTGAGAGTCCTTTATCCTTCAACTTCATTTGTAGTAAAAATGCTTCTAAGAAATAGTTAAGGGAGACATAAATCAACATGATTCTAAACTATACCTATGAAAAACTTCTAATCAGCTTAAAAAAACCCCCACACTAAAATAATCCTTATCAGCCAACCTGTTTGTTAAACTCATTTGTTAGATTGTGTACCTTGGTGAATTACCTGTGGATTCCTCAGGAAAGTTCTGTTTATTCTTCTGGTTTATCTCATTTAGAGTATTAAAAGAAAGAAAAAAAACCACTCAGCAAACAAAGACAGAACTTACAAAAAGTTTAGAGTTCTCCAGCTAGCAAAGATGCTACAGCTATTGTAGTTGAAAGGCTTGTTAAATAACAGACCCAAATGTTTACTTGAGCTTTTGCTTTATATAGCCAACACGATTAGAAAAATAAAATCCAAGACTATCTTAATCATGTCACACGCGGTTACTTGGTTTGCATTTGTTTTTCCTTCCATTCGAACATTAATTACTCCAGAGAAAATGTAGCTTCCAGTACAAGGTAGAACAGTTCAATTATTTAATAGCATTGCTGATACTGACACAAGGACCAGAAGATATAATTTTTTGTATTTCTTTAAATTATTACCTAACCTTGATAGAACTGTGTGTATTAGAGTTCAAACAGAGAATAAATTTTGATTGTCAAGTGCATTTAATTTGAATCTTGATTTGAAGCTCTGAGGTGGGTTTTTTTCTTGGATTTTTGGTGAATACATCAGAAAAAGTTGCTGTGATGGAGAGAAGGAAGGAGGGTTTTTTCAATTTGTTTTTGAATTTTGGTTATATAGTATTTTCAGGGACCTAGCAAGACAGTTCCACAATTGTCTTGAGCAATGCCTTACTATGACAAAAACAAATGTTTCTTTTAAAAAACAATTCTGTTAAAGCCTATGAAACCCATGAATACTCAGTATCCCTGTTTTCACCAAAATTTATGCAAATAATTGTCAAGTAATTAAGAGTAACTATGCAATAAAACTTTCATATTTTATAAATTGGACAAAAGCAATCACTGAATATTGGATACTGTTGATATTCAGGTCATTTATAGCTGTATACATGAAAAAGAAAAGAAACTCATAGGATTATTTTGCACTGTCAACACACTACCAGGACTATTTTTTGACACAGCATATATTGCAGAATCATGGAAGGACTGAGGCTGGAAGGGACCTCTGGGGGTCATCTGGTCCAACCGTCTTGCTAAACAGGGCCACCTAGAGATGGTTGCCCTGGATCATGTTCAGGCAGCTTTTGAATTTCTCTGAAGATGGAGATGTCACAAACTGTCTGGGCAACCTGTGTCAGTGCTTGGTCGCCCCCACAGTGAAAAATTGTTTCCTAATGTTCAAGTGGAACCTCCTGTGTTTCAGTTTGTGCTCATTGCCTCTGGTCCTGTCACTGGGCACCACTGAAAACAGCCTGGCACCCTCTTCTTTACATCCTCCTTTCAGGTATTTATATACACTGATGAGATTCCCCTGAGCCTTCTCTTCTCTAGGCCTTACTCATAGTAGAGATGCTCCGATCCCTTCATTATCTTTGTGACTCTTCACTGATCTCTTTCTAGTAGCTCCTTAGCTCTCTTGCACTGGGGAACCCAGAACTGGCCACATTGTTATTCAGGGCATACGTCATAGAAATCATACAAAAAAATTAATTTGGAAGGGATTATTCAAGTTTGAAAAGCAGGACTAGCTTCAGAACTAGATTAGTTTGCTCAGGACCTTGTCCAATGTAGTTTTGAAAATCTCTAAGGACAGAGATTTCACAGCCTCTGCAGTTCATTTGTTTCAGTGCTTGACCACTACATTTGTTTGTTAAGAAAATTTTCCTTGTGTTCAATTGGAATTCCTTTGTTGCAGCCTACGAATATGGCCTCTCATCTTTTCATTGTGTAGTTCTGAGATTATCTTGGGTCCCTCTTTTGCATAACTCCCCCCTTAATGCCTGGCTGCAGTTAGATACTCCCAATTCTTCTCTTGTCCATGTTCAGTAAACCCAATTCCCTCAGTATCTTTATATATCTGATGCTAGCCATTTATTGATACTTCAATGGACTCTTTCCAGTCTGTTACTCAATACTTTATACTTAATATTAATATTAATATCCTTAATACTTTAATCATTTCATTTTGGCATTACATTATGTTAGGCCTGAGCTTGGATAAATTGTATATTGTATAAATGGATAAATTCTATCAACGCTTTCTTCTTGAGTTTTGCACCAGTTTGAGGAATGTCAGTCTCCAAGTAATGAAAAATATGGCACAGGTTGACGACTGGTCTGAACTCAAAATTTGAACCTTACAAGCAGTATGGATGTAACCAGTTCACGCTGTCTGGCCCAGACCCGTATCTGTGCAGAGCTAACAAATCACAGCAGGCTTAGTAAGACCAGCTGTGGGGACTGTCTTTTGAGATTCTGGGTGTAAAGAGAAAAGCAAAAATAGTACATGAGATCACCTCCACCACACTATTTAAAAAAAATATTTAGACAGCAGGTCATTAGTTGTCCAACTAAGAAAAATGCATTCAGAAAGGTATCTGCTAAGGTTTTTTCAGCTAGAGTTCTATAAATGTCTGATATCTGAAGATGCTATTGTAATTGCAGGTGATAACACTACCTGCAGAAAAGATAGCATAGTTCTTTCCCTGATAAGACATTGTTTACAGTGGGTTACAACATGGCTGAACTCAAGGTTTTAGGGTTAACATTTTTATTTCATGTGCTTCCCTCTGCCTTTTATTTTTATGTATTTGCTTTCATTAAATTCCTGAGATTCCTGCAGCTGAGCAAAGCAAGGAAGTATGCAATTCTATAGGAGTAATTTCCAAGAAGAAAAGTATGCTATCCTCAGCTGTTTTGTTACCAGACTAAACCTCAGCCTCAGGTCTTACACTGCTTCATGAAATGTTATCAAGTTGTAGGACTCTTGCAAGACCTAGTTTCCTCAAACCTTGAAGAACTTCTTAGTGTTTGGCAACTAAATTTTTATGCAACCCCATCTGCAATGGGAATGTGCTCTATGCCTTTCTAACTAGTATTGATGACAAGGTGTTATTTAAACTTCCTGACTTTCACTGAAAAAAGTTGATATATATTAAAAAAGACGCACTTCTTAGGACAAAAGGGCTGAACAAGTGATTCAGTCTTTTGGTATGTTTTGAGTTCTGTAAATACAGGACAAACTTTTCCTTCTGACAAAAAAAAAAATGTGATATTTCTTGCAGGGTCTACTGAGACTTAAGCATTTCCATGGGTATTTGCTTAGCGGTTGTAGCTATCCTTTCTGAAGGAAATGACTCACTATGTTTGCCACATTTCGCACAGTTATGGTACAGTCAGAAACTTCTATCAGCTGATTACCTTCCTCAAATAAAGTAGATATTCTTTGTGTTCATTTACCTTGAATGGTAAAAAAGAAATCCGTGATAAAGAACATTGGAGCTTCTACCTCATATTTAAACAAAGATATAACATATTCACCTCATATTTGGCAGTAATCAGTGGACAGGAACAAACTGCTAAAAGGTAGTTTTGAAGTAAAATTTCAGATGCACTAAGATTATAATAAAATATTGCTTAAAGATAAGAAGTAGTTGTTTTTTGTGATAAAAGGAAAGTTCATTACCATACCAGCTACTACTGCTGGTTTTCAAGTCTCACATGGCCTAGTCAAAGCTTCAGTAGATAGTGGCATTTTGCTCCTTAACCTAGACAAAATTAAACCCACAAAACAAAACAGAATAAAATCAATCATAATTAAAAAAATGCAGATTTGGTCCATCTCCCAGTAAGGATAATCCCCAAGATTAAATCCAATCCAATATTTCCTAAACTGAAATAAACAGGTATCTTGAGAAGCAAGATCTTTTTGGCATACCTCCTTCAACTTTCACAACACACTGTGTTTCTGTAAACTGGGCTGATAAAGTCTGGGGACTTGACAAGTTTTTGCTACCTCACTGACAGGCTTTGTCATTATTCCTTTATGGATAATGTCCTGAAAAAACATGGATACTACCTAGTTAAATGGAGATGGAATCATACAGTTCTGTGGTTTGATAGAAGAAATTAATAGTCTGGTCAACTATTAAGGTCCAAAAAAGTATGTGAACCTGTTTGTGATAACATTATTCACAACACTGGTACCAGAAATATTTTATTCTTTTTTAAAAAAACTTAAATTATAAAAGCACAATCAAGTGAAAATTAGCTGTCATTTCTGCTTTATACAGTGACAAAAAGCATATTCCTTAGCCACAAAATAATCATTCTGTTTGGATCTGGTTCCAATTTGCTGTATGACATGGTGGATTTGTTTCCTGTTAAAGTGTGCAATACCTTACAGGATTCTTGGTACTGAATTCATAGTAATTTTTAGATCTCTTAGATCATTAGAATGCAATATATGCTATTATTAATTTTAATTTCTTATTACAGTACTGAAATAGCATTGAATAAGCATTCGCTAGCAATGTTTTCTAGTTTTAGCCAAGATTTACATTCATTGCCTAAATAAAACTCCAATCCCTGTATACAGAACAGAAACCAGCTGCTAGTTCAGAAATGACTGTTACAAGAAATGCTAATTTTTGGTTAAATTGCAAGGGGTGATTTCACTTATAAATAGGGGAATTCAGAAAGTTAACATTAACAAAAGCTAGCAAAATGAAATTTGTAAGAGTGGGTGGATGGCGTACTGTAGTACAGAAGCTCTATTTATTTGTGAATTATTTAAATGCAGAATAATTGAATTGGAACAGCTTACCAAAAACCTGAATAAATTCCCATTTTTCTATATTCCTGGATTTGAGTAATCAATACCGAATGTGACAAATGCTATAGGATCATAGAATAGCACAAGGCTACTGTGTTAGGGCTATAAATGATACACAGGGAGCTAGGAATTCAGTCAGAAGCAAGCCCAAAAAGAAGCTGGTGAACTAAGGGATGGTGAACTAAAGAGTCTGGGAAAGGTTAGGAGCCAGTAGGATCACAATCTTATGGTGAAACTATGCAAGTGAAAAGTGTTTAAAGTGCCACTGTCCAAATCTTCCCCCTACTAGAAGGAATACTTGAAATAGTTAGACCTAGTCAGAGACAAAGATAAGGAATTAAGACTTAAAACTCACAAAACTGGCAGTCATGGCCTGAAGAAATGTTGTTTGCAAATGACTAGCCGGGTACTGTAGCAAGTATAAGAAGCACCAGGGGCAGTGTCTTGGTTCATTTGAATCTTTCAAATTTACAGGACAATACACTCTGTAAATTAAACTTTACTGTATGAACTCATTAGGAAGGAAAACAAATACACACATCAAATATGGGCTCTGTCTCCTTTGTACAGGGAGTCTAATGAGAATTCACTCATTCATCACCTCAGTAATTCACGACTCACAAGTTCTCTAATTTGTAACTCATGCACCAACAAGCAGAACCCTTACCTTGCAAAGGATGGGAGAGCTCGTTCTTCCTCCATCTCAGAGCCGGTGTCTCCTGAATCGCATGGGGAAGCACCAAACCTCCAACAGTCCAGCTGCTCTTGGATCCACTTCAAAATCCTTTTGGGCAAACTGATGTGTTTATACCTCCCAGCTTGGAAGTTTGGTCTATGCCATTTCCATAAATTAATGGATACTGAAGAAACTTTGGGCAATTGATATGCAAGGATCCAAAAGACAATGGCTGCAGGAGGCAGCAAGCAGCAGGTGATAACAGCTGCATAATGACCTTTATCCCTCCCTGTCCATCCCGTTCTGTCCTGTCTACATCTTCCTCTTGTGCTGACCTAATGACGCTGCTCCCAGCATACATCAGGCCTTAGCATGAGCTGTGTGTTAGGCCAGAACCTGGGCAGGAGTTGAGCGAACAGTCACAGGGAAGACATTTAGATTTGTATTTCCTTTGGGATAAAAATGGACGACTCCTAAGCAAGACAGGCATTTATACCTCTTTTTCATTATAATGCTGCTGTCCTGAGTAAACTGCCTTTCTTGGTGAGGGCTAACAGATTATTAATTGAACTTACCACTCTTCTGGCAAAGGAAGAGTGCAAATACCAATCTGAAGTCACATCTGTTGAAACAATTACAGAACACTGCAAGAGAAAAATAAACCAGACAATTCCTTCTTTTCTCCGGCTAAGGCTGACCCCAGCTACAGAGCAAAATGTAACTCCAACTCAGAACCAGAAAGCCCATTACAACCTTTTTTTTTTTTTTTTTTTACATTTCTATGTTATTGCATCATAGTGCTCTGGGTTTTTCTGATGAATGCTGATGAAAGCAGCACATGTAGTCATCAGCCTTTCTGGCTGTCAGACTCCAGGGAGCTACCCAGGGCATCCCTGCTCTGCACCTGCACCCCAAAGACTGTTTCAATGTGTGGAGCTTGGTTGGAAGAAATCAGACAAGTATTTTTTTTCACAAAGTAGGCTTTCAATTTGTGCATTTTAGCCACAGCTTTAACTTAACTTAAAGTATTTGACTAATTGCAAAAACAACTAAATACTCCTGCCATGAAAAAGATCCTGCAGCCAAGTAACGTAACTATGGACAAGCAGGCCCAGCTCTGCAGACAGAGTCTAAGCAACAGCAGCTTAAGAGGGATCTTGTCCAGTAAACAATAATTACTATGTCATCTGCTGTATTATAGAGTATGTTACAGTACCAATGTCTGTCCTTACTTTTGAGGCTTGATGGCATGACAAATCAGATCTCAACATTGTCTATCTGCTGGCTGAATAATGGAGCATTAATGTCTAATATGTCCTTAACGCACGTTCTACCTCTTTCATCCAAATTTCAGTGAAGTGCTTTCTCTAGGAAGTCCCATTTTTTTCTCTAGTAAATTGCCCAGAACATGTACCATTTTCATTACTTGCATTACTAGCAATGGCAGTACTTTGCAGTATTGGTACTCTGTAGTAATCTCCAGTGACCATGATTGCTAATCTTTGAATTTTCAAATTTTTTCAATATGTTTACATTTCAGGTGTGCAGACGCTGTGAGGACTGGGGAGTTGTAGTATATATATTTTCTAAAAATTTCCTCTCCTGTTACAGTAAATCTTTACATATATATATTACACTCTGTTAATTTTTGTCATCCTAACTGGTCCTACATGTCAGTTCACCTAGGCTAGGTTCAAACTGAATACAAATCTATCAACAGAGGATGTTTTAACAAAATACCAGACATAAGTAATTCATTAGTATTCTCCTCATTCTAACCGAATGAGCATGCTGGTAATCTTTTGCCCCCTAAAGGGCCTCCTAAAAAGCCACCTACACACATTCAGAAGTGATTCCTACATGTTGTCTAGCAACCGATTTTAACATTTATTTGAACTTAGAAATTTGATGGTGGTAGAAGTTTGAGGAAAAAAATATGAAATATTTTGGAAAGCATAGTCCTGTTTTTTTCAGAAATTCAAAAGACTTCTCACAAAGTTCCTTAATAGCCCACCCCATCCTGAACCTAGTAAAAATTCCGGAATGTGGTTATATGACTAAGTAAAAAATGGGAAAAAAGTTGCAAAGCCCCAATTCACAAAAAAACCAGCTTATGCTTCACTACATTGCCAGGAGGTGGGGGGTGGGGGAGTGGGGGTGGGGTGGGGGGGTGGAGAGCAGAGAGCCAGGGGGAAGCAGGGAGGCAATAATTAACTATTCTCTTGTCTGGTTTCATTATTTAAAAGAAGTTGCTTAAAACAGCCTTTTGTAGATAAAGCCTGAAAAAGAACCCAGTCCATACAATCCACCAAACAGTAGCACTACTAGTGGAACACTAGAAGATAAAATACATTAAAATTAAAGTTTCACATTTTTGGCAGTACATGCTAGTTGTGGGTAGCAAAGGTTATTTTGGTGTGTGGTGTGGTGAGGAAACCAGCTGACTCAAAGAAATTTCATTTTGGGAGCAAGAAGAAAAAAATTGGGTTGAAGAGAGAATAAGATAGGACAGGACACAAGAAGAAGCTAAGAAGAATTTTGAGAACAAACCGAGTAGAAAATAACAAATTCAAGAGGAAGATACAGACATGCAGTAGGTGTGGAAGAAAAGTATTACTATATAGAGTGGTGCTGAAAATAAGGCAAGAGGCTGGGATTTGGGTAGCTTGATCTTATTCCTTCCTGTTCCATAGCGGAGTTTTTATCCATTCAGGCTGTGCATGCCACCGATATAGGTATTCTAGGCCTCATACATAACTCATTTAGTTGTTAAAGCCACTGTCTATGTACCCTTCTGCAGTAATCTTTTGCGGTACAGTCTGAAAAGAAAAAGGGATGCCTTTGGATAATGCAGGGCTCAAAAGCAGAATGCCAGTCCATGAAGCGAAAGCACAAGATAGGAAAAGGAATTTGATGGAAAAACACAAAAAGAGGAACAGAAAATAGAGTGATAAGAAGAGAAAGAACATTGGCAAGCAAAGATACTAAGAAGTAATATTAAAGTTATGAAATACTAAAAATACTCTTCCAACTAATGATCGGCTTCCAGGAAGTCAACAAGAGATATTGATTGTTGAGAAGAAATAAAAGCTGTTATAAAACATTTGCATTTGTGAGGTGAAGGAGGTGTCATTTCCAAAGCAATGCTTTTGTCATCTATCGATATACAGAGAACTTCTTTAGACAGAAAAGCCAGACCAGGAAAAAGTTTGAATTTCATGTGCAGGCAGGATGCAGAACAGGATTTGCACATAACCCCTGTGTCTCCTTTGCTTTAGCATAAGCACAGAATTTGTGCCAGCTTATCCTAAGCTTTTTTTTTGTGTCAATTAAATACACATCTTATTTAATTGTTGGGTTTAGTTATTAAAGCATTTAAACAGGGTAGCTGAAAGAAAGATATGCTAACTGCATCTAATTTGTCTCACAGGGATAGCAGATCCTTTATTCAGACGTTGATGTATATGGTGGGTATATAGGTAACATTACAGTCAAATCTATTTATTTAAGCTCTCACTGAAAGCCTTGTGAAATAAGCATTTTGACCAGATCCTCTGTTTTTAGGAAATGAATGTGTTTCATAAAAATGCCTTGTTGTTTATGAACTGAACACAGGTGTTATTCTTTTCCTTTAGGGATCCTGGAGAACAGCAGTTATACAATACTGCAACATTTATTTGTATGGAACAAACCAAATTAACCTTATCCATTCAGCTTCTGGAAGACAAAATAAGTAGCTCTCATTTAAAGCAACTTGAAATTATAAAACTTTAAAATATATATATAAGTGCATATATACGCCCAGACAGATCCCACACAGATTTTACTCATAAAGACTATTGCATGAAGACTCAGAAACTGTCACGGCCTGACAGTTTAAGGAAAGAAACCACCATGAGCTGACCCTAACACCCTGTCCCTGCCCTTGCTCTGTCCATATCTTTGCTGAAGGGGCTGAAGATAAACTGCAGCGGTAACAAGGGTGGGAGGAGAGGATTCAAGAGTGAAGGAGTAAAGATGAGCCTGGGAAACAGGGAAGGAAAGGTGTTGTTTAAATGTTGGCCTTTTTGCTTCCCACTACTCATTTATATATTTATATTTAATTAGTAATTAAATATTACTTTATTTGGCAATAAATTAAGTTAATTTTCCCTGAATTGAGTCTGTTTTGCCCACGATGGCAACTGGTAAGCAATCTTCCGGGCTTTATCTTGACCCATAATCTCTCTCATTCCTGTTCTTCCAATTTTTGTTTTATGTTCCACTGGGAGTGAATGAACAGCTGGGTGGGTGTTTGGCTGTCAGCTGGGCCAAATCTACCAGGCTAGTAAATCTCAGGAAGGTTAGATAGCCTTTTTTGTAGAATAAATACTGAAACTCCAAGAAGCTTTCATGGCACCCAGCTTTCACACAAATAATTTATGAAAAACATTCTAACTATGTTAATTCTTTTTGTGTAAAATGTTCTCAGTCTCAGATGCTTTAAGGAGAGATTCTGATATGTGTGTTTGACAAAAAGAATGAGACAGGTCTAGGTAGCCTCTGAGACAGGAATGAGAAAGTTAAACCTCCCGTCTGGTATTTTTAAATGGCTAACAATATGCTCTTTTTCATCCTGGTCACTGAATTATGGTACACTTATTATGATGTAGTGTTTCATGTCTTTGTGTCTAGAGTAATCTATCTTTTTTTAAGGGACACTGTGAAGGACAATGCTTTGACAAGTACACCTGTGCCAGTGACTGAATTAAAAATGAAGGTACACAGCAGATCTAAGCTACCCTGCCCTGGGCCATGCCCAAATAACATCACTAGCCTCATGGCTGGCTACATGCCGATTGTCCAACAGATTCATCCTGGGATTTCTTGAGCCTCTCATTGCTGCCAGTCTGTGGGCAACATTGGGTGCTAAGAGACAGGCAGAGCACACAGGCTGCTGCCACTGCTGCCACTGCTCCCACAGCACACTGGCCTGGCGGAATGACTAGCTCTGGAGCCTGAGGCTATGTGGCAACAGCAGGAAAGACCTGATCAATCAGCACCTGCAGGACCTGGCCTTGCTTCCCTGGGTGTGGGAGCATAGCTGAGACCTTGCAAAGGAGGTCAGAGGTACTCACTATTGATTTAGTTCATTATCTCTCCACTCCTGCAGTAACAAAAAGCTTCTGTCTGCAATAATCCTAACAGGCTGCTTACTTTATTCCTGGAGGGGTTTAATTCTTGTGTTTTACTGCACTGTACAAAAAAACCCCACAACTTCAGAGAGCACAATTGAAAAAAAAATTTGTTTCAATATTCTTACAGTTTGCTTTTAATAAGCAGTGTACTTACTGTGGCACTCAGCTATTCAGAACCCTTGGTAGCTCTCAGTTATTTAGAAATCACAGTTATCCAAGCAGGAAAGGAAGGAAAGATGTACTCCATACTTGATTTTCTCTTCACTTTGTTTTGCAAAACACTTAATAGGTGCAGGGAATCCCAGTCCTTTCAATAACAGGGAGATGCAGCTTGTACAATGGCTCACAAATTTTTTAGGTTTAAGGCTTTTAAGGCTGAGCGCCCATTATTCTGTACTGTGTTATACCTTTCCTGCCTCTACAAAACAGGTTTGAAATTCCCAAAAAAATAAAATCATTAAAAATATTCATATTTTCCATGTACCGATCTGGCATTTGCTGGGACAGACGTTTGCCTTCACAGTACACAACACACTAAGACATGCAAAAATAAGTGCAGAGATTGCTTTACTAGTTCCCAGTGCTTCCTATTTTCCAAGGCTTGAATGGAATTACAGACCAATGCTAATACCATTCAGGATGATTAATCTCTCTTTCCAAACATATCACACCCTGCTTTTCAACAGGAAAACATTGCTCTGTGGCAACTTTCCTACGGCTGATGCTTTATGACATGAATGTGCTAGAAGTGCAATGGAGAGAGTTCACACTCCAGGACCTGCACTGCTTCCTTCAGTTTTAATTGAGTATGTAAGTTTCACGCTAGTGGCCACACTGGTTACCAGCCATTGAAGCTCTGTTACCTAGCGTGTTTTAACTGTTAGCAGACCAAACAGGCTTGGTTGAATTTAACGTTTGATTTTAGAGTGCATTTTTATGTATTAAATACATGCATTGTGAAGGTATTCCATATCTGAGAGCAGGTGTGATTTTTCTCCTTTTTCACAGATGTAGATCTGAAGTTCCTTTGCCACATGGGATATCATTGAAGGCTGACTTCAAGCATCCAAATATCTAAAAAGCAGAAGACATTCTTCTTTTGGAATTTTCTTGCAAAGCATAATAAAGTTTCTGATCGGCTTTATGCCATGAAAAATAGTATCTTTATGGAAAAAAGAAGCACAAGGGAATACGGCACTTCAAGCCCAGAGGGTTGTAATCATCAGCAGAGTCTAGCTGGAGACCTGTAGCTAGCAGGGTTCCCCAGGGGTCAGTACTGGGTCCAGTCCTGTTCAATTTTTTCAGCAATGACCTGGGTGAAGGGACAGGGTGTGCCCCCAGCAAGTTTGCTGATGATGCAAAACTGGGAGGAATGGCTGACACACCAGCAGGCTGCACTGCCATTCAGCCAGACCTGGGCAGGCTGGAGAGTTGGGCGGAGAGGAACCTTATGAAGCTCCACAAAGGCAAGTGTAGGGTCCTGCACCTGGGGAGGAACAACCCCATGTACCAGTACAGGTTAGCAGCTGACCTGCTGGGAGGAAGATCTGTGGAGGACTTGGTAGTTCTGGTTGTCCGCAAGTTGCCCATGAGCCAGCAGTGTGCCCTGGTGACCAAGAAGGCCAAGGGGATCCTGGGGTGCATTAGGAGGAGTGTGGCCAGCAGGTTGAGGGAGGTGATCCTCCCCTTCTGCTCTGCCCTGGTGAGGCTGCCTGGGGAGTGCTGTGTCCAGTTCTAGGCTCCTCAGTTCAAAAGAGACAGGGAACTGCTGGGGACGGTCCAGCTGAGGGCTACAGAGATGGTTAGGGGACTGGATCATCTCCCTTATGAGGAAAGGCTGAGAGAGCTGGGCCTGTTTAGCCTGGAGAAGAAAAGAACGAGAGCGGATCTCATCACTGTCTGCAAATGGCTTAAGGGTGAATGTCAAGAGGATGGGGCCAGACTCTTTTCACTAGTGCCCAGCAAGGGGACAAGGGGCAATGGGCACAAACTGAACCACAAGAAGTTCCTTCTGAACATGAGGAAGAACTTCTTTTCTTTAAGGGTGACACAGCACTGGAACAGGCTGCCCAGAGAGGCTGTGGAGTCTCTCTGGAGACATTCGAAACCTGTCTGGACACGACTCTGTGCAACCTGTTCTAGGAGAGCCTGCTTTAGCAGGGGGGTTGGACAGGTTGGACTAGATGATGTCCAGAGGTCCGTTCCATCTCCAACCATTCTGTGATTCTGTGATTCTGTGATTCTGTGATTCTGTGATTCGGTGATAGCTAAAGAAGTCAGAAATTAGAGTAATAATATATTAATTCAAAGAGGAGAATTCAGAGATTAATACCAAATCTATGAAGAGAAAATATTTAGTATGGGGTAATAAAAAACTAATGTATGAATACAGGTAAAATGTAGATGCACATTATTGTAAAAATGGAATTTGGTGGAAAGCAGTAATGCAGTTAGAGCAGCTGGGAAAACAGAAGAGCATCCTGTTCTCATCTTTAGGTAAAAAATGTGAGACACTGAGGATTTTCAAGATGTCAGAATGATTGATTTCACTCCAAATTAAGTCAGCTGAAGCTGGTCCATTTAACTACAGCATTAAGTTGCTTGCTTATACAAATCTTTTTAACTGCAGCCTGATATTTTCAAATTTTCTGGCAAATAAAAAATAACGAGAGAAGATGAAATGTATACTATAGAGCGGTGGAAAATAAAGCAAAGAGAAAAAATATTTAGAAGAAATGGCAAAGTAATTGACTCACTGAGTAAATGAAAGCAGACAGCAAATCAGCAAAACCTAATTAAATATCCCTACAGTTAAGCTGTAGGAAAAAATGAGAAAAAAAATAATAAAAGGATTAAATCAGGTTTAACTATTCAAATATATATATATATACATATAAATAAACAGCAAGACTAATGTTAAAACTTGCTTCTCCCACATCTTGTCTTCTCCATCAGCATTTGCTGAAGGTAGGGGTTTATAATGCTGTCCTGTGCTTTTTTAGAGAAGAAATCAAAAACTGCACAGATAAAAATCACATTCTGATGGATGCATTATGTGCTGAGAGAATGTGATGACTTATGCTTGTACCTGTCATTATCTTGATGCACTGCATCTTTAGTAGTGAGAAAACTCTTCTTTACTATGAAATCAAATATATTCCTAGGAAAATAATGAAGTCAGAGAGGCAGAAATTGAAAATAGAGTCTAACTTGCACATATTATGTAAAACATGAACTAGTAGCTAAGCTATACTCAAATACAAACGTTTTCAGCAGCTATGATTTTCAGATCTTTAAGGGGCATGCTCAGAATCAAGTATAGTCTTCAGTTTTTGTCCTAGGCCCACAGAACAAGTTTCTGATTTGAAAATTATTTCAAGCTCCACCCACAAAATCTAGTTTTTCTTCACATGCATCTATATAAAATATTAGTCTAAAAACCTGTCATTATATTAAAAAGAGCAAAGAACACTTCACACTATTAAGCATTGCCTCTCATTTTTGTTACATTCCTCTTTGTAGGAGTTCATTATAGAATAAAACTGTCCTTGTCACAGTAAGTCCTGAGGAGTTCAAAGCTATACTGCTCCATAACTATTAAGATCAGGCCTCTAACTGCAGCCTGACTTCAGCATTTAGGAACTGATGGCTAAAAGTTAAGACTTGTTCATGCCTAGCATTTAACATATAGTGAATCCTAACAATTAATAAACACAAGAGTTCACTGAATAGAACAACAACAAAAAAATTATCTAGTCTGTGTACTACTAAAGATAGCCTTATTTTCTTAAGTATATGGAAATGGCTATAGCACACTGAAGATAAGACACCTCATTGTAACTCAGAACATATGACTAGACACCTCATATTTTATACAACTCTGCACAAAGGCCTTCTGTCACCACTGAAGTGAAAATTTATATCCAGAATAGGTCTTTTCTCCAAAAATATCATTGTATATATTCAATGCTTTACTATTTAGACCCTGCTCATTTCCTACAGGGTTAAGTAAATATTGGTTTACTCCGTGCTGCAGTAAACATTGGTTTACAGGGCATTGAGTCTAGGCTGCCTTATCCCAAAACATGAGTGATGGTGAGCAGAGAATGTAATCGATCATGTAAGGGTGAACTGAAATGTTTTTATGAATTTTTAGAGGTAATTGCTATTATTCTATATTATAATAATTATTCTGAATAAATTCTAAATCTAAATAAAATATTATTCTATGTTATCATAATTACTATACTAATGCTATTATTATAGTAAGACTATCATTTATACAGAACAGGTTTCTCCATTTCTCGTGGCTAATTTTCAGAATGGCAGCAAAGTGTATAACTAAGCCCACTACAGAACATCTCCTAACAGCTCTGGGGCTTATTTCCCCTCTGTTACTCGGAGTACCAGATAAAACAGTCACAGAAGCAAGAAAAGCCAGCCAAGTAAATTAAGATAAATCAAAAGACTGTTAATAAAATGATAAATTAAATTATCACTGACGATTGATATAAAGCTAAACTACAACATCTTAGTAGGACAATGTATTAACTTCTCTTTCATTTGAGAAGAACAAAAACTTCAACGAAAATGGCATGTTTTTCTCTGTGGAGACTGTTGCCATAATCCATGGAAACAGTGTTGCATTTCTGATAGTTGCTTGTTATTATAGTGTTGGAAAAAAGGAGTTTCCCTGTTTGATTGTTTTATGGACAGAAATTAAGCTTATTAAGAATATTTGACAGAAAATGTTATGCCACAATCAAGTTATTTGAAGCTTGGCAATCTGTCTTTACTAATAATTCCAACTTAACTTTCAGAGATGTTTGTCATGAATGACTGAAAATAATAATTTGTTTTCAACTATCTTTTTGTGCAAAATAGGTAAATAAATTCCAGGCAAGTCATCATTCAGAGGTTCATTTAATGATCGCTAGAAAGAGTTGGAGATTGGGAGAGCATTTCTGTTATTTCTTCATTTCCGCCAAACTCTAAATATATTTTCAAGATTTCTGGAAATGCTGCCTTTGTCTGCCTGACCACAATGGCATTTTGAAGCACATCCAGTACCAGAGTGTTATCTCAATATCCTGAGATGTAAAGGCCTTAGAAATAGTTTCCTACTTCTTGAAACTATTTTTACATAGTAACCCAAAATCAACAAACCCAACTGCATTTTTTAAATGCTGCATATTGTACAGGTATAAGGAAAAGATGCTGGCAAATGAAAATATGGCTATTTTTTTAAAATGCCAATGTTTTTTTCACATTCTGGTTTTAAATTAATATCCAATCCATGTTTGCATGTTGAGGTTTATGATGCAATTCAATAAATAGCAAAGATCTTTATTACTGGTATCAATATTAAGACTGAAATATTCAAATCATCACCCCAGTTCAGTTACTTCCTTTGCAGGAAGGTGCTGACCATTCAGGAAAACACAAATCTAGTTTAAAATTTGCAGTTCAACAACAACAGAAGTGTACAAAAACTGTGTGCAGAAGAGTATGTACTTACAGGATTAGTAGCATGAGCATGCCATTTGAAAAACCTTGCACAGACTAATTTTTTCCTAATCATATCTAAGTTCTTTTGCCTCTAATTATTGCACAAAAAATAATGCCAATTTGTATTTTAAATATAAGGCAGAAAGGAATGGTTTGTTTCATTGAAGAGATTTATGTAGCTGAGAGTTTTGATATGACAATTGTTTCTATGACTGGGTTCACAAAACGTGAAATGTTTATCTGTGGAAAACAGAGACATACATTTAAAAGAAAAAGAAATGCTTTACTAAAAGAAAATAGTATTCCTTTCAGAAATGCTGAAAATTAATCCAAACCCTTGTGGTTTGTTTTTTTATTATCCTTTGTTTCCTTCAGGAAAGATGGCTATCATAAAACATTATCACTGTTCTCTTTAGCTTTATCTTACAGACATCCTTCTGTGAGGACAAAAGATCAAAAACCCGTATGTGAAGATGCATGTAAGTATTGAGGTCAGGAGAAGATTTTGCTGTCTGGGTAAAAGCAGTTTGAGAGGAAGGTTAACAAGGGTGAAGGAATATGCAGGGTATGTTGCAAGGAGCTCTTCCCTCATGCAGCATTTCTGTGATTCATGAATGACTTCACTGATACGTTTTTATTCAGTCTGAAGCCTATTCTAATTTCGCAAGCAAGTGAGGTGGTCAGGTAAGCTCTGTAACCCAGGACAGGTTGGCTTGCAACACACTCTGCTAATGACCTCTTCCAAGCCTGGCTCAGCTTTTCCTCTTCCCTAGACCCTCACTCTGCTTATTCCAGCAGAAAAGGGCTATCACATCCAAAACAATTCTCCCTAAATTAAGTAGTTCTATGTAACTAAACAATCACTAGAAAATGACAAGGAATGATCTATGTATTAGTACTTAAAATTAATTAGTATTTTTGAGGTTTAAACATAGCTTCTGGCTGCTAGAAATTATCATCAGTTCAGATCCTATATAGAGAAATATTTTAATCCAAGCAATAGCAAAGTTTGGGTAGATATGATGTTTTAGGAGACTGTGAGAATAATAACAAAGGATAGAAAAGATTATCCTTGCTGTTGACTCTCCACTTAAAAAGAAAGATTAGAAAGATCTACCAGAAACAAAAAATTACTTCAAAGGTTACTTGTTTGAAATAGATGTCTGATATAGTACCTTGTGTAGAAAAACCCATATCTCTATCTGTTCAGAGGAAATAACATGCTGAGTCTATTGAAAATGAACAAAGCCAATCTTAAAAAAAAAAGGAAATGAAGAGTCTTACTTGCTCATATTAAAAGGCAGAAAAACAGAATCTATGCTATTGTTGATTTGGGGTTAATAAAAGCAGGGAATGACTGCAAAAAAACCACTATTAAGAACTGCTTCATTTGAGGATATTTTTTGGCCTTGCAAAAAATCTTAAAAGATCCCTAAATCTAGATTATCAATGTTAAAATCTGAATGCTTTTGTAGTGCTAGAGGGTCTCAAGAATTAACTTTAAAACAAGTTATTTCATGATGATCTGGCTGTAGCACAACATAGGGTTTTCACACAGGCTGAGAAGAAAGAAGAAATCTGAAAGAATTCTAAACACACTTGCCTCAAAGGGACCTCAGGAGGTCCACCCAGTCTGTCCTATATGAAAGAAAATACATACAGCGGAACCCATATCCTGAAAGCTGTTTAGCTACCTCCTTTTTACAAAAATCTTCAGTGAAAAAGATTTCATAAACTCCACAAGAATAAATTTTTCCTGTTTATAATTAGCCTTGCAGGCAGAAAACTTTTCTTAACAAATGATCACCTACGATAATTACACTTTACGAGGCCTCTCACTAAACAAATTAACCAACCAACAAACACAGAGAAGGACTGACTGGCCATTTTTATTAAGCTTGTCTTCTAGGGGAAAACTGTGTTCTTTTTTAGTGTCTTTTTTTTTCTGGAACTGGTAAAACTTACTCTTTTGACTCAGTCTTTACAGGCCAGTATACCAAATAGCTTACTCCACTTAGTCTCTTTTTAGTTCCCTCTGCTGTCAGTCTCTACATTCTTACCAACCTAGACAAAGTATTTTGGCAAGGTTTCAGTATTGACAAGTAGAGCAAACCAACTATTCAGCACTGTAACAATTATTCTGTTAATACTTTCTGGAAGTCCAAGTGTAATTTCCCCCCCATCTTTTCTTCTCATGTTGATCTAACAGTTGGGTATATGGGGCAGTGCAGTCTGCACATTCTCCAGTTTCATCTCCACATGTCCCAAGTGTCTGACAAGATCTTGAAGAAAATATGAAGAAAGATAAATAATAAATGTGTTTGTGGATAAAATATCTTTAAAATTTACAGTTACTGTTCTCCTTTGAATGCTTGTCTGTGTATGGATTCACAGCATGGGTGATTTTTCCTCCCCTTTTTTATTTTTTTTTATTTTAAGAAGCATTCTTTGGAAAAGATATTAATGGAGACACTACTCAGCAAGGCACCTGCAATAATATTGGCTCTGGTGAAACATACTTTGATCAATGAAGGAAGATCCACATGGGCATAAGATATTTTAACACAGCCCCTGATCCAGTTTCTCTTTGTGCAGAGATCTCTAACTATTGATCCAAACTGCCACTGAGGTTTTTAGGTCACCTCCTTTGCAGTGGGAAGCAATTCCTGCTATTTAATACCTGTAATCAGGCACAAACCCTTTGCTGACAAAGGAAGAGTAGACTACATACTGTCTACCAAAGCAGAGGTTTATATGAAAAAAAAATCCAGATCTGGGCAGTGGAGAGGCTGTAGGTTATTGCTCAGTTGTTGCCTACATCAGATGGCTAAGCGATCTTTGGATGGCTGGGCTTTATGGGACTCTTTCCTTACAGCCTTTTCTTGATGCATTTCAGGCAAATCTCAAGAATGTTGCTTGTGCTCCTTAATTAAGAAACTTCCCTGCATTACAAGTACATGCACTAATCCTCTTTAGTAAGCTATATTCTGCCCTATTGAGCTTATCTGGAAAATTCATGGAATATACTATTGGACATAAATTGTAATCTTATCACTCAGCCCAAACAGCATGAGAAAAAACTCAGTCTTATTTCTGTTCTGAAAAAAACCCCAGTGTCTTAAGTTGCTTTCTCACTTCACACAAGTTCAGTTTTGGCACAAGCCTTTTCAGTGTCAGACACTCAAAAAATAAGTTAGAAATTTATTGCAATGAAACTGAAGATCGAGCCTATCAGAAAAAAAAACACCTCAGAAATCTAAAACTAAGGGGGAAAAAAAAGTCTGGATTCCATCAGACTTTGATTAGTACCAAGTCAGTTATTTCACCTTAAGTAGAACCCGAGATAAATTGTGGCAGAGGCCTTATCCATAAAGGAAACAATGTAAGAGGGATTGTTTACCACTGTGTGAATCTCCTGCTTCCTATCAGAAAAAACAGCCTCTAGAAAAAACTGTCTTCACAGGCAGGAAGGGTAATGAACAATTTCCAATTGTGTAGAGCATCAGGTTTAATTCCGTGGAGAAATAAGGTTTCCTGTTAGCAGGAATAGCTTCACAAATCTCTAATAATCCATTAAGAATAGCAATGAAATGAAATGGAGAGGAAAGACAGGAGAAGGAAATGGCTGACACAGGAAAAAGATTTTAAGACTCTTACCCCAAACTTAATTTTAGCACCTGAAGGCAGATGTCTGTGGCAATCACTGGGCAACACCAGTTAATAGGTATTAATAAAACCAGTGGTAGTGATCTTCCCCCTAGCTGGTCCAGGGGCCAGCTATTGCAGTTAGGATTTAGAGGATCTAAACTGGTATTGTGGCCTGGTTTATGGCACCAAGGACAGAACCTCTGGAAATCATGGTGGCGTGTTATCATCAACAGAGTAAAGAACTGAATCAAATCTATAGTTACGCAGCTCTGCCTCTGAGCCAAATTGACCATTTTCGTTGGCAGCCAAGATCCTTGCAAGAAAAACCCCTGTGCTCTGTAACAATTGTTGCAGCTGTAAGAAACTGCACTTGCTCTATTTATTGTCTTTTCAGAAAAACAGAGACAGGTAACAACTACATTATGTTGTTCTCTCTTCAGTGCAAAACAGACACTAAAATCAAACAGGTCCATGCTTGTAATTGCTCTCACTACAATATTTATAGCTAACAACTAATTTGGATCTTACTCTGCAGTGGTTAAGAAGGGATGGATCTCACACCCGAAAACTCCAGTCTTCCAGGGCCTTTCTCCAGCCTCTTACTGCCCTGTGGCCTTTTTACTTACCTGTGCTGTTACGAAAGCGGTAAAGGCCAGGTGTAAAAAGAAACATACATTCTGCCTGCAAAAGGTGTAATACTTCCTGCTCACTCTTCCTGCTATTCTGGGAGTCTGGGTTTGTTAGATGCTGAACGCTAGATTCTTAACCACTTTGTTAACAAAGAGGATTATTTTACCTCCAATAAAAAAGTGAAGGACAGCCATGTCAGTGAGTTGGCTCTGTAACTTACTCTCTTTCCTAAGGTTGGAGTTGTCTTTGAGTAATTTTGCAAAGCTTGGAACTGTTTCTTTCCAGATAATGGGCACTGAGTTTTCAACCCCGTGTGGTGCTAGTAAACAGCACAAACAGTCCCTTTCTAGGGGGAAAGTATAAAAACTGGAAACCTGTCAAATAGTACCCACATATGTCTGGTTTCTATTCTACAATTAGAGGCCAGAGCCCAGATGTGGCTGTATTGTGACAGTGGAAGGGTGAGGTTTTTCCACATGAACCTGTCTCAGCCAAACAGCATTTTGCCTTGAAATCTGCCTTCCTTGAGGTCACAAACAACAACAGCAAATGTACTTGCCTTTGCAGTGGGAGAGGAACTCTAACAGACTCTAAAGACAGCTTTCTTGCTAGACACAACTCTGGAAAGGAGGGTGAGCTTCTACAACTCAGAAAAACATAGCAGGAGTCAATGAACTTGGTGTCTTGTACTGGAGGGGTGAGCTTTTGATAGCTCAGAATCAACAAAGGAATAAGATTTTCATTTAGGCTTCCCACTTTTGATTTTTCTAAAGGAGTCACCATCACAGCAGCTTGGGTTGTCACTGGGGTCATTGGCAGAGTCATCTTCCTCATTGGCAGGGATGTGTTCTTGCTCTTTGCATTGATGGAGGTCCCCAAGTGCAGAAATTTGCAGAGCTCACTGCCAGCTGCAGAGCATACTGTTCTGTCTTTGATGGATTGTCTGATGCTTCATTTCTAGCAAAGTACTTGTTGCTTTTCATTTATTTTTGTCTTCTGAATATCAGATGTATTTTGAATTATTATCTTGTTCTTTGAACTAGTGATTCCTCTTAGACTGGCATTTTCTGCAAATGTTACAAACATATGCTTGATCCTTTCTTTCAATCCATTAATGAAAATACCAATTAGAATTTGGCCCGAGCCAGATCCCTATAGGTATCCATCTGAAATATCTTCTCAGCTCATCAGCGAACGATTACTTTCTACTGTAAGAGTACACACTGCTTTGGGAATTTGACTTACGGCCATAGTATCTAACCTGATCTTCCTAATGTTACAAACGTCACGTGGGCTAGTGGCAGAAAGCTTACTGAGCTCAAAATATATCACAAGTATTGCTTCAACCTTATCTTCTACCTATCTTCTAGTTATATTGTCAAAAAGGATTTGCAATGATCAGAAACAGTGTATGTTCTTTACTGTTGTCATTCAGTTGCTTATGAATTGATTACTCAATGACTTGAGAGGGGAAGTTGAAGCAATAAATCTATAATTCATGATCTACAGTTTCCCTTGGGAGGGTAAACTTCCTGAAAAATCACACCCTAACCATTTCTTCAAGAATAATTGTGAGATGGTCTCAATTACTTATCAGGTTCTCCAGGATGAATTTTACATTCTCTGCACATTTGAACTTTTCAACTTACCCTATCCAAAGTCACCCTCCATACATTTTGTAGGACTGTGCCCTACATACTGTTTTCCAATAAATAATTAAGTACTTAGTCCCACATTGCTGTCATCTGGTTGCTGCTGTTGCCTGTTCAAAAATTTCATCTACAGTTTCTTTTTCATAAGGACATTTCTTTTGTTCTTTCTCCTTTTATTTTAACCCAAAGAAATGCAACAAATTTGCCTCTCACCTCTTTTTCAGCTTCAGAGAGTGACTTCAAAGCATTCTTGATCTACAGTGTAGTATTGGTTTCCTTTTTTCCTGTACATGTTTCCTGTATAAACTATTTCTCTTTTACCAGTCTTCCAATTCTATTGATTTGTTTCACCAGCTTTCTGTGATCTTGATTAACCAAGTTTTTTGGTTGTAAAGCAAGATTTAAGATCCTTTCTCTTCAGTTTCTGTGCTGTTTTAAGTTAATGTGTAAGTTATGCGTTCAAACTGACTCTTCTTGGTTTAAAGAAGGCAGAAGGAAACATCTTTATACCTCAATACAAGATCAATGTAATGTAATAAGCCCTATCTCCTCCATGGGGCTGCATGATCAATAATACTGAGATGTAACATTAGGAAACTTCACATGACCAAGCTACCTTTATTGAACGTTCACACTAAGAAGGCGCTCACCTTCTCCTTGGGGGCGATATTTCAGGCTGGCAGATGGCCAGATGTTTGTCTTCTAGAAGGGTGATCATGAAAACTGCTATCATTGCCTTTAGATGGTGATTTTGAATGCCTTAGTATGGTGGGTTGACCTTGGTTGGATGCCAGCTACCCACCAAAAGTGGTTCTGCCACTGTCCCTCCTCAGTTGGACAGAGGAGAGAAAATATAACAAAAAGCTTGTGGGCTGGGATAAGGACAGGGAAAGATCATTCACCAGTTACTATCATGGGCAAAACAGACTTGACTTGGGGAAATCAGTTTAATTTACTACCTATGAAAGATTAGGACAGTGAGAAATAAAACCAAAACTTAAAAACACCTTTCCCCTGCCTGTCCTTTCTTCCTGGGATAACTTTACCTCCCGGTTTTGTCTACCTCGTCCCCACAGTGGTGCAGGTGGAAGGGGAATGACAATTTGGGTCAGTTCATCACATGTTGTTTCTGCTGCTCCTTCCTCCTCAGTTGGAGAACTCCTTGTCATGTTGTGAATGAGTCTGATGTGTGGCCAGGGAATGAAAAGACCGCCTGTTGAGTCGTGAGGTTTGGAAAGGATCCCCTTGCTTTCAAAACTCCTTCTCAGAGAGGAGTCTAGGTGTGGCTACAACTGATTCTAGTCTCAGACTAGGTCAACACTTTAAGTCTAAAGGATAGGGCCACACATCAGAGTCTATGTTTGCCTGTCAGAGCCCTCTCAAGGACTTCCACTGAAACAGTTTTGCAAAATTGAAAAAAATGGATGATTTATTAAGGTAACAAATATAACAAATTCAGAATTGCCACTGATAAATGCACTTACTGCAAACATTGAGCTTGAGTTCAGTGCTTTTGTTAAAAGTACTTTCCCTGGTGGTATCCAACACAGTTAGAGGTGCAAGTCTTACCAAAAAGGTGTCCCTGCTTGGGGAGGAGAGAGGTCCAAGCCCATTGACTCATCCAGTGGTTGGAGTTCTCATCCTCAAAACAGAGAATTCTAAATGCTAGATTTATACTCACGGGGAGTTGGGACTAAGTCAATTATTGTGTGTTGATTGGCCTTTAGCAGGGATTGACAGTTCTAGAAGGTCAGTGGGGCCTGATGGTTCAGTATGAGGCAGGGGATTTTGTGCAGATTTATGGGGGTCTTCCTGGATTTTACTGAAGCAACACTGGGCTGTGAGGCATGAGGCCTCCACCTCACCCCAGGCATCACTCAAGTTGTGCTCATTGTTAGACTGCATCTGTTACCTGTTTTGTGAGCGAAGCATGTTACCCAAGTCAAATCCCCAAATCCACATCAAGTTGAATACTTCCATCACAACCAGATGTATCTAAAATGTGGGGCAGTGATGGGGGTGGGGGTGTGTTGGCACACCACCACAATCCTCACACTCTTCCCCTGCTCCAGCATGGGAACCCTCCCATAGGAAGCAGTCCTCCAAGAATTTATCCAATATGAGTCCTTCCTATGCACTGCAATTCTTCACAAATTGCTCCAGTGTGGGTCCCCTATGGGGTCACAAGACCTGCCGCAAATCTGCTCCAGCGTGGGCTCCTGTCTCCACAGGGTCACAGGTCCTTCCAGGAACCTGCTCCAGTGCAGGTTTCCCACAGGGTCACAGCCTCCTCCAGGCATCCACCTGCTCTAGTGTAGGATCCTCTGCAGGCTGTAGGTGGATATCTGCTCCGTGGACCTCCATGGGCTGCAGGGGGAAAAGCCTGCCTCACCATAGTCTTATCCATGAGCTGTAGGGGAATCTCTGCTCCAGCATCTGGACCACCTCCTCCCCTTGCTTCTTCACTGACCTTTGTGTCTGCAGCATTGTTTCTTTCACATATTCTCACTCCTCTCTCCCACTGCAGTTGTGCAGTTTGTTGTTTTTCTGCCCCCCCCCCTCCTTAAATACATTATCTTAGAGGTGCTATCACCATTACTGATGGGCACAGTCTTGATCAGCAGCAGATCCATCTCGAAGCCAGGTGGCATTGGCTTTATTTGACATAGGGGAAGCTTCTAGCAGCACCTCACAGAAGCCACCCCTGTAAGTCCTCCACTACCAAAACCTTGCCAGGCAAACCCAATGCCGGCTTTAGGGAAATGTCATTATTAGGTGTTCCTTCACTTTTCAGACTCAGAATGGTATGATAATTTTGGAGCAGCAGGGAGAGGACATTATGAGTAAGTTCTTGTAGATCTGATAGTTTCACTGTAGTACTCTTGGGCCAGCTGACCTCTACCATCTTGTTTACTAATTCCTGCTGATATCATTCTTCTCATTGAAATGATCTGCTCCAACAGTTCAGTGTAGCTTCCTGAGAGAATCCTAGTGCAAACCTTTTTTAAACATCTGGTATGTCCTACCTGAATTCCTTCTGTTGGCTAGTTCACCAAAACCTGACAAAGTTCACATTAGTTTCCTTGAGCATGGTATTCACTCAGCCAGTAACAATGCTGGAAATACTTTCATTATACTCAAAATCCTGTTACAGTCAAAAGGGAACATGTCACACATATGAAGCCATGGATTCATTGATAGACTAATCGATAGTCTAATCAAAATATCTCAAACATTTATCATTAGGCCAGTTAACAGCACTGCTGACATGTATAGTCCAAATTAATATGGCAAACCCTCATTAAGACGTTTATCCCTAAAACAGTTACAAAAGAAAATCTCCAAATAGCTACTCCTTTGGTATTGTGTTTACACTTGCAACGTCCTAGTGGGTACTAACATCAATAGTGACCACTTTCCTCAAAGAGAGAAACCATGGGTGACACAGTGAGCAGTTGTCATCCCAAATTCTTCACCACAGGGCACACAATGTTTATAGGTGGGATCCCTTCCTCTTCAGCCTCAAAGTCAACTAGGAGATACTTTTATGTATTGTCTTTTCACAGTGTCCTTCTTCCTCACTGCTTCCCAGGAAAATTAGAGCCACATACTATACTTTCTACAGTGCAGTTGCTCTAGAGGAACTGTTTGTCCCCCAGTGACTACATGTACCCCTGCAGTGGCTACTCTTCCTCCAGCCCTCAGCCTCAGGCACCCTGAGTGAAGCCAATGCAGGGACACCAAAGGCATGTGGACACCAGGCAATTGCTGCTATGGCTAAAACCAGCTCCTGCCATCACAGGCAGACAAGTCTTGAGACCCTGCACTGTCTGCTCAGAACCAAGCTTCTGCTTATAAGTAATGATAAAGACTTATTTAATAGGCTTTTTATTATTCATCGCAGTCTGCCAATAGAGATTCTGATCAGAGCACTGGAAATTTGCTTTACTGTTTTTAATCTGCTAAAAGTTATCCAGACAACTCCTACTTCAGCCCATCAGGAAGGAGTGTGCTTCAACTTAAATGTCACATCTAATATGTTCTATCTTTAACATAGTTTTGATGCTTTCATTGAGTACTGGTGTTTATAATGATGGATCTCATTCTGCTGCCCTTACCTATATGCCTAAGTCAAAACTTAAAGATACAAATGAAATCCAAACTGGTGGTGAGTCTAAGGAAAGATACATTTGTAAGATGTTTGTAAGATCAGGATCAAATTTTACCAAGGAGCTAATAACTTCAAATGTACAGGTGTAATCTTGTGGTCATCTAAAAATGACACAATTATTGAAGTCTTTAGTACAATACTATGAATCAGTGAGTGCCCTTAACCCTCCTACTAAAATAATGAGGGCTAAGTGTATTAAACATTTTACTGTATCAGGTCTTTAACCCTTTGTTTTGGTGATTTCACAGGCTGTGGGTTTTTTGAGAGATTCTACTACATTTTTAAACTTTTATAAAATATGAGTTTGAAAGTTTTATTTGCAATTGAAGGTGATGACTCAGGATGCAGAAATCTGTGTATAACTCAGTTAAAACTCAAAATATGATTTGTAAGTCCCTAACTTCTGAAGGATTGGCACCAGAATACACCTATCACAGATGAAACTCCGCTTTTAAATGTCCAAGCCTGCAACTGTGATGCTAGTATTGTGCTTGTTTCAAGCATATTACATATCAGGGTGTTGTGTCATCACTGTGGGAACATGGATCCCGATTTGAAATTCTCTGTACTGTACATAGCAATTTTAAGAACTCCTTTGACCTCTGAGATTCTTGTAGCATACCTCATACCATAAATCTAAATGAAGTGATATAATTTCTTTTATGCCTAAATGGAACATAACTTTAAAACTTTACAGTGGCAGTCTTTGGTGCCAGAACAGAAGCAGAAAAACTAGTGTGCCTCAACCAGATGGAGTTATCCATCAAATTGTTTAAATATTTATACTGAAATACATGTAAGATCAGCGTGTATTTTAGAAAACAGTAGTTAGGCAGTGCAGTTTTCATTTAAGAGCTGTGAAAGGCAGAGGTTCAGGTTTATGATTTCTCTTTGACTAATGAGTTGTTTTCATATCATGCGGCTTTTCTGAGTTGCATACTCTTGAAAAAAAACCCCCAACAACCTTGAAAGATGAATATACCTCTACCAATACTCTCATACATTTCAAGCTGATTCTTTTCAGGTCTCACTTTCAAGAAGTTTTACTCAGGTAAACAGCAGTTAAGGTTATTCGTAACTGTCTGCAAGATCAAGGTTTGATAAGACTGTGTGTGAATCCTAGCCTCCCCTGTGGCAAAGGCACATATCCCTCTTTATAGCAAAAGCAATTTTTAAAAAAAATCATCTTAGATGGAGTAAAGAAACTCACATGTAAACCATGGTTTAGATACGATACCCAAACCCACCTCTCCCCAGATGTGCTTCGGCTTGCTTTGAAAGTTTACTGTATTGGTTTTTCTAATTCTGCACAATGCTTGGGATGGTTTGCTACCTCCTCTCCCTTCTCAACCACATGGAAAAGCAAACAGAGGCCCAGTGAGGCATGCACAATGAGTTGAACCACAGCAGTTTTGGCACAAGCCCACATGAAGATTTAAATAATAGCATCATAGGATCATTTAGGTCAGAAAAGACCTTTGAGATCATCAGGTCCAACCATTAACCCAGGACGGCCAAGTCCACCTCTGAACCAATGTCCTAAGCACCATATCTATGCAGTTTTTAAACACTTCCAGGGATGGTGATTCCACCACCTCCTTTGGCAGCCCATTCCAATGCTTGACCACTCTTTCAGTGAGGATTTTTTTCCTAATATCCAGCCTAAACCTCCCCTGGTGCAACTTCAGGCCATTTCTACTTGTTGCCTGTTGCTCATTGTCTGGCAGAAGAGACCTACCCCCAACTGCCTACAATCTCCTTTCAGGTAGTTGTAGAGAGCAATAAGGTCCCTGAAGAGCCTCCTCTACTCCAGACTAAACAGCCCCAGTTCCCTCAGCCTCTCCTCACAAGACTTGTGGTCCAGACCCTTCACCAGCTTCATTGTCCATCTCTGGACATGCTCTGGCACCTCAGTGTCCCTCTTGCAGTGAGGGACCCAAAACTGAACATAGTATTTGAGGCGTGGTCTCACCAGTGCCAAGTACAGGGGGACAATCACTTCCCTTGTCCTGCTGGCCACACTGTTTCTGATACAAGCCAGGGTGCTGTTGACATTTTTGGCCATCTGGGCACACTGCTGGCTCATGTTCAGCCAGCTGTGAACCAGCACCCCCAGGTCCTTTTCCTCCAGGCAGCTTTCCAGCTGCTCTTCCCAAAGCCTGTAGCATTGCATGGGGTTGTTGCAGCCAGCAGTTCTCCTTGTGGAACTTCATAGAACTGGCCTCAGCCCATTGATCCAGTCCATCCAGATCCCTCTGAGGAGCCATCCTACCCTCAAGCAGATCAACATTCCCCACCAACTTGGTGTCACCTGCAAACTTACTGTCAGTGCACTGAATCCCCTCATCCAGATCATTGATAATGATACTAAACAGGACTGGCCCCAGCACTGACCCTGGGGAACACCACTTGTGACTGGCCACCAACTGGATGCAACTCCATTCACTGTCACTCCTTAGGTCTGGCCATCCAGCCAGCTTTTAACCCAGCATAGAGTACACTTGCCCAAGCCATGAGCAGCCAGTTTCTCCAGGAGAATGCTGTGGGAGATGGTGTCAAAGGCTTTACTAAGGTCCAGATAGACACCATCCACAGCCTTTCCCTCATCCACTAGGTGCGACACCTTGTCACAGAAGGAAGTCAAGTTAGTCAAGCAGGACCTGCCTTTCATAAACCCATGCTGGCTGGGCCTGATCCCCTGGCTGTCCTGCATGGGCTGTGTGATGGCACTCAGGGTGATCTCCTCCAGAACCTTCCCTGGCACTGATGTCAGGCTGACAAGCCTGTAGTTCCCCAGCTCCTCCTTCCTGCCCTTCTTGTAGATGGATATCATATTGTCTAACCTCTAGTCTTCTGGGAGGTCTCCAGCTTGCCAGGACCATTGATAAATGATGGAGAGCATCTCAGCCAGCTCCCTCAGTACCCTTGGGTGGATCCCACCTGGCCCATAAACTTGTGCACATCTAAGTGGAGCAGCAGATCACTATTAATTTCCTCCTGGACTGTAGGGACTTCATCCTGCTCCTCATCCCTGTCTTCCTGCTCAGGGGGCTGAGTACCCAGGGGGAAGCTGGTCTTACTATTAAAGACTGAGGTAAAGAAAACATTAAATAGCTCAGCATTTTCTTCATCCTTTGTGGCAATGTTCCCCGCCACATCCAATGAAGGATGGAGAATATCCTTGGCTTTCCTTTTGTTTCTAAGGTGTTTGTAAAAACAATTCTTGTTTTATGGCAGCAGCCAGCTGGATCTCAAGCTGGAATTTTATCTTTCTGATTTCCTCCCTGTATAACTTTGCAACATCCTTATAGTCCTCCAGAATTTCCTGCCCCTTCTTCCAAAGGTGTTAAAATTCTCCTTTTTCCCCTTAGTTAAAGCCAAAGGTCTCTGTTCAGCCAGGCTGGTCTTCTTCCCTGCTGGCTTGTATTTTGGCACACGGGGACAGCCTGCTCCTTTTCCCACTAGATTTCATTGCAACAATGCCTTTTAAAAATGCTCAAGAAAATACCATCATGGCTATAGCACTTGCCCTAGGGCTCATGTTACCTGAGTTGGAACAAGTTTGAGCTCACACTTCCCAAGACAAGTTGCTGTGGTTCTGGAGAGCTCTAAACGGTCAGGCTGCTTCACAATAGCAGCTGTGCTACTACTGGGGAAAGTGCATGAAAGACTTTTCAAGATTCATGGCATCAGGCAGAATAATGGTCATGAGAGCCTGCATCTGTAATCTAGTAATGAAGCAGCTGCTTTTGCAATTTTCATTAAGTAGTTCCTGAATAAAAATGAAAGTAAATTAGGGAACGCTCCTGAGATACATGAGCTGATATCTGATTTGAATCCTGGGTGGTTCATAAGCGGGAGTGTACTAACAGTGCTATGAAGGATAGGCAGAGGTAATCAGCCTTTCTTTGGATGCTTTTTAAGAAAAAAATGTTAATACTCTTCAGTTATGTTTTCCAGGTTAGGAGCTTTAACACCACTGTGTTCTAAATTCCACCCTAGGATTTAAGCGTAAGGTGCTACATCTCATAGTTTGCAAGAGTATGGAAGTTTTTCTTTGGAAATGATATTATGTTTGTACCAAATATTACCAAACAGCTCTGTATCCTATGCATAAATTACCTTATTATGGAATAATGGCACAATACATTATTGCTATTAACATGAACCAGCAGTAAGCCCAGGTGGCCAAAAAGGCCAACAATATCCTGGCTTGTATCCAAAACAGTGTGGTCAGCGGTATAAAGGAAGTTATTTCCCCCTGTACTTGGCACTGGTGAGGCCGCACCTCGAACACTGCATTCAGTTTTGGACCTCTCACTACAAGAAAGACATTGAGGTGCTGGAGTGTGTCCAGAGAAGGGCAACAGAGCTGGCTGAAGGGTCCGGAGCACAACTTGATATGTTTATGGAAGTATTTATATACATACAAATATGTGTGTGTGTGTGTGATATATATATATGTATATGGTATATATAAGCGCACACATATATGTATCTCAGCTAAAAAAAATCATGATGTAACTGTTTGTGAGTGGCAAATCAGGCCAGCCTTCAACTGTAAAAATAAACTTTTTCTCAATTTGTTCATTAGTAACACATTTATTGATGGTCAGATTTTAATATTAATCATCACTAATACACATGGAAAATTCTTTGCCTTTTGACAGTCACATTCTAAATTAACTGTGAGTATATAATACCATGAGGCAGACGCCATATAGTTGGTACTGACGGGTACAGTCTTGTGTGGTTCTTAATTGCGGAGATCCCACTGATCAGGCTTGAGAGTTCGTGAACATGAGAAGTCAGAACTGAAGTGAGCGTGTCTTCCTTCGGTTCCTCCAGTTCTCCAGTTGTTACTTGTGCTTGATGTGTTTATCTTAGTGTCCTCCCACCAAAAGAGGAAGGGGGTCTTCCTTTACTCCCATACTGTTTATCAGGTTCTCTTTGTCTTGCCAGTCATCCCTGTGTATTTGGAAGGATGTCCCTTGTGCTTATCTTGTTCTGTGTCTGGCGGTTTTAGTTGTCTGGATGCCTTTTATGTGCAACTAGGCCTAGCTTTTTTTGCCTCTTAGGTGGTTATGTTACTCACATATTTAAGTAAAATTGTATCTGGCTATGCCATCAAAGTGTTATAAATACATACAACTGTTAATGATTCCATTTAATAGTTTAACAGTTATAGTTAATTATATCTTGATTAGTCCATTTATAATTTACCGGTGTCACAGGCCTCTGCTTTGGCTACATCTTATTTGTTTTCAGTTTGCTGTGAAAAAAACATGGCACAAATCTTTCAGAATGAGAGAGCTTTTATGGAGGGAGACCTTTGCCTTCTGATTGTCTGCGGAGATGACTCAGACTCTTTTACCCAGTGAGCCTGCCACTGGTGTGGAGACCAGTGATGCGTGGCATTCTTCAGGGATTGGTATTAGGACCAGCACTGTTCAAAACCTTTGTCAGCAACATGGATACCGGGATTGGGAGCACCTTCAGCAAGTTTACCACCAACACCAGTTTGTATGGTGCAGGGAACACAATGGAGGGAAGGGATGGCATCCGGAAGGACCTTGACAGGCTTGAGGAGTGGGTCCTCCTCACACTCATGAAGTTCAACAAGGCCAAGTGTAAGGTCCTGCACATGCGTCAGGGCAATCCCAAGCACAGTTATAGGCTGGGCAGAGAATGGACTGAGAGCAGCCCTGAGGAGAAAGAATTGAGGATATCGGTGGATGAGAAACTCAACATGACACAGCAATGTGCACTTGCAGCCCAGAAAGCCAACTGTATCCTAAACTACATCAGAAGAAGCTTGAACAGCAGGTTGAGGGAGGTGATTTACCTCCTCTACTCTGCTCTCATGAGACCCCTCCTGGAGTACTGCATTCAGCTCTGGGGTCCCCAACATAAAAAGATGTGGACCTGTTGGAACGAATCTAAAAGAGGGCCACAAAGATGATCAGAGGGCTGGAATACCTCTCCCTGAAGACAGGCTGAGAGAGTTGGGGTTGTTCAGCCTGGAGACAGGAACGCTCTGGGCCTTATAGTGGCTTTCAAGTACCTAAAGGGAGCCTACAAGAAAGCTGGAGAGGGACTTTTCACAAGGACATGTAGTGATAGGACAAGGGGGAGTGGCTTTAAACTGAAAGAGGGCAGATTTCAATTAGATATTAGGAAGAAATTATTTGCTGTGAGAGTGCTGAGGCACTGGAAGAAGTTATGCAGAGCAGCTGTAGATCCCCCATCCCTGGAAGTGTTCAGGCCAGGCTGGATGGGGCTTTGAGCAACCTGGTCTAGTGGCAGGTGTCCCTGCCCATGGCAGAGGGATTGGACTAGACGCTCTTTAAAGTCCATTCCAACACAAACCATTCTATGATTTTATGAAAACAGCTTTGCTTTTGCTGTCATTAGTTACAGTGTGACACTCAAAGACAAAGATGCCATTTCCCCTACACTAAGTGATTGTTTCACTGCCTGTATGGAAGGAAGTATTAATTTCTCACCAGGATCAGCATGTTGGATATTAATGCCTCTAATGCTGAAGTGGTTTACTTCTTTCTTTAATCAAACACCCATGAGAAAACATAATTATATAGTACAAGTCTGAATGGCAAATTAATCAAACCTATTTAAAATTCTTATTTTGCAATTGGAATATTGCCTGCTCTAGTGTAAAAGCATTTTGCCAAGTACTTAAGGTGCTCAAAATTTACAGACCAGGAAGCACGGGCATTTTCTTGGCAAATGTTCTCTGGGTCTGCTTCAGCTATGCTTTTCTTAACTGTCACTCCAGAGTAACAGTGCTTTAATTGTTCTCAAAGTGTGTATTTTGCTACCAGAGGAGAAGAAATGCAGTCAGTTATTTCTTGGCCCATATGTATTTCTTACTGACAGGTTCTGAGTTGTTAAATTGTGAATAGTGAAGTTGTTAAAGTAGTGAATAGTGAAGCTTATTGTAAGCAATGACTTGGTAAAAATTGAGAAGTAAACAAAAGTTTGCTTCAGTTTTATAAACAGTTACTCAGTAAGAACCAGGAAAGCAATCTATTTCATAAATATTACCCAGTTATTCAAGTGCAGCTTTCTTACACATCACTGTGATCATGGCACACAGACTACCTAAGGAAAAAGCTGTTGCTGAGCCATTGATCATGTGTATGTTATGTTAACCCAAAAGCATTTATATGGACTTTACCTAGTTTGCTGCAACAGAAATTCTACTTTGGGAAAGAATGAGTGCCTCTGAGGAGACTTTTAAACATGAGCCCTGAATG
Organism: Falco peregrinus; assembly: GCF_023634155.1. Classification (NCBI taxonomy): domain Eukaryota; kingdom Metazoa; phylum Chordata; class Aves; order Falconiformes; family Falconidae; genus Falco; species Falco peregrinus. The sequence goes on from NC_073723.1 coordinate 85,135,348, forward strand.
ACATTTTTGCCAAAGCAAACCAAGTGAATGCCCATGAAGTAATTCAGCCTGGGAACAACCCACTATCCAGTTCTTCCCTGACCCTGTGTTAAGGTGGGAAAGTGAGTGTGTCTGCCCCAGAGAGGAATTAGCTTGCCTTGAGGTTGTGGCCATATTTTTAAATTCTCAACAGTTAAAAGCTGACTTGGACATCTACCCATCGCTGCCTGCAGAGTGAGACAGCAGGTGTCTACTCTCTTCTCCTTTCCCTCTCCCTCTGTCCCTCATCGCACTCAGTGTTTAGGCTAAAAGAGAGAATCTATTGACCACAAAACTTTTCAGAAGACTTGCTACAGTCATCCTCTTTATTTTGGTATTGCTCTTTTTCTTGGTTTTTCTGTGCACAAGGACAGACAGAAGAAATTAATAGCAAATCCCACGTAAATGAACATTAATTTGAATGAACATTATTCATGCTTTCATTACACTGTAAGAAAATAATACAAATTGAGAATATGAAATCTGTTATGTAAAGTGGTTTGTTTAATCAGCCCTTACAGAGATACCTCAGATTTTTTTCTGCTTTTAGCTCTATCTGTGGAGAAAAAATGACAGAAAATGCTTGGAAAGTGTGCATTAGTAATTTTATTTTATTAAAAACATATATCATTTAACAGGGGCCAGCAACTTGCAAAGGCTAACACCAGAGCACTGAAAAATTAGAGCAATTAGTAAGCTAATAATATTTAAAATGAAAATTTGGATGAAAAATATCCTTAACATTCCTCTGCAAAACAAGATTTGGACAATATGATTTCTATAAGTCTCAAGCAAAGAGTTTCTGGAAATGAGTATTTCACATAAATGAGCTTCATACAGATGCATGAAGTTAGATTGAACTCGACAGGTACCCTATTGCATTACAAATCTTGTATCTCATGCTGGGTTGGAAGAAAAGATGGGACATGGACAACATACATTAACTTTTCCCAGAAAAGCAGAATCTTCACCAGTTATTTCAAGAAAAAAAAAAAAAGTCAACAAGGAAAGACATCCATAACTTTCCCAAATGACTAGATGCTCCATAGTTACTCACCATAGAGCTCAGGAGTTCAGCAGGGAGGGGGGCCATGTGGAAATGTCACCTGCACATAAACATTCTCAATTATTTGGAGACAGGGTGTTTCTTTAGTTTTGGCAATTAAAAAAAAAAAAAAAAAAAGAGAGAGAGAGAAAGATAGAGAGAGCATAACAATCCCTCAGATCAAATGACACTCATCTAGTTTAAATCCTTACCAGTTCTACAAAAAAACAATGATAACAGAAATTATACTTCCAGTAATACATTCACAGGGACATGCTCACTGTACCTTTGATAATCAAACATCAAACATGAGTTTTTCAGTTAGTCTTCAGCACACATGCACAACCAGTCACACACTAACAAGGGATCTTTTGAATTGAGGCAGATACAAAGCACAAACAGCACAGGACCTCCATGAGGCAATAAAAACACCTATTCACTCATGTGATGGTGAAAATTTAATGACCAGCACAGACTATCTGGAAACTCACAGAAACACAACAATTACAGAAATAATTCAAAGAGTACAGCATTTTAGAAAGTGGTAAGAAAATCAATCAAAGAGAAAAACACACATGTAATTATTGCAAAACATTGCTGGCCCTTTTGAAAGAAAGTGGTACGTTGGAAGAAATCAATAAATTACACTTTCTACTGCATTAGCAACAAAGCCTAAACCAACTGAAATATGAACTGGAATCAACTCCTATCACTAGTGTCCAGCTTCACAAAAATTGACATTATGTGCTATGGAGAATGACTTGCATGAAAGATGGTATCTGTAGACATTAACAGAAAGCTGAACTCCAAAAAGTTAGTAAGATAGCTAAGCTTCCCCCCCCAATATATGTCTATTTTCTCAAGCCAGGAAATTCTGAAGTGCTTCTGGACTGAAAAAATATTTATAAATCATTTTATGATTGGAGTGACTAGTGACAGAATGATCATTACATTATATCAAGGCCCAAAAATGGCAATCGTCCTTGCTTGTAAGATGTCAAGAATAGGAAGAAAACCACATTCACCTCTGCAGTGATGGACACTCTTCCACAGAGCTATGGGGACTTACTCCTGTTTTATCAGGGGTAAGAAACAACGTTAAAAACTGCGAGACTTAGAAAAAATTCAGAATCTCTGTTCAGATGGGTTGTGCCTTGTCCTGCTGTCATAGGTCAAAACATATGACCAAGATGTGAAAAGAGTTCTGTAAAGAAACATGTGCCTTATCACTTCCTCATTTTGTGATCCTCTTCTAGAACACCTGAATGGGAAACAGCAATATCACCCCTGTATACTCTCTGCCACCTTGCTTAATTGTGTACTCATTTCAGTAAGACAGCTATGCTTCACAGGCTTGCTGCAGTTCTACAACAAAGAAAACAAGTCACTTTAAACTTTGCTCTCTAACCTCCATTTTTTTCTACTCAACTATAACATACAGTGTTCGGCAAAAATAATTTTGCCTAGAGTGAAAACTGATGGAACAGGACAGCAAACCTTTTGTGCAGTGCTTGCAAATCTGGCACAGTGCCTAGCTTTTCTTTCTGCACTACATTTGTCACTGCAAAGACATATACTGCTGAGGTGAAACAAAACTAGGTCTCCTTATCACCTTTTGCAATCTCGTTGAAATAAACACAATACCTTCCACAAAAGTTAGATTAATTCTTTTAGTCAGGCAGCACAATGTAATATTCATGTAATGAAAACTATCTTAGTCTACTCATCAAATATATAACTGTGGTAGGGAAATAGACTTTTAATTATTTACATAACACCGAAGACATTAATTTGTGTCTTTCATTTACCTATTATACTCTACTAATGAATAAAAGACTAAATTGAATACCTCATTCTCTAATTGCAATTAAAAAGAAAGGAAGTCATCACTCAGGGATACTACCAGAATTAACCTTCATCTTCGGTTAAACACTTGCAGTACAAATACTCTTACTTGAAGGAGCTGGACAGCTCAGAAACATTCATTCTCTTTACCAGAAAAGCTTTTGAGTTACAAATAAGCAAATGTACATGTTTATCTCAGGTTCTGCTAACAAGTTAAATTGAGAACTTGTAGGTCTCTCACATTTTACTACTATGTTTCTTTTCTATTTCTTCAGTCAACAGCAAAGGGTAATAAATACACTGACGTTACACACAGGGAGGCTCACACAAAATTGGCTTTAACCTAAAAGAGAAATTTATTTTTAAATTTTAAAAAATCTATTTGTATATTTAATAAAGTATTGTTAAAATAACAGAAGCAAAAGTAGTTGTTTTTGTGGGTTTTTTGTTTTTTGGGGTTTTTTTTGTTGTTGTTTTTCTAGATGTGTTTCAGCTCATATTCCAACCCCTACACAGTTCATCTTGTTCTTAGTCTAGCTTACTACACAGTAAAGGTCCTGGGTGTCATGGTTTGGATTTATATTCAAAGCAAAAGCTCTAATCGCTCAAATTATGAGTAAACCAAGGGACTGCTACTATCCACCTTCTATTTTGAATCAGTTTATGCAAAGAAATGTCTTAGGGCCAATTAAGATCAGAGGAAGACCTGTGGCATCCATTAATTTAAATCACTTACCGCATCAATTACAAGAGGTGCCTGGGAGTAGGGAGCAAGGCTGAGGCTCTCTCCCTAAGTGAACACTTTAACAGGTAAGATACATTATAATGTAGGGGTTTGGCTTTCCCGAGCATGAACTTCTCATCTCTGCCTGGTTTGATGAGTGAGATTCTTCGCCCTGCTGTGGTAGAGCAGAGCTCTAGCAGAAGTGGAGGAGATGCCTGGTGCAGGCTGCTGCCCACGCACCCGCTCCAGCAGCGGGAGGGAGGGGGGAGGCACGCTGCTGAAATGGAGTTAGAGCTTGATGAAGAGGGATGACAGTGAGACCTCTTCTATTAGCTCAGCACTGACACACGCTGACTTCAAGTGCTCACAGAACTGTTTTGAAGTATGTCAAAACGGTTTTATGGGGCTTGAGTTTTTGTCATCTGCTCGGCTAAGGTTTTGACATTGCTGCGCTAGTCAAAATACTGTTTCCCAGTAACACATATTCCTTGTTGTTTTTTTCAAGTGATCTGCTTTGGTTTATGTGGTTGCTTTTCAGTTTTGACATATTTTTTATTTGTTTCTTTTTAACCGCCAATGCTTATTGCTTAATGTATAGCACTTGATAATATACTTAACAAATTTAACCTGTCTGGCAATGTATCTTCCTTTATCCACTACTGTGTCTTTCACATTCAAAGATGAGCCATGATTGGAGGTTTAATCCCCTAGAAATCAATCGGTTTATTATCAGACACAATACATTTGAGAGTGATGCAGCATCCTAAAGCAAGAAAGCTTCTCAAAATTTCATTCTTTTCCTATTAGCAAGTATCTTGAACTCTCACATGTTTTCTCTACACCATAACCTCCACATTGCATATATTGAGTTTGCGTTCAGGACATGCTTCAGGCTGGAATATGGACTGGCATCAAGTTAATATAAACAAATTACAGTTTCAGTGGATTCAGAATTTCTCCAAGTGAATGAAAAGATTCCTGCTGATATACAGCAAACTAATAATTGCCCCCACAACTTACAGGTTAGATCTTTATTCCGACAAAAATGTAGCATAATGTCTACTGATGTCCAAATGAACAAGTTTTCTAACTCTCAGTGAAGCTTTAATGCTTTCATGCAAGATAAAATCCACATATTTTTTGATTCCAAACTAGAATTCTGGAGGTTTTGACTGTAGACTTTGTAAGAACAATTTGAAATTAACAAATTGCATAGCACTCCTTTAGTCATCCTTACAGACAATAAGGAAAATAGAAGTATTTATGATTCATCAAAGGCAGAGCACAACCCAGCACTTAACAATGACAGCAAGAGCTTTAATCTTTCCATTCTGTGTTTCTCTATCACCTGCTGTCTGCTTGAGTGCAAAATTACATACGTGACACATAACATCAACAGGAATAAGTGACAAAAGCAATTTGAAAGAAAAAAGATTGCAGTGATAATCTTAATTTTAGCATTTTAATAATTGATTGTTTAAAGGATATAGATAAGCCAGTACTGTAGCTTACTTTTCACCAATGGGCTTCATCATATTTGAACTCTGATGCTAAAATCTAATCTAATATCCCTAACCTGGAAAGAGTGCATTATCAGCAATATTTTTGCAGACCTGTACCTTACATGCATATTACAGTTTGAAGAATATAAATCATGTGATAAGATAAACAATTTCTTTGAACAAATGATTTCGCACATTCAGTCACCCAGGATCTATACTTATTATCTGGAAAATACTCAATTTTATTTCCTTTTTTTTGCATTTCTGGCTATGCCATGATCTTTTTTAGTTACACTTTAAACAGGGGATGTGGAATAAATCTGCAACATTTGAAGCTCTGCAGGAACAAAGAATGAAGACTGCTGCACTGAATAGTGAAATGAGATTACTGTATGGTCAGAATGATATATTTCAGACCCAGTTCTGAATGTCATCACACCTTTAGATTGTGACATAATTTGTATTTTGGAATGAGGGCATTCCTTTGTTTTGAGGAGTGGGCATGTTAGTGAGTAAATAAGAATAAGATCCATCAAACCAAAACTACTCTTTCTAAGCTAAAGCAGAGTATTTAGTTTTCTGTGGAGATGTAGTGACTGTTACAGTGCTTCTTACAGAAGCAGCCTGATGGGAGCCTTGCCTCTTCTTAAGAACTAATATGTCTGAGACTAAGAAATTCCATCCTCAGTTTATATCTTTTTTTTTTTTTTTTTAATTGTCAGTTTGTTCTTTAAGAATCTAAGTATGCAGGGAACCTTGGGAAGGGAGTAACAGTGACAGAGAAGGAAGATATTTGTGCTTCTAAACAGCTAGAGGATCAGAAGGGCAACAGAACTGGCTTGGGTCGCTATCATACCAGACTTTACATGGAAAGGACAAGGAAAGGTACTGGAAACTTAGTTTGCACTGATATATCTTGGACTTAAAGAGCCGTGACACCCTTACACCCTAACATCAGAAGACTGGGGTCAAATGGGAATGAACAGCAAGGGCTGTACACATAGGACAGGTGTCCCATCAAGGCACAAAGACAGGCCATAACAAGCCATTTGTTGTGCTTCCCAGTGTTTTCAGAAACTCCCAGAACAAAAAAAGAAAAGGTCAGCTGCGCAATTCAGTTTTGTTTTGTAGGAGCAGAGACTGCTACAGCATCCTCTCTTAGACTGCAAAATCATGTGAAATGGATGCACAATATCCTAAGCAAAAACTTGATGCAGGGACCTTTCCAATTCTTCAAGTGTTCAAAACTAAATCTCCCAGTATGCTATTATAGTATGTTTAAAAAAAGTCCTTTAGTCCAAAAGTATCCCTAATATGTACTGTTCCAAGGAGTTTAATATAGCTTGCTGAGAATTAAAACACATCTAAAGGTAAAGGGTGCCTTTAAAGATACTCAGTTTTTCTGTCTGTCGGCATACATTGTCTAATAGGTAATACAAAGGGTCACACATGATCAATATGTCCTGGAAAGACATTGCTACTGGTCTGTTGACAGAGCTGAAGTTTGCATTTAATCTTGGAATTCAATCACAGAATACTGACTCTAAAATTAAATCTCTGATAGTGTATATATAAAATACTTATCATATTAAGATTAATTTTAATTTTTTAGTGACTATCAGCCATATTTTAGTTAGGCCCTGTAAGAAAGATATGGCCTGTTGTTGAAACACTTTTTTGTGAATGATAATACCTGAACACTCTCTAGTGAACTCATGTGAAACTTGTTACACATAGTTGTGTAATGAAGCAATTAAAAAAAAAGTTCATTCAAAAGAGGAAAGAGATAAATACTTATTGGGAAAAATCAATTTTTTGTAAAAAACTATGTTTTTTTTCTGGAAAGAAAGAATTCTGAAAATGGTTGGGGTTTTTTTCATTTTTGTTAAACTATTCTGAATAACTATATAACAACTCTGAATAACGATATATTAATACATATACATATGCTAACATGCAGTAAAAATTTAAGTTATTGACTAACTATTCTGAATAGCTTAGTTAATTAAGATGGCATAATAAACAGTTAAGGATGAGATTTTTAAATGTTAAAATGTTTCCCAAAGGGCTTTTGCCTATTATTGTTGCACTTTCCTACAAAACCATTCAAAAAGAACTTGTAAAATGTTTGGATGACCAGTGATGATTTTTTGACTAAAAGAAAACCTTTCACTCCTTTCCAGATAAATTTAATTCACTTCTCATGTGCTAGCTACAGCTGACAGCTGGATTTTTTTGAGTTGGTTTTGGTGGGGGTGTTTTTGGAAAAGGAGTAGGGGGTATATAACTTTATTTTATAAAAACAGTGAACAGTAAATTCTTAATACATGATAAAGGATTATTCTTGGTTCCTTTGTTTTAGCTTATATTTTGCACTTTCATTTTAATGTAGAAAATGTCATAGGGACAAGAAAAGTCTCTTCAAAAGTTGATGTATAAAGCCTCAAGTAACAACTGCCTGGCAGTTTACAGCAATGTAAGTTGGAACTAGTGCAATGTCATGCTCAGTTTTTCCTCTTTCTGCCCCATATGTTCCCATTCCCGTCACTATACATTGCCTTTCTCTCCATTATACTAATACTTGTAATTACAAGATCAAAGCTGTGCAGGGATTTTGTTTTATTAAAAAAAATATTTTTTTCCAGGTAGTTTTAGTTGCATTGCTTGAACTGGTTCATCTCCTGAACATACGGCAGAGAGGACAGGATTTTATACCACATTTCTGAGAAAAACATTTTATCTGCTGTGAAACAGCATCCTAAATTTAGTCAGCTGCAACAATTTTTTGAGCACAGTATGTTGAACTTCTCTTAGTAATGCCCATATACCAGCTCAAAATTACACAGGAAGCTTGCTGCACATAAACTTTTGCTGATAAATACAGTACAGCGTAAATTCCATTCAATATTCATACACTTATAAGAGTCATTGATGATATCACCAAAATATGTGTCCCTTTCAGGCAGTTAAAGCAAGCAGTATATACTTACACTCATTCTGTATAGCATGGTTCATGCATTCTAATGTTACAATAGTCATACAAAAGTTTGAGAAGCTTTTAAACCTAATTCCTACTTAAGACTTTCACAGCAGTATGAAGTGCTCTGTAAATGATGTTTCTTAAAACTAGATTCCTATGGTAATTGTTCTAAGTTGTTACACCAAAACAGTTTTAATCTACTTTCCTTTGTATAATGAACATTTAAGGGTTAATATTAGTGAAATAGAAGTTCAATAATCAATACATATATGTGTACAATTTGTATATGTGTATGTATAAGATTTATATATATATTAAAATTCAAATTATTTTGACATATGTTTCACCTCAACATGTGTTTATATTGCTTCAAATAAGCAGCTCAAATTTTAAGTCCTTTCAAAAAAAGTGTGTCCTGCTAGCATTAAATTTATTTCTTTTGGAAATTCTAGAATTTATGTATTGAAAATTCCTTTAATTACAGAAATCCCTTTAACATTCTCCACCACAAAAATTCAGACCCTGAGAGATCCAAAAAAGTACAAACCTCATTCCTATAGAATATTTTACCAGCTAAACCACAATTTTTTCTTAGGTGTTCCTCATCAAGCTCTGCTTGCATTATTTCTTGTAACAGGAATACCTAAATAATACTTGTAAAGGAAGCCTGTAAAAAACACCTATGGATAAAAAAATTCCATGTTATGAAAATCTGAAAATTGTTATTATTTATCTAAGGCAAGTAGACACAGTGACAATATTCTTATGTTTTATTGTTTGATTTTGCACTCAATTTTTTCCATAAAGTAATAAAATAGAAAAGCCAACAAATAGTTTAATGATATAAATAATTGGAAAAAAAAAGTACAAAGTAGTTAGAAAGATGAAAAATAACCTTAATTTTAAATTCAATGTTTCAACACTGTTTAAACTTGTTCCTCATATTTCTTTTGAAATTCAGTTACAATAAAATTAGTCTGAGTGAGGGAAGAAGGAAGGATAGCTTGAGTAAACTACAACAGGCCTTTATTGAGGCCTTTTTATCTTCACCCATCTTCTGTACTTCTTTTGGCACAGTTCAATTGGATTACTCACTTCCTCCTGAATTCGCCTTGTAAAGAAACAAGTTAATTCTTGGCTAACCCTCCTGCTTGGCAGGTTTAGCAGGTTTTCCAGACCACTTTACTGCCTTTTTCCAGCCCCCTTCTATCAGAACAAAATGAATCCTGTGCTGTGGCACTCATCTTCTTTACTCTACAGTTCATTTATTAATTTCGTATTTGAAAGGTGAAATGAAATAAGCGGTGACTTTGATAAAGACAGGGCTTCCAGGAGTAAGCCTGAATTCAGCTAGATCATTGTCTTTAAACAACACTGAGGAAAATCATGAAGTCATACTATACTTCAATTTTTTTTTTGTTTCTTCCAAACTTGATGCAGTCCTAAAAACATCTCTGTAACCAATATTTAAATTGTTTTATTGTATTATTTACCTAATAACTCCAGTTTTCTGCCCCCCCCCCCCAAAAAAAAAAAAAAAAAAAAAAGTGACATAGCTGATATCCTGGTATGTCTAATAAACACAGAAGATATTTTTGCCTTTCCCAGTAACATGAGCTGAGCTAATAAAAGGTACTATTTTTCTCCAGAAATTTGGTTGTATTCAACACTAATAATTAAAACACATAGCTGCAGAAGAAGAAACACTTATATTGAGGTTTTTCTAACATATGTATATGTATTTATATCATTCTTCTGATTATATACTTAAAATTAACTGTTCTGTGCAGTAACAGTTACATAATTCAAATGCTCAGGTGACTGTTTCTTAATAATCACCATCTGAGGTCTGTAATATTATGGAAATCCATGCAATTAATGTTTTTAAAGGTGTACCAGATTTAAAATCATGTTTGTTAATAACCCAGTTTCATTCCAACTGCCTTTCATGTATTGCAAGTATGATTAATATTTCTGCCCACTAGAAAGACTTCTCATTCATTGCAATAAATTTGAAATGCAAAGATTCAGTTATACAGGAAGACAGGATGAAGAATTTCACCATAGTGGTAAATACTCTCAAATCATGGATTTTGAATATTGAAGTTTCTGTATTGCATACACATCGGTTTGGACTGTGGAACACGCTATATTGTTTCCCTGCGGAACTGGTTATTCAGTTACAATGACTTCTGCTTGCTACCAAACCACATCAGAAAAATTTGTCAATGATAGTAGTACGTAAAGCCATGTGTTAAAACATCAGCTGCTATAAAGAGAAAACTGATGGCTGCCCAGCCAATGGCACATAGTGTTGTAAGTAGCTTTATTGGGTTTCAAAGCTTTAAAACACTCTAGGAAAACCCCTTCACTGAATAGGAGATCTTGCAGCTGTTCTTCTGACAAACCCGCATTAATTCAGGAGAAGTAAGCTTGAGTAAAAGCAAATAAGGTCTGGAAAATCCTGCATATCTGGCACTTACAAAATCTTACTTTCTTGCATCAAAGTTTAAAAAAGAAAACCAAACCAAATGTTTGAAAACAATTAAGATAATTTATTTTCTTTTTACATAGATGTATGTACTGGAATTCCTCTCACCTTTGTCTTATTGTGGTGTGAATGAAACACAGATTGTAGATGAATGTCTCAAACATTTCCACTTAAGTGTTAAGATATTTCTAATTTTATGGTTATTTCACTATAACTTATGTTAGATGAGTTTTCCGAAGTCTGCAGTCATCCTTCCAATAAACAAACATCTACTATGTCACTGAAACTGAAAATTGCAATCCTCTTAGTCTGAACTGCAGGTACTATGAGATAAGACAGCCACTTGCCAACCATTGTCAGACTAAGTCTCTATTTTTACAGAAACTTAAAAGCAGACATTTGCTACTGGCAAGGTACTGGGTTTTCACTATAACAAATATCCAGGGCCTTACATCGAGAATGGCAGAGTACTATAAAAGGTAATTCTGTCGCTGTGTGTTACTGATAACCCAGCTGCCATGGTTTCTGGATGAGTATCAAAACTCTTGGAAATCCTGCATTGTTTTGTCATTGTTTTGGCTTGACAGCTGCGATAGTGTCTGTACCAGGTTGAAACAGCCCTTTTTCCAGATTTTCAAATATATTCCAGGCTCTTATCTGAAAGAAAGCCGCTTCTCTGCTGTATGGATGTGAAATGGTTTAGATGGGAACACTCAGGGAACGTGGGAGACTCAGGGGAGTCGTGACTTGAAGAGGTACTTCACACACGTTCATACAGACATTAAATATGCAGAAGGCTGAATGTCATCAAAACAGGTAGTGCCAAATCTGCTCGATGTCACTGCCAGAGCCTCCTGCCAGCACTAGCGTTTTCAGTACATCTCTGTGCTCTGGTCTGTTTGGAATGAAGTTTGAAAACAGCTACGGTATTTCCTTCTTCTGAACAGTTTTGAAATACGTCAGCTTGAAAGTCCACTTCTTGATTTTTTTATAGTAGCTGGCCCTTTGTAACAACTGTGGGTACAGAGGGCTCTGTTCAGCTAAATAAAAATAGCACAATAAAACCCACTGAAGCAATTTTCTTTCTCTTCTTATTTTTTTAAAGCCATTTCAGTCCTATCACTCTCATATGTTGTTGAAGCCCCAAGAACACAGTCGGCTCACAACTCTTTCAAGGGGCGTTGTTTTGTGTTACAACATTAGACATTTGCTGAGAGTTTGATTTCACAGAGACACCATAGATCGCCTAGTCAAACTTACACCCATTGCCAGTCACACATCAGCGTCTCTACTGTGTTGTCCATTTACTTCTGTCATTGAAGAGTTGTACTGACGTGTCTTTTCCAGCAGAAAGGCTATCCCCTCCATACAGTCTCCACAGACTACTACATGAATAATTCTTTGCAACAGTTAAATATCAGTGATTCTGCCTAAATCCTTTATGTGCAGATCTCAGTGAATGCTGTTCTTCACTAAATAGATTTTTTTTTTTTTTAGGCAATCCTCTTAGCCAAGTGTGTTTCCTCATTTTACTATTTTTAAAAAACCCAAGAATATTTTAACTATATGTTATGGTATGGGAAATCTGCTACTTACCATAAATTACAGTACCAATGACCTCATTCTACACTGGTGAATTGTCAAGTTTTATTGCAATAATTCTGTAAATTTTTTGAGAAATCCTGATTGTTCTTTTTGAAATTTCTGTATCTCTGAAAAATGTATCTTCACTTATAAAATGATCTGCTCTGGAGTCTCTTCTGTTTTATTTTTGATAATTTTATTTCATATCTTTGATTCTCCTGTATCTTTTGTGTGATATTACAATCTTGGTTATTTGGATTAGCATTTTCCAACTTCAGCTGGGACATTGGAAAGTGCAATGAGCAATGGCACCTGAGTTACTCAGGGTATCTTACTACCTGATGACCCATATTGCACATGTCACATGCTAGGGAAGAAAGTTACACAAACCCCAACTTTCTGGTCATATTAAAAAAAATAATAAATCATGTATAAGAGGATGCCCTGGTTTAAGTACCACTCTCCACAGACTATAATGAACTAACAGCCTGCAAAGTCCAGTCCGCCTTTGCTACTTGAGCCCTGCAATCTTTTCTTCCAAAATTTCTTTTAAACTAGCAGACCCAAGCTTCAAAAAGCTATAAATACTCAGGTCTCACATGCTGGGAAACAACTGTTTCAGTATTTGGTCCTGCAGTGCATTTTGTTACTCCTTACAGCTGCTACTCAAGAAAAAGATGTTGTAATCCCAGTCCTAGGAGCACAGAAGGATAACCTGGCGACTGGAATAAATTTGAATTTTGGTCTCATTATGCTGGAAGAAGAGTTGCTACCTGGAGGATTTCCCAGTAGGAACACATGGAGCACCATGGTTGAGTCACTTCTGACAGAAGCATAGAATAGTGCTGTTTCAGGAAAATGAATGCTAGTTGAATGAAGGTCAAGGACAACAATCAGTGGCCAGGAAAAGTTTGTCTAATGTACTTTTATTGTATTGAGGTCACCCAAGACCTCATCTGAAAAGACATCTGTGTACAATACATTGCCCACAAATGTACTAGGTATTGTGACGTAAATGAAGACTTTCTGGGCCAGCACTGAAATCTGGGGTCAATCACAATAAAGTGGACAGGGGACCACATTCCAGGGACAGTACAGTGATTTTTCACACGTCCCTTCCCTGGCTACTTGACGATGCTTGTCAGAGCAACCTAATATATCACAACTTGTTCCTTACTAGCTCAGAGGAAACGTGGCAAAAATTTTCTGCTACTGCTTCTAGAGAAAATGAGTAAGAAGTGGCCCTTAGAAGAAATCTGTGCCCAGCTATGGATGCATACACCCAGCTCTCTTACCATTACTGACATCTTACAGACCTCATGGTGCTACAACAAAAAAGAGCCATGTAGAGTGCAAGATGCTGCCAGAATGACAGATCTCACCTCTCCCACACACTACAGAGAGCAATGCGGTTGTAAAATTATTCTCTTAGGTGTAAAATTTCCATTTCACCATGCAAAGATGAGTCTCAGCCACAGGCCACATCATGGACCTAGTACTGTGTAGGGCATACCAGCTGCCCGCCTGGTCAGCATCCCACAGGCCAACAAGCATTTGACCTCCAGCCATAATAACAGTGGGATGTTCATATCCAGGCTTGTCTGGTGCTCTTTCAGATGACACTTACGGTTTGCACAGCAAAATCAGAAGCAGTGACCTAAGAGACAATGAGTAAAATTATCTGGGAAGACTCAGTAACAGCAGCAAGGTAAAGTTTCCAGAGCATCCATTTTCTGTAATGATCCCTGGTGTAATGACATAACAAGGTATACAAATGGATAACTGGAGAACAATGTAAGGAGACTACCATTATGTGATTGGAATGCCCATCATCATTAAGTTGTGTGTAGAAATGTACGCAATTTAGCAATGATCAGTTCAGCCCACCAGCTTGCTTTGAAACGCAAAGGAAAACTGAAGCGTAAAAATATCCTACAGTAATAATGGTCTATTTCTCATCCTAATTTCCAGTGGCTGTTAGCAACTTCAAAAGATGTTGCAACCAACTTTGTCGCCAAGATAAAGGTCAGGAACCACCAGTCTAGATTTCCAGTTGTAAATTTCCTTTATTTTGTGCATTTATTGAATATTCCCTATACAATGCATTTCACACAATTAACATCATGTATTCCACTTTCACACTTTATCTAAAAATAAATGAATAAATAAACAAATCACCGAAGGCACAATTCATTTCTTAAATACATTCCCAGCTGGAATTCCAAATGGCATTTTGCTCTTGGCTCTGTAGGGGCTCATCCCTATTATATCTACCACTAGAGACTTAGCAGGTACTTTGGAAATGGTTAGGGTGGAGTGGGGATAAGGAATACATTTTTAGGTGTATTTTCACTCAAGCCAAAATATTTCCTTTTGATTCTAACATTTTATTGTGAAAGGAATATTTTCTGCTAATCATCACTGCACCACAGACTGAGATCATACTTATTCTCTCCAGGCCTGGCCTTCCCACAGACCTGCTGTCCCCGTGTCAGCCTCTCCACATCGATGACTTTCCATGGGCCTAGGCATACAGCCGAACAGAAGCAAGAAGCCCTTAGGGAGTGAGAACACTATAGATCAGGAGGGGGTGTAGAGTCACACAGTTGCTCCCTGTGGCTCACTGACTATCCTTGAAAAAGTAAAACACCTCTTAAAAGTTTAAACTTTGCCATCTGCTGGAGCACTACTGGATTTTTTCAGGAGAGTAATTCATAGTAGAAAATGACCTTCTATCTTTAAAACACAGTGCAAGTCATTTGGTAGAGTTAAAAACAGTTGCCATCAAGAAACCAGCTGATCTTTCAGTTGATGTCTAAATCACTGCTTCTCTACAGTACGCTCAGAAATGTTACTGTTTGGCAGAATGGAAAAGCATAAAGATTTTAACTGCTAATTGCTGTCTTATCTGGAATTGGGTAATTGGGGGTGGGGGGAAGAAAGAAAGAGAACAAAAAACTTGGTATCAAACATCTAACCTAGTTTACTTATGATTGCATGAATATATGCTTACTCCAATAATTTTTTACTCATAAAAATAAGTAGAAGTGTACCTCATAACTTGTACCAAATATCACTGTAGGGAAATGAAGTAATCTGCTAATGAACACAATACTATAAACAGTGTTTGGATGAGGAGAAATTGTCTCCATGCATGTTCTTTATTCTAATTTAAGGTAGCAAAGCAGTGTCATCTGCAGACTTGCTCTGGGCGCACTCTGCCCCATCATCCATATCATTAATTAAGATGTTGAACAGGATTGGGCCCAGTGCTGACCCCAGGGTAACACCATTAGATACAACTACATTTTGTTCCACTGATTATCACCCTCTGGACCCAGCGATACAGCCAGTCTTCAATCCACCTCACTTTCTACTCATGCAACCCATGTTTCATCAGCTTCTTTATGGCAGACAGTATTGAAAGTGTTACTGAAGTCTAGGTAGACAATATCCACTACTTTTCTACCAAGCCAGTCATTTTATCATAGAAGTTTATCAAGGTGGTAAAGCATGACTTCCTATTGGTAAATCCATGCTGAGTACTCTTGATGACCTTTGTGTCTTTCATGTGCCTGGAAATGGTTTTCAGTTATTGTTATTAGTTATTAGTTGCTCCATTGCATTCCCAGGGGTCAAGGTGAAGTTGACCAGCTTGTAGTTCCCTGTGTCCTCCTTGCCCATCTTGAAGATAGGAATGACATTTTCTTTCCTCCAGTCCTCAGGCATGTCTCCCTGTCACCACAATCACTCAAAGATTATGGACAGTGGTCTCATAACAACTTTAGCCAGCTCCCTCAGCCCTCATGGGTGCATCCCATCAGGGCCTATGGACTTATATACATTCAGTTTGTTTAAGCATTCTCTGACCTAATCTTTCACCAAGGGTAGGTCCTCTTAGTCCTAGCCTGGTCTCCAGGGCAAAATCCTGTCTTTCTCTTTCTTATTTAGAGAATTCATGTAGAAAGAGAGAATTGCCATGCATGTTGAACTCAAAGGTTTGTTTGGCTGTGGTTTTATGCATTTCACATGAAGTGATCCATATATCTCTCCTTTGGTCCCACACAATGCAAATGCTATTATCGACATAGCTGTACTTAGGAGCACTACAGTTACTCTGGTAAAACAGATTGAAACAACGTCTCATTCTAATAAAGAAGCAAGAACTGTGTGAATTAATCAGATCGTTTCACAAGACTGCATACGTGTTGTTCTTAACTTATGTATACATTAGGCAAAGACATCTGTACTAGGTTGATAATGTACGTATAAGCTAGGGAAAGTTAAAAGTACCGTGAGTTACTTTTAAGATGTCATATGCTTAAGGGTCATTATTTCAGCAGAGTGAGACAGAACTTATAGATGGCTCAGACAGTGAAGAACAAATGGAAATAACTGTTGGTCAGTACTACCTCAGTGTGTAAAACATTTGGAACTGCTTCTAGCTGAAGTAAGAGTAGCAGTGCAAAGCTTCACTAGCTTGCAACATCGCTGCCATGTCTGTACATCACTGAGCTCTGAGACAGTGTCCTGCTGCCAGATACCCTCACTGCAAAATAATGTGCTCTGCTTCAGCGTGGGTAAACTTGTAGGGAGCCAAGCAATATACAAAGCCACTGTTTGGTGGACTAATATTCTGATAGCTCAAGGCTCCATTTCCACAGTGTCTCTTTACCTATCATGTAGTTTGATGCTAAAACAGTTTCCCATAGTTCATCAAGTTTTTTTTTTCTTGCTGCCATTTAGCTGTCAAAACCCCATGGATCCTACGCAGATCCATCAAATGCTTATCTCAGCCTTTACAGAGATACTCCACAGAGACCAAATAGATGAGGTAAGGAAATAGGTTAGCTCTGCAATTTTTAATTATCTTCCCCTTCTCCTATGCTTTCAATCCCTGTTTTACCTAAATTCTTACATTGTTCACACTGTCTCCCTCTGGAAGCTTTCCTGTATTTAACTTGGCAATGTAGCTTGCACTACCTTTTCTCACCAGAGTTTGAAAAGGTCTCTTATGTTCTTTCATTGTCTAGGCATTATGGTGAAATTTAGCTTTTTTTCCCCAGAAGATCTTAGTGTTCCTGCTGGATTTTGAGTGTGGATGGAGAGGGAGAGAGAGAAGCTCAGAATAGAGCCGTTTTTACTTTGTAGTCTTAACTGGAAGGAGCAAGCCTGTGAAAAGAAGTCAGAGAAGCTCTGGAAATTACTCAGCAGTTGTCCCTCCCCCATTTGAAGATTATACCATATATGAATAAATAAGAAGCTGTGTAACATGATAGACTATGAAATTAATATTTGAAAAATACTAATTTCAGTTGCATAACATCTTTTATATACCCCTAAATTAATTTTGATTTTCATTTGGCTCTGAAATTTTTGACTGTGTTTTAGGAAGGTATGTGTGCAGATAGGTTTGCAGTAGAGAACGAAAATATTTTCTGTGTTGCTTTAATCTCTTTTTTAATTTTTTTTTGTATTTTTTTAATGTGGGTAATGCAACATACCCAAGAAAATTCCCAAAAGACAGGAATTCTTGAACATCCTTTGGCTTTCTTTAGCAAGAAATAACTAGCTGATTCTGCACTTTAAAAAGTTGCAGTTAGACATGACAATTGTTCAGATGGTATTGAAGAAAAAAAATTAAACAACTTTAATTTGTGAATTTTTCTTAAAAAAGTGTGGAACTCAAAATGCCAAGAACCACACTGAAATCCCAACACAGGGTTTAGGCCAAACAGTCCTGGTTTGCAGCCCTACTTTGTGACTTTCATCAGCAGAGAGTTGGATTATATGACCTCCTGAAGTCCCTTCGGGCATGTATTATTCTGTGGTTTTAATCATTACCTTTGAGAAGATGCTGATTCAGAAAAAGCTGGTTGCTCCAGCTCCAGTGAGAGACCCCCATATGATAAGGAATAAGCTCATAGCTGTATTTTCACTGAATCAACAAACAATTTCAGAAAAAATCAAACATTGTGGATTTCTCTGAACTGATACAGAATTCAGACAGTGTTAAATTAAAAGTTAAAGAAGATTGGTGCTTGTGGTGACATAGTTTGTAGCTGCATTTTTGTTAAACTTCTGTGAAAGTATCAGAAAATAGTAGAACTTCCATAGAAACTGAAGATGAACCAGGAACAGGAATCTCAAAACATTTTCTACCCCAAAGTATTCAAGAGTCACAAAAGTTATAGCAGTGAAAAAGAGAAAACTACTCATTTTTTGTTACCTCTCCAAGGAAGAGCTGGAGAAAATCAAGCCTGAGTGCAGAGGAAAAATTCTTTGCTGTGTAAAAAATGCTGGTATCTGTGAACTGGATAAAAGCTGTTCTTACATTATGACATGCTTTTTTTCAGACAGAAAATCTGTGTCCTCACCACACAACTTCTGTGCATGTTACTTTCTTGCCATGTAGGGGTAATACTAGTTTCTTAGTTGATCTCTTTATTTACCAGATGTTTCTTTTTTGCCTCTAAATTGTCATAGCTCTAGCACGTAATGAATATAAAATACAACTTTCATTTTGGCAGGAAATGCATTGAAAATAAAACTGTCAATAAAGGAAAATAGAAACAACAAGAGGGCATATGTTATGCATTATGGTAAAACAAGAAATCACAGCATATATTTTTCAGGTTGCTCTTTCCTGGGATATGGTATATATAAGGCTCGCTCAGTACTGGCAAGATGCAAGAACTCCACACTGAGCTGTTTGTCCATAATCATCCAAAAGCTGCCTGAGACTCTGAGAAGGAAACCACAAAAAGTACAATATAACCCACCCACCCCTAATTTTTACTCTTCTTTAATTTAGTGTTGCACAACATCAAGAAGATGTTGAATTTCCATCAAACATCTCTTGATCAGGCTGTTCACTGTTGAATTTACTAGCTCTGGCCGTTACTGGGGAGCTTCATGTAGCTGATGGTGGCATTTGTTCTAAAAACTTACTGATGTACAGTAACTGACCTTTAAAAAAGATTTTTAACTGGAGCAAGGAAGCTCTTCAAAGACAGTAAAACATTTTATTTTTCTTCTTATACATTATTAATTAATAATCTGAATGTATTAATTAGTTTATTACTTGAAAAAATCAGAGACTTTATAAGGAATTGTAGGTCCCTGAAATCTTTGTATCACTGATATTTATAATTAGTGAAAGGACTGAGTTTTTCTTTTGACTTGTGATCAGTCCTCAAGCATTTAGACAATATTTAGACACATCAGCTTGGAAAGAATGAAAAAAAGTTAGAGGGAGGAAGTTTATAATTTTAGTGTAGCCTTCTATGAAAGTATGCATTTTTAGAAATTTTTTTTCAAGTTCTGAAAAATATTGAGTGCAATTTGTCACCAAAAAGTCATGAAAGATAGTTATATCTCTGAAGAACATACATAGATTAAAATTGTGGCTTAAGGGAAATCTATAGAAAAATCATCATTACTTCAGCAGAAATGAGGACTCTGGTAATTATTCTAAACATCATACAGATGCAAGGAAATATTTGGAAAGAACGTTCCATGTTGCTGAAAAGCTAAAAATTTTAGGCCAAGAAAATAAAAACCAAATACAGTCAAAGAAGGTGGGTACAGCAAAAGAAATATGTAGTATTTTTTAAGAGGCATAGATTATCCATGGCTTGCAAAAAGTAAACTAGGAGATTTCTATATTGAATTACAAAGCCTTCACTATTTAAAAATTGTAAATTATGAACTTTTCAGTCACATGATCCAATGCAAAGAATGAAAGGGGTGTTTTTAAACAATTCTGACCTCAGGTACTTGGAAAATAAATAATTGTATTGGGTGCAGGTGTCAAGGTTTTGGTAGTGGTGAGGGGCTGCAGAAGCAGCCACAGTGAAGGGTGAGGGAAGAAGTGTGAGAAACAGCCCTGTGAGTCCCGAAGGGAGAGCAGGAGGAGGGGAAGAGTTGCTCCAGGAACCCCAACAGAGATGTCCCTGCCATGCCAGCAGAGACCCTGGTGAAGCAGGTTTTCCCCTGCAGCCACAGGAGAGGCCCATGGTGGAGTGGGATCCACACTGCAGCCCCTGGAGAACGCCTCTGCACAGGTGGATTTTTCCTGAAGGAGCACGTCCTGTGGACAGCCTACATTGGAGCCGGTTTGTCCTAAAAGATTGCAGCCAGTGAGAAGTATTGTGATTCTCACATCAAAGGTCTAAGTAGCACATCCTGGTTTTGTCAGAGTTTATGAAATGAGAAAACATATAACTCAGTTATCCTTTTGATATGATTTAATAGCTACTGTTATCCAATGGTTTAAGGACCATCTAAGCAGAAAGTGAATAATTATTCTTTACTCACTTTCTCTATATTGTTTATGATTTTATGATATCGCTGTTTTCTGCCATTTAGACAAAAACATTGCAACTGATTTAGTTTCTTTGTGGAAAGCACTGTATACTTCTGATCCTCCTTGTATCTTCTCTGTGGTCCTGGACAATGGAGACGTTGGGCCATCAAGAACTGCAAGCAGTACACAAGGTGTGGTAGCAATGAATTTATATGGATACATCTATCTTTTGTTTTGTTCTCTGTAATGATTTTGAACACCCTGTGAGTAGTGAGGCTGTCCCAAATCTGGGTTCTGCACCCAGTGTACAATAAGCCAATCGACACACAGGCCAAGGTATTTGTTTTATTGCAGTTTTGCTGAACTGTGTGCTAAGCATCTAACATAGCCAGCCCACCTTTTAGGAAACATGCAATGCTTTTTATACAAAACAGTAACAAAACGAAGTTATATTGAAATAGCTGATCAGTGACTTGTATAGAAGCTCATTCGTGCATTTTCTGTCTATATTACTATGCTAAGGTGGTCCTACATTTTTACGTAAAATCTCCTAGAGGTGTGTTTTTTGGTATTATAATCGCCTAAGGTAAGCAAGGGTTATAACTTTGTTCTATCAGCTACTACTAACTTATAGTTTAGTGTTATGTCCTATTGCGGCTCCTTTTGAGACAACACTTGGCCACTAAGTGAGTACTAGCAGCATCTTATTTCTAAGGACTTTCTGTCTCCATGTTCCCATTGTTATGGTTTTCAGGACAGACCATCATAATTATTCATTTCATACTCTTAATCCCTTATGGCATCAAGATGATATCCACAAAAGAGTGATATCCACAATTAATGATTACCCTTCCTAAGCAGCAGTAGATACTTTTGAACCATAATGGTCTGTGCACAGTGTTGTCTCTGCTCCCATGTTTTATTTTTCTTATGTGGATATAGAAGTTCATGTGCAATTATTATTCAGCATCAGAAGATCTTGATGCAGGTCTTCAGAGTCAGTTTTAGTCTGGACTTTCATAAGGGTCATTTTTTCACTGCAAATTTCATAACCTTGTTACACACCCTCTTTATCAAGCACTTAAGAATATCTTAACTACACAGCTTCCCCCTGCTCCCTTACTGTCATTGTCCCTCCATGAGGCCACCTTCCCTACTTAGCCAGTGCAACATCTTTTCTAAACAGAAAAGTATTTACTGCCCTACCGAATGCCCGTGGGATTATTCCTTGAAAACTGTCAATTACTTGCTCTGAGCCACTCTGATAAAACAGTGAAATAGCTGCCTTATCAAGGCTACAGGTTTTGGCCTGCACTTCTTCAAGACGGTAAGAAATTCTTCTGCATACATCAGTATTCCAAATATGCAAGATATAACACTTTTATGAAACAGTTTAATTTTTTCAGAACCTGTTTAATCATTCTTAGGAAAGTGTAGATATTATTAAACTTTTTGGATACACTGGTGATATAGATAATTAAGAGAAACACAACACTATTTTTTGCTCATATCTTAAGGGGAAACCCTAACACCATTGCTATTAGAATACAAAAATAAACTAACAGAATTAAAACAAACTTAAGCACATACGGAAATGAATGAAATGCTCTACTGATATTAACTGGGTAACCTGTTAATAACATGGGTAAACCTGCCAGGCTAACTACAGTTGCAATATATGAAACATTTAAAGTAAAACCACAGTTACTCATCTATTGGACTGTGATTATGCAGTGAAAGGATGTGAGTTAACAGCTCCCCTTCTTACAAGATTGTATCTGTCAGTTTAAAACCCACACTCTGAAATTCACTGAACACCAGCTAGTCTCCAGGAATTCCCCTTCAAAGGAAACCTAGGAATGTCTTTAAATCCCCAAAACCCCCAAGACATTGCTACATTTCTTTCCAGGTACAACCAAAGAATTGCAAGAAGAATCTGTACTGTAGAATCTCTTTATACAGCAGAAAAAGCTTCACTTTTTTTTTTTTTTTTTTTTTTTTTTAAGGATAAATATTAATAGTAGCATATTCTGAACTACTTAATAAAGTTATTTCTATATTGTGCTGTTACAATTAATGTCATGCGGTATCCCTTAGTTCAATGAAGTAGCATTCAGTAGAGGACTAAAAAAATCTTTCCCTCTCTCTTTCTTTTCCTCCTCTCTTTAATCTCAGGGATGAACTTGACCACAAAATGCAATGTTTGTCCTATAGTGAAGCAGATTTACTTTTAAGAAAATGAGGCTTTCCACAGATTCAGATTCACAGAAACCTTTCACTTTCGAGACAATTCTGGATCAAAACATTTTCCTGACTATGTTGCTCATAATTTACATCAGTGTCTTAGCAAAGAAAAGATTTCCATTCCCATTATCAATTCCCAAAGCCAGATACTCTTTTTATCTTCCCTGGTATGCCCTTTGTCTGAATATCCATAACAAAATAACTGTATTAATAATTTATGTAAATAACTTAATAGCTAGAAAAATTAAATAGATAGAGGGAACATCTAGCAAGAATGATTAATTCAAAAGATAATATGAAGTACAGCAAACTGAAGTTCAGATGTTTCAAATCTGAATGCCTGACAGAATAATTTGGACTCCACATGAATGGCACATGCTTTGGTGACTCATGCTGTAAGGAGATATTACAGTTATGGTAATTTGGCTCATGGTGAGAATCCATGGATTCAAGCTGTTAATTAAAAAAAGTACACTTCAGTAATCTTCAAGATCAAGTACTTACAAGTGGATTTCTGCAGATGTGCTTCCAAAATAACTGAAGAATGCTGCACATGGAGTTGTCTAGGTACCTACAAAAATAAATATCTGGTCAAGTTGTTTAAGTTATTTAAGGAGCAAAAGAGAAACACATTGATATTTTACAGTAAAAAAATAATCTCAGGCGCCTTTCTGCATAACAGAGCAACAATGCCAACTATAGGAGCTCAGAATTCTAATTGTAAATTATTTTTTCTCATTGCAGTTTTAGGAAATAGCTGTTAGTAAATTTCATTTTCCAAAATAAATGCTGTAAATTCTTTCTAGCTTTAAAGATATCTTTTCTATCAAAATATATTCATTCATATTTACCAGATGACTGGGACTAAGAGGCGTAACTGAACATGTATATGATTTAGTGAAATCTGTTCAGGAATATTTTTACAGATTTATTGAATCACAGTTTGGAAAATCAAAACTGTTGAATTAGTTGGAAAAAAAATCTCACATTAGTAGCATGTTAAAAAAACAATGTATATCCCACCCTTGGGACAGAATGGTAGTAGGAAAGATAAATGCAAGATTCTGAATTGTTCATCTAAATGCATCCATTTTCAAGTCCTTTTGTAGATAAAAAATGGCATCACACAGTACATATTGGTTTTGACTGAATCTCCAGAAATGGTGAAATAACATTCCACTTGTAAATCACCTCTTTTAATCACTCCCTAAAATTCAATGGGGGAGGTTAAAATTCCTTTTGGTTATCTGCATTCTGAACAGGCAGATAGTCATATAATCTCAGGTGCTGTAGCATTGCCAGTGACATGATGATAAAATAAATCAATCTGCCCTCTTTGCTAGGCAGAAAATATGCCCATTGAGCAAGTGACTTTCAGTTCTAATTGTCAGCCTTAATGAGTAAAACTTTATAGATATGCTCATCCGTATACTAAGAGAATAAGGGGGGAAAAGTTTAGACTTAAAACCAGGAATGGAATTTTTTTAATTTTTTTTTTTAATCATGAAAAATGAGAATATTTATTTTTTTATTTTAACCAGAATGGAAAGTATTGCATGAAGATCTTCTGGTATTTCCATCTCACATAAGTTAGAGGGTATTGAAATTTGCTGAGAAAAGTTTGATTGTGAACTATTGGCAGGCTAAACCCTTCAAAAGAAATTTGAATATTTTCTGATTTTCTGCTCACTCTGCAAGAACGCCTGGCTACACATTGAATCTTCTTGTTTTCTCAAGGTTACCATGCTCCAGGAAGAAATTTTCTTTTCCTTCCTGTAAACAGGAATTCTGATTCCTGCATGTATCAGAATTCCCGAGAAACGCCAGTACTTTGAATTAATCTCTTCTGGAAGATAATTAATCACTTCCAAAATCTATCTGGAATCAACAGTAATGCTGTCTTTGTGGGGAAAAAAAATGCCATGATATTCTGTGAAATTTGTACATGGGGTCCTAAAGACAATGTTTCAAAACTGCTGGTGGTAAAATATAGCCTTTTGCTCCTTAACCTGCATCATGAAGCACTTTAGTAAACGGCAAATGTGGGGAATGACACCTACGATGGTGTTCAAATGATATGATACCTCTGGTTTTGGTGACCAGGACTGCTTTTGGTAAATTTAAACTTTCATCCTTAAGTAGTCTGGATTGTTTGAGCCAAGGTCATTGGTAAATGCTTAATAGATTACTTTAGTCAGTAGGTAAGGAGCTCATAGTGGAGCAATTCACAGCTCTGATTTCCACTGGAATAGGCACTTCAGGACAACGTCTGTCAGCAAAATGTTCTACTACTTGTACTGGTGAGCAGAGTACTACATTTCTAAAATTTTATCAGATCTCTTTGTCTTTACAGGTTAACTATTTCCTAGTAACATTTTTTTTTTCATTGCAATGACAATAGGCATGCTTTTTCCAAGACATTTGATGTCCTTCCAGACAAGCACTCCAAACACAATATCCTTTGACAGATTTACTTATTCCAAGAAATAATGATGTAAGTTTGTTTAACATTTAATTTAGCAACTTAAATTAGTAGAATCATAGAATCATGAGATGGTTTTGGTTGGAAGGGATCTTAAAGGTCATCTAGTTTGGGCAGTAAAATTTCTGTTTAAGGAAACACTTTGTAGAGGAATGAAGCTGGGTTAATTAACATTGATAATATACAGCTGTGGTTGGCTTCAGGGGCAGCAGGCTGGCTGATGTAGATAAGGTGCAGCTGTGACTGCATCTGTTAAGTGGTTGGGCAGTCAAGGAAGAGAGAGCAGCCGAGGAAGAGAGGAGGAAGAAGCAGAGAGAACACACACCTTGGGTGAGGAGAGTATGAGGGGGCAGCAGAGGGACTGGCATGAAGAGTATGTTGGTATGAGGTAGTAAAAAGACCTTGTTGTAGCTTGATAGTTTGAAGAGGGCTGCAACAACACTTGACACTCTTTTTCCCAGTACTCATGAAAGCACAAACTGAAAATAACTGATAGGGCTTAACAGAAGAGAAGTGTTGACATGGATTCTTAAAAAAAACCAAGGAAACAAGAAATACTGAACATGTTAGTTTATTATACCAATATTTGCACTGGATTGCACATGTGTAACATGCCCAGAGAAATACTCTATTTTAGCTGTTTATGTCTCTGAGCTTTGTGATCAGCTAATCATAAATCCTGGTAAAAAGTACAACACCCAAAACTGAAATGTCAAAACAAATCTAATAATTCTTCAAATTCAGTAATTTGGTTCCTTGACATTTTCCTTCTGGCTCCAAAATAAATGAAATGTAGCTTTTTTTTTCATAAACCATTTTCATTCATTTCCATGTCACGGAAGCCTGGGTAACTGCTCCCACAATTAATGCTGAATGAATTTGCAACAGAAATTACTTGTTCTAAATGTAGAGAATAACTGCTAATGTCCCACTCTTTAATGCCTACAGCAATCACTTGTAACTCCTGTTTACCACTTTGAGTTCTAAATCAGTGTGCATTTAAGCAAAGGTTGCTAGGTTTCTCACATAGGCTAACCCTCATGGGTTTACTTTCTGCTGATCTTACTGAGTCAGAAAATCTTGTTGATTAAAGTACCACAAAATAAGTTTGGGTCTTATTCAAAGTATCTTCCTTGACTTTTAAATTATTTGTAATTATTTTAACGGCTTCATTTTGAGCACACTGGTGTCGTTACCAGTAAAAGCTTGGAAGTTTTGTGGAGACTTAGTGGTTTCTTAGCAGAACTACTTTTGCAGCCCCCAGGTTAAGCTAGCCAGAAGCTTCTCAGCTGACCAGCATTTACACATTGCACTGGTAATACCACTGCAGTGTGCTGCAGCCACTTGCAGGCTTCTTGAGAAGTATTTGCTTGTGAGTGCAGAACATTACTCCATAACCACTCCTATGCTCAAGAACAGAAGTATCTGGATAATGATTCCATGGGATGGTCAGAAGCTTCAGCTAAAACAGGGGTCCTCAAACTTTTTAAACAGGGAGCTGGCACGTGGATGAAGTGGCAGGCAGCCATCTACGGCTGCTTGGTTTCCCCCCCCAACCACTGGTGGGGCAGGAGGGGTCTGTAAATACCGGGGGCCAGATTGAGGACCCTGGGGGGCCGTATCGCCCATGGGCCGTAGTTTGAGGACCCCTGGGCTAAAAGATAGTAAAGGGATGAAGAAAATGGCAAAAGGAAGAGAGTTACACCTCTATGAAAATCTAGCAATGCAAGTACTGAACTACTGATTTTACATATGGGATCTAGAAGCTCATCCCATTATAAAGGGATCATTCTTACTTACGGGTGTGAGTGTGTGTGTGAGGGGGTAGTAAGACAGAGGGAGGAGAGGAAGATGGGAGAAAGCTGTCTAATAAATCTTACTAGTTAGGTTCCTCAGTCCCAACTTTTGTATAAGTCTAAGAATGCTGCATGGAAAATTATGACAAACTTAAGCCTGCAGGGAGGTGCCAACGTAAGTCTCTGGCAGCGGCAGTTACGAGTGTAGTAGGTTTTATTGTCTATGTAATAACCGAACAGAAGGGAAGGGAGAGCAGTAAGTGTGGGCACGATATGCTTGAGCAGTGGGTTTAGTCAGTACACGATACACAGATGCCTATCCTGGAATGTCAAATTATTGGGGATCTAGTTCAATTCAGCCTTTTTTGTTTTGATCTTTTTTTTTTTTTCCCTTTTCCAAAGCAGAATGCATCTTTCTTTCCAATATAATCCATTTGTTTCACACACATTCAAAGCCTTTTTCAAAGATTCATAATCAAGAAACAAATCATAAATTAAGTGAAGCAAAATATCAGCTTACTGGCATATAAAATTGGAAAACAGGTAACTTATGTTCTGCTTTATCCTTGAAAGGACAGAAGTAATGGTGATTTACATACTTAATTTTTTATAAATCAATGTTACAGAGTTTTCTATTCTAGTGGTTCTCACCTGCTGCAGCCATATTCTCTGTGCAAAGTGATGAAGTGATGTTAGTGGTGAAAAATGTGGATGAAGTGACAAAAATAGAGAAGGTAGATCATATTAATGGCTCAGTAAAATTGTGTGCATTCTGAAGTTGCGTTGTACTTCATGTTCTCTCTCCCTGGCCATTGTCTTGCAATCCTGACTCAGTTAAAATTTTTGTCAGTATATGTATCTCCTGGCAACTGATTCTGTGCCTTTATTTCTCGAAAATCTGTTAGCTTTTCCCTGATTTTCTTAGGAAGGGCAGAGATTTAGCTACTGTAATCTAAATTTCATTTATTCTGAATTACAGATTCCAAATAATTAACAAAATGGAAGAAATTACACTGTGAAGTTTAGCTGTTTCTTTTATGTTGCAGGCATCCTGATCCTGAAGTTCTGTTCAGTCTGACTGCTTTTGCTGCCACTTTCTAAATGGCTATATTCTAAAATAAAATGCAATCTCATCAGATTTCCTCTGTTAATAATTTACTTTAATTGTTTGATGTGAACTGAGAATTCGAAGAGCTTCAGCTACATGCCCTAAATTGTCTGGGGCCCAAAGACCATTATCAGAGCACGTCACATAAAAACCTAGATTATAATTTAAAAAAAATGTAGGTATTTGATATTCAAGACTATATCTGTGTCTCCAGTCCTATATGGATATGATACTGCTTCAGAAATAGCTGTGATAATAAATTTCTGATAACACTGGGAAGACACTTCATTTCAGTACAAAGTTCAACATGTAACACTGATTTGCCAGAAATAAACTTTCTTTCAAGGGGGGTACCAACAAAAATGCACTGTAATGACTTGAATTTTGCTAATAATACTATTAATTTTAAAATTATTTAAAATAATTAAAAAATACTATAATTTTAAAATTATAAAAGTTAAAAATTTTTAATCTGCAGGACTGATATTTAAACATAAACACAGAGGATACATATATATGTACACACACATACATGTTGTATCATACGAGATATATGCAAGATACACACCATACCTGTGTACATATATATCTCATGTGCTTATCATCTTGAACATATATTATACCGAATGCATATGATATGTATAAAGTAAATACTACTTGTAAAAATATTTTTCTTCTGAATTTAAAAAAAAGCATCAGGATTCAATTTTTTTATAAAACAAAAAAATCCATACATGTAAAAACATTTATTTATTTTATGTGTTTTCCTGTCTTGTTTGGGTTTTTATGACTATAATTTAAGATCATGACTGGTAATTATTTTTGTAATCAGAGTAATAGATATTGTAATAAATGTAAATGTTAATTGGAGGTTAATATTGCAATTGATATTCTCATTGCTTTGCTATCTTGTAGCTTGTTTTCTTCTTAGTCATTCTAATTGATCATTTATGATAGCCACTGTAAAAGAACTGCAATCAAAAAAGTTAATGCAAATAAAAGGGCAATTAAAACCAATTTCCCATGACAATATATATTAATACATATGAATATATAATTATGTAGATACATAATACATTTAGCATTATTTCCTCTCCTCAAATGCAGAATAAGTGAGAATTTACTTAAAGGCATGTAAGACCCTCCACATTATTCATACTTTCTGCACAGAACATTTTAAAGAAAATCATGAAAAAAAATATTAAAGAAAAGCCATGACTCACTGCTTGTGATGACTGTCTCACCCATCAGTGAGGCTGAAAGCTGGTCTCTCCATTTCAGAATGCCAAACTAGGCAGATCAAGGCCCTTGAATGCCCCAGGAACCTGATCTAAGCTGTCCTGCTCTGAGTGGTTGGAGGGACCAGATGACGTCTAGATGTCCCTGGTAACCCTAACTCACCCAGGACTCTATCCTGTGGCTCTCCTTGCTGAGGTGGAGACTGAGCAAAGCCTAGCAAGATCTTCAGAACTAGTAAAATAAACTACTTGTAATGACGAGAGGCAAGTCTCCATAGAAGTACCATCTTTGTCAGTGCTATGCTGACAAAATACAAGCAGCCTGTCTCCCTCATTCAGATGTACTGAAAAGAAGTGACTCTGCTATGCAGTGTTAACGCATCAGCTCTTTTGCTTTAAGAATAGCAGCTGGCATGCCAAATTCACATAACCATTTTTTCTCAACAGGAAGTCATCACAAGGTCACACTATACAATATATATATCACAAGGTCACATTAACAATATATAATAAATGTTTAGTGGTAGACTCAGCAGTACTAGGTTAGCCGTTGGACTTGATGATCTTAGAGGTCTTTTACAACCTAAAAGATTCTGTGATTCACTGAGACACAAAAGTGCATGGGAAGGAGTACAGTCCAAACCTCTTCATACATAGGAGTATATTCACATACATGTGAATTTTGGCTTTGCAGTGCAAGCAGCTAAGGAAAAGGTCGATGAGGGGATGGGTGCACTTTTCTGTTTCCAGATACTGACCAGTAACAGCAAGCCTTTTTTATGTCTCCTCCCAAACACACCCAAAGAAAAGTCACCAGTATCAGCCACTTCCAGAATAAAACCCCTACATTGCATAACACCCTGTGCGCTGGAGAGAAAGGGAAGGAAGGGGAGAAGCTTTTAAAGTAGAGTGAAGTTCATCTAGTGGGGCCAAGACCATTATCAGGAGCATATGCAGGAAGAGCATTTTGCTGAAGAATAGGGTTTTTCTGGTGCAGCTGTTCCTGAAGCAAGAAAGAATTTGGAACTGACATCTTCTGTGGCAGGTGTTTGCCCCATGACCCTTTTCCAGAACCTTTTCCATTTGCAAGACCTGTGGTGGTAGTATGCCCAAGTAAAAACTTCCTCGTGTCTTGATTCTGGTAAAGACCACATCGAGAAGGCTGCACTGGAGCTCACCTCCCCAGGGCTACAGTGCTGCAGTCTCCATGGCTGGGACCAGAAATGTGGCCAGGGTCTGGAGAATGGGTGGCTGTAACTTTGTTAATGATAAATTATGTTTTGATTGTTTGCATGACTTTATAAGTAAATATTGTGTTGTCCCTGGTCCTTTTTTTAACAAGTAGAATCTGAAATTGATGAATATTTCAGCATATGGTTGTGCAGTTCATCAGTCCCAGTGTTAATATTTTATATTGAAAAGGGAGGCAGGGCTGAATCTCAACTCAAAAGGGCATTGTAGAATGGAAAGTGCTATCTACCGTAGCTCTCACTCTTCCTAGGAAAGGAATTCATGGTTTGTTCTAGACTCCTGGCCTCTGCAGAGTATGTAGTACCCTGAGATAAAGGCCAGATTTCAGGAAACAACATGACACTGGGAGGACTGTTTTTACAGGGGTAAACTGTACGTGTGTAAAAAACAGGCACATGGTCAGCCAGAAGGCTGGATGGAAGAGTGAAAGAGAGCAAGGAGTAGTCTAACACGCTTCCTGAGCAAGGAGAGAAAAGTAGGAAGTAGAGCAGATTTATTTGTTTTATTTTTTGGGCCAGACAGTTTAGCTACTACAGGAGTTGAGAAGCCTCTGCTGAGCTCAGTGTGTGGCACGCTGTGAGCCGTGGGTGGATGTGACCGGAGCCAGGCTGCGCTCAGCTGTGCCAGAGAGCCGACTCCTGCAGGGAAAGCTGCAGCGGCTTCCATGCACAGCAGCTGTGCTGAAGGTGTTGGAGGATGCAATGCTTTTCCAGTACACTGGCATGTGGCAAGTCCCACAGGCTTCTCCATCTTCTAGCCAGCTGGCCCAGCATAGTCATGACTCTGCAAGACTCCAGTGCTAAAGGAAGGGGACACACCAGCCGCCAGAGGGTCACTGGTGTCTCCAGCAATATTGAGCTGCACTCGGCTCCATCCTTTGCGGGAGTGGGGAGGGGATGCCACCAAACTCCAGTAGGACCTGGCTGGCAGTTACGGACAGTGAAGCACATATAAATTTCTTCTGTATACTCACCCTTCTGTGGGATGGACACTCCCTGTAAAGCAACAAAGTTTTCCACCCAGTGGAAAAATGGCTTGGATTCATAACAGATCCCAGAAACGCAACTCAGATGGTGGTAACACTTTTCAGTTGCAGAAGCAGCAGAAGCAACAGCACCTTGCTATCCCAACAGAAGCTAAACAGAGGCTGCAGCCAGAAAATGACATGACAAAAAGGATTTCTCATATTCTTTGAAATCATGGTAATGTATTTCATGGACTTATCATCTCACTTTTTAAGTTCCCCCCAGATAGATACAAACAAAAAATATAGGGGAATGAAATGGACGGATTAATCTTTCACCTCAGAAATAGTGAACTTCAATCCTTTGTTTCATTAAAAATAATGTCAGTTCAATGCTCTTATCCCTGTCTCTTTCACATATTTTATGTTTATAAGGAAAAATTTATGTATGCTTTTAAATTAAGGCAGTTGGGTACTGCAGTGCCGAACTGAAATGTAAATCAGAGCTGCGGAGGTGCATCTGTCTCCATACCTGCATCTGTTGTAATAACAAACATGGTAGCTGAATTCCACTTGAAAACTTTAATCTTTGCATGGTCTTTAACTGTGTGGCTAGGAGGTCAGTCATGATTTTTTTTAAGTATCTCCCATTGCTCATCTTGATCACAACAAGGCTTCATCAATACATAGAAAGGAATATCCAGGTACCAAATGGAGTAGCAGATTTTCTTTTTCTAGCAGACAATGAAAAAAATAACTGTAAAAATCAAATGAATCAGTTCTTAGCCTTATGGTTGAATCAATTTCACAGGGATAGGAAGGGCTTTGCTTGTCTTGGGAATATCCAGAGAAAACAATTTCAAAAAACACAACTAGGACAAAAGTCTTAGAGAAAATAGTATTTACACATAATTATTTTTTTTCTTCCTGCATATTTTGGAAGGCTTATTATCATGTTCTGAGTTAGAGATTCAGGCTGAATAAAATATTTCTTATACTGAAAGACTGATGTATTTTTCTGTAATTGACCAGCTGGCCTTTCTCAAAGTTTTCAGTAAATAACATAATGCACTGCTATTTTCATTGCTATGAAACAAGTACTGGAAAGTTATACAAACACTGGCATTCAGTAATAGCTAAACTAGGACTTTACTCTTGTATTGATATATTATATATAATATATCCTATAATAATA
This sequence comes from Falco peregrinus, assembly GCF_023634155.1. Classification (NCBI taxonomy): domain Eukaryota; kingdom Metazoa; phylum Chordata; class Aves; order Falconiformes; family Falconidae; genus Falco; species Falco peregrinus. The sequence continues at coordinate 85,168,123 of NC_073723.1, forward strand.
ATATATTTTGCAATTTATTCTTAGACTGCAGTATAGTGCCATTTCTTGGACATATGTTGAAGAACTAGAAAGTTAGGCAGGAAAAGATGCGTCTTTGTTAAGGTGAGAACAGATGACAGATAATTTTCAAGATTAGCAATTCTGAGGAAATTGTGTGAGAAGAAATATACTAATATTGAATTAATTTAAGATGCTTAAGATTTCAAAGTTATGTCAAGATCTGTGCTGCTTCATAAATTAAAAGTATGTAATTATACCTCAACCTTATTTCATAGAAATATTCCAAGAAGCAAGATATTGTCAGAGAAAAATCAAATTATCAGGTACATGAGCTCCCATCTAGGAAGCAACAGATAGACATTAAATATCTCAATGAAATATAATTAGCAGATGCTTATGAAAAAAGCTCTGAATGAACTTGTAATTCTGATCCCGTTAAAGTGAATAGAGCTTTGCCATTGACCTTTGTATGGGCTATTTTTCCCCTAAAAGTGAGTCACAGAAATAATTTAGGAACCTCATATGAAGATCTATAGGGGGAAAAAGGCTTATAATTTGCTAATAGACCATTTAAAATAAAATCTCTTTATTTGTTAAGGAAAATAATTAATTGCATCTCACTTGCATTTCAAGTTAGGTTACCTTTTTAAAAGTTTCACCTGTTCACTGAAATTTTCTTTCAAATATCTCTCTTCTGTGCTGCCTGTCATCAAGGTACTTGCCACATATTTGAGTTTTGAGAATCCCGTAGACACAGAATTGTTTTTAAAGCTCCTATCTCATTTCCACATTATATTGCATCTGTCTAGCATGCTGAGAGGAGGGAAGCGACATTTTCATGTAGCTTAAAGGAAAACTGTTCTCATTTCATGAAGTCCAGCTTTCTAAAAGTTCACACATTAAGAATCATTTGTCATCTGAGCTACAGAATGATTTTTATTTTTTTTTAAAGTGTAGTATCAGTTAACATTACTGAATGGGCATTTTGTAGGGAAGTAATCTGTGCAGTGTATCTCCATGCAAGAAACTACACAACATTTTCCAGCATTATTTTTCTTATGACTTTAACAGAAGCAAAAAGCAATAGCCCCCCTAAGCATTTTTTTCCCAGGAAAGTTTATTGCATAATAATTGGTTGCGAAGTTTCTGTGTTCCTCTGAAGCAGTACTCTAGAAAATGTGCGGGACTGAACCGCTGCTGGATACCATTTAGACTCACCTCATACGTCTGTATGTGAACACTGAATAGTCCTCTCTAAACTTTCTTAAGAAAAGATCTGGATCAAGCCTACAACATTACACACACCCCCCATTTTTTGTACCGCATAAAGAAGTGAGTCAACACTATAGAAAACCTCTGGCAAATGTTTTTTGAGTGGTGATGATGCAATGAAGTTTTTGAAAAAGCTAAGGTTTGAGTGATTTAACTGCAATTTAATTTAGGGTATTCTGAAGTCTGATTTTATATGGTCTATACGTGGCTTTACACCATATTTGTCATCTTGCTCTCTTTTTGGTTCTCATGCATGAGCCTTATGAACATTTTGATTCATCTGATTTAAAGCAAGATGTAAAAAAAATACAGAAAAACTAAAAAACACACCCCATTTGATAGGTCAAATTTCCTGAAAAAAAGCCTATGAGACATATATATATGGAGTTTTATTTTGGAGCATTACTGCTACTGAGAATATTGAAGATATATTATCTGGAAAAAATAATGTGATTTCACAGGGACATGCACAGATTTCTGGTTCTCTTTAATCTGTCTGGAGAACAAGTATAGCTTTTAAAATAAGAATTTAGATAGACATTAAAGGTCTGTGATTTAAAAACTTTGACCTTAATTAATTAGGGGTTTTTGTCCAGAAGCATAAATTCAGGAAGACATAGGAAAGAATTCTAGAAAGAAGGATTAACAAGATAATGTCTTTGAGAGGAAAAGTTATTAGCAGGATGAAGAGGCTGAGAAAAGGACTGGCTTAATATAACGGGGATCTGTGGAAAGGAAGTGAAAGTTATAGATAAAAGTGTGATCTGTGATAGGGTCATGTGGATGAAAGAAGCAAAACCATCAACACTGAATGGCAAGATGCAGACAGAAGAAATACCAGATTAGAAATTAGTTAGGAGACAGGACCTACTAGAAGTTTCACCTGGAGCGCAAAGGGATAAACTGAGGAGCGATTCTGGCATGTCATAATTTATCCCTGGACTCTACAAATCTACTCTGTCCATTGAAGACTGATTTTATTCTTATATTTCTGTGAACAAACATTCAAAAATGTTTGGCAAAATATTCCAAACATTTGTTTGTAAATAACCAACAACACTTTTTCATTTAATTCAGTGATAATGCTTTTTGCCCTCTTTTCAAATAGTTCACGAACCTCCTTCCACATTTTTATGGAAGACTGCTCTATGTTAGAATGTTACTGCTTTGAACACTACTCTGCTTTATCAGTCATGGTCAGCATTTTTAGAAATCAGTGTCTCCAGAAAGTATCCTGAATTGATATTTAGCCTGAAGGATTTTCAAAAAATCCTGACTCCTTCGCAACTGCCTTCAATGACAAACTCCTTGCAATCAAGAAAACAGACAGTAGCACAATTTTGAAAGAGAGGAATTCATTTAGATATCAGGAACCTAAATACTAGTTTTAGAATTGCTGTTTGAAAATAAAAATATTTTATATGTATATATAGGCACACACATATATGCATATACCTATGTTACATTTTCAATTAGTATGCTTGATAATTGTTACAAAGGTGTAAGTTCTATTCGTATATTTAAATCTAAACTATGATACATGCGAAACAGGCAAGAACTATCTGATGATCTGATTTTTCTGGTTAATAGGAATAATACTTCAAATGAAAAGGGACGTAATTTTTTCATCCATATTTTGGGCACCTCCATTCATCACAAGTGCTGCTATCACATATGCGTGACTGCTGCACATAAAGTTAGTAAACTGTTTTCAAGGCATGGTACTTTATAGATGTGAATCGAAAATTTTTAAGATCAGACAGAAATCATTCTGTTTTCACAAATAAACTACCTGTTGGAAGCCTGCAGATGAAGGGGTAACGCTAAGGCCAGGCTGCAGATGAGCCAGCCAATACAGTCAAGTGACACCTCACTACTGGTGGATCAGAAATGCGTAGTGGCTCAGAGACAGCAACCAATACTTTAGAGGTACTATTTTGAGTTAAATTATAATTTAATGGAATTTAAACAGTACTGGAAAGGTATGATGGTAGCTGGTGGAATTGACAGTATATGTTTACTATGTCTTCTGTCCAGTCAGAATTGAGTGACTAGTACCAGACAAAATGCAGTTTCTTGAAAGTATTTATGTCGGTATACGTAATTTTATATAAACTTTTTTTGTGTGTGTGTGTATATATATATATACCAAAGTGTATACTTTTGCTAGGGGAACTTTAAACGGGCTTTTACCTGTCCTGTGCCTTTGCACTTCTCAGAAACTATTAATGGTATTGCATTTCAGTCAGCTATCTGTATTCTCTCTGCTGAAGTTTCAGAACATGCCTCAAGTATTTTACAAAAACAAGATTTTGAGGGATAAAGCATTCCTGTGATACTTGACTGAGCTTTGGCACTGAGTTTTATGGAAGAGCTGAAAATATATTTGACAGATTTCATCTTCATATCTGGTATCTACATCGACAGTATGTTTGGTGTCTGGAATCTCTGTTTCCTTGGTATTCTGTAGCATGCTGAACAGAAAGAAAGACAATAGAAGGCTGACCTCCCCCTACTCCTGTTCTGATGATGCTTATGTGAAAGGCCTAGGACCCTCAGTTTAAACCAGATACATTCAGTGTATTCGCTAATGCAAGTCTCTAAACAATTCTGAGAATAATTGTTGCATGGACTATGATATTAAGTTCAAAATTGAGTGAATTCATCTGTGTTTCTCTTCCAGAGGTGGTTTTAATTAGTTGATGAACAAAGCACAGTGAAAATTATTCACAGTCAAGGTCTTAACACTATCTGTTAAACATATGGAACCTTCCTGCTCATTTACTTGCCACTTTACTGACAATTCAATCATGTAATGGAAAATTGTAGGCAATAGAGAAAACCTTGCAAGTACATCTCAAACCTCACATGGTTTGTCTTTTACTACACATATTTAAACCAGCAGCTACTTACTACAAAATGACAGTATCCAAAATATAATCCTGATTTTAGTGTAAAATTGTCAACATTGGAAACACAATATTTTTTTCTGCTTTTTGGCTGCTGCTTGGTTATGCACCTTCTGGATTTCAGTATAGAATTAAATTGAGATTAAAACTGAGCATGGCATTGTTCTTCAAAAATTGTAACCTGTGTGTCCACTTGAGGAAAATTTACGTCTCTTCTGAATTTTTATATTCTTCCCCTTAGTTCAGCACATGGACTGAAGGAAGCAAAAACCTGCAGGGACAAGTGGTGGTAAACTAACAAATCTTATAAGGTACAACTAGAATAAGAGTTTTAAAAAAATGTTGATCATTGAAAGCAAGTGAAAGATATTCTTAGATTTCTAGATTTCTTCAGAGTCAAAACCAGCACAAAATACATCAGTTGTTAGGTAAAAGAATCATTCAGAATCAGAGTAGAATCAAAAAGAATCAGTCAAAATATCATATTGAAACTGAGAGTTATTCTAACATTTTAGGTTTTTGTATGACACCATGATAAGGCAAGCACATTTAGCAGTCAGGCAACCCACTATGACACTGCAATCCCATACACCCAGCTAAGTCCTTTCATAATACTGATTAAACACCTTAAAAGCAGATTTGTGGCCCTTTCTCTCTGATCTGAGAGATTTTTGAGAACTTCTTTATTCTGTTCTAATAGTCAAGCATCTTGCAATATCTGTGCTAATTTAATTATAGGCAGTCCCTTCCCCTGTTTGTGCCAGCACTGATACTTAGCTTTAACAGCTCCTCTCTTCTAAGAGCTTCCCTTATGATATATTCCAAGGCAGTAATCATACCTCTTTCCAACCTTTGTTTTGCATACAAACAAGCTGTGCTTTTCTACTAGAATCCTCTCGAAGTACAGACTCTTCATTCCCCTGATGTTCCTCATTGCCCTTCTGTTTACCTCTTCCTATTTTGGTAATTTTTTCTTGAATACGACTGTCTAGAACTTTACAGTTTTCCAGATGAGTTTAGAGTAGGACCTTAGAGAATGGCACTAATACTTCCTTACTTGTCTTGGAAATGTTTTGCCTGGAGCATCTTAGGATTAGATTTGCCTTCTTCACAGATGCATCACATTATTTCAGGAATTTGATTCCACTGAAAGGAACAATGAAATTAAAATGACATTCAAATAAGCTCATTCCCACCCTGTTGCTATGTTCACTCAGTAAACAGAGTACATTTCTTACAGATATCTTTCCTTCATTATGTATCAGATTCCATATTTTTGTCATAAAAATAGACTTTTCAGTTTAACAGTTTTATTTTCCCCAATAGATCTAACATGATGATCCTCCATATGTGAAACTCAAATGTGGTTTAAACAAAAACATTTAGAAAGCATAGAATAAATTTTTATGTAGCCAATTCAGTCTGTTCCAAAGCATTATGTAGAATATGTCACCTCGCTGGAAAGTACAGTTTTCAGAAACATATTGCAAATTACTTTAGGTAGATAAGAACATATTGAAAAACCAAGGGAGTTTTCAACTGATCAACATTATTATAAGAAACAATAAGAATAGGAGGTGAGTACCTCCTTTGCAAGTATATAAATAAGTACCCTATATATATTTTAAAGTTATATCAAAAATATGAAAATAAATGTTGAACTGTATTAACATCTCAAAGCGCATGCTTATCTATCAAAATTCAGTAAAACTCCACTAATTTGGAGTGAAACAGTACAGAAATAACTCCTCATAATAAAACCGGAGAACAAAAAAGACATTTAAATTCAAACTACATGACAAAAGGCGTAACTACTTGCTGAAAGGCCAATGTTTCTTCTCAATGTTTGTTGTAAAAAGCACCCAAAACAACCCAAAACCAAACCCCACACTTCTCTCCCGCCAGATTGTAAAAGAAACTCCTAGTAAAAAATACAATTAAAATAGGACAAATTTATTTTAATGTCAAACAAATATATTAGCTTGTATAAGAATGTGTGATATATGTGTATAAGAATGGGACAGAGGAATCCGAAAGAATACTAGGACTGGAGATTAAATGAGAGGGAAAAGTAACTGCTGCACCAGCCTTTCCCAGAAGAAGGACTGCTTTTAGTCCGTAGTGTGTCCTCCTCCTGAAATACTCTGCTTTCTGACAATTTTATTACAGCATATTATGATTAAAAGACTTCTTATGAAAATAATAATGGCAATAAAATATAATTAGTTTGATAGAAAAGAAATTAAACTCTAAGTAAGTAAATGCACAGTTTTATACATTAATTGATGGGTCAATAATTTCTCCTTCAACAGATTACTGAAGACAGTACTGAATGAATGCAATGCATCAGACTATTCAAATTTTATTGGAACATTAGAGTATCACCTTGCTGATTTGACTGAGACCAGTTTGTGTCATTATATCATTATATCATGAAAACACAGAAATCTTGTTGACAGTTCAATACGAAATGTAATGATATAGGGCAGTGGACTGAGATGGAAGACTAACAGAGGCTGAATGGATTATTTTTTCCTTCTGGGTTTATCAAATAAATAAAATTCGATAGAAGGCAGAAAAGTTTGAATTATGATTAAAATTCATAAAACAAGAGAGCTAGTCATAAGGAGAAAGAAAAAAAAAAAGGAAACATACTTGCGGGGGAGATAGTAATACTAAAAAAACCAAGAGGGTGGCAATGGTCAAGGGGTGAAGTACATCATATATTTAAACTGAAATCTCGCAGCAACATACTTTGATAGAATGATAGGAGGAATGTAGAAAATGGAAAAAAGAAACTGGAAATCAACATATATGATATATGTGATATATGAAATTATGTTTAGGTATTTTCATCGTGGGACACCCCAGCTCATGGTAACACGTGTGAAACCTGTAAGCACCATAAAAGATGGATAAAAATCTACAAGAGAAGGGTAGTTCACCTTTCCTATACATCGTAAAAAGAAATCACAACCCCTAAAAAATCTACACTGATTGTGGTGTAAAAGTCGATTGCTTATGCACAGAGTTTTAGATTTAATATACTTAGTGGCATTTTATTCTACCTTTAAATTACATTTTAAATTCTTCCAGCAACTCTCTCTACATTCTGCTTCTTGACGGTAAATATAAATCTGGTGCTTGATCCAACGCCAAACTCTCAGTAGTTCCAAAAGTAGAGAATCAAGCTCCCAGGTTTCTCATCTGTAATTGTTACTTTCACCCCTGTTTAAGAACTTGTCCAAGTGAGCTGGTTGTACTTTATCTGCAGTTCCCTTCAAGTCAGAGACTAATAAAAATAGAATGCAAGGTAGGACTGCATTTTAATGTATCATTTTACGTTAAGTAAAATAAAAAATATGATTGTAAATTATATAACTCCTCAGTGAAGTGCCTACCCCAAATGCTAATTGTTATTAGTTAGATTTTGAGGTTAAATAAATCCTTACCACAGCTTTTTCTGTTGGACTGTAGGATGGTGGAAGGCCCATGATTTAAAGAAACTCAAGCAAGACCAATAAATTAGAGAATATTGTATGGAATAAACCTACACTGGAAAAAAGGACAAACTAAAGTTAGTGCTGAATGATATCCCAGCTGCAGGGAGTCAGTGGCAAAGTTCTTTCATTGCCATCTTCATGAACATCTTTCATAAAATTTCCAATATTCTATAAACAAATGCAACACCTGCCCCCCAACAACAACCCCAATACAACCCAACCAAAGCAACCTACTCTTTCTAGGTATGCATAGAAGCTCAGTCAATAGCAGAATTCTACAAGATTGATTTAATTGAATTTTGAAATTAATGTTGAAAATTTCCAGACAAGAAGTTTTGGTATGGCTATTAACTCTAATTTTTTGAATAAACATGTTTAGTTAAGTTTTTTATTCTGTACACTTTATTATTTTCCAAGAATTTGTTTTAGTGTAGTTCTTTAGTAAATCTTTTGGTTCCTCGACCTCAAGTTGATTTGAACCCAGTGTCAAAAGAATGTCAAGATCAATATGGGAAAAAAAAAATAAAAGCTCAATTACTTCTTATTAACTCACTGGATGTCCTTTTTCACCTGAATCACCGAAGAACAGTGTTTGTACCCTGCTCCCAATCTAGATATGATATGTTTAGCATTTTCACCTCCATTATATACAACAGCATGTGTCTGTGTAACTTAAAGTAGCTTTTATTTTCCTTGCACTGGCAACACAAGAAGCAGAGATGAAGAAAGTGAGCAGAATGACTACTGAAAGTTTGAAGAATTTGTACTACAAATCATCCCCACCCTACTAGTAAAGCAGCTATGCTTGCAATGCTTTCAGTCCTGTGTATCTCATTATTATAATCCCTTGCTATTACATAAGATTTCTGGTATTGAATCAAGACTTACTGTAGGAAAAAAATGGAATATGAGAAACAGAAAAGCAATGTTAAAAAAATGCACCAAATTTGTGACAAATCGACCTCCGTATTGCACATAAGGAGACAAATCCAAGTGAGACAAATCCATAAGAATATCTTTACTGTCTGTTTTAAAATAAGAGTATAATCTTTAAAAAAGGACAGTTTGAGGCTATCTGATGATATTGTAAGATTAAAGATCTGAATGGTGTAAATTAAGTAAGGCTTATTAACACCAGTGGAATATTTGGCTACACCCTTCTTTTTTTTTTTATCTTGGATATTTCATACATTCCTCATATAATTAAGTTAAAATGAACTGAACTCTCTGAGTCACTGAGAAACTTCTATTTACTGTTCTGTAAAAAACTCAATCAAAAAAAGCCCAGTTATGGGGCTAGGCATATAAACCACTTGTAGTGGGTACCTGCATAACCAAGGAAACATCTTTACATCTGCCTTACATTCAGAGTTCTGTATGTCATTAATCTCTTTTCTAAGAAAGAAGATCCTGTTCTGGTGTGGTGTTGTGGTTTAACCCTGGCTGGCAACCAAGCACCATGCAGCTGCTCACTCACTGCCCCCCACCCGGAGGGGTGGGGAGGAGAATTGGAAAGGAATGTAAAACTCAAGGGTTGAGATAAGAACAATTTAATAGGTAAAGCAAAAGCCGTGCATGCAAGCAAAGCAAAACAGGGAATTCATTTACCACTTCCCATGGGCAGGCAGGTGTTTGGCCACCACCAGGACAGCAGGGCTCCATCATGAGTAACGGTTACTTGGGCAGACAAACGCCATAATGCCAAATGTCCCAACCTTCCTTCTTCCCCCAGTTTATATACTCAGCATGACCTCATATGGTATGGAATGCCTCTTTGGATAGCTGGGGTCACCTGTCCCGGCTGTGTCCCCTCCCAATTTCCCGTGCCCCTCCAGCCCTCTGCTGGCAGGGCCCAGGAAACCAAAAAGTCCTTGATTTAGTATAAATATCACCCAGCAACAACTGAAAGCATCAGTGTTCTATCAACATTGCTCTCACATCAGAGCCAAAACACAGCACTGTACTAACTACTAGGAAGAAAATTAACTCTATCCCAGCTGAAACCAGGACACGTGGACAACTAAAATGCCCTTTCTTGCCATCACCCATTCAGCCTGCAGCCCCACTGCAGAATCTGCCAGCGCAAGCACTTTGTCAGCGTAAGTACTCTCCCACTGGGAGATGCTTTGAGTTACACACAGATAACAGGCAGTGCTGAACAATGTAAATTCATAACACACTTCAGCAGGCTCCATCGCAATGGGTCACACCAATGATTCATCTACCTCAGAATCTTCCTTCCCGGTGTACCCATCAGCCAGCTCCTTGGGCTCTTTTCAGGGAGCAGAGGGTGCAGCTGGGGTGTGTCTGTTTTTCAGGTTATCTTTTGGGTTCCTTATTCTTCCACTTTTGAGCCTTTGACCTTCAGTTCATTCTGTGCCTCCCATTGATCCTCCCCTCCCGCCCCCTGCCCCCCCCCCCCCCCCCCCCCCCCCCCGCCCCAATCTGTTGTCTTGAACACTCTCCCCTCCGGATATCTTTTATTAACCTAATTCTCAGGCAGGGCTCTTAAGCTCTACAGAGATGTATCTTCCTTCCATCTTCAAGAGAAAAAAAGTGGAGTAGATATGTGCTAATAGTTAGGAAAGAGTAAATCAGGGCAAGAATACAAGATACTTCCTTTTAATACTTTCCAACCTTTTAAATGTCATGAACTCAGGGCCCTGGTAGGGTTTCTCTTCCCAGGAACCAGTCTTTAGAACTAATATAATCTTCTTATTGTCACAGCCACCTCTGGAAAGGTTGCTAAATGTTGCATGAAGGCTTACCTCTTTGCTTGTTTTAAATTGACTCCTAATAGCTTCCTTAATTTGATTTTAAAGGGTAAGTGACAGCAGAAGGCCCCTTTATGCCATTGCTTTCAGCTTTTTAAAAAAGTAATATCATTATCACTTCCTTCTCCCCAAACAAGACCAGTTTTAGTTAGCACTACTTTAATAATAATAAAATTGGTTAAATGCAACATTTTGCCTCATCTCCTAGCTTGATTCTTTTTTTTTTTTTTATAAATAACATTTCAATTTGGAGTACTGTGGCACGTTGCCCAGTTACGCCTCTGATTCATGGTGCTAGACTGGCATAAAAGAAAAGTCAGTTTTGAGTCAATCAGACATCAATCAAGAAAAAGCTGTATTTCTTCTGTTCAACATTATTTCTAGATTGATTATCACCAGGGGTGATATGGGCTGATACTCTGCTTTCCTCAGTTATAATTGTCTTGCACATTTACCTGTATAATGTTAGTCTATTATAAACTCTCAGATTTAAATCTTCAAAAGAAATATTTTTTCTTAAACCAGAAAATAAAGTATGAAATATTTCTCTATTGAAATGTACTACTGGTACTGTTAAATATAGGTACTACTAAAATTTAATAGTGATATTACTTTTATTTAAATTTCTTGAAAAAATTCCATCTTAAATCTGGGATACCTAGATTTGGTTATTGTCGAAGTTGTGATACTACTATTCAAAGTGTTCTTCATAGCAGAATGCAAGCAATTACCATTAAGGAAATAATCAAGTTAGTACTTTTCTGTTTAATGGAAACTGATTTTTCACAACTCTTCTGAATAGAAAAAGCTCAGCTCACAAACATATTGCAGGAACTACTGTGTGAGAAATTTCATGATGCTTTTGGCTGGATCAGGTGAAACTCCCTGAACTGCTGTGCTGCTTAACCCTTATTCAGCTGGCCCCCAATTCTGTGAGACGTCTCCACATACACGATCTATTCCTAATAATTTGCTTAAACAATGTACAAAACATCTCCTAACTGCTTTACTGCACAGAGACTTTTCTATGTAACCATTTTTGCACTTGTAGAACAATTTTCACTAATATTCACAAGTTTCTTACCTATGTACAATGGTAATTGCTGCATCAGCAACTCTCTGGGAATCTCTGGGTGGGATGTGTCTCTCTGGGATGGCCAGATTCTCTACCCAGGATGTTAATTGACACACTGAAACGTACTGATTGGTTTAGGTACAGCAGGAGTTTCCTGGTGAGGATCTCCAGGGCAGTCAGAGGGGCTGTGGCAACCACTCAAGTACATAATTATGAAGGTGGCTATGAGTTCAGTCAGTCACTTGGTCTGAAGTTGATCCACTGTCCCAAATTAGTCCATTGCCTCATCTATGCAGATGAACAACTGGGAATTTATTAATTGAGGAGTTAATGACTTAATTGTACCAGATGTGGACACAAGCACAGCCCTGACACAGCTATACTATGATTACAACTATAGGACAAATTTTAATTTCATTCTTAAATCTCATTTGCAACTTAAATTCCAATGCTGTTGCCGCAAGACTAAACCAAAATGTGTGACTGCATCACTGCATGCATATGTGCTTACTGTATATGGCATCTGGCCTCCTGGTTTGATTACAGTTATGATCTACACAGACCATTAGGAAACTTCCCACACCTGCCACATGTTACAGCAATGCAGATATATCTGTTGAAGTAGCATGTCTTTTGAGACCTACAACTAATGAGCTATAAAAAACGTGAACAGGGAGAAATACAAAAGGTCAGAATGGTCAGAGTATTTTCTCCACAGTTAATAGCTCCTAATAATCCCGCTGAGTTTAATTCTGCACTTACACCATAAACAAGTAGGAGCTTTAGGACAGACTTTTATTTACACCGTTAGCTTCCATCAGTATTAGCTCTGTATGTCAGAGAGGGTTTCAAATGCCTCGAGCTGAATGATGGCGACAGTAGGGTTGGGTGTTTATGGGTAAGAATCAGGGGAAGGGCCAGCGAGGCAGATATCCTGGTGGGAGTCTGTTATAGACCACCCAGCCAGGATGAAGAGGCAGATAAAATATTCTACAAGCAACTGGGAAGTCTCAAGATCACTAACCCTTGTTCTTGTGGGGAGCTTCAAACTACCAGATGTCCACTGGAAATACAACACAGCAGAGAGGAAACAGCCTAGGAGGTTCCTGGAGTGTGTGAAAGAGCTTCCTTACACAGCTGGTCAGAGAGCCAGACAGGGAGATTCCCCAGGGGACCTGCTGTTTGCAAACAGGGAAGGACTGGTGGGAGATGGAGTGGTCAAAGGACATCTTGAGCATAGTGATAACGAGACGTTAAGAGTTTTTTATTCTCAGAGAAGTACGGAGGGTGATCAACAGAACTGCTACCTTGAACTTCCAGAGGGCTGACTTTGGCATGTTTAAGAGCCTGGTTGACAGAGTCCATTGGGAGATAGATCTGAAGGGCCAAGGGGCCCAGGAAGGCTGGACATTCTTCAAGAAGGTGGTTTTAAAGGCACAGGAGCAGGCTGTCCCCATGTGCTAAAAGATGAGCTGGTGGGGAACAAGACAGTTCTGGCTGAACAGAGACCTTTGGCTTGAACTAAAGGAAAAAAAAAAAGGAGAATTTTGCCACCCTTGTAAGAAGGGGTAGGCAGTTCTGGAGGACTATAAGCATGACACAAGGTTATACAGGGAGAAAATTGGAAAGATAGGTGGGGTAGGTCTGTTCTTTCAGATAACAAGCAACAGAAAAAGAGGAAACGGCCTCAAGTTGCACCAGGGAAGGTTTAGATTGGATATTAGGAAAAATTTCTTCACTGAAAGGGTGGTGAAGTGCTGGAACAGGCTGCCCAGGGAAGCTGTTGAGTCCCCATTCGTGGAGGTGTTTAAAAAACGCATAGTTGAGGTGCTTAGGGACATGGTTTAGTGATGGACTTGGCAGTCCTGGGTTAACAGTTGGATTTGATGATCACAAAGGTCTTTTCCAACCTAAATAATTCTATGATTGTATCAGTCTATGAAAATAATTTTAAGAGTAATGAAAATCAGGCAACTTAACATAACTGGCAGTTCTTCAACCTTCTTCATTGCCCAACAAAATCTCTTTAAACTGCATATTGAATCAAGCAGTCCAGCAAAGACCTTGGCTGAAAATAACTTATTGTTATAACTTATTATCTTAAAAGAAATAAGGTTTGCTCATACTGAGTCCAGTTCTTAAAAACTGTTCTGTTGTATCAACCACTGAATTTTCTTATACTAAATGGACTATTAAATCCCATCTAATGTAGTCAAAAGTGGAAATCAGGATGTGCTTGGCATGTATTAAATACTTGCTATAGTCACACATACATATCCTCATGCACACACACATGTAACAGTCTACTTTGACTGATAATTTCCATTCATGTTCTCTTTTGCCAGTTTCAGAATAGATGCCTAACTGTGGAGATCATGAAGCTTAATAATAGCACAGAACAAAAATGTAGGTGAAAGTGATTCTGACCAAGGACTGTACTTTTAATTCTCTTTATTGGTATACCTGTATCTAAGGGCTGTCTTTCACTTTAAACTTAAGAAGTGAAAAGATCATGTCAGAACACTGGTGAATATTTGACACTGTAGTGGTTTTGTATAAGCGTATGGCAGTTAAAATAAAATTCTCAGGTTGTAAGGTTTTCACCCAAGCAGTGCATTTGGTGTCAGTGTCTGACATCAGTTTCTATGTTGCTTTAAAAATAGGTATGGAAAGTTACCCATGGAGTAATTTATTTCAGAAATTGCACAGTCCATGCATAATGCTCTGGGGTTAAACCACAACATGCTCCCACTCTAATTTTATACCTGATGGTCATTCCTGTCTCCTGCAGTCTTTTCACAGAGTTTGGGTTCCAATCAGTAAAGCAAAGTAATTTAACAGTGTGTTCTGTCTGCTTTTGCCCGCACCACAAAGCAATTAAGAGCTTCCATATATGAAAAGCAAATAAACTAACCCTGTCTGTCATTTTACTCTCCACTTCAGATGTAAAGAAGAAAAAAATGAAAACTCTTTCAGAGATTTGCATTTTTACTATCATTATAAAATATAGTGATAATGGTTGAATCCTAGCACAGTCACAGTAAAGTGAGCCATGTATGCAACTGCCATGAGTGAAAGGCTTGGGAGAAAAGACCAAATCATCCACACGTTTTCACAGATCGGCTTTGGTTTAAATGCTTGTCCCTTCTTTAAGGTTTGTTCTTTTTCTACCACATAAATAGAGACCAGGCCTTAACAGCTGTGTCAAGATAGCTACAGTACATGTATGAAGTATGAAATTTGAGTATCTGGGAGGTGTAGAATCAGGGAAGTGTTTTTCTAACCTATGCTGCATTCTTCCTGCTGCAGGATAGGATTTGGTTCTCGGAAGGAAAGTAGTTCAGGCAGGGATTTTGACTTACAGTTGTCTACATTGCCTTTCAGCCGTCAGTTCGGCTCCCATTCATTCGCTTTTAGCAGTTTTTCGCAGCTGGATGTCACCTTTACTGCCCTGAACAGCTTAACAGAATCAGCAGCTTCTGTCATTTCAGTATTCACCTCCTTTTTCCAGAATGCACGAGTGTGTTGAGTGCCAAAGAACCCAGCATCGATATCTATGGAGCTTCTGCAGTGAACTGTCTTCCGCTCCAAGGATGGCTGTTCATTTACTCCTGTCTTCTGTTTCCTATGGTTTTGATTAGTCTTTACCATTAATACTACTTTCCCTGTTTAGTTTTCTTAAAAATCTTTGGTGAGGTACATAAGTAAAAGCACTCTGCACATCCAAAGTAATGGCAGTCCGATCTCCTTTATCTAAATTCATGTTAACCTTTGCAAAGAATTCCAGTAGGTTTGTGATATCTCATATTTATCCATATGTCCCTTAATTCCAGTCTTTATTCATCCACTGTTCCCCTGGAGCTCTTCTTTGAAAATTGGCATTGTTTTAACCACTTTCCAGTCCTCTGACACCAAGTCAGTTTTCTACACACCATAGTTTGTAGTTTGGCTATTTCACACTCGAGTGCCCTCAGAACTCTGGGGCAGAAGCCATCTGTTCCTGGTGATTTGTTATTGCTCACATCGTCTCCTTGATCCATAACCTTTTCTGCCAATACTTCAATTTTAGACAAAGCCTCTGACACATACTCTGAAAAGAGGGGTCCCTGTTTCTATACTTCAAACTCCTCCATAGTTAACACTGATGGGAAAAAAAAAAAAAGTTATAACCTTTGTCTAGTTCTATTACCTCTGCAGATTTTCTGGAAAGCTTCCTCTTTCTGTTGTGTGGGAAAAAATGTGTAGTGTCAGTTTTTGAACCTTTCCAAGTAGTTCTTCAGATGTTTTTTTGATCCATCTTGCTGTACTTTTACACTGTGCCCACTGGGGTTTATAATACTGTCTTGGACACTAAATTTTTGGAAAAATACCTTCTTAATTTATTAGCTTCCTTTACATCGCTACTGAGCTATTTCTCTGTCATTTCTCAAATCTTTATTGACAGGTGGTATGCTTTTGCCTTGTGCCTCCAATATGGTTTCCAAGCTGCTTTCAAATATTTTTCTGTTTTGACTGCTCCTGCTAGTTTCCTCATTTTCATGTGGTTCCCCTTTTGAAAACTGTATACAGTTATGCTGGATTTCTCTTTTTGTTAACTTCATGAAGTAGTCATGATGCGTAGCTAAAATTTCAGCCTTAGCATCATGCTTCAGTGCCACTTTTCTCCAAACTGTAGCAAGGTAAGTTAAACTCTGTACTGATACTGTGCTTCCTATTCTCATTGCCTCTTTGACTTACTCAGCATATTATTGGCACTGCTACCATGTTAGAAAGAAATGACACATATCCATTTTCTTAAGATTTTTGGGTGCGTCTGAGGTAGCAAAAGATAGAACTGAAAAATCAGGAAACAGGAACCTTGGAATAGTCTGTTCAGTTCAGTGGCATCTCTCTGCATATATATCATGTTGTTTCTTAATGACTCATTTTCACATGTGGACTTATTACTAAACAAAACCTAGAACAAACTAATGTCTTTTCTCTCCTTATACAGTGAATGTAATCTCTCTCACCCTGTCTCCTTACTAGCTGTATGCCCCTGCATGAGCATCCACTCTTTCCCTGTACCACACTCTTTTCACACATGATTCTTCTTCCTCTGCCTCCATCTCATTTTCTTTCCAGCTTTATTGCAGGTGTTATGCAACTATAAATTCAACATAAAGGAGTAGTTAGATGCTATGGCTGTAATTTGCTGTTGTTCAAACCAAAGTGCAGAGATGTAAAAGATTAAATAAGTGCAAAGCCCTTGTGCTGAATAAATCTGAACGCTTCATAATCCTGAGGCAATGAGTTAATATTTATCACTGCAATATTATACGGCAATATTATACTGATAGGTCATACTGCACTATTGCCTTCCATTTTCAGTGCTCTTCTTCCGTGTTCAGAGACTTTCATATAATCTCTTTGTTAGTGAAAAGCTAAGTAGCTATGAATATATGATCCTGCATAACTGCAAAATGTAATATGTAAAATAAAAAAAAATATTGCATATAATATCCCCCTCACATTTTTCCAAAACAAATGCATGGTCCAAATTAAAGCAATCTGAATCTTTTCCTCTCCTCATTTATTTACATTTACTCCATACCCAGCAGACTTCTCAAACACTATTTCCAAATATGTCTTTTGAAGTTGATAATATTGTACACAATGTAAACTCTCAGTCTATAGTGCTAAGGCAAATATTAACTACCAACAAGAATGATACCCCATGCTCCAGACGCAAACTACCTCCTAGTGTAAATAGCAGATGTTGTCCATCTGTCCCGGGAAGACTGCCATCTACAAACCTCAGTTCCATTCATTCAGCTTTAGAAATGGAGTGAAAGTCCTGGATTGTCAAATCCACTCTCAACAGTTGCAAGCAACAATGGTGGAGAAGTTTAGTTTATGGTAACACATGTAAAGGCAGCTGCATACAGCACAGGCTGCCAAAGGCTTCTTATTATCTTGCAACACATCTAAGAACTATAGCAGTAGGTCAAAATATACTGGCCATAAGAAGGGAAAAGTACAGATCAAGATCCTCATCAATACCTTACATTCCTTTGACTTGCTAAATTAGGCTGCACTTTCTTTCTTTTTCTTTTTTTCAATAGAAAAAGCACACAAACGATTTCAGCTGGATCTGCCCTTACAGTTCTAAGAATACGAGGGAGACACAAATATAGGAAAGGTGAAGGCTGAGGATGGTTTTAATAAAGGCTGTTAGACAATGCTGAAAAGCAAACTATTTGCTACAGTGATGAACAAAATCTTTTCGGGTCATCCTGTCAGTCTGACCTAGGCTAAAAATGCCCCCCTGGTCTCTAACTGGTTTCATAGAATGGTAGCTACATCATAAAATCCTAGCATTAAAATTTTAGGGAATAATTGCTTCCCATGCTTACAGCAAACATTGAAAATTACCCTTGCAAAGTCCACCACTCCAGATCTACCATCTTTCAAAGGGGGTAGCATCTGTTCTGTCTAGCCTCAACTACCAAGAGCCAGGAAAAACTGGGAGATTGTGTCATTGTGTGTGGGAATAACTGGCTGGAGAAGATTATGGAAGTTGGGCAGTGTGCTGCTGAAAGAAACATAACATGAAACTATAGTCTCTGTCAGCAGAGGAAGACAGTGAATGGTTTTACTGGTGGTTGGAGTATGATTTGATGGTGAAACAGCACATTTGAGTAGAACCTCTGGGTGACCCCTGAGAAGAAGCCAGAAACAGTTTGTAAAGCCAGCATGCTTCAGCAATGAATGCTATTATCTGACGTGCACAGCCTGCAGTGCCGGGCATTTGTGAAAAGAAAATCCCCATGAATCAAGAAGGAGACATTCTATAACATGATTTTGGCTTAGTGGGAATAAAGAGCCTTTTTTTGTTTAATTGTCTCACTTTTATCTTAATGTATATTTCTAAATTTGATTATTATTTTGGATTTGGTGCATTAATACATTCATTTGTATTTTGCTTTGATTCACTTGATTTAAGGGTGATTTTCAAGATCAGTGGTTAATATCAAGACATTTGTCACAGAGGGATATGTGAAGCAAACCTGGGGTATTTGAACAGCCTTACAAGTGCCCCACTCTCCACCATGTTTTTCCAATGAATCTGAAGAAATCCTATGGTCTAGAATAATTTAATATTGTAGGAATCAGAAGTAGTATTTTCTGGTGACCACCAATGCCCATGTAGGAAGGTAACATGCAGTAGAGCTGACGGGACCCCACATGTGTTAGCAAGATACATTAAAATAATACTTGAGAGATATTAATTTTTCTAGGGCCCTTGGACATCACCTAACTGCTCAATTTTATATCACATTTCTAGTACTTCTGAATCAAGAGATAAGAATACAAAAATCAAGTTATGCATCAAGGGAGAGAAATAATTCCTGTCTGGTCTCAAAAGACAAGTCATTGCCTGTGGTTGCAATATTTATTCATTTTTTAATTAATTTTATGACTTCTGTGCTTTTTTTCCACAGATGCTCAATCAGCTTTGCTAGTCTGAATACTTAAAGTCCTGGGAGCTTGAGTTTTCTGAGAATAACTTTGAAGTCCTTAGAGATAGTGCAAAGTTAACACACAATAGAAAAATATAATTTTTCCTTTTTCCTCCCCTTCTTTTTTTAATGAGAAGGAGGTGTTATTCTTTCTTCTGACAGATGGCAAATGATTAGCATGCTGTGGATATATCTTCAGAATGGCCACATTAACTGGCTTTCCTAATAGGACAAACCACAAGTTCTATTTTTTTACCCCTTCAGTCTAAGAATTAAGTTCATACTGAGCTTCCATTAGTTCATACAATTTTCTTCCTGCAAGCAGTATTTTTATTAAAAATGGCTCCTCTAGCTTAAATTTCTTTTCCTTATGAAAGCATTTTAATAGTTGGCTTTCTGAATTCACTTGCCCTTTATTATTGCTTTCCAAACATCCCAAAGTCCCTTTTCAGTATATCAACCTCATGACTGCTATTAAATTTCAAACACATTTCCCCAAGATCTGGCCTTCAGCTAATGCATTTACAACTTCTATCTTTTGATAGCAAAAGGCAGGAGGTAAGCAGGAGTAGAAATTGCTGTAGCAGAATTGGCCTGTACCCCAGCTCTTGTACAGTCTTGTCTGTTACGGTGGGTATTAGTTGAGAGTGAAAAAATTGAGTCAAACAGCTAGCAGTCCAGTGTTTTAGTACAAGACAATTTTTCATTACCTTAGTGATCACTTCTTCATATAATGTGACTGATTATTTAAACATAGATTTGCAAGAGTGGTGCAACCAGCACTAAATATTAAAAACAAAGTTCTATTTACTTGCTGTGTTCTTGTATCTTAATAAGCAACTGGTATTCACAGAAGAAAATATTTCCAAAAGGATTTATCACCTAGAAAAACTACACAGTTTTTTTCCTTATGTCTAATGTAAGTTACTTTCTGTTCATGTAAACAAACTTTGAAAAGAAAATCTGCATTTCTGCGGGAACTGTGAAATCATCAATAATCACTGGTAAGGAAGATGGCAACTCCCTAGTTTAACTTTCAGTCCCTGTCTATTGCCTTTCAAGGCAGAGGCATCTGATTAGAGCTGTTTGGCAAGCAGAATGAACTCTTGCTTAGCAGCTTAGGGCTACTCTTGCAAGGGAGAAAAGGGTACTGCAATGACCCCAGCAGCTCTCCCATTCTCTCCACTCGCTTCCACCCTAGGGAGATGTTACTCCTGCTCTCCCTGCAGTGCAGGGCCTTGGGGAAAGGGAAGGGAGACATTGCTTATTTGTCCTTCTGGTCCCTCCAGAAGGGAGTGGAGAATATTAGGAGCAAAGGAAAAAGGTCAGGCGAGGCAGAGTGTATCACTCTGGGATTGTGGGGCAGATGTAGAATGAAACCCAGGAAAGGACTGAGGCAGGTATGAGGCAGCAAAACCAATCCTTCAGCTGGGAATAGCTGGATATGGGAATGGTGTGAGCTGCTGCAGAACCAAAGTTTTAAGTCTTCTTAGGTAGGATGGAATAAAAATGATTATCAAACATTAATGTCTGGGTGAGAATGGAGAATATTAAAGGAAAAATGAGGAAGACTAAAACCCAGAACGTAAACTGTGCGAGAATTTGCAGTATTGCGGTCCAGTGACAGGAGATTGATTAATTTTTCATCTCTCAAGAAGGGGCTTCTTCTGTCTTACCTACTGCATTATTGAAGTTTACAAACCTGTAACTAATGAAAATAATTTATGAAGTTTTAATGGAAAGAGTAAGGATTTGTGAATGAAAAACCAATACTAAAATAAACATTATTCTAAAACAATCTTGTAAAAGACTGAAAAGATGCAGCATAACCCTTTCCCAGTACAACTAGGTCTTCAGAACAAAGTACAAATATATAATACAGCAAATGCAAAATACAAGCCAGGCACACACTTCAGGTATGCAATAATTATTCGCCTATCTTCTTTTGTGTAAATCTGTGATAGGTTAGCTTTGGCAGTCTGCCAGATGCCCACCAAGTTGCTCTTTCACCCCCTACTCAGCAGGACAGAGAGAGTGAATAAATGAAAAAGCTCATGGGTTAAGATAAGGATAAAGAGATCACTCATCAACTACTGTCATGGGCAAAACAAACTGGACTTGGGGAAAATTAATCTATTACCAATCAAAAATAGAGTAGGAAAACAAAAGTACAAATACCTTCCCCCCAGACCCATCTTCCCAAGCTCACCTCCACTCCTGCCTCTTCTACCTGCTTCTCCCCGGCCTTGAAGTGGCTTCGGCATATCCACCTGCTACAGCATGGTCTCTCCACTGGATGCAGTGGGGTATCTTTGACTTGGTCTCTCTTGAGCTGCAGGGAAATACCTACTCCACCATGGTCTGTGCAGGAGATGCAGGGGATCTCTGCTTTGGTACCTGGACCACTTCCTCTCCTTCCTCTTTCTCTCACCATGTTGCTGCAGCGCTGTTTCATGTTTTTCTCATCGCTCTCACAGCTGCTGGGCAGCATTTTTTACCCTTTCTTAAATACGTTATCACAGAGGCTCCACCAGAATTGCTGATGGGCTCAGCTTTTGGCCAGTGGTGGGTCTGTTTTGGATCTAGCTGGAATTGGCTGTTTCTGACCTGGTGGCAGCCCCTGGTCTTTTCTCATAAAAGCCATACCAGCATCGCCCCTCGCCCAACTGAAACCTTCCCATACAAACCCAATACAAAATCTGAACTCCACTTCTAGTTTATTGGTTTTAGTCCGAGTAAAATGCAGTTACTCCAAATACCAGGCACTCTAAGTTTGCTTTTCTTTCTCAATCAAATTGAAGAACAAAATGCTTTAAGAAGAACCAAACCGCTTCTTTTTACTCAGTTTGCTCAGAATATAGCATAATACAATTCTACAGAAGCTTGCACATGCAAAAATGGAAAGTACCAGATGCTAAATGCGGGTCCCTTTAAAAAACTCAACCAAACAATGAAGAAGTTGAAACAAAAGAATCCTGTGTCTTCCAGTAAATATTCACTGTCTTCCAGTGAGTGGATTTTGGTGAATCCATTCTTTATCTATAACAATGGGAATGTTCAAAAGGAGCTTAAGAAAGTTTACATTTATTGGAATTTCTCTGTCTCTTGTTCTGAAAGCTTCACTGGAAAAAAAAAATGACATCATAAAATGATAGAATGATAGAATAGTTTGGGTTAGAAGGGACCCAAGATCATCTAGTTTTAAAAATGTAAAGATAGTCTAGTTCAACACCCCTGCTGGGGCCAAGGATCATCTGTAAGATCAAGTTTCTCAAAGCCCCATCCAGCCTGACCTTGAACTCTTCCAGGGTTGAGGCTTCCACAACCTGTTCCAGTGTCTCACCACCCTCATCCTAAAGAATTTCTTCCTTATGTCCAATCTAAATCTACACTATTCCAGTTTAAAACCACTGCCCCTTGTCCTGTCACCACAGGCCCTGGTAAAATGTCTCTCTACACCTTTCTTATAAGCCCCCCTTTATATCCTGAAAGGCCACAATAAGATATCCCTAGAGCTTTCTCTTCTCCAGACTGAAGAACCCCAACTCCCTCAGCCTGTCTTTGTAGGAGAGGTGTTCCAGCCTTCTGATAGTTTTCATGATCATTTGTCAAATCCTAATGAAGGTAACAAATGCAACAAAGTATGTTTAGCTTGTGGATTAAAAATATAGATATAATAAGTCCTCAAACATATATAAAAGATTGCTTCGTTGTTTGGGTTTTTTTGCTTCCCATGAAACTCAAATTCTGATACTCTTTGTTTCTTTATTTCTTTAAAAACATCTTTTGCAGTTTTATCATTCTGAATTATGACTACTAGAATGTAAATGCCTGGACACCTTTACAGCCCAGGCTTTTATCTGTTTACTTTTGCTTAACTGTGGAATTATATATTACTTTTCATCTGTTAAATTATTATAAGTAGGCCTCTAAACTAATTTTTAAAATTTGTTTACAAGTATTTTAAAATTTATAGCTTATCCTAAAAAGGAAACTAGTGGAGATTGAGACATCAAAAGCAAAAAGCTCTTTCATTGTACAATTTCTTTGCCATATCTGCTGTATCTCTTACACTGACTTGTTCTATTTGTTAATGGGAGAGCATAAGCCACAGAAGTCTGAAGCAGTTTCTGTTTTGCTTTGCTGTGAATGCTTTAGTAGGATTGGTTCTACCATATATTGTCAATTTTGGTTCAAAGTGATATTCATGAAAGAAAGGGTTTTAGTATTGCAACAGAAGTGTAGAGCTGAAAAAGGTAACAGCCAAGTTCAGCTCTTCTGCTTAGACAAGTAGGAGCTTTGCCTTCCCTGTGGTACTTTACTGCTAGGACAAGAAAATCATAAATCCTGTCTAACTTTTGCATCACAAATAGGTCTAACTGGACTGGAAGTAAGTAACAATGAAGAAAATTGCAAATTGTTATCTGATGAGAATCAGGGAGGAAAAGTCAAACTTTTAATATGTATTTTAGTAATATGCCTCTAAAAAGGGGTGCAAAAGATTTTTTTCCTTATAAACTAAGTATTCCAACATTTTCAATATAGAAAAGAAATGTTTCTGAACAAGCAGTTTTATTAATTGGCACAAAATTCTTTAAATAAATTTCATTTTTCTGTCCTGGCATTGATTTCAAGAACTCAGTGCTCCTAACTGTCCCTCGTAGCTAGATCATATATTCATAACATAACATGAGAACCAAAGCATCTGAGTGCTTCTACATTCCATGTAGGAAGAATTGAGTTAAAATGGTGAACTAACTTGAGATGGTGTGTTCCAGATCAGCTCAGTAAAATTTTTTATTTCATGCATGTTTAACTCAAAGCAGAAAATTTAACTCCTTGTTAGTTTTGCGTTTTTTTTTTTTTTTTTTTTCTTAAATAAAGGCTTTATATCACCAGATTTCAATTATCCATGTAAAATTGTCCCAGAAAAAAATTTTCCATCAATGTGAATTTTAATTGATTCATTTTGGGGTTTTTTTGTTTGTCTGTTTTTGGGTTTGTTTTTTTTTCTAATAGTGAGAAGAAAAAAAATCGATGCAAATACCAGCTGGTGGAAATATCATAGTTACTTAGATTCACGTTTCACTTTCCCAATAAAGCTGATTGCCTCTTTTCTCTAGACAGAAGAAAACAGCCTAATTTCTAACCTACATCTTCAGTTCTGTTTGCATTAGGATCTAAGGCTGCTTATTACCTGGCGGTGGAAAACCCACATAAAGTATTAAAAAATAAGAGTATCCATTCTACAGATAAAAACATGTAGTTCCTTGCTGAATGACATTATAATTAGGAAAAAAAATCTTTTTCTTGATGCTTTCACAGCAGAGAGGAAATTACTGAACAGATTTCAAAACAAGAAGACACAGCTAGAATTGCTTACTAACTGGTTATTGGTGTAACCTGTAGTATGGCTCTATTTTTTGATAGACTCACTGGAATTACTCTGACTGTGAGAAAAAACAAGAAGAAAGGGACTCTGAAGTAAAAGTGTATATAGTAGATCCTGCTTTTACATTCCGATTTATTTATCATGCATCATAATTGCAATTTTGCATGAGATGTGTTTGCTGTGTGTCTTCAGGATACGCTGCTTCCCTAACTGTGAAGCACAACCTTGATGAAGTTCTAGGAAATAAAAGGCAAAATATCTGAAACTAGAAATCTCTAAGTATTTTTATTTAATTTACCTCTGTCATTTAGCAGCAATTAGTAGTTATTTCATTGCTTCTTTGTAAGGAGAATGTTTATTAGCAGTTATCAGTTGCTTGAGTTACATGAGACAAAGATAGACAGGTTATGTAAACAGAACAAAAAAGCTAGAAAGAAAATACAAAATAAACCCCCCAAAATTAATGCAAAAAAATTTGGTTACAAAGATGGACTTGAAAAATTAGGTATAAAAAAGCCCAGTGAAATATACAAATCTGCTGTAATGATACCCTTTGTTCTTCAGGATAAAATTTCAATACTTTAGTCAAAAAGTTAACATCACCTGAGGCACCCAGTTATAGTATACAGGTCTCTGAGGAAATCCCAAGTGTGACATATAATAGTATCTTTCAAGAAGACAGCCATTTGCATTAAACATTTTTCCTCATTTGAAAGAGATAAAGCATCATTATTAAAGGAACAGATGATACATTTCAAGCCTTTCTCTCCTGTGGATTCTGCTAGCTCTGACATGGAAAGAAAAATCTTTTAAAACAGCTGCACTATATCTCCCCCTCCCAAAAGCAAGTAGTTGATATTGTAATAATGCTTAGGTACTTCAATGTGGCTATGATACAGGCCCACAGACCTTCATCAAATCTGAACTGGAATTTAGTATGGACTAGGAACACTAATATTTACATAATAAATTGCTCCATGCCAAGAGAAAGCAGTGTTCTTTCTTACCAGAATGCAAACAGCAAACTGTCTTGCCACAACTATTACTGAGACAGCCGTGATTTTAACAGAAGATATGTATTGGTTCATTTATGATATTTGACAAAATGCCTGTTAAAATGCAAAATGTTTAGTATTGTTTGTGTATTAATTATGCTAATAGGATACAGTAATTTGCTCCTCACTCAGAACTCCAGCTAATCGCAGCCGGAACACACATGGAAAATTTCCTAGATGCTCTTTTCCCAGTAGATGATCAATTGCTTGAAATGATACTAAAAGAATGAAGATAAAGAGCACAGGCATAATGCCTTCTCTGCTCTCTGGTGAGCACTTGCATCAGTACAGGTGCATGAACTTCATCAGGTACTTACCCGATCCTCACATCAGTGGCCCAAGCAAAGAGATGTTACCCGGTGTTTGAAAGCTACCCCTCCCTGCTAGTGCGACTTACTATCAGCCTGCGCTCAGACAGGTAGTATTTTGAACAGATATTCCTTTACTGGCAAGGGGCTGCTGCAGAAATAACTGGGATTGCAACTGAGACGTGGTCAGAACTGAAGCAGTTTATTCCTTTAGCTGTGGGAAAGAGCACAGGGCAGTGGATCCAGACCCTGCCAGCGCCAGCTCTGCCCACACGGGCCAGTGGCAGAGCTTGTGTACCTTCAGGTTACACAACCCATTCTTCACCAAAATTGTGTCAGATATAGATGGTATGGTAAATAACAATAGCGACTGAAGTCTTTCAGATACTGAGGCTCTAGACTGTGCATCCTTTTATGAATAATCTTGAATATAACTCCTTTGTTAGTTATATCATGTTAACTGACAATTAGCTGCAAATGTTTATCAGCTAGTGAGGCTTGCAAAGGTCTAGCTAACTAACTAACTAACCAACTAACTAACTAACTAACACTAAGGGCTTTGCTTCCACAGGACATTTCCTGGAAATGAGAAGCACAACCCAAAAATGTGTATGCCATGGAAAGAACCAAGCTAATTTACATCAGTATCTGGGTTTTGGTACAGTCTCATTTCATTGATTGAGTGCCAAACATTTAGACAGGGAAATAATCAGTGATGGTTCTGTGATTTCATTCTATTGTATAATTAATTGACGTCTTAGGGCATCAACATTCTTAGATACATGACTAGTTACAATTTTATGTCAAAATCCCAAATGAATTCATGAGTAACACTCGTGCACTAAAACTGTTGTTCTCTCTCTATATATATGCAAGCACATGAGTCACATCGATATACTGTTGAGGATCAGAACATGAATTTGGAAGACAGAGGACAGTTTACCGCAGGATATGTAAGGATGCTCTTTATTCTTCCTTTTCTATTTCTAGCCTTAGAAAAGCAACAGATAGAGGGAAGATGGAAATAAATGACAGAAAGCAGATTTCACCAGCAGTGCAGAAGTAGACATTTGTTCATGCCTAGGAGCATAATGAATTAGTTGAAACAAAACCTAGTTAATTTTCCTTACCAAAGAAAAATAAAACCAGTGTTTGAAAAGTTCATGTCCATTGTACGTTAAAAAGTTATTTCTAAACTTCTAATTCTCATAACAGTTCATGTCTGTACTCTCAGGGAACAAAAAACTGGAGAAGAAAATGAGATCCAGTGGTTAAATCAGGAATAATTTTTATAGATACATATAAACTCCATTATATAATTTAAAATGTACAGTGATTTCAATGAAAACTTTTCTCAGAGAGATAAACATCTCTGCTTTCCAACAAGTATCTGATTCCAGAAGAGGAGCAATAGGTCCTTCCTTTTGTCACTGATTTTTAAAACACTAACAGGCCAGATTAATTGACAGATTTCATCATATATTTATGACCACTTCTTGTAGGTTTTTTGAAGGAGGAAGAACATATAGAGGAATTTTTTGGATTACTATCTTTTTAAAACAAGGCAGGTTTCTTTCCCTAAGGCTCCCATTTTGAGAGTAAAGGGTGAATTAAGAAATGAATGCAGTGTTTTCTTCAATTAGTGTTTTGAGATACTGTGCTAGGAATGTTTATACAGCATCAAATATATTATTTAAAGATATTTTTCAAATATATCCAAAGTTTTTCTTTGGGGACAAAGAAATTCCCTGAAATATTTGAAGACCCTCAGGTAGCCTGTAATCTAAATAAGGGAGTAAAACATAATGATGAAATATATTTCAGGATTGTTCAAGTGTTACCCAAAGAATGTGAACACATAAAACATTTTTTTTTTTTAAATTAAAAAACAACAGTAAATAAAATGGCTTTCTTTTAAAGAAAGTCACTAGCAACAAGGATTGTAACATCCCTGGGAAGCTTTCAATTCATGGTCAAATTTCAGTTCAGATGAAAAAAACATTTCTTAAGTGAATCTCATTGTCCCCATTTGGTGTACTTTGGTCTCAAGTGAGCAAACTCACACTTTTTGCAACATTTTGGTTGTAACAATGGGAAGATGTTCTCCAGGAGCATACCAACTCTTCTGCAGTACCCATCCGCTCTTTTGCACCACATGACTTGATAAACTAAATGTAATTTGAGAGTCCCATGGCTCTGAAAACAGGAAGGATTTGTATGAAGTCATGCACAGATCCTTTCCCTGGCAGTGTTGCAAAGGTGCAGGAATATTGCACCTCTGCACCATGAAGCAGGACAGTTCCTCCCACTTGTCTTGTTTCTCACCTCTTCAGATTTTGTTCAATAGTTTTCATGAGGATTTCGGGTGGGTTGGTGAGGGAAAAGGAAATTCAGTTATGCACTTAAGGGAGGACAAGAAATTGAAAATTTGTATTCTTTTTTTGCCCCTAACTTTCCAAAAGATACAACATACAATAAAGTAGTCACAGAGTTGGGAGAAGGAAATTTAGGTAAATACCTGGCAAGCAGAGAACTTTATGGTTTTTTTTACTGTGGTTGGCAAGCATTTGGGAACAACTTGACAAAAGAATTTGCCAATCCAATACAAAAGTGCAGATAAATGCTAGCAGAGCTTATTTGACGTTAATAAATGTGCATGAGACCTCACATCTACACCTTGGTATGAGGCATTAACTACCCCAAAATTAAGCAGAATGAGCTTTTCTGTCCATCTTCTCTCCAGAGGCAAACTGTAACTAAGTAAGCTTAAAAAGAAAGATCTGCTGCATGCCGTGTGATGAAGGCTGAGCCACGGCTGTGTCTTCAGCAGCTGGATCAGAGTTCTTCCACAGACAGACATGTCACCAGGGAATTCTCTCTTTTCAGAACATGGATGTGGGTTGTAAATCACAGCTCAACCTTTGTTTTTAAAAAGAAAAGAAAAAAAAAAAAAAAAGAGGTGGATTTCTGTGATGTTGTTTATTAAGGGAAAGCCCCCTGCACAGCACTGTCCCCCTCACTGAAACTACTCACAGCTTGCCCCGTGTTTGTCTTTAGGCAGAAGAGTTGACTGAAGTGCTATTTTACACCAGAAATTAATCCTTCTGTGTGCCTTTCTCTATTAGGTAATGCCACGCCAAGGCTTAAATGCTAGCTAGAGTCGTGTGTCTGCACATACACAAAAAGGGTGTGTGGAAGCCCTTTGGGGAATGTATTTTCTACAGTGACAAGCACTTATATAGGCATAAAATTGGTTAAGCGCGTTAATAACATAACTTGGAATATACTGTGAAACAAAAGATGTCTCTGTGAACTGACTGGAAAAAACAGTGGAGCAGAGCAGACCTGTAATCATCGCAGCTCACACCACACACCGCTGATCGTCGCTATGGCAACGGATGGTGTTTCATGACATCACTGAAATCAAGGGAGGATAAGCAACAAGGGCGAACAGATACCAAACAATTTCTGAAAAGAATTTGTTTGAATATATACATTGAGCTAACACAATGTCATGCAAACCAAAGGGTAAAGGAAGCAGAAAGAGTGCCAGATGCATGTACAGCAATTTGCAGTGAATAAATCGGCTTTGTTGTAACCTTACAATTTTACCATGGAAATTGCATTTCTGTTGAACATCTTTAGTCTTTGATATTTTTCAGGAATGTGATACGGGTGATCTGTAAAACAAGCTATCCAGGGCAGCTGAAAAAAAGAGCAAAGGCTTTTATGGTTTTGCTCCAGGATTACGCTATTTACTTATTTGTTTCACACTAGGAATGTCTACAGCATTACCAAAGGGGTGAAAAAACTAAGTGTGAGTTATGTTTTTACAGTGGAAGACATATCTTATGTGAGTAGAGAACAAGAAAAGAAGCAGTGTGAGGAAATGGGAGTCAAAACACTGATAATGAGACTGTTAGGAGTCAGCTGGCATGAAAGCTCGCTACTACCTAAGTGATGAGCACCATGATCTTACAAAATATAGCTTCATTGAAGTCTAAGTGTTTTCATTGATTTCCAATGGTTTTGTACCTTCCTAAAAAAGTGAGTGCTTTGACCTCCAAGATATGCAAGAAACAAAACCTAGGAACTGATCCAAACCGCAGATTTCCCATGTTACTGGTACCTTTTTGCTGTGCTGTAAGTCTAAAACATATGAGTGAGCCTAGAAATATAATTTAAGGGGGTACTTGTTTTCAAGTTTGTTTCCTAATCCACCTTCTTTATTGCAGATTGCTAATTGGTAGCTTTTTTTCATTTACATCTACATTTTTGCATTGCTGTTTGCTTTCACATTTTTGCATGCTTTTGCACAAATTATGTAAAAAGAGTGATCAATTATCAATAAAAAGAAGAGTAAAATAAAAACCAACCCAACAAGTAATTGAGATAAAAAAGTGTAACATACCATAGGATGCTGAGTGTGAAAAGATTATCTTCAGTCACCAGCATTCCCTTGAAGGATGACATAAAGGTGACTATTACCTCATATGGATTTACTTGAATTTGGCCATGTATTATTTTCTGTATCACGATTGCTTCTATAACCTTCTCCCATAATACAAAATCTAGGCGTGCAATTAACCCATGGCAAAAATTAATCAAATCAAAAGAAATATAAAAGAAGACAGGTGATTAAGAAGTTTTAAAATGTGCTTGGATTTTTGTATGAATAACAAAAATTATTCAGTAGTTATGGATACATTAAAATTTCAAAACTTACTGAAGAAAAATGTACACTTTTTCAACAGGTACTCAGGTTCTTAAGCGTTCTTTTTAAACACTTACTTGGATATATATGATCTAAATTAAATTTTTATAACTGTTACAGGAAAAGTGCTAACTGTATGCATAAAAATCACAGAATATATGATTTCCAAGGGGTAAGAATTTAGAAATAATGGTCAGCCTTTTTAAATTAAGCTTCCTTAGGAGAGCAGGATTGGCATTACAGAGGGAGTAGATTTGAATGAGGCTGACAATATTAGCATACAATGACATGTTAATATGATGTCATTCTTCTTTTCGTAGCTAGTTGAACTGATCATTTTCCTTTTAAATAATACAGTGATTAAAAAAATAATTCAAGGTATTAATTTTATTGTTCCATAGTTTAAAATGAAATTAAACCATGGCATTAGAGATGAAATAATTTTGTTTGCTATTAGAAGAAAAATAAAAGGAGGTTCTGAGTATGCTTAAAATAATTACAATATAAATGTTTATGACTATGAGTCAAGCTTGAAAAGTTTTACTTATTATAAATTTTCAAAAATCATGTAATAGAGACATCATCTATTTTAATAATAATATTTAAGACTGATATATTGTGCTTTCACTTCAGAACACTCACAAAATTAACCAAGTAAATACAGTTTAGTTCATGCATTTGACACTTTTTAAGGAGCTGAAAAACCCTTTTTAATTAAATTGACATGTGCAAACCCTTTTCTCCATGTGTCCCAGCTTTAGTTCTAAAGACCAGTCTTTACAGACAGAAGATGTAAAGCTGAAAATGCAAAACCATGTTACAAATTATATTTAAAAAATAAGGACCACCATCCCAACAGACACTCAAGGAGACTTATTTGCTTTATTTTAAGGGAGAAAAAAAATCAAAGGTTGTGCGATTTCACTGTCAAGTCTATTCAAGAGCAAAACAATTTATTTCCTCAATGTTTTCTCTGATTGCTCCATAACAGGACACCAGCAGGCAGTGTTTTCTTGCTGCTCCTTTATGCAGTTTCTGACTGTGTATGTCAGTAAGCTATCAGTTACATTTCTAGGAAACCTCTAAGAAGTAAACCTGTTATGCCTAGTTATGTACTGATATCATAAGTGCAAAGTATACAATAGTAAAAACCATAGTGATGGACTTTAATTAGGATTTCAGTAATAACAAACTGCTTATTAAGAAGAAATTACTAATATTACAGGAGCGACATGAAGAACTATGGCTACTGGTTTAGTGATGTACTGGTAGACCCTAGAACAGTGTAGAGCTCTCTAGTATGCATAGCACATACTAGTCTTGCAACAAATAGTCCTACTGACTAGACTGTCCCAGTTCATATGGTTAACACTTACTTAGAAGGAATTAATCTCTACTCTGGGAAAACCTCACAGGGGCAGCTTCTGAACGTTCAGCCCACATCTCCACAGCGCTCAGAGTGATGCCTACACAGTGCTGAAACTCACTGAAAAGAATGTAAGCAAAGTTGCTTAGCAGCTTGCAGTAATGAACTGTGAATTTGCGGTAGTCTTTATATGCTTTGACTTCTAAAGAAAAAGAAAAACAAATTTAAAAGGTGTTAAGGTTATATGTTTGGAATGAGTCCCTTAAAGTATCGTGAAATATCATTTTTATTTTTTTTTTCCAAAAATTTGTGTTTCCCTAAGGAGAAAAGCTGTAATTATTAAATTAAGGAGCTAAAAATCCCTCTATGTTAAAAGAACCTTACAAGGAAATTACCTGTAAAGAGTGTCAGTTCTTACTTTTGGATGTGTTTTTTAAAATGTGTTTTGAGTTCCAAGTATATAAATCAAGATATTACATAATAGTACTAGCCTTTTTTTTTTTTTTTTTTTTTTTTTTTTTTTTTTTTTTAATCTACTGATTAAAAAATAGCCTGGTCTACTGGCCAGAGCCCTTAAAGATTGCAAATGTCTTTTTTTTATAAAACCAAAAAATCGAAAGAACAGTAAATATTCAACAATGTGACTTAGATATTGTATTTTTTTCCTTTGAGATTCGTTACACACAGTGTTTCAAAAAGATGAACAGTAGTCTCCATAAAGCCAGTTTATTCTATTTGGTCAGCATGAAAATATTGTTCGTTAAAATGCAGAGTACATAGAAGGATTCTAAATGCTCTTAAGTTGAGCAGTTTTATTCTGTCACATAAGAGGTGGTTAATTATCAATTAGAACACAAAAGGCAACTAGATAACTACGTTGCAAAATGTCTTGATCCCTATTATTGTTTTCCTGCTATTCAGCTCTTAATGCTTTTTAAATGTCCCATCTGTCCTGACAATTTATAACAGAGGCTTTTAGGATCCAAACTGAGATACACAAGCCAATCTGATGATAAATTTTTAACATGGAAATATGTTAGGGTTAGGACTTTTGGGCCAGACAAGTAATGGGAAAGCTCCTAAAAATTTTGGGAGGCCTTTTCTAGAAACAAAAAGATGAGCTTTTTGTTTGCTTGTTTCTTTTAGTTTATTACTTATAAATCATATTTAGTCCAAATTAATCTTAAATTTCAAGTGCAAGCAGTGATGCTTCTAAGCCAGGAGAACTGAAATGAATTTAAATATCATTAAACCCAATGTACACAGAACCCTAGCAGGATTTTGAAAACAGATATTTAAATGTAAGATTAGATTGGTAAGTACCCAAAGGAGCCTCCTAGAAGACCTTTCTTCAAGTGCTCTCTTCAAGTTTTGTAAAAAGATTTCAAAAGGGCAGTGATTTAAGGATAGATACATATATTTATAGAAATTAATCCAGTGTAAACAGAAAAGAAACAGAAAAATACATCTTTTCGGATTTTTCAGAATGGAAATCATAGTCTGATCGCTAATCTGGCACAACTAGCCTTAGGAATAAGGTGAATTATCATTAACTATACAGATTACCCAGTAGACTACAATTTAATATACTTACAAAGATAAGATTATGCATTAATTGTATTACAGCTGTGTCTTTTTCATGATTTAAGACAAACGCCTGCAACCACCTCTGATCAGTTAGATGTTTGTGGGACAGCTTTGTAAATCTTAGTGTGTTGCATTATTTTTTTTCAATGCACAAGCATATATGTTCATGGTTTATCTACAATACAAGCTATATAGAAACAATGCTTCATCTGATTAAATAAATGGTATTTCTATGTAAAAAGAGTTTCAATAGACAAAAAATACTGCAGGCTGTCACTTGACTATGTTTTCAACTGAAATATTTTAATGTGGTTGCTCATAACAGATATTTTGTGAGGCACAGGACAGACCTATGGCATCAAAACACTCGGAAGGATGAAGTTGCACCTGATAATTTCAGCGAGAGTTTTGTCTAAGGCAGTTACTTGGAGAGGTGACAATACTGTTGAGTTTTTCATGTGGAAGGGATACATTTCATTGGTAACTGGACCAAAATCACAAACTCATTCCATCATGGTCACTACCTACAAAAGAGACTTACAAGTAAGTGATCAGGCCTGGGATTGCCTAAACAACATTTAGGCAGAAGATCTGTACTCGTTATCAATATAGTGTGTTTTTAATCTCTGTGAACAGGAAACTATACTTGAAACATGAAAAGCTTCCTGTAAGGAGCTTCTGGGGAAAAATATAGTAGTGGCCACATGAGATCTTAGAAGTGTTTTTTAGAAGTAGGCTGATTGCTTTTGAAGAATATGCACAAGTCCAGCATCTTGTGCCTCTGACAGGGTTTCCCTAGGGTGTGGATCTTTTATTTGTAATACTAATTTAAAGCAATTTGAACACTTTAAAGATCCAAATCTGAATCTAATGTAAACCAGCATTCTTACTATTTCATGTCACACAAAACCTCCAAAAGAAAAAAAACCAAACAAACACAGAACCCCCGCCCACCTTGCAGAAGCTAAACTTCTCATTTTTCCATTGTGCTTATGCTAAAACTAAAGTCTTAACCCTTCCGAAAAGGGTTGCAAAATCTTGTGTTTATGCTCATTATGAATAGCAGTGATATTTGTACTTACAAATGTCTCTGTGTAGTAGTACACAGCAAGGACGCAGCGTGCTGCAGACTGACAGCATCTAAGTGGGGGAAGTTGAGACTTCAGTAATGGCATAGTAATTTGCTTGCTTTTACTGCTGCCTCATTCTTGTCACCCCATGCTGTGTTTTCACATTTTGTACACACTCGTAAGAGAGATTGTCTTTTATGGTATGTCTGTACAGTGGCCAAGAAAATGAGATTGTGACAGGTACCTCTGGATACAATCCCCATGCAAGTTATAGAGCATCATGCCCACTAATCTGAAAGCACAGGTTTTACTTGATCAATGTGCTAAAAACATTTCTAAATGGCAATTAACATATTGGAAGTGTCAGGCAAAAGATGGAGATCAGCCACATCAAAGCTTTTGGTGTGCCATAACAAAGTTTTGCAGGTTCTGTACATGTAAAATGATGCCACAAAAAGAGATTGTCTTAAGGAGGAGAGAGCTGCAGAGGACACTCCAAGGAACAACTGCAGTTTCATAAGACAAATTCAGATAAGGTACCTCTGTTTGTAAGTACCCTGGAGGGCTCGCATTCCTAGGTATGTCTCTATGAAGGTGAGATCTTTCTCTTTCCTGCCTTTCCACAGAAGGAAATGGAGGAGGCAGGAGGACCACGGTCCAGCAAGACTGCTTCTTGGGTGCATAAAACACCATGACGCTCATACCCACTGCAGTGTTAACTCACATGTGAAATTAAGCACAATGTACAGGATTAGATGCAACCAATGAACCAAAAATGCTAAGTTTCTGTACGTCAGCAAATGGCTAGGAGCTATGCCTTTAGGGCTGAAAGATTTGCATTTCTGGGGAAGCAGAAATTAATTTTATCAGATGCGTTGTGTTTGAACCTACTCTGTGTCTCATACTGGCTCATAACTGACTAATTTATCCCACATGCTGTTGGAAACAGATTTTAATTGTATTGAAATGTGCTTAGTAAATGGGACCATGAGTTTATCTAACGAAGTGTCCATATTCACATCTGCAGGTGCAAGCTACCTTCATTTTTATTGTAGGGTACGAATGTAAGAAAACTTAACAGTATGTTGAAGATTGATGTGTTTCACTAGACAAAGAATGGCCTCACAGGCTTATGAAATCTTTCAAAAACTGATTTAGAATAAGAAAGAAATAACTGTTCTTGAGCACTCCTAATCAAAATCAGTACCAAGTGTTTAGCTGTTAACTCCAAAATCCTGTGTTTGATGCACTATCAGACAGAAAGCTGAATCAATTTTTATTATCGTCTGTGTATTAATGGCTTCCCTACTGATTTTTAACTTAATATTTACTCATCTGTCTGCCTAAATATAAATTCATTGAAAGGCACATTGATTTAATTGTAAAAACAAGTAGATGTACGAGCTGTTAATCCACCTTCTGTGACTTTTCCTGCCTTGTTTAAGAGCCATATGTTCCGCGGAACCCAATGCAAAGCAGACATACAAATGCCTTCCCTTCTCTAAAAGAATGAGTTGTTTTATGTTTGGTGACAATAATCTACATTTGAAGGAGTTTTTCACTGGAAGTCCTAAGTTTAACTATGTAAGTATAATAACATACTGCACAAAGGTATAGTTAGTACGTACTTACATAGAATAGCTATAAAAGTATAACATAATTATTTAAGTAAGTCCAGTATCCCCCTTTCCCTCTAACAAGGTGACATCGCTTGGGATAGTACTTTATGAAATCATGAATGATACAAGGATTATTTATTTAAAAGTAATATCTAAATATCTATAATGAAAACTAAAAAATAATTTGAAAAACAAAGGCTGTTAATCAACCTTTATAAACAGTTAAGAACACATGGCCTTGGGAGAAGTAATAGACACCATAAATTCAAGCTAAGAAATAACAAGATAAGCTGAAGGAGAACCACAGGGTTAATAAGACCAAACAGAAAATTACTTGTACTGTGTGTGAACTGTACTAATTAACATACTAAATTATCCACCCTCAAGCAAAGAAAGCCCCCTACTAAAAAAGCCCCCTTCTCACAGAACAGTGGCAGTGAAAAGAAAGAACACTGTACATTTAAATGGAGAGGAGACTTGTGAGAATCAATGAAGTGAACTGAACGTAATTGTAAACAATTGTCCAAAGTGCATAAAATGTTTTACCATGTGTTAACTGGCGTGCCAGCACCCAGCTCTACTCAGACACAAAACAAATATCTTGACTCCGTGTGTTGATCGGCTCTTGCACACTGGGTGACAAACCTAGATTTGGGATAACAATGAGCTTTCTGTCTCCTCTATTTCCATCTGGAAAACCCAGAAGATCACATCAGGTAGGTGAAGTTAAAGGATATAGGAAATAGGGGTCTAAAACTGTACCCTAAAATTCCCGCTCATCTACTGTATAGTTTTTGCCATAGGCAAAACCACAAGCAAATCCTTCCATGGTTCAGTGGAAGCCAGTTTTTAGGCTTTGTTGAAAATTTATACATATACGTTGCCATGGGTTACATTATCTCGGTGTATTTATGTCTATTTGCTTAATGTAGAAGAAGTGTGCTTCTACTACATGGGTGGACTAGCTGTACGCTTTGGTTACAGAACACACTCATAAATACACAACTTTCCAAAACACAGCATTATAATAATAAAATAATATGGGACAAAAGCCTTCTGGTTTCTTTAATCCTGAATGTGTGAGTCCAGGAAAAAAATCACACACAACATAATGAAAGCTGCAATGTAAGCTCCCTGAAAATTTACCCAAGTGCTAAAAATGTGCTTGGCCAAAAGATATTCTGTTATTTCTTTCTAGATTGGAAAAGATAGTTTATTATTTTTGCTTTTATTTTATTGACATTGGAATTTCAGTCCAATAGTTACATGAAAACTAATATCAGGACATGAAATTTATTTAGGAAACTAAAAATTACGAGTAATATTTGCTGACTTTGTCAAAAAAATAAGCCCTAAACAATCTTATGCCTCATTTTGAAAGCTAAAAGTGGTTTTAGGAAGCTAGTATCTAGGCACAGGGTTCTGAAACATGGCACCTACAATAATATTTTACTATAGAGATAATGCAGGTTGCCAAATTACAGTACAAAGTCAAAGGATATTCAGGGTATGTGATTCATCTATGAGTCCATTAAAAACATACGAACTCTTCCTTGCAGTCTCACTTAGTTTAACCAGAAAAAACAGCAAAGTGATGTCTAAAAGGGTGGGAAATGTGCAGAACACCTTGGGAGACTGCACACATTCTTGTAATTGAGCTTGTTCACACAAAAGACAAAATATCGATCCTTGAGTGCAGAGTAGGGGAGCCCAGGAATGAGTATTCAGCAAACTGTGTCTGGAGTGCAACAGAGATTGTTGAAACAGGCAGCAGAAACACAGTCAAATTATAGAGGTGATGAAAAAAAATAATAAAAATTTACCTGGAGACTTTAAAGGAGAATCAAAGGGGTTTGTTGCAATAAAAAAAAATAAATATCAAAATATATTTGCAGATATTCTTGACTATGAGCAAGCTTGAAAGAAAATTGGTGGTCGTATTCGTGTTTCAATTCATTCTGTTTCATCAATTTGCGAAACTGCGATTTTTAGCTACTGTTCAAATACAAAAGGATTTTAAAGCTTTTGGTCTAACAATAAGAGTCTACTCAGACCCATCTATAACTTAGGCCAACTCAGGGTCTTGTCACACAGAGACAGCACAGAAAGTTACCATGCAACAGAGCCAAGTTCGAGCTGTCTGTTTGGGTGGCTGCAATAAACAAAATCAAACAAGTGACCTCTTCCCTTCCTCTGCTCTACAACAAATGTCAAAACACAAAATAAGTATTCCCACTAAAATCTGTTTTGGCATCTAGTGAGCATGACAAATTATATCCTATGACCTAGAAATGTAAGTTGCCAGCCATTCTGGAGATGTAACAAAATCTTTCTAATTACTAGCATGACAATATGTACAATTAATTTTCAATTTAATTGACAGATTTTAACACTCAAAGTGCTGATTGTGATCCAGATTATGTAGCCTCCTCCTGCAACCTGCAGGGAACAGAATTTGAACTACTAATTTCATTATGAAATCCTTAATTTCTGATTTAGTTCCAACAAATGTTTTAGAAAAATACCTTGATTGAGAACAAGGAAACAACTACTGCATTGCTGGGTCATTTGTTTCCATGTTTAATTTTTCTCACTGTTACACTTCACAATTTAGAATGACGTGAGGCAAGAATTAGTGTGCTAGCAGAAGGAAAATTCACATAGCTGTTTTCATCCTTCTTTACATATAAATGTATTGCTACACCATGTGTGGTCTACAGCTTGTGTAAGTCAGATAATAATATGAAAAGTATGTAGCTGAAGTGCAAAACACTCACACACACACAATAAATAAATAAATTCACTGTTAGGCAAAGTTCATAGAGTTCATAGTCATGATATACTAACCTTCGTTGGAGACCACCCTAGTTATTAGTAGCCTCACTGATGGAGAGCTTTGCGAAGAAGCACCCAGAAGTAATTTCTGTCCATAAGCTCATGGGGGACCTAATACAGCTTACTTCCAAAGGTGAAAAATTTAAATATAACTAAATTTATACTGAAAGAGGATGAAATTACAGGCTATTATAGGTGGTTAGTAGATAAGTTATTTACACTGCTTGAAAAATCTTGCCTTATTCTTATGTAACGTCAGAAACGACATAGATGAGTCACAAAGCCCATCCTATATCAGTGAAATATACTCCTAACTAAAAGTGTAGATGAGGCAGAACCTCACTGGAGTGTCATGGCCGTGAGTTCACTGCCATATCTGACTGTCCCATCAGGCTGGGAGTGCTGCTGACTGGCAGAGAGCTCCTGGTGCACCAGGCACAACATGGCACACACTGGGGGAGAGGAGTGGCAGGAGAGAGACACCACCTCTGGTCAGAAATGGCTGACCTCCCTTCCTTCATTGTGTCCATGTTCTTTTACCAAGTAAGAGACTCTTCAGGCTGGAGACCACTACCATTGTGGAGGTCGTGGATAATTATGCCACATTTCAGTGTTAATGGTCTTTCTTGGTACATTATAGCCCTGTTTTCCTCCACTCTTGGCCTTGCCACAGCTGAAAAAAATGAAATAAAAAAGGGCACTTGCATTACTGGTACAAAAGCAGACTTAGCTGTTGCTTCACCTTCCCAAATATTTCTGTCTTTCCCTGTGTGCTCCTCCAGAAGTGAAAATTGTGCTTGTATTTTTGAAAAATTACCAACCAGCCCTCTTGGTCCCTTCCTCCTACCAGCCTTAAAAAAAAAATAAATAAAAAAATAAAAAAAAAAAAGGAAGAAAGGTAGCAAAACAAAACCACAAGACAGAGGAGTGGCTTTATGCCCTGCTAAAGGCAGCTCACTCCACAGTCCCAGACACTCACTTGCTGCCTCTGGGCCCTTCTCACAGCAGTACCTACTGCTGGCCAGGTCACTGCCCTTACTTTCCAGTATTCACTATTGCATTAGCTGCATTGTAGGAGGCCTTGTAAATACAAGGAAATGTTCAAGGGGACACGATTCATGTCCTTTCCTGGTAACGACTGCAAAGGAACATTGTTACTACAATACAAGACTTCGTTAATAGTACACATGCACATATCTTCACCATGTGGAACAAGTCACTCCCTACTTGACCCTTACACAAAAGCTACACAGCCTTCAAACTTCTGCATGGGTATGTGATGAACAAGACACTATAGAAAATTTCTCGGTATGTGGGTGGACAATACTGTATTTGAATTAAACCAGATCGCTCCTCTTCAGGATTAGCTATGATATTTTTCCTTTGTCAGCAAGCAACCTTCCCATTTATTTGCAAGCTAAATTCTGAAAGGTATCCTGCCCTTCTTTTCAAAGACTTTGGTGGCAGTTAAAATTCAGTGGGAGTAATAATTCACCCATAGGACAGGAGGGAACCCACTAGCCAAGGTAAACAAATCTTCTCCGAGTCATGTGTACAATATTTCCAAATTTCTTTTTCATGTCATCTAAATACAGGATTAGGGGTGAAAGAAGAAGAAACAGCTAAAATGGTGCAGGAAATACAGATACCATTACTGGGCCAGACTCTTTTTATGTGTAAAACAGGTTAGTGCCAAACAGTCAAAGAAGCTCTACCGTTTTGCAACAAATGAATGTCTCACTTTATTCTAGGTTAGGAGCAAGGTCATTAATATCTTTTCAGGTTTATATTTGAAATCAGACAGATATTTTAAAAAGCTTATTATCTGTGAAAACCCTGGTGACATCTTTCTGTACATGCTGTACCATTAATGTACAATTCCAACAGGCTGTCTGTGCATCAGGATGAGTGATAATCAAAGGCAGATGTCAGTAAGGGACAACTCAACATTTCCAAGTGTATAAGAGAGAATATAAAGCCAAAATGTTTCTTTCTTTCTTCAAAAATGTACAATGCTTGTATGATCACAGGTCTTGTATAGTGGTTAAATAACAAAAGCAAATCAAACTTTTACAGTTGCATTTCTGAAAGCAAGAGCAGGAAAGCTGATACGGTTCCTTTTGATCCTGAGTATCATAAGAGAGAGGGGTAAAGAACTTCTGCAACTTCAGTTAGCACAGTGTCTTTCCTTGAAGCCTTGCGTTTAAATATATCTAGCAATCTGACCCAGACTTCTCACCTTTCTCCACAGAAGAAATCGGTGCTGAAAAATCCTGAACTGAGAAAGACTGTATTTAATATCTGTTACAATGGTGTTTCACAGATCTTCCACAGTAATTAA
This sequence comes from Falco peregrinus, assembly GCF_023634155.1. Lineage (NCBI taxonomy): Eukaryota > Metazoa > Chordata > Aves > Falconiformes > Falconidae > Falco > Falco peregrinus. The sequence continues at coordinate 85,209,445 of NC_073723.1, forward strand.
GCACCTAACTACCCTTAAACATCTGTGGCTGAAAAGCTTGAGAATAATGTAACCAGAAAAAGACCCTGAAGTAATCAGATAATAGCAGGAACAAAACACAGACTGAAGGTATTCACATATTCATGAATGTGAACAAATTACTCCAGCACAATCCAGTGCAGGGCACCCTGCTTCAGAGCTGGAAGCTTGGCAAGAAATAAACAGCTTCGCTAATTTATGTCCTTCAGACACCTTCTCTGTACTAGGTGAATTCAACACAGTCCAATTTCTTGAAACACAGAACTAAACCTTACAAAACTAATTTGCAACGAGTTGTAAGCTAGCTAGTAAAATGTTAACAGTACTCATCATAGAGGTGCTCTGCCTATACAGTTCCTTTGCAGTTTTCTTTTGTAAGAATAAAACTCTTGGTCTGTGCAGCCGGGGTGCTGCACCTCAACTCTAACATGTGAACAACTTGTCACAGCCTTCAGCCATATAACGCAACAGACAACATTTCATGGTACTCTGTACAATTCATGCTTCACTTCTCCTGTGGCTTCTTCTCCTGTTGTGCTACTGCTCACTTTTAATGTTTACCCCCAGAACTTTCTCACTTTTCCATAGCCATCTACTATCTTTGGTCTTTTCTATATCTTATTGATGCAATTCTTTGTTCCAGTGAATTTCCACTCTGCTTTTCAGGGCCATCTAGATCTTTCCGTTTCTCCATCACCCCCTAGTTTTTTTATTTTTTTTAAAGTGGAATCAGTTCTTTCTATTCTCACTTGATCTACTGATGTTCTATTCTGCCCTTTTCTTCTAAAATTTTGTTCTTATATTTATAATATAGTTATTCTTTAGCTTTGCTTTACTCTGACCCAATAGTTTGGAGCACTTAAGAGCTCAGACTTTGTCTCAGGGATATAACATGCAGTTGTCACCATGACAATTTGTACACAAGCAATTCTCAGTAATTTTTTTTGGGGGGGTTCAAAATTAGAATGAGGACAGACAGATGTACAGCATTTTTATTCTATGATGACGGAACAAAGTATAAGGTATGTCTTCTTTCCTTTGAATCTATCAACTTCTTTGAGAAGAACACACAGACTAGCATGCCTGCATTTCAAAAATGCTTCTTTTGCCTTGTGGAAAAGGGTATCCTCATCTTATTGAGGTAAGCTGATAGCTGTAATTTTCAAGACAAGTTTCAGCAAGTTGCATACAAAATTCTCAATGCACTCTGTTGAAAGTACACTTCTAAGTATGCCCCATATAAATATCATACATCTATTGCCAAAAAGCAGATGGGTAGTAAACTGAAGCACAAAGCATCTGTGCTCTGGGCAGCATATTCAGTTCTAAATAAAGTTTTTATTTTATCATAATGTTAGAAAATAAATATGAAAAGGTGAACCTGTATGCTACCGTTATATTAGTAGCTGTGTCTTACAGCTGTCAATAAAAAGATTACTAGAGTTGAAACTGAAGCCAAGATATTTAATGTAGGTAGCGTTGGAATATTTAAAGCAATTATATGATTGAAACAGAAAAGATGTCATTTATCTCAAACTACTAAATTAATGACTGTTGCATTGTAATCCTAATATCAATAAAGTAAATACCAGTTTTATCACAATAGCAAAAGTTAGTAATTCATGACACATTGGGAAGAATAAATTTTAGAAAATGTTTTTGTTTTGGACAAATGCATTATTATTTAGGATGCAAGAAAATAATTTAATAGGGAAGAGAACAAAGGTAACTTTATATTTCTTTGTTAAATCAAGTTAGCAGTTATTTACAATAAAATAAATCCTGGAATACTGTACCAAGAGATTTGCAGCTTGCCTATTAGACACAATAAAAGAACATAATTTGTCCTTCAAGCTAGAAAATAAAACTGGTACCAGGGGGCATCTCAGACTGAACTATAGTCACCTGCTTTCATCATCAGCTTCCTTTTCTGAATAAATAAATAGTAAGCATTTTTTAAAAATATTATTACTTAAGTTAGCTCCCTGCCAGAATAATTCATAAATCAGAGTAGAGTACTAGAAGTAATGAATTCTGATTCAAGGTAAATTATCTTCATGTCTTTGACTCCTGATTGAACAGACTGGCTTATTTGGGTTGGGGGTACAGATGATACCAACTTCCCCTAAATTTCCTGGAGAATGTAAAATGTACAGTCCAAACTCTGTAAATCAAGAGAGAGATGAGGTGTGTATGCAGTGATCAAGCTGGACAAGCATATGATGCAACAATCAAATGTTAACTGATGCCTAGTGAATCCAGTATGTTTCTAACCTGAAAAATGCCCAATGGTTAATGCTGTTAGGGTTGCTTTAACACTGCAACAGGGAAGTACTAACAGTATTACATGGGAATTTGTTGATGTTACCTCATAATCTTAGAATAAAAATGATTTTTCTGGTTATGGTAATTAAAATTCTATTTATACTATAATTAAGCATTACAGATTAGAGTAGGTACTCTTCCTGCTGGATTAAATGAAACATTAAAACATTAAATACTGCAAGTCGCAATGATTGAATTCCACTTCTTCCGCAGCCTCAAGTGTTAAATGTTAAATGCTGGCATCAAAGGGAAACAAACCAACCAACCAACTTAAGGTACAATTGTAAATGTTAATGTTATAATAGCAAGAAATGGATATGGATGGGCTGCATTTCCAGGGCTGCAGCATGAGAAAGATGAAGGCGAGAAGAAGGTATAGGCTGAAGTGGTGAACTGAGATTACTGGAACTGATTCAGGAGATAATTCAGATAAAAGCAACTTCATGTACTTCTGTATCAGAACTGTTAACTGGATATATATTGATTAGGTTAAATCCTACAAAATTACAGACTTAATTACTAGAAGGAGATTTCACTTAGATTGTCGAGGAAGTTATATGAAATGACACATAATGTCAATGTGGAAGTCTGAGTCGACTTACAATGAAGATTTCAGTGCCCTAATTGGTTATACTGAAATAAAACCATAAAAAATACTGGCTTGACTTCCACCCATATTGGAGCTGAACACATCATTCTGACTTAGATGGAGTGACAGAAAATGGTGTAGATTGAGTTTAATCCATTCCTGTGCACTTAACACAGTATTTTAGCTTAAGCCATAGTTAATAGTTAATCAATCAAGTTAGTTAAATCAATTCAGTCCAAGTTATGCTGCTTCTAACCGCAGAGCTAGCTTTTCGGTACTTGCTTCAGGATCTCTGATCTGTATCATGCTGTACAATATAAGCATGCTTTTGACTGTTACGAAAGTTAGGTGGCAGGGAAGAAGAGGGCTTAAGAAGCTAAGTTTCCAACTTCTTGCTCATCTCTGTTTCTTAAGTATATAAAATGTAAGAAATTCAGGATTAAATAGAGAACAGTTCACAAGGTATGTAACATCACACTGATAATTTTTTTAAGTACCCATCAACTTAATCAATAGGTATGTTTCATTAATTAGTTAGCCAGACTTAGCCAGAGATGGCTTACTACACCTAGCAACAAGTGTGGCAACAATAATGTCCAATGGCAGCTTCCTGAGCAAAGGCCTGCCATTTCTAAATCAATTAAAACAAAAAGAACTTACCTGCCAACTCTACAGTTTGTGAGTAGACAACGGTCTGTCTAGAAAGACAAAGTCTGAAAGAGACTTTGAATGATGCAATATTACAGCTTAAGTTGTTTGTTTTCCAAACCTCATAAGAGTATTTTTGTTTTGTGGTTTTCATTTCTTGCTAAGCCTGGCAAAGTTTTATATTTAATTTAAAAAAAGAAGAGAATACTTGTTAAACTTAACACTTCCAAACCTCTGCTAAATGCTTCAGACATGTTGCTGATCAAAAGAACACAACAATGAAAAAGTCCTTTCAAACAATACAATATGGTGGGGGTTTTTTTGTAGTTGTTTAGCATTGTTTTGTTTTGTTTTTAATTTTAATTTTCTGACATTTTTATTTCTTTGTAACTGGTATCTGGGGAATATGGCTAGGGTGACATCAGGTAAATGATCAGATTTTGTCTGACTGAAAAGCTGACACACATTTAGCACTTCTAACAATATGGAAACCAAACCAATTCTAACAGTACAGTGACAGAAAATAATAAGAAACACATTAGCAATTCTTAACTTGGATATAGACCTTGCTATGTACTAGGACGTTCTCACACTCTTCAACAATTTCTTTAAGTGACAGTCTAACAAGTCTTCCAAGTTCATACAGAACTCAAGTCTTCTGAATAGGCCAATGGATGCCAATATGACCAGTTACATATTTAAATCTATAGATAAAAGTTGACATAGTTTTGGGATTATTGCAGTAACTGCTTTGTAATCAGTGCAATGCCTCTTCAATAGATGCTGTTCTCAAAACTGTCACAACTGTCAAAGTCATGCTTGCCAAAGAATCAAAATTTCGAGGAAAGACTAGAAACACATTTCTAAAAATTCAATGCAGTGAATGTCTATTTTTTATGAAATAGAACTCTGCAGGAAAATCATGGAAAAATCTAAACAGACATCAAAGTGTTATGATTGAAGGACAAAGTATTGCAGGCAGATAACATCACACTTTGTGGAAAGAACTTTGTCACAGTTAGTTTCATGTGAAGTAAAGAAAAGGTTTCCATTGAAGCTCCACAGAGACTTCCATTTAAGGAAGGGCTTCTCATCAGGCAGTAATTCAGTCCTAATGTCAAAAGCACCCATACAAGTTCCTCTGCAGAAACCTGAAAACTTATATAATAAATCAACTGTCAAACATTTTACCCCATGAATATTTGAAACGGTGTCACAACTTTTTAAAATTTTCTATTATGACAAAAAGATCAGAGAACACAAAATCCTGAAATGCTAGCTTCAGGATTTTTTTTTTTTTTTTTCATTTCTAGGAAGTTTACTGCACCCCTGTGAAATCTTGAAATTTTATACAGATAGAATTTCTGTCAATTTGGGGAGTGCACACCAACTTTTCTTTTTCCTTTCTTTTTATTTTACTTTGCAGTGCATTTATTTATGTTTAATGCATCAGTTTAAATTTCTTTCTTCCCCTTTGCTGAAAAAATAAAACAAGCAGATCTTGAAAATCACAGAAAAACAAAATCCAAAACAGTTTACAGATTACACTAAGGAAGAATATCCTAAAGCACAAAGGTTCAAAAATAAGAAAAAATGAAAAATACTGAGACTTTGACTTCAAAGAGATGAAATGTATCGTTATTAAAAATTTTCTATCCTACAGACAGCTCACATAACTGCTCTGGGTATGTAGATCAAGATATAACCAGGAAAGCTGCTCAGTGTCTCTAGAAATCCTGATAAGAGGTTCAGAGCCTTTGCACATGACATGGGGAACCTGCCCTTCACAAAGAGCATATTTAATGGTTCACCACTAAATGAATTAAACCGAGCACAGTGGTCTGTGCCCACTCTTGGCATACATTAAGGCAGCCACAGCAAAGTACAGGGGGATAAGATGTTTTGTCAATATCATGAGACATAATAGCACAATTTTTAAAATATGTGTCAACTGAAAACCAAAATTATATTGCAGCAGTAACAAGGCCATTGCAGAGAATACATTTCAGAAAGTAGAGCCAGTTAAGTGAAAATTTATGAGAGCAATAACTGCCTCAACAACAAAGCTGTACTTTTATGAGCATGCTTGAACTGTTCTGCTTTAAATGCTAAGTGAGCCTGATTAACGTAGATAAACAAAAATGCGTGTGTTCAATACAACTCATCCTCAGCACAGTAAAACATTTCAGAGGGCATAGCTACGACAGCATGAACTTTGCTAAAACTGAGAGAACTTTAACTTTTTCCAGAAGCTGAGCTTCCCCAGCTATGACAAGTATGTATACAGCAGCAGCACTTAATTTTATTCCATCCTTCTGACTGTACTGCTTTTTTTTCCTATTCAAAAGGAAACACACGGCTGTGGATTGCTCTGGTCTTTTGACGAGTACAGCCCAGCAGCCTGCTGGTTTCAGTTTCCTACTAAAAATGGGTCTGTGAAAACTGCAAATCATCTATGTTGCACGACCAAAAAAATACTAGTTCAGATATTGGCATCTTTGTCTTCATTTGTTAACCGTTTTCCTCACCTAACCAACATCACTTTGAGTTGTCAGGGATTAGTTTTGCTCCTTGCCTCTTTCTAAACCTCAGATACACTAAAATAAGGGTGGCAGTTCTGGTGGATTGCTAAAATAAATTAAGACTGTGTTGCCATCCTTTTAGAAACTTTTTCACCCATGCCTGTTTCCAACTTTTATACGTAAATATTCATCATAACATGAAATGTCAAACCCTGAGGGACAAAAAATAAGAAAGCCTTCTAATGCTATCAAGTGCACGATATCTGTCCTCTGGTGACTGTGCAGAGCACCCATGCGGAAGGCATGTAGGCTGCTTGTGCTGTTTTCACATTCCAGATCCTCTAAATTAGGACTGCAGTCTTCATCCTCAGATCAGCTATCAGTAGTCAGCAAGGCAAATTACTTCAGGAGGTTTACTTGGATTTAACTCATGCTTAACGAGATTTAACTTAAAATTGTAGACTTCAGAGAACGTATAGCCTTTCCTCCTTTATTAGCCCACTGGTTTGAAAGATAATGATGAGGTAATGGCTCAGCTCCTCCATCCCCAGGGTAGACAGCCGCTGAACATCAGCCAGCAGTGTGCCCAGGTGGCCAAGAAGGCCAAGAGCATCCTGACTTGTATCAAAAAAAGTGTGGCCAGCAGGACCAGGGCAGCGATTGCCCCCCGTACTGGGCACTGGTGAGGCTGCACCTCAAATACCATGTTCAGGTTTGGGCCCCTCACTGCAAGAGGGAATAGGGGTGCTGGAGTGTGTCCAGGGTAGGGCAATGGAGCTGCTGGAGGGTCTAGAGTGCAAATCTTAGGAGAAGCAGCTGAAAGAACTAGGGTTGTTTAGTGTGGAGGAGACTCAGAGGAGACACTGCTCTCCACATCTACCTGAAAGGAGGTTGTACTGTGGTGAGCGTTGCTTTCTTTTCCCAAGTAGCAAGTGGTAGATCAAGAGGAAACAGTCTCAGGTTCTGCCAGGGGAGGTTTAGATTGGGTGTAAGGAAAAATTTCTTCATGGGAAGTGTTGTCAAACATTGGAACAGGCCACCCAGAGAAGTGGTTGAGTCACTGTCCCTGGAGGTATTTTAAAAACATGTAGACATGGCACTTAGGGACATGGTTTAGTGGTGAACTTGGCAGTGTTAGATTTGCAGTTGGACTTGATGATCTTAAAGGTCTTTTCTCCAACCTAAATGATTCTATGATTCTAAGTCTGGTGCATTGTTAAAGTAAACACTCTGACCTGGCTGTGGCCAGGCTCCACTGGTGAGCACACAAATCAAGGGCAGGCTCTGGCCTTTCCCAGCTCATGTGCACTTATAAAAAGCCTGACAGCTGATTGAGAATATTTTTCATTCAAGAATACAATGATGGCAGTTCTCTCAGAAGTGTTTGTGTCATTAAGTACTTTCATTCTTCTCTCTTCAATGTTTTGTTAACACTGCAGGCTCGACCCTACAACCCTTGCTCACTCAAAACTCCCACAATCTTTAATCAAAGAGACTAGTGTCTAGAAGATGGGGCTGTATAGTAGTAAAATCTGTTCACAGATCTGCCATTTCTAGACGTCCTTGAAGAATACCCAGCTCACTTGAACTTGGCATGTGAAAAAGCAGTATCTGGTATATGTCAAGGACCTCAGTATGGTCTATTTTTTTGCCCAAGGTAAAGACAGGCATTCAATACGTCAAGTACTATTTTAACACTTTGCCTTAGGAAATCCTCAGCTTTTCCAAGAGGCACCTGGAATATACATTTTATACATTGCAAGACAAACAGATACAGACACAATTAATCATTGGAATGGTAAGATTTACCATGATTATTACTACTAAATATTCAAAGAATAATCACTTATTGGCAGTTTTTAATTTAGAGCACCACATGACACTGAAGAGGAATTTATTAAGGTTTCTAAGTGATTTTGAGACAGCTTTTATCAGAAAAATACCAAGAAAGAATAGTAAAAAAAGTTGACTAATGAAAAAAACCCACAAAACCTCCCAAGGAAATTAGCTTAATTTACAAGAAAAAATATATTATGTTGAAATTTAGCTGAGGCACAACTGGGGAAAAAAAATCTTTCTAGTTATTAATAGGACTTTTTTTAAAAGGAGTTATTAAAATGAAAGTTATGGCTTCAGATTAAGGAATGGATATAATCTTTGTTGGAAAAATGAAAAAACCCAACCTGTGACATAGAAGAAACAGATTAGCCTGAAACAAATTGACAAACATCTGAAATAGAATTCTGGAGGAAACTGCTGCAACTTTCATTTCCTTTTATGAAAAAGGATTATACAACCAGATTCCTAATTCCGAATCAAACTTTCCAAGAGAGTGTAAATTAGTATGGTCATTATTTCCAGATATACATCATCAACTACCTATATTGTCATTACAGGCAGAGAGTTAAGAGCACATGTTGTGGTTTAACCTCACCCAACTAAGAACCACGCAGCTGCTTGCTCCCTCTCCCTTGGTGGGAGGGGGAGGAGAATTGGGAAAAAGGTAAAACTCATGGGTTGAGAGAAGAACAATTCAATAACTGAAATAAAATGAAATATAACAGGAATAATAATAATTACAACAACATTAATTGTAACGAAAATAAGAGAGAGGGAGAGAGAAATAAAATCTAAAAGGAAAAAAACCACAAGTGATGCACAATACAATTTCTCACCACCTGCTGACTGATATCCAGCCAGTCCCCAGGCAGCAGTCAGCAGCTCCTGGACAACTTCCCCCAGTTTATATACTGATCATTAATTTATGTGGTATGGAATATCCGTTTGGCTAGTTTGGGTCACCTGTCCTGTCTCTGCTCCCTCCCAGTTCCTTGTGCCCCTCCATCTTTCTTGCTGGCAAGGCCTAAGAAACTAAAAAGTCCTTGACTTAGTATAAAAATTACCTAGGAACAACCAAAAATGTCAGTTATCACCACTATTCTCATTCTAAATCTGAAACACAGCACTGTTCCAGCTACTAGGAAGAAAATTGACTCTATCCCAGCTGAAACCAGATACGTCAAGCCACACTTTCTAATACACCATCACCATCCCTGTCTTTTGAAATAAGCACACAGATATTATTCTGTTAGTCTATGGATCATCCATCTAAAAGTCCGCTGAGTTCATGTAGTCCATGACTTTGGGCTACACCTTCCATAACAGTGTTTCAGGACATGAAAGATGGTGTGAGGTGTTGGATTGTTGCATATTAAAGCCACTTCTGATTCTAGTACTGTTGTGCTGGTCTGCTTTCATCAGAGTTCATTCTTTGTTAATAAGGCAGCTGGGGGCAAGTCAGGTTCAGACCTTCAAATCCAGAATGGCAGAAATTGGTGCTGCAAGCATATAAAAGTGACAAGATACAGTGTTGTATAGCAATTGACATCATACAATCTGATTCATTGGCTATTTCCACCCAAAATAAAATCCCCTTGAGGTACACATCAGGCTTCCCCATCCTCCCACATTACCCACAAAGTACACCCTTGTCCTTCAGCAAAAGCAATCCCACAAATAGGTTTTGCCTTTGCCTGAGGCAGGAATAACGCAGACTGTTTTCCCAAGCTTATTTCTAATGTGCACTACAGGAACTTTACCCTGCAGTGTGCACCTGCTATATTCTCCCTTTTGAGCTGAAGGACAGTTACTGTTAATAGCTGAGATGTGGATCTGTACAGGTAGGGAGCAGGATCTATCCTCTTTGAGTTGCTGGACCAGTTCTACCAGACAGCCAAGACAACAGAGGTAGAGATGTTGTCTCCATATTCCCAGAGCTGGCAAGCCACTTCATCCACTGTTGTTGGTGCTTTGTCTCTCCAGCTCATTAGTGCCAATGAGTTGGTATATGATGATGATGGACTCTGTACAAATTTCTGTCACATGGGTTGTATGCATAGGACTTTATCTGGATCTGTGGGTAACTGCATATTGTTTGGGTCATGATAAATCATCTCTTTCACGGCTAATTCCCTCATGTACCGGATATCTCTCTCTATTGCAGTCCACTTGCTTGGGCAACAGGTAATATCCTCCTTGAAGGGATACCTTTCCTTCATGCTTGTGAGTTGCCCCTAGAGGCTGAAGGCTTGTGTCCCTCTTCCAATTACCTTGTCAATGTCCCCTTCCCTAGAAAGTGTTCCCAGCTGCTTGGCTTCCTGACCCTGTAATTCCAAACTATTAGCCCCATTATCCCAGCATCAAAGCAGCCAAGTGATAATGTGCTCACTTGGATGACAGCTAAAATCTTTTCGCATATCCCACACCTCAGGGATAGGGATTAAGTGGTTACCTTTTGTTTTGCCTCTTCCTCTTGTTCCTGTGATGGCCCTGCTTCATCTTTTACTGAATGAGCTGTCTTCCATGTCCATTTCTTCTTGTGTATACAGGTAACTGATACTGATACAGGCTGGTCCTCTGGTTCAGCTGCAGTGCCTGTCATGGAGCCTGGAGTAGCTGCACCATCTGTCAATGGGGTTGGAGTAGCTGCAGTGTCTGTCCCTTTGCCATCAGATACAGAGACCTTCTCTTCCCCTTGAGGATACTGAATAGTGCTGAACAGGGCTCAGTGGGCATGGGCTAGACCCCAGCACTTTGCAGTAATTTGCGCCTCTCTGGATTTTCCAGGGTGACAGCATGCTTCTTCCACATATTTTACTAGTTTCCAGATTCTGCACTTGTTCAGGGGTGAAGTTCCAAAACACTGGAGGTGCCAATGTCCTAGGTACTTCCCCATACTATCCCACACACCCTGCCACTCATAACTATCCAATGTCAAGTTAGATCTCTGGGTGGTATTCTTAAATATTTATTCAACCTTAAGCAAGACTTGGAACACTCTCAGCATTCCTATCAATAGGATCATGCTGGTTTGAACATCCCAAGGACATTTGAAATTTTTAAAGTTCTCAAATGAACATGGTGGGGAAGGGCAAGATGTGGATGGATGTCTCCTCCACAGATTGGCTCTCCAAGGAGAAAAGGCAAAAGAGGTAATTATTAATAGTTCCCATTAGATGACCCCCAAAGTACAGAGGTGGCAGGAATGCTGAGTGCACAGAACAGTTTAATTTCATGACCAGAGAGTCTATCATATCAGAAGCCAGCACTATATAGTACAACACAAAGATAACTTTGGCCCAGGCCCCAAGTACAAAAACCAGCACCTCAGGGAACACGTACCGCCAGTAAAGTACATAACGCAACCCTGAGATCATTGGCAGCAACTCTGAGAGCAAAGGGATCAACACTGTGGCCAGTAATTATTAAAACAATATAATGAATACTTAAAACAAATTTGTTTTAACACACTTTAGTCAGATGTCTTGTTATCTCAACCCTTCATGCTCCACATTGGGCACCAAAAAGGACTTTCGTGGTTTAACCTCAGCTGGCAACTACGAACCACGCAGCTGCTTGCTCACTCTCCCCCTCCCCTGCCGTCATGGGGAGGAGAATGGAGAAAAAGGTAGAACTCGTGGGTTGAGATAAGAGCAATTTAGTAACTGAAATTAAATGAAATATAATAACAATAACAACAACAATTTTACCAGCTGCTGGAAAGAAAACTAACTCTATCCCAGCAAAAACCAGGATAGCACCTACAAGGAAATATGTTAGATTTTATTTCATGCACTCAGTCTGGTGACAGACTCAACTGAGGTCAACAAGAGTTCTTTCATTCATCCTAGGAAAAATTTGTTTTAATTAAAATGGGTTTTTAGAAGAGAATCAAAGTCACTGCTCCTGTGATATAAATATGAATAAAACACAGAAAGACACAAAAACTGACAGTGGAGTAAATCCTACTGATTAGTTACCATTTCTCTTTGGTTCTCTACAGCTGGAATAACAGCAACAGCTCTTGTCTCAAAAGTGAGGATAACTATCAATTGACTCACAGTGCTTTGAAAATGTAAATATAGGGAAATAAACTGTAAAAGAAACAGGTGATTTTTTCACCATTGCCTAGGAAATTATCCCTGTCACGTGAAAAAAAACCAAAAAAAACCAAAACACCAAACCAAAATGGGTCCTTTTCACTAAGCAATTGCACATACATTCAGCGTCTACTGGGTAAATGCAGAGATGGAGGAAGAAGAAGAATTTGAGGAATTTGGGGAATCTGGGAAAATATTCTTATAAATATTATCCTTTTGTTTTTCTGTGTGCCTGATGGCAAAGCTGTTCTACATGGTAAGAATCATTATTCTTTCCTGTATTCAAGTTTCATATCATCCAGAACACAATCAAGACAGATCTTATAGACTGAAAAAATAGTAAGAAATTTCTTAAGGAGGCATCAACTGAAAGTTATGAAGAAAGAGAAAAAGTGTAGGGCAGGTCTTATGCAAGAACAGACTAAAATAATAATCAGATGATAATGTCTTGGGGGAAAAAAAAAAAAGTAAAGCTTTCTGAAATGTATCTAAAGTCCATACTTTAGAAAATACTGCTCTGAAACCATGCATACTGACAATAAGTTTTCTAATGGAACCTGTTCCTTCCCTTAAAATGTATTGGAAATTCAAACTTGATTCTTTACTCCAACAAATGATTTTATGGAGAATATTTTCATCAGTTTATGGTTTCTTACTGTTGTCTTCCTTTTCCTATCTCAAGAAATTCCCTTTATATACAAGAAAATGATCCTGCTCAAGCAGAAATCATATGGACTGGTATTGTCAAATGTGTCAAACAAATTTAATTGTTTTTCTTCTCACAGTGTATTCTTACCCAGCATTTCTTGCACACTACTGGGATGCTAATTTTTTCTTCCACTTCAGCAATGCAGAACCTTTACTGCCAATTTAAAAAATTTCTTTCTAAGAAGCACCCTTGCTTTTGCTAACATTACGTTCCTGGGTTTGTGGAAAGCTCTCTGTAAACTTCTAAATAAATGGACAACCAATTTGGCATCTACAGTGAAAATCCTTCTTAAAACTCAGTTTTGCTACAGAGATACTCCACAGAAGTACACAGCTGGTGTCTCATGATTGCTCATTCTTTGAACATTCATGAATGTCTTTGTTGCTTTATGTTTTCTGTTTTTCTTTTTAAACGTGTATGGTTTAAAGTAAAGAAAAACCCACCTTTTTCACACCTAGCATAGCTGCAAACAACTTGTGATGAGGACTCCTACAGCAGTAACAAATAATACTAAATGATATCCTTGAATCCAAACATCAATATACAAGTAGAGTGAGTTTATTTCATGCCTGCAAGGTAGATACTTTCAGTTCCACTGAGAGCGTATGTTGGAAGATTCTAAAATAATAACAATTTTTTAAAAAAATGTTGAACAGCACAGGGTTTCACTTGTATACAGTTGCTTTTGCTCTCCTTGCCACAGGACAATTGAGAAGACACTCCTTTCCAGTGATGCACTGAATAATGCGCAAAATGCTCTGAGATGAAAGGTGCTATATAAATTCAAAAGCATTATGAAGGATTAATGCTACAGTACTTTTTAAAAGCAAAATGCTGTTACCCCTTGTCAATTGGCATATGTCATTCAAATTAACCCAGCATCTAGCTTTTCATGTTGCTTCTGGTCTGCTGTTGGAATATTACAGTTCCTGAGAGCTGACTGCTTGTTGAAAAACTGTAAATGAGGTCTTGTATTTCATTCATTTACCCTAAATGTACCCACAAAATTCCTGACAAATACTGCTGTACAACCTCTTCCCAAAGGTCTTGAATGATGGAGAATTCACAGTCTCTACAGCCATGGCTTTATTTTCTATCCCATCTTATTTCCTCTGTTATTTCCTATTCTGTAAACTGAACTGTGCTTGCTGCAATATAAAGCTATGGTTTGTGCTCCTAATGAAGTCTGTTAAGTAGCCACAAATACTAAGTAGACAACTTGGGTGATACCACTACATTTCTGTCTCCAGCTTGCTGCTATTAAGAGTACTTGAAAGCATTCAGCAAAGGAATTAAGTACTCTGGGATCCTGTCTTCAAATTAAGGTTAGTTTTAAAAGTTATCAATCTCCTGTATAAATAATAACAGGATTTTCAGAGTCTGGAGACCTATCTCTCTGTGATTCTTGTTTGCCAAAGGTGAAGACTGCCTTTCTATTGCTTGTTGGAACAAGTGGCGACATTTGTTGGTTTACAGAGTTGCCACACTCAAGAGAAATATCATATTGTTCTCAAATGACCTTAAAACACAACTGGCACTCATCAGTGAATATAATATATCTGGACGTGACATGCTTTACTCATGCATTAAGAACACACGCAGTAAGAAAACATCCAAACTGGTGGATCTTGCACCTGGTTCCTGATGAGCCCAGGCGTACCTATAACACCTAGCAACTGGTGCTTGAGACGAATGGCCACTGACTTACCCTTCCTAGCTGTTCCCCAGCCGCCTCTTGCCTGGTGCTGCCCAGCTGTGAGCCCAACATCCCTTTGCTTGCCCACGCAGCAGGAAAGCAGCTGGCACCGCTGGATCCTGCTCTGTGCTGAGCAGCAGCCCAGAGGTGCCAGTCAGGGGCACAAGGGAGCCTTCCAGGGCTGTTTCCACCCTGCACATGTACAGGGTTATCAGGATCGCATCCAGGTTCCATTCAAATCCAGAACTGATTGCCCTTCAGTAACAGCAAACCAAAGGCTTTAGAAAAGGGTAAGGAGGGAGATGAGGAGGGGAGGAAAGAGACCACACATCTTTTGCTGATAAATTTGTAGATGTTTGAAGATCTTGGAAAGATTTACAAGCTTCAGATGGTACTTCAGGGAAAAACATTTTTTTGCTTTTCTATTTTTATTAGAAGAATGCTTTGTTATTTGTGATATGATACCATGTGTGGCAGAAAATGCTGAAGGTTTAACTGTAGGGAATCTTCTTCCCTTCTAGTTATTTTTAAATATCAATACATATTTTATGTCCCATATCAGTTATTAAAACTTTTCAAACCTCTTTTAAATTAACAGGCATGTAAGTTATCCAGTTGATTTATTTTTTTTTTTAATTTTTTTAATTTTAACTTTTCTTTTGGCAGTGAAAAACCTCCCGAAATTAAAAGATTCAGATTGGGAGGGTTAAATTGTCTTTAATCAGTAAGGCTAAAAAAAAAAAAAAAAAAAAAAAATTAATATCCCAAAATTGAGATACTACTTCTATTAGGGAAATTCAGATGACAACACTGAAAAGTTACTTAAGTTTATGTTGTAGACAGACAGCTTGTGAAGATAAATGTGGATACTGAGAAAGCAAAAAAAAAAAAAAAAAGTCAAAAATATAATTATTTCTTACAGGAATGCTCTGATTCCTCAAAAAGTAATCTTGAGAGATCATAAAAAAATACTAATCTATGTGACATGTTTAATTAGCATTTTTAATTCATAGTTAGCTAAATAGTGCATATGTGTATGTCTGTGTGTATGTATAAAAAATACTCAGTTATACTGTTATTACTAGTTATGCTATTACTGATGTAACTAAAATTTAAACATTCACAAATGGAACATTAACAGAGAGAAATCAAATGCTTAATAGGCAGGAAATCAGTGTGTCAGTGTCCAATATTCTCTGATCAGTTTGTGTAGATATTCCATGAGTGGAGGGTGTAACGTTTAGTATCACACTTACTTGTCTGAAGACAGTTGATGTTACATGGCATTTCTGATTTAGCAGACTGATAGAAACTATACTGAAAACATAATACAAATGTAAGTTATACTTAAAAAAACCCAGCAATTGCAGTGTATGGTTCAATAATAATACCAATGTGGTCCAAATTAATGTTCTCTATACTATGCTCACCATGATGATGCTGGGTTGCTGGGAAGGAAAACATGGGTTTAAGTCAGCTCGTGCCCATCGCTCTCTTTTACATACTTCTGTTAGGTTTTTAGGTTTTATACTCTATGTTGGGCTGAGCTATGTATATTCACTTCCCCCATACTGATCTGGCTAACTCAAGGAGACATTGAGTCCTTTAATAAAGTCTGAGAGAAACATTTACACCACCAGTTGATCCACTGAACTGTTAATAGCCTTTTATCTAAAATGAAGGCCGCCCTCTTGTCCCCTGTGTTGAGATACAGTCACCTGCATAACAGCTGTGGTCAGTCACAACCTGCATTATTCCCTGAGTTCCATGGGCTCATCCTTTTAACCCATCTCTTCTGAGCCTTCTTCCATTGTAAGGATTTATTGGTCAGTGACATAGTGACATAAAGAATCCTATTTACTAATAATATTTTTGACTCTGTGAATCAAACAACCCGTTTCCCATATGTATTGTTGCTTCTAAACTAAATATTTTTGGCTTACAGAAAAGGAAGCAGTTGATCAAATGGTTTAGGGTAAAAATTAGGAAGACTCTGAGGAAAGACGATTGACATCACATAAACTGCTTTGTCATGTTTGCATTAAAACCTCATTTAAATGATAAGCTGGTCTAGAACTTTACCTTTATTTTATCTATTCCAGAAAAGATTTTTTCCCCACTACTGTTTACATAACAGTCATGTTACTAAGAGCCAAATCCTAAGGTTTTCATGTACTTTTTGGAAAGGATTGGCTATGAAAACTCTATAAAAGCTGAGAGACACATTTTGCTTTCTGTGAATGGTAACTTATACATTAGAAATATCACCAGTCCTGATAAAAGTACCTTGAACATTCACAAAAAGTGGATTTTATCCTTGTACAGAAAGTCAGTATTAGAACCAATGTACTATACTGCAAGCCTGTTTAATTCCAAGGCTCTAAGGATAATGTCTATATGACTATTGTAGAATATTAAAGGTCAACTCAATCTAGTATTCCCTTTATGAAAAAAAGGTTTTCCTCTCTCATTCACCACACATGGATTTTTCAAACAATGCTTTGTCTTTCTTATTCCTTAGCTACCTTAGGTATTCATCCCATAAATCCTAACAGACAGAAATCAATGCTCATGTCTCAGTTTTGAAACTGGAGCTTTCATGTTCAGGACACGGACAAATAATTTGTTGCATTGTTTATATCACCTGAAATGCCTAAATGCAGACGTGCAAAAACTTAAGTGCATAAAACACATGCAAGTATTGATTAGAAGTACATTAAGGGTGAAAAACTTAGAAGACAAGTTCAGTCTGGAGAGTGTAATTTCTCAACTATTAGGTAGTGCCAGAATTGATTTATGCTGTTCTATACTCTTGTACTTGATAAATATACAGTCAATGTATGCATAAGTTCAGTCCAGATATAACTAAAACATATTTAAAATACCTTGAATAAATTTGCTTTACTTCTTTTGTTCCCACAGTTCAGCAGTTGCTTTGGCTGCATGCATCTCTTCTTACCCCCACCCCCAAATTTACGTCACCATGTCAGATCTGAGACAAAGAAAGTGAGAAGCATATCTAAATACATGGATGTCAAGGGAGTGATTTACCTAGCAACAGTAACTATGTGAAAGTTTTTCAGAAATGTCTCCCTGTGCATGTGATGGTACCTTAATGGCTTGGATTTCAGAGGACTGAAGAAATGGATGGGAGGATTCTAGCCAAGCAAAGCACCAAATGACATGCAATGCACATACATTTTGGGAAATAGAATGCCATCAGTGCACAAAGGAATTTATGCATATCCTTTCCATTAATACTGTAAGGATTTTTGTTTATATATCCATAGTTAGAAGAACATTATTTTACTCTGTGCTACATTACATATAAGAAATATGTGAACAGAGGAAACGTGTTAGGATAAATGTTTCTCGATTGTAATAGCCATAATTTTTTAAAAGCAAACTACCACACAGAGAATTGTCTGAAGTGTTACAACAATAACCCTGAGACAAAGGAGAGGCCAGAAGCTGAGATGGCACTGTGATATGTAACTATCTGCTACTGTGTCAGTAAGGGATACTTCTGACAAGTGAACCAGGGGATCAAACCCTGATGTATACAGTGAACAGCTTTGTCTTGGGCAACAACATTTGATAGATCTTACTGAAAGAAAACTGTGTTCACATCAGTTCAGCATAGCAACAGGTGAGCACGGGTTAAAATAATGTAAATCCAGAATAATCCAACCGAGGATTTAATCAAAGTCACTGTACATAAGGATCCAGACTATTTGATTTCAATGTACAATCTGAAGCAGAATTTCCAGGTGAGATCATAGCTGTCCAAAAAACCATACCTTTGCTTTTCCACCCTATCTCCCCTCTCCCCACAGACATTTGCCCTTGATTCCTGTAAATTCAATGTCTTTCAAAAAGATAGTGTAACATGAGTCATTAGACCTTTGTCTTAGATTCCCTGTAGTGAGTCCCCAATGAAGACTAGAAAGGTTAAACTTAGAAAAATGTGCTTTGATTATAGAAAAGTAATTAACTTTTAAAAAAGAGAAAGTTCAAATCAGATCAGACTGAACAGAAATAAAGAAGAGTTTACAGCTAACCCTGTCCATGATGGTTTTGCTTCCAGGTGTGATTTTAGGCAACTTAGTAGTTTTCCAAACTGTAGCAAATCTAGCATATTCCAGATGCGTCCTTCAGTCATCTCTTGTAGGGGAATGAAGGCAGTGGGTTGATTGACATTGGTAATATGCAGCTTTGGCCTTGCTACGGAGGCAGTGGGTTGGTTGATATGGACAATGTGCAGCTGTAGCTTTTTCCCACTAAGTGGTTGAATAGCCCTGAGGAGTGTGGAAAGGGAGGCTGGATGGAGGAGGAGCCCAGAGAAGGAAGAACCTGGATGTAGCAGAGACAAGAAGCAGTGTGGTCTGGCCTCTGGAGGATGGAAAACCAGCATGGATAGTAGAATATGACCCATGGTAAAGCCTTTTTGCAGCTTGCTAGTGTTGCATGTGCTGCGACAATTGGTGCCGTGTATGTGGCTCAAACTGATTTGGACTCAAACTGTGACAATCTCTAAGGGCTATCAGGCTACTTGCTGCTTCTCTGAGGAGGATCCTCCTTCTTTTCTTACCCTGCTGCATACTGCTGGTCCTAAAACTTTTGCTCTCAATGAACAAACTCAGCTGATCCCCAGGGACTGTCCCTGTCCTTCAGGACTCCCCCTCTGACCCAATCTTCCATAAACTCACAACTGGGGACAAACTGCACAAAACAGAGTTAATCAGAGGAGTGATAATAGCCATGTTTTCTTTGCTCCTTCTTCTAACATATCATTTACTTCTCCCAGTATTCCTTCTGTGTTTTCCTTTTCTATAGTTTTCTTCTTCAACCTGGCTTATCAAAACCATTCCTACATCTCTGCCTTTCCCATGCTGTCTCTCTTCAAATTGGTGTCTTTTGCACACAGTTTAACTTTCCTTCTTCCCTAACAATGACTTTGACTACTCATCTTTTTCCCTTCCTAACTCTTCATATCTGAAAAGGTATTACCAACACAATTCTTCTACTTCAACCAGTTGCTTCTTTTGGGCTGTTTGATTTGGAATAATCCCTTCTTTCTCCTTCAGTTCATCTTCCCACATCAGCAGCCACCTCCTCTTTCTTTCCAGTCTCTTCCACTGATCTTGAAAAGGAGAGACCATTGCAACATTAAAATGGTGGTATCTGGACAGACAGATATGATTCCACTCTTAATTTTACGAGTGGTGGGACAATGCATCTTTCTCAAAGTTTTCACATGCATTCACTACAGATTAAAGGAATCTCAGAGAAAGTGGTCAACACCATGTAGCAGGAAGCACTATGAACCAAAAAAATCCTGAGCACCAAAATAAAAGCATTTTACCTAAATTCAACAGAACTCATTCAGTCAGGAAGAATCTACTGAGAGATCCAGTAGCCTTGCTACTCTATTCAGTTCTTTCTGCAGAAACATTTGCAATTATGTGTTTTAAAGCACTCCAGGGTTTTACTTTCCAGAGAATTGGTAACTTTTAAAATTTTGCTGTAGCTAAGGTGCTGTCATTTCTGTTACTTGGACATTGACTTATCTTCTTTCCTTGTCCACTCCCAAATATTTTGCTTATTTAGTTCTATTATATATGCAGCTAGAACCAGCCACATACTTGCTACCATCATTTTTTTCATTGGTAAGAGCAGTAAGTGGGCATAGATCAGGTCTGCATTACATAAGAAGAGATCTGTGAACAGTCTTAGTGTATTCTCACCTTAGCACTACATAGCTGTACTGTCTTTTTCCAGTTTCTGCTATCATACTAAGGTATTAAGGTACATAGTTCTCACTCTATAGCAGGCAGACCACATATACCCACTTCATTTGCCTGGATAGTTCATCTCATCTGACCAGCTGCACAGATTAAGTACTAGTTTGACATGGGTGTTGGGCTGGTATCTGAATAACACCTCCTTCTCTGCTGCTTCTCACACAAGACTAAATAAATCCCTGCTTTTCTCTATATCTAAATGAAGAAAATCACAGATAATCTTCACTGTTGTCTGTTTAACTGAGAAGTGCCTTGACTGGAGGTCAGTGAGGTCGTCTTATGTTCTATAAAGCAGGGTAGAAACAAAAAGGTCCATGAAAAAAATTTCAAAAATGTACCATCTTTAGAGTTAGATAGTACCATTTTCCCTGCTAGCAAAGGATTCACTTGTTAGTAAATACTGATCTTTTGGGAAAGCACACACATGTAATGCCTGCTTTCCTTACAGTGAGGAAGGCAGAAGGAGAGGCAGCCACCGTTCCTATGAGCTTGGTTCTTCCATTGTTTAGACAAGGTTCTTGCTCTGGTAGAGAAAGATTCTAATTTCAAACTGCCACCAGTGCAGAAAACGGTGGTCACTGATGACATGCGTCTCCACTGAACTGTGTGTTCACAGGTAGCGTGAAAAGTCAGTTTTCATGCAGTCCCAGATCGTGAGACATGGTACATGATTTTTACAAAGGCTAATGGGAAAATCATTTATGCAATAGCGTTTCTAGACTATGGTTTAGAGACCATGAATGATGGTATCCTCTATTGTCCATAGACATCCTTATAACAGCACAAATGTTAGCTTCAAAAAAAATAATTTGCAAAAGTTGTTAGTTAAAAAAATCAGCTACAGATGTCATTCTTCAAAGATTTTTCTTCATTATCAGTGTATGCTAGCTCTGCATTTCATTTAACTTTAATTTATTTGTTAGCTATTGGAAAGAAATGTATAGACTGTTATATTCCCTTTCATGTAACTATCCCTCAATTTATAATAAAAATTCCAATGTACATCAAAAAATACAACCTGTTCTAGAAATTTGTTGTGACAGATTTAAAGTGTATGAAATTTTACAGTATTTGTAAAACTCTTAAATTTATGTTATTTCATTTCCAGTAAAATTTTTTTTATTTCCAAAGTACAGTGAGTGTACTATATATCCCATCAATACTGCACAGGCTATGTTTACAGAAGTATCTGGGCAAACAACAGAGCATACACCCTTATAAAGAGAACCATTTTTTTGAACTGTCATAGCATTTATGACACAAATGTGTTGCATTGCCTAATGGCTCTTTTCATGATTGGTTACCAACGTTATATACACATTTGTGTGATTTAGTAGAGTTTAATGTTTGTTGGTAGCTTTTAATAATTACACTTTTCAAGAAAAATTATTTTTTGTTCAGTGGTTAAAATGAGGCCTTCATGTATTTTCTATCAAATCTATTATGCAAGCTTATCTTTTAAAAGTACATTACAGATGTGCTCCCTGATTGAGATCTGTCACATTTCCAGGTTAGAAACCTCAAAACCCAGTAGAGGGGGTTAAGATCCACCCACTACTGCACAGAAAAAAAACCAACTGTTTGCTAAGATTTAACTGCTGCCATAGGAGTCATCTACGACTTCAGCA
This sequence comes from Falco peregrinus, assembly GCF_023634155.1. Classification (NCBI taxonomy): domain Eukaryota; kingdom Metazoa; phylum Chordata; class Aves; order Falconiformes; family Falconidae; genus Falco; species Falco peregrinus. The sequence continues at coordinate 85,231,323 of NC_073723.1, forward strand.
GTAGTAATTGATGCATTTTGAGAAGTTACCCCCTCCTTTAAGAGGAATTGTGCTAAGGGTGTTTTGCTTATAGTGGGTTACTGTGTTGTAATGTAATATGAGTAACAACATAGGATTTTTATGTATGTATCAGTGCTTTTTACTACCATGACACAGCTGGTTTGAAAAACATTTGTATATTACTTATAAGAATGAAGTTTACTGCTGTACATATGGAAAGATCTGAATGGCAACTTTTGACCTAATTCTTACACGGACTGGTAAACATAATTACAAGAATTTATCTTTTTTCGTGGTGCATGCATTCCTCTGTGGTGCTTACAGTCCTCCAGCAGTCCTATTTATATTAAGGCTTTCATACAGTCAGCCTCATTGCTGAACAGTTTTTTAAAGTTCAAATACTTTGGATGATACCTACAGTATTATTCTGGAAATCTATCTAATAAAAACAATTGTCTGTGGAGATAACTTCTTGACACTATGACAATTACTTAATTGCAACAATCTTTTTTCCCAACATGATGTGCCATTTAAATGATTTTACTGAATTAAATTGTGAATAACAGGAGTGGGAAGGCTACCCTCTGTACCTCCATGTTCAGATTTCTGAATGAAAAGTAATAATGTTCAAACCTGCATGAAATATATTGCACAGTATGTGAAACTGACAGATACATTTTTCTGTCTTCCCTAATGGATTATGAAGTAGTTGATTTTTTCCCAGAATATTTCCTCGCTATTTTTTCAGCACAGAAAAAACATTCATCCATACTCCCAGTAGCTCTGCATGAATTATCAATACAGAAATCATCAGCTGCGTTGAATATGAGACATGGAAGTTATAGTTCTGTAAACTTTATGAAACACTAAGTAGCTAAAAAGTCCTACCTTTTAAACTGAAATTAATGGAAAAAGCACAATCTACTTGATAATATAGGACTGGCACCCCCCATGTTTCAGCTGTGAGATGACTGTTTCAGTGCAGAGGGTTAATAAACCTGACTGACAGTGCAGCAGAGAGAAGCCCTTGAAGCTGGCACAGCCAACTACTGGAGGATTGGTGTTGGAACATGACTTGGATAAATGGAGTTGAAGAAAAAGAAAACAAAAATCACTTTGTTGATCAGCTCATCGCTGCCAGTCTGAACTGCTGCAAACAACATGAAAACAAAGCTCTGAAAGGTTGCTTCCAGTAAGCAGCTCAGGCATTGCGGCTGCTCGGGCCCTTAATAAGGAAAGTATTTTTCTCCAGAAATACTCCCATTTTATATGATTTGCTGTAATACTGGGGAAGTGCTGCACTTAAGGTATACAGAGACAAAAGTAATTTCTACATTACAAAGTAAAAATATGACTAAGAAAACTACAAAAATTGAGAGTTTTGGCTGCAAAGCAATGAAGAGGTGTTTCCTGCTTCTGTATTTCAGGTAAGAGACAGTGCGGGCTAGTACATGCAGCCATAAGAAAACACACAGGCCTGATTCTTCTAAAGTACCAGAGTAATAAAGTATCATTATTCTAGAAAAGTCTGAGATCAAAAGCCAAAATAAGCTAGGAAAGTCTGTACCTTCAGGGGGTGCTCAGTATGTAGAATGCTTATGGTTGATGTGGTCAGAAGAGAAAGCAAAGGTAGCTGCATGCAAATACCTTAAATACGCGGTATATGTGGTATTAGAGTACAAATAACTCAGCTGAATTCTTGTGTATGTTGACATTCTGGCAACTGTCATCTGCAATGATTACTGTCAAAACCTGAAAACAATTTGATAATTAGATTCAAACAAACCAAAACCGGGATTTCACTCATACTTTCTGTTTAAATGATCACTAAACTATTTTTTTCAGTAAAGAAGAACATATTGATGCATTTTAAACACCTTTTGGTTTTGTGCTCTGACTATTTATCAAGTGAGCTACAACTTCAAGGTGCTTTGCATTCACATAGAGTCCTTTAAATTATGCCATTAAGTTACTATGCCTTTGTAGTAAGTTAATCAGTATACTAAAAGGAATCTTTGCCACATTCTGCAGGAAGCTTGCAGAATTTGGCAGCTGCTGCTGTGTCTTCAAGGCAGTGCCAGAGTAAGAGGGCAATGTAAAGACTATACCTTAAGCCATAAACAGCATTATTTTGCATGTAGTTTCACTGGTGAGGATTCTGGTAAAAAAATAGTATCTTAATATCTGTTATGTTTTAGTGGTTGAACTACACAGTGTTATACACTTTCTAGGAAATAATGGACTGTCACTGAGGTCAAGTTATGTCACAGCTAACATGTTCACATAAGATATAGCAAGCATGAATGCTGACTGTAGTTCCTGCTTGTAGTCACTACTTCAAAGACTATACAGAGTTTTGACTTCATTAGTATTATAATCTGTTTTGATCTGGTGAGATTCCTATCACCGGAGGAAGGAATAAGTTAATACACTTTAATGTTACTTTGCTGCTATTGCCAACAGGAGGATCTTCAAAGCATTCCTTCTTCAGGCTGCAGTACATTCAAACACCTGAAGTGAAGCAGAGATATGAGTTGGTGTTCAATCTTTAATGAAAAACTTTGATGTCTCGGTCTTCTGCTGTCCTGATGAATTTCACAGGAAGATGTCTGAGGTTCAGTTCATATACAAAGCACTCGGCTATTATGAGGAAGAAAAGTATGATCTGCTCATATGGGTTACATGATGAATGTGCAAATTTATTTTCAACTACCTTACTCTCTTGCAGTAACAGTCTGGGTTGCACCTGTATGCTATATAGCTCTTGAATTTCATTACTTCTTAAAGTCTGTCTCTTTACAAATCAGTCACTACAGAATTGTAACTCTACTGGGTATTTCTGGAAAATAGGCTTCCAGCTGTATGGTCCCCTCAAAAAACAATACAGCAGAAAATCTTGTATGTATCTATGTTACAAAGGATATAACATCATGGATGTATCTTATATTACACTGACATTGGCAACTTTTGCATGATCCACAAAGCTGCAGAACTCCCAGAGAGTGGAGAAGTTTCTGAAAATTCACAGAAAATACTAGTAGAGTTGTTTCTTTTTGCCCTTCACCAGTTCTAGTCATCTGGTCAATTCCTCATGTTTCCATCCCCACCCATGTAAAGCAACATCTTCATAGATAATTTGGCTAATATTTCAAATTTCTAAATACCCTTAACTCTTATAGAGTCTTTCTTTCCATTTCATTGACTAAGCAAATTACACAAAAAAGCTTCCTTACAGCCACAATATTAATTGGTGCATAGCAGTGCAGCAAGGCAGTTTGGACGATCACTTCTTTTTAAAAAAAAAAAAGCAACCAGTTTAACTTACTAAAATTTAGTGGAAGTACCTTTTGTGCACTGTAGTAATGAAACTACTAACATTTTTTTTAAAAAAAGAACAGGGTCGAGTCACAAGCTTTCACTAAGCACATGCCTCCTTGGATCAGGGGTTGGTTCAATCTTTGGCTTCGAAAGCATCCAAACAAAAACACACTAAGGTATTAGGATTCCATCATCTAGTCAACATCCTGCACAATGCAGATAGGGTTGCTGTGGACCCACAATCATTTTCTTTCTGGATATGTCATAAAATTCTATTTCTCAAGCAGAAGAAAGGAGAAATTTTTTGTAATGACTGTCTTGAGAAGTTGTTCCCTGCTTGCTCCAGATTTTGTAACAACTTGGTGGATATTTTTTAGAAAAAAACTGAGGTATTATTATTAGATTCCCCACAATAGATTGTCTTTGATTACCACACATGATGACTATATGTCTATTTTCAGAGGGGAGGATGAGCAATCCATGGTATATGCTGTGACTTTTGCAGGTAGTGTCAGAGAACAGCAGGAATCAACTACTCCAGAAGTGATGGCAAGCCAGTAGCTGAGTGACAGCAAGGCAGGAGGGGCAGCACCCTCAAAGATAAAGGGCAGAGTCCCACAGTCCTCCAAAAAAAAAAAAGCAAGTCCAGAGACTGGGTTCAGCTGACGGTTCATATCATTTTCTTTCCACAGGTCAGGAGCAGCAAGATATATGGGTGACCACAGGCAAAGCTGTAAGATGGCTCTGGCAAAGACATGTTGAGTTAAAAGCACTTGTGCAAGGAAGAGTAGGATGCTAAAAAGGCTTCTCAGCCTTTTCTCTCCAAGCTCTTTTCCCAGCACTCTGACCCTGGGTCCTGCAGCTGCACCAGGTCAGAGCTGGCCTTGAGCACAGGCAGCCAAACCCCAGTGAGGGAGTGATAGAAAACTCAGGGCTCTGATGCATTATTAGCAATGTTAAGTTTTGCAAGTGTATGCTACACCTGGTGTGAACATTTACTACTGGCTTTTATAAACTGAAGAAATTAATAATGTGTAGAATTAGTTTTATCTCCAGCATGCAGATGCAGAAGTTGGACACCGCAAAAGAAATCCTAAACTCAACAGCAGTCTGACCTCAATGAGTGAGGCCAGGATTTCATCCACAGAAGTCAAATGAGTTTCCTAAGATCACAAAAGGGGCTTCAAGTCCCTCTTTTTTTGTATGAAAGGAGTTCTCATGGCAGTTAATAGGCTTGCATTACCTTTTTTTTTTTTTCAAAAAAAAAAAAGCTCATTTTATATTTGTAGCAAAAACAAGGATGAAAATACGTCTTTACCTGAGGTTTACAATTTAGTTCTAAAACTGTACTTGCTTCTAAAATGCATCCTTTATAACACAATGCTTTTCACTTTCCTTTGCTTGATTGGACTGCAGCCTGAGAATGTAGTATGTACTGAGTGTGTGCATGTGCTGGTTTTAGCTAGGATAGTTAATTTTCTTCATAGTAGCTAGTACCAGGCTATGTTTTGGATGTGCTGAAATCAATGTTGATAATACAGAGATGTTTTTGTTACTGTTGGGCACTGCTTAGGCAGCATCTAGACCTTTTCTGCTTCTCACCCCACCCCACCAGCAAGCAGGCTGGAGGTGCAGAAGAGGTTGGGAGGGGACACAGCTGGGACACCTGACCCCAAATGACCAAAGGGATATTCCTTACCATATCAGGTCATGCTCAGCAATATAAAGCTAGTGGAAGAAGGTGTAAGGGGGGACATTCAGAGTGATGACATTTGTCTTCCCAAGTAACTGTTACGGGTGATGGAGCCCTGCTTCCTGGAGATGGCTGAATACCTGCCTGCAGATGGCAAACAGTGAATGAATTCTTTGCTCTGCTTTGCTTGTGTACACAGCTTTAGCTTTAACTATTAAACTGTTTTTACCTCAGCCCACGAGTTTCCTCACTTTTACTCTTCCAGTTCTCTCTCCCATCCCACCAACGGTGAGTGAGCAAGCAGCTGTGTGGTGTTTAGTTGCTGGCTGGGGTTAAAACATGACAGCATAAACCCAATGATTTCACAACTTCTGCAGTCTTGACCAAAATGATAACTCTTTTACTTTCCTATGCTTTGCCACTGTCCCCTTTTTTGCTGTTAATAAGAGAACAATGCAATATATTAATATCATGTTATAACATGCAACTAATTACAAAACCTTTGTATTTTATTAAATACATATTTGTTTGATTTTATAAATTCTCCCAATGTTACTTTCTTCTTTCTCTTTCTGTTTTGAAATATGGATTTGTTCCAGTTACAGACATACGAAAGCAGGTTTGAAATCTCCAGAAAAAGTAGGTTATGGACTGCTTTCCTTCTAAGTAAAAACAGGTAAGATACAGAATGTAAGATTTTACTAAAAATGCCTTTTGGATTTAATTTCCTGTTTGCCTTTCTCTCTTGCCTTATATTCATATATACATACACCCTTGTGCATATAAATGCACACACATATAAAATACTGATTTTTTTTTTTTGCATAGGACTGAGGTTTGTCTTGACTTCTGTAGTTAAAAAAGTCAAAATATGTAACAAAATGAAGATCACATAACCCTGTTAAAACTCCTGTTTCACAAGACTAAACCTAAATACTACTTTGCTTAAGCTTACCCTCATTTTAGCTTTAAATTATTTTAGTTAAGGCCCAAAGCATTTCTTTTCCAAAAGTGTAAGAAATTTTGCTTTTTTTCCCTATATTTTTTCTCAGCAGCTTTACTCTTGATTGTATTTCCTGTTTACTCATTTATTCCCACAATTTCTCTAGAATTTGCCTCTTGTGTACTTCCATTTCTTTCACAGAATCATAGAATGGTTTGGGTTGATAGGGACATCTTTCACTAGATCAGGTTGCTCAAAGCTCTATCCAACCTGACATTGAACCCTTCCAGGGATGGGACATGCACAACTTCTCTGGCCAACCTCTTCCAGTGTCTAATGACCCTCATAGTAAAAAAATTCTTCCTTATATCTAATTTAAAATTACCCTCTTTCAGTTTAAAATCATTATCCCTCATCCTGTCACTACAAACCTTGGTAAAAAGTCTTTCTCCACCTTTCTTATAAGCTTCCTTTATGTACTGAAAGGCTGCAATAGCATCCCCCTGGAGCCTTCTCTTTTCCAGGCCAAACAACTCCAGCTCTCTCAGCCTTTCCTCATAGGCGAGATGTTCCAGCCCCCTGATCGTTTTCGTGGCCCTCCTCTGGACCAGCTCTAACAGGTAGATATCTTTCTTGTTCCAGTGGCCTCACAGCTGGATGCAGTACTCCTGATGGGGCCTCACAAGAGAAGCAGGTGGGGTCTCACCAGAGCAGAGCAGAGGGGCAGAATGACTTTGATCAACCTGCTGGCCATGCTTGTTTTGATGCAGCCCAGGATGCAATTTGCTTTCTGGGTTGCAAGTGCACATTGCCAGCTCATGTCCAGTTTTTCATCCACCCGTATCCCCAAGTCCTTCTCCAAAGAGCTGCTCTCAATCTGTTCAACCTGCAGATTGTGTTGATGTTGAGGATTGCCCTGACTCGGGTGCAGGTCTTTGTACTTGGATTGTTGAATTTCATGAGTTCACATGGGCCCATTCCTCAGGCTGTCAAGGCCTTTCCTTCAAGCCTACCAGCTGCACCACTCAGCTTGGTGTCATGTGCACACTTCCTCAGGTTGTACTCAATCCACTGCCTAGGTAACTGATGAAGTTATTAAAGAGTGTTGCCCCCAGTACGGACCCTTGAGGGACACCTTTCACTCTTGATAGTGAACACTCAAACTTTTAATAAGATGTTTCATAAATTCCCACATTTTCTAGGTGGTCTGGGCTTGATGGGCTGCTACCATAAACTGATGCAACAGCATATGGTGTCAAGGTTTGTGAACAGTCACTGTAATTATTGAGTTAACCAGAGAAAGTTTTTTACTTTAAATAGTTCCTACCTTTGTGTGTATTCATACCCACATCAGGCCACAAACTAACCCTGCTGTAAAGTTATTTAGAATAGAAACAAAATGCTGTTTTCAATGTTTTTAATTTATTTTTTTATTCCATAGATGACATATAATTTCTGAGACATAACCTTCCTGTTTCCATAGAATCTGTTGTTCTGTTTATTTTTTCCTGGAAGTAAATAAGGCAAAATGTTAGTTGGAAATGAAGTACCTTAAGATCAGGAAAGTGAAAATATAAAGATAAGCATATCTGGTAAAGGACTTCACAGAAATCACAGAGAAACAACTGAATCAATAGAATTTGCTAGCATGTAGATCAAACAGGGAAATAAACCTTGATAAGAAGAGAATAAAATTAATATTAAACTAGCTCTTTATCTGGTCACATAGTGTAACATTGCAGATTAAAAATGGGTGTCAAAAATGAAATTTACTGTTCTATGCTTTTGCTGATTTGGCGTTATGTAATGGTAATTCAGCATCTCTCCATGATGTACACCTCCAGCCTCCTCACGAAAATAAAAATGGAAAGAATCAGATCCCATTATCATTAATGGACTGGAGAAGGTTAAAAAGGGAAGAAGATAAAAGAAGGCCAGCTGTCTACACTGCAAATTAAAATCACCTCACAACCAGGTCAGGACACAGCAGCAACTTAATCAAATTCTATACAGTTCATGTTTGTAGTATTGACAGATCCCAATTGTAATGAAATACTATTTGTTCCCTGGTGTTGAATGTTTCTGTTGTAATGACTATAGTGATTTAAGCCAACTGAGCTTATAATTCACTTTCTTGGCTAAGACTGAAAAGTTAGAAGTGAAAGCAGTAGAAGAGAGGTGGAAAAGAGTGTAAGCCTGGAAAAGAGTGTAAGCCTAGGTGGGGTGCAAACAAAGATGTTGAAAAGTCCTTTAAATCTTTTCTCCACTTCTAGAAAAAACTGTCAGTTCAGCACTGGATTGTTAGCCAAAGGTACCTGAAAACTGCAATGCAAACTAAAAAAGGCACATTACTGATCACATTACCATCTCTTGAAAACGAATAATATTTGTTAATATTAATACCATTAATATTCACAGGTTTTTAGTTATATAGTCACTGCAGACTTGGATCATTGCAAAATGTGTCTCTTGTCTATTTCTTTGACTCTTGGACTCCAATATGAACTCTGGTTATTTGAACAGGGGAGGTATTTTAATAGTCACTTAGTCATCACTATGATGCTCCAGCAGCAATGCTAGAAAAGCTAGTCAGTAACATCATTCGGTGTCTTTTTAAAGCTGATTAGATGTTAAAAAGGAAAGAAATATAATAGTGTTGTTGAGCACAAAAGAGCAAAATCTTTCCTGAACCTTTGTAAAATGCTTTCCTACACACACAAGTATAATCTTATAATTTGACTTTCTAGAGGAATTTTTTCTGTTTCATGTACTTTCTCAAGAACTCTGTCTTAGATTTTTGCTGCTTTAGAGATTTTTATCTGAATCATAAAAGCTAGTAAAATTAAACAATTTTATAAGTTTACAGTGTCAGTTCCTACATGATCAGAGCTTCAGCAGCCTCCTGGGGAAAAAAAAATTCCCTACATAATGGCAGTCATGTTAATGGCAAAGATATGAGATGAACTACCATGAAATGGTAGATTGTAGTTTAATCTGCCATTGATTTACTAAGGGCTAAGAAAAAATAATTTTTAACATAATGCCACCATTTATCTAGAGCAAAAAATGTCCTATTTGGTCATTCTCACCAAATTACCTGCCTAAAATGAAATTTAATATATTTTGGTCAATCAATGTTAAGTGCAATCATGAAATACCTTACAACCTGATTGGATCTTTGTGATGTCAGTAACTATTTGCAGTGCATAGTGCCAAGTTTCTCAAACAAATAGAGCTGAAATAAAGTGGAAACCTGATACTTTGAAACTGATGTCACTACTCTCCAACCTTTACATAAGAAAAAATCCTAATGTTTGAAATCTATTAATATTTTAAGACAATTTTAATATTTTTAGATTGTGTAATTCAGCATATGACATTTATAACACAGGAAAAGTCAGAATACAGTCAATGCATTTTTAGCTGTTCCTAGATCAGATACCGTGATTTTCCATTAGTGAGTAGTGTGCAAGATCAGCGGTGACAATAAACAACAGCCCAAACTTGATGATTGTATGAGAACATCTTTCTGTTTCCTGTGAAATGCCTAAAAAAATATAGAAAATGCTACCACTTACAACTCCCCCCACCCCCCACCCATTTTGAACTTTGTTAGAAATAAAACTTAATGTGAACTATTAAAACCTTACAACTTTTTTTTATCCAGAAAATTTCCCTGTCAAAGTTCAGTTGCATATCTTGGTGAGGAAGCCAATTATTTATGAAAATATTATCCTTCTTGGTTCATATGTCACCATTCAATATTTTCAATGTTAAAAATTTTGCTTCGTATTCAAACATGCAGCATTTAAATTGGTTCAGATGAAAACTGAAAAAAAATATTGGTTTGGTATTTGTGCTTTATTGTCCCTCTTTTCGTTTTTTAATTTTTTTCTTTCTATATTTCCCATTTGTAAAGAAGATAGCTGGGGAAGAAATCTGGAAAACAATGGAAAACTCAAGACTGGAAAAGAACTCTTCTTTTGTGCTCACTTACATTCCTTAGTGACATTCACAATTTCAGTGAAAAAGGAAAAGAAAGGAAGAAGTGAAGAAAAAACAACAGAGAAAACAAATCCAAATGCAAACAGAAAGGGCAAGAGGAGGCAACCTTAATCATTGAATTGTGAGTTATCTGAGCATTACCGATTATTTTTTCCATCTCAGCAAACTATTTTAAAACAATAAAAAAGCAAAGAACGTAGGTGTTTACTATATGACAATGATAAAAAATGATGGAAGAATTACTTGCTTCTAAAAGTGAACAAATTTTATGACAATAAATGTTAACAGTCATGCCCCCCCCTCCCTTTTTGATTCACTATAACATTTCTAATAAGATCTTTTTCCAGTTCCTTCCTGCTTGTCTATTTGCTGCAGTTCTAGAATGTAAAGGTAGATTTTTAAGAAAAAAAAATACAAAGGGAAACAATATGTTGCCAAGCCACAGTAAAGCTTAAAGAAAGAAGATTAATTTAAAAAGTAAAAAGTTTTCAGAGAAAAATTTTAACTGTGTTCCCTGAGTTTTGGATACAAATTGAAAGATGTCACAGGAGTTCGCATTATCTTTGTTCAGGGCAGAGATCATCTGAGACAAGAAAAGTCACCATACAATAAAAAAAATATTAAAAATCATAACTAAACACAAATATCATAAATATTGATTACAAATTTAATTAAAGTGATTATAAATAAATTTATAAAGTTCAATACAGGAGACACTGAAGAAAAGAAAGAATCAGGAACAGAGGAATAAGAAGTCTGAGGCAGGGGGAGACAAAAAAGCAACAAAATTATATAAGAATTAAAAAAGAAAGTATTAGGTCCTAAGATTAAAGAAATAGGAACTCATGCTGTAAAAGAAAGCACAGAAGTGGGGAAAAAAAGGCCAACAAACCAACCAACCAAAAAGCCTTGATTCACAGCTATAGAGTGTTTCTTCATATGTTGCACATACAATACCACTGAGATTAGAACCATCTCCCGGTAATCGGACTTGGACCTAAAGTGCATAGGTATAGTCTCTGGACAGTATCCATGACTTTCACTACCCTTTAGAGCATGAAAACGTTTTCTCATGCAGTTCATGAAAAAACTCTTTGGAATGTATATTTACAATCAGAAAGAAATCACTCAGGAGCATTGATTTATAACACCAGTCTCACAGTTCTTATAGCCAGGTATAAAGTCCTGACAGAGGCAGCCATTTAAATTTTCCTTTGAAAACAGGTTATCATCTTGCATGCCTTCTGCTACTACTTTGTCTGTATTTAGAGATATGATATGTACTTCTGTGAAATTTAATAGATTTACACCTCTGTGGCAGAATAAAAAGTAGATATTATGGTTTCCTTTGGCTAATATTTTTTACGTACACAAAAAAGTTCCAGATTATCATGTTAACAATTGACTTTGTGTATTATTCCTCCCCAGCCTGTACTGTCTCTGGAGGAGGAAGGTACTTATTTGTGGGTGCAAAGTCTTGGCACACCTGTAGGTGCAAAGTCAGGGAGGAGAGCTATGCTGTCATGCAGTCGAGGAAAGTATGTTGTCACATAGTTTAGGGAGGGCCACACTTGACATAGCAGCAGTGGTTTGTGTTCCCCAGAGATTTCCTGTATGCATATACAGAATAAAGTTTGTTTCTATCTGTGTTGTTCTTACTGTATGATCGCAATCTTAACCCTTGGCCCTGTGAAGGCATCAGAGCAAAAAGAGCTACAAGAGCAGTTGCTCCTCAAGTCCTCAGAGAAAACATGACAAAAGCAGCTGGATTTTGTGTAGCAGTTAACATTTGTAACATTTTAATACAATCTGGACTGAAGTGTAAGATGAATCTTTTTATACTGTTTTTGCTCTTTAAGATGAACAAACTTGGAAAAATGTAAATGAGTAATACTGAGTGACAGTTATTCACAAAGGAGATACAGGACAAACTGACGTTATATTCTTGCTTTGTGCATCACCCTGAGATTCTCTTGTTATCTGTAAAACAGCATTTATGCTGTGAACTTGCATATTATAACCTATGACATTATTTTATTTTTTAATGACAAATTGCTCTGAACTAAAAGCAAGGCAAGTTTCAGGGTCACAGAAGAGTTACTCAAGAGTAGGAATTCTAAAGGCTCAAACCAAGAGAGATTTTGAATCAAACATTATTATACTGAAAATTCTTTACTTGTTTTTAGCTGATATTATAACTTGATGTGTGGGGCAACCAGGATGATTTCTGGATATATGGTGCTAGCACTGCTGTGTATGTATGTCTCACATGCCATGGCTTGTCTAACATGCAGATCTTCAGGTGATGACTGCCTGGCACAAATTAGGTCTCTGTTTTCTTTTTATTTTTTAGTTTGTGTGTCTTATGTATGTTGTTTTTCCTGCTTCCATAGGGAAATATGCATGATGGTTCAGCAGAATCCAATTCAAAATCTCCACTTTATACTAGCACTTAGTATTGATAAGGTCTGTTTCAGGGACCTTTCACATTTCTCCACTAATTGGGAATAGTCTGTATGTGATTCATGCAGCTGTATTTCACACTGCTGTTTAAATAGAATGCTGTGTGGGAAGAAGTGAGTGAAAAGTTACATAAATGAAGGCAAGAACTGAATTCTGTCTAAAATTTGTTCTAGGCACCCTAAGTGGCCAGCTGGGTGCAGCAGACTGGGCAGTGACTGACTCACAGAGCTCCTTGTTCAAACAGTTTCCAGCAAGTTGAAGCTGGGAATTGGCCGTTATCTTCTCTCAGCAGCTTCACAAATTTGCACTAAGTCTTCACTTTGAGATACTTTAAAAGGTTTCAGAACTATTTTTTGTTCTTACCTTGTCTTTCTGTCTTGTCTTTTCTATGCTTATTTCATTCTCCTGGCTTTCAGATCAGGCAATCTTGCAACAACCTGGATCCTATTTGAAATAAGTGAATGTATTTCAGCTGTAGCCCCATCACAGAACAAAATATATGGCAGCTGACTTGTCACTGAATTGGCCTGAAAAAGTAGAGCTCTGAGGAAGTAGTTAAAAATCTGCTTCATGTGCTGTTGAGAGTCTGCACACTACCAAGAGCTCAGTGAAGCACATTTCTGTTGCACTTACTGCAGCCCTTTCTAACATTTTCATTATTACTGCATGGGTTCTTCAGGTGGGTGGGAATGAATAGATAGCTGGAAACCAAGAATTTTTCCTGTTTTCAAACTGTCTCCTCATCTTTTCTGAGAAGTCTTCCAATATAACAGAACTGGAGCAATATCTAGGAAAGGACCTCTGTACCCACTCTTGTAACAGAATTCAGGGTAGTACATACTCATGGACCCTACCTTGCTCTCTCTGAACTTGTGTGATTTTTGTTGCTATGTGTTGGAAACAGATATGTACTTGTTACTATCGAACTTCAGAGACTTCCAAATCTTAACAGACACTCCCCTCCACACTCAAACTGAATGTGCTTAAAACATTGACATTGTCTTTCTTACTCTTGTGGGAGTTCATTGAAACAATAAATTTGCACTTCTATTGTCCTATTAGACTTATAGATGTCTTTCACAAGAAGACAGAGTCCAAGGCCATGAAAAAGCTTCAGACTGAGGAATGAAACCAGGAGAAGCATGCTGTCAGTCTTCCAGGCTGAGATAATATGCTTCTAGAATACAAGTGATGCTATCAGAGAAATGTATCTTTGACAGATAAGTGTCTCAGTTTTCTCTATACTTCATTTTATGGATGACAGTCTATCATCATGAGGTACAGAGGGAAGTATATATAATGAAATGTCTGGAGTCTGGACAGCGTTGATTTGCTGAACATTCTTTTGTGATGTTTCTTATGAAAGCAAATGGGTTTTAGAGTTGGCAACAATAAGATAAAATGACAAAAAAAATACTGTCTTAGGGTGATATAACCACGTTAACTCAGTGCCCTTAACAAAAAGTACCATAGACCTTCAAAGCAAATGTCTTTGAACGAGGAGTAGCAGACTGTAAGAAAACAAGATTGTAGATTTATTCTTTCATAAACAGCACCATTCTGTAGATATACACTGAACTATAAAGTATAAAAATAACATGCTCTCTTCTTTTTTTCAAGATGGATGAAGTTTGAACCTCTTTTTGTTGTATCTGCTCTCTTGCACTAAATACAGCACTGGGACACATCAGGTTTTCAGATGGACCATTAATTCTTACCAATATTGACAAAAACATGTTTGACTCTTAAGGAAATTCAGTGTTTAAGCCTACTAACTTTTTGCTTTTTTCTTTTTTTGATGGTGGATTCTCCCCCTATTTTTTGTCTGTTTGTTTAGTTTTGTATTATTTTCTACACTCCTTTTTGAAACCTGGACACCCTACTTGCAGCCCTTATAGACTCCAGGAGTTTCTGTGGTTGCCCAGAGCTAGTGAATATCTTATAAAATAATTTTGGAATTGGAATTAGATTTTAGCCTTGTTCTTACTGTAAGGTGATATAGGTTGTCTTGGAGGGGGAGTGTAAAGAAAAAGAGTATAGAAGAGAGTAGAGGAAAAAACCTTTCTTGCCAAGCAAGCAGTGTCACAGTTAAAATCACTTGATAAATCATTTTTTTTCTTTTTCTTTTCTTCCCCAAACAATCTGAAAACAGAGACAATTGATTGCACTTAAGAACAAAAGCAATAACCAGACTTTGCTCTTTTCTTTCCTGTTTCTTCATCAACTTTATGAGATTGAGTCTCCTAGGTTCATTCCCACCAAAGAATAAAACCTCTCACCGTCTCTTCTCCTTCTGCCTAGCAGCTTAAGTCAGACAGCTGAGAATTATGGCCCTGGTCAGAGACCCAGCATATGTGCCTGGTTTTCTTGTAAACTCAAACAAACCATTCCATTGGCTTCTTTGAAAGGGCCCATATACCCCTTTATTTTATGACCAATACATCTAGATATTTTGTGATTTCTATGAAATCACGTAATCAGTTTTTACTTACGCTATGTTGGCTGATGCTCACGTACTTAATAATAATTTGTATTGACTAAATGCTGATAATTGGCTCAACATAAGTGATTTTAGAGAATACGAAAAAACCTGCTTAGGCCTTACTGGCCTTCAGTCTAAAGAAGATGGACTGGTCCCCAGACTCCTATATCCTTTACTCCCCTTATTTATTTCTGTTTACAAAGTTAATATTTGTCTTCCTAGAAGTTGCTATTTCCAATGTTGCATGCCTTCTTACTTTTACATAAGTTTTGAGCTCTCTTCAGACTACACTAATACTTTGTGTAGGCTTTACTCATCCTGCAATGGATTCTAATTTTCTTCTGGGTTTCTTGTCTTAGCAGAGCTTTTCAGGTCTGCATTACAGTTATGTTTGGCAGCCTGCATCTTATTTACAGGTACTGCTGCCATCAATAACTCAAGGAACTTTGCCCGTCAGACTAAGATTAAGGCAAGTAATTACATTTGTTTATGTATTAAATGATAACAATTAGAAAAATCAATCAAAACCATATGATTGTAATTATTCTGACACCAAAACTCATAAACCAGTGGATTTCCACTGTGCCTGTGTTTTTATGTTCATAACTGTAGGGCACAAGCTGTTCTCTCCTTGAAGTGACACAGGTGAATTCCTTTAAACTGTGCTCATTTCAAGTTTCCCATCCATAGACTTCTGAACACTTTCAGAGAGAATGACTGCTAAAGGTAATAGAGGTTCCACAGGCTGAACAATAGCTCAAAACTGTTTTGACATGAGTGAAGGGATTATGGTCTCAGCAAGCTTTTCCTTCTCATTCACCAGCTTGACCCTCCCCAGCTGCAAGCCCTTATCTGACCTCTGATGACAAGGCTCACTGGTCTGACAGGCATTGCCTGCTCTGGATTAACATCTGCACGATGACACTCATAATCATAATGTGGAGGAAGGCATAAAATTCACGTTTGTTTTCGGCATCGTCTTTTTTTAAATTTTATAGTCATTAGTTCCTACTATGAGTCCTCAAAGGAAGGAAGGTACATTTACCTCCCAAAACAGTCCCTCCCCTGCATTATCTAATTTACCACCCAAACTGTCTCTAAATGGTTAGCCTTAAGTTTATATAAAAAAAGCTTGACAGAAAAGGTCACAGGCTACAGCTGGAGTAGGTAAAGGATTTTAATATTTGGTAGGAATTCCTGAAAAGAAGATAGCAGGCATGAACAGGTCTTCTCTGGAAATTACTACAATACCTCAAAATTTCTTGGTGTTGTTTTATATCATGTCAGCTATGTCTGTGCCTTATTAATGTCCCATTCTTACTAAGTTTCCACTAACATAAAATAACAAGACATTACATGCATCTAGACTATTCCCTCTACACAAAGACACATGTACTAGCATATTTCATCTTATTATAGTCAAGCCTTCTGAGCAGTTGCAAAATCTTCACTGACTAGCAGACATGGTTACTGCAAATCACATTTTCTTCTTTTGCCCAGCTCTTCACAGTATCAGTGATGCTACTTAGTACAGGAAATACTGTAAAAAATAATGGCAATTAAGCAAAAAAGCCTCAAAATTTATAACCAGCAATGTTGCTCACAGTCTTAGTGGTATCTAATGAGATGCAGTGTGGATAGGAGCCATCCACACTCTGATACTTCTGGGAAGAATAACCACAAAATCCACTTTAAAGTTGCACCTTTTGTTTGTTTTGTGGAGAGACAAAAGAAGGGCTAACCAGAGTTTGCTCACCTCTGCTCCTGTGTTGAAGATACTAATTTCTGCTGTGAGGCCACCTCTGTGACATTCACAGTAAATTGATTAGTTGTGTCACTTCTTACAGTGTGTCCTCTGTGTCGTGTCTCTAAGAAAAGTTGTTGCAGTCAAACACAATTTATCACCTGTGCAATGTACAACACCACGTATGCCGTGGGAGGGCAGTAATGAACAGCACGTCCTTTTGAATAGAAAGGTGGCTGCCAACAAACGGGCTCTTGAGTAAGAGACATTTTCCTTCACTGAGTTTTTCTGGGCATCCATTACCCTCCTAGTGTCTAAGTTCATATGCAGGTATTAGAATTTCCTAGAAATTTTCAAATGGAAAATGTGGTTGCACTTCTAGTTTTCATGTCAAAAAGGGATAAAATGCAAAACTTTGGCTTCTCCTGCGGAGTGGGAAGTCTGCTGCTCATCAGCTCTGATTGCTAGACTGCCTCTCCAAATATCCCTAGAGGAGGTGTGAGTGGGTGATGTATGTCTTAAGTTTTTTCTCATTTTTCCACACAAAGGGAATAAAACCTCTTTCCCCTCAGGAATTTTTAATCACTGGACTTGCATGGAACTGTCAGTCTTTGAAAGAAAACTGTATTTTCTGTTTACTGAACTGAGTTACCGATAATACATAAACAAAGTATTCTGAGGAAATAAGCAGTCTCACTGCTGTATTATTTATACTGTAAAAGGAATTATAATATATTGTACTTATTTCCAAACAAAAATTCAGTTTACAATTTTATCTTTCATTGTAATTTCCCACTGGGTCCCAATGGTTCACCACACATGCATGTCAGAATTTAGTCTCCATTGACAATCAATTTAAGAGAGTATTTGAGAAAGCACATGTCTTGAGCTATTGCACAGTGTGGTTGCAGGAAAGGGAAGCAGGAAAAAGAAGACATGCAGTCCACATTTACACTGATAAGTTAAATTCAGGAACGTCCTCTGTCACTGATGTCACTGACATGGAACAGACTATTGCAGAGGGCTGGAACATGTGCCCTGTGAGGAAAAGGTGAGGGAACTGGGCTTGTACTTGAGGGGACCTGCCAATAGCATTCTAACTCCTACAAGGAAGTTTTTGAGAAGATATAGCCAAACTCTTTACTGAGGTGCATGGCTGAAGGACAAGAAGCAATGG
Source organism: Falco peregrinus (assembly GCF_023634155.1). Classification (NCBI taxonomy): domain Eukaryota; kingdom Metazoa; phylum Chordata; class Aves; order Falconiformes; family Falconidae; genus Falco; species Falco peregrinus. The sequence goes on from NC_073723.1 coordinate 85,249,148, forward strand.
TTTTAAATTATGACATGGCAGGTTCCAGGTAGGTACAAGGGAAAAATTGCTCAGTACAATAAAGAACTGGAGCTGGCTGCCCCAAAAGATCATATAAACTCCAGCTTCAGAGGTTTCCAAGACCCAACTGGACAAAACCCTAAGCAACTTGATCTGAGTTGCACGTGGAACTTGTGAGAGTGAAGTTGGACTAGATGGCTTCACAAGATCTCTTTCGTAGGGTGTTTTCACAGTCTAACCTTGGAAAATGGCCTGGATAACAGCATCTGTTAGGGTAAAAACATGAGGCTATTTAATGTGTGTGCTGAGTTGAATATGCAAAACTAGAGAGCATTTGCCCACAGCTCATTGTACTAAAAAAAAGACAACTGTCACCCCCAATTGATCATGTAAAAGGGGAAGACAGACATCAGCTGGAGAAAGAATAACCAATGTTATTCTTGTCCTCAGTTAGAAAGCCTTTTGAAATGAAGCAGGAGTCACTCTGAGACATATAAAAGAAGCATGAGAAGTTGTAACATGTAGATAGAGATCTTGGAGTAGACACAGCAGCAGTAAAAACCTGGTTTGATACTGCTAGAAATCATCCCATTGGCATCACACCTCTGCCTGGGCCAGACAGAGCAGCCTGGTCAGATGCCACAAGCTGCCTGCTCTCTGGCCAGGGAGCAACAGTACAGGCTACCACAAGCAGGGACCCACACCTCCTGGGGTGCACACGAGCTCATGGGTGCAGCCCCACCAGCTGCAGGGAGCAACACAGGGCCCCACAAGGTGATAACACCCACAACTCCTGCAGGATATAGGCACAAGTAGGGGAGCCTGCACCCCCAGACAGTGCAGGGGGTACTTGTAACCCACATGTGCTGTTAGGGAGGGGTTGTGTGTGTAATACTGTGTGTATGATTGTGATTAGAACTCCTTGGGTTTAGTTATAGAGACATATTAAAAAAAATGGTATGGATTTATTAACGATTTGTGTGTTCTGCTTTATCTGCTATATTAACAATATTCTTCCTGCATGTATAGTTCACTGATTGCTAGTTAATTACATGTCATTAGCAAATTAATAAACCATTTCAAACCTGCTCTTGGTTTAAACTAAGAAAAATTAATAGTTTTTCTCTGTGACACTTTCTAACATGAATGATTCCATGATTTTATCTTGTGATAATATTTTAATTGTCAAGGGAATTCTCTGGGAGGGCAGTAGACAGCACAGGCCATATTCATGCCTATAGACATTTCTGTGAGTGCTTGAATTCACCAGTACAGAAGTAGCTAATTTCTTGCTCCATGCACCCAGCATCATGCCAAAATACTAACATCCAAGTTTCAAGGGGACCAGATTTTCCAGAGCTGTCTCCTGTACACTTTTAAAAGTGCAGTACTCAGTGCATTGATTTTTTTGGAACACAACTCATCTGCAAGCATCCAATATGTGGAACAATCTAACCTATTAAAACTTTCTGAATATTTAACCCACTTTTCTTAGACACTGGAACTGTGTAATCTTCTAACTGTTTTGGGATAACTGAAAAGGCAGAAGGAAACAAAGGTGGAATTGTAGCCTCACAGCATTGTGATCTTCCCTAAAAATTCTTAGGAACAAGCCTACCATTTTTCCTTAAGGAATCTTCTGTTGTTCTTCCTTCCTGTTTTCCAAGACACAATATAGCCCTTAGTATACAGTCAAACTGAGATTATATTCTTACCCCCTCATAAGAATCTGCATAACTTTTGGTTGTAAGAGCAGATACTGCTGTGAGTAACTGAAGATATTCAATCTTGCATAAGGGCTGCTATGCTCATTTGTCTTTACATGGGAAAAAGAGGAGTTGTGTTAAAATCTGAATTCACAAAGTGCAAACTGCAGATCATGCTGTTGTTCAAACATCATTAGACTTCTCACCTTTATATAGTCTGCCAGAGGCTATATTTTAGACCTGTCAACAGGGCTAAGAATCATAGCCAACATAGGAAAAGGTTTAAATTCCTGGCAGTATTGGATGTTGCTGGAGCCAAATGATTAATGGAGAAATGAGAAGATTAAGAAATGGACTCTTTGGAAAAAAGAGATGAAAGTCTGGGTCAGGGCAAATGTACAAAAGTAAAATGAAAGAATCATTTAGGAAAGAAATTACCCTGTATGTTATAGTGGGAGCTCATCTTTACACAGACAGGGTCTCCACAAGCCCTTATAGGTAGTTTCTCTACCTTTCTTTCTTCTGCATTCTTCCTCTTTATTCTCTTTGACCTTCTGTTCTCTTACAGCACCATATAAATAAATGCTTGAAGTTAAAGCTAATTCCCATAGAAGAGATGTAAAAGTCTCTAAGAAGGCAATTAAAAAGATTGGCTGATGCAGAAATGTATTATTTTAGTATGACCGCTATACTTTATCAACTAGCTCAACAGTAAAGAAGATAATCTGATTAGATCTAGTATTTAAGAAAATGTATGCATTAAAAGAAAAAAAAATCAGTCTTGCACCAGATACTGTGGAAATCAAAAGTAAATACAGAAAGCCAAAACACAGGTCTGTACAGCATTAGCTCCCACATCTTTAACCCATTGAGACCACTAGACAGTTTCTGGACAGCATCACTGGAAAGTAAAAAATGTAAAGAGGACTGAGAAGCTGAAGTAAAGTTGAAAGTAATAAGGAGAAAACTGGAGGTGGTTATTTAATACTTGCTTTAGAACCCTAAGCAATGCTTTGGAAGGTCAGTGCAATCAGGCTGCAAGAAAAGACATGCAAGGTAAGCAGAAGAATCTGTTGCTGTATCATAGTACACGAACATAAAAGTCCAAATGCTTGTTATCTTGCCATTTTGCATCTGAAAAAGAGGATGGAACTCCAGAGCCAACTATGTGAAAAATTCAAAAACTGCTTCTGCCTGAAAATTGGTTTGAGCTAACCTCTAATTTTACTACCAAAAAATGGTTTACTTTTCAGAGTACATCCCTGAAGTTTCCTCTTCTTTCTTCTATTTGTAATAAATTGTCTTTATGATTATGAATATAGATGCTTCTAGTTCTGGCAGTTATTTTTCTAATAAGTCTCACTGGGCATGGTTTGCTGTGTTCTTTGTGGGACATAGTTATTTGGTTACATTTCTAAAATTTATTTGTTAAAATGACAGGCTACTCACCTTTACTGATATATCATTGAAATGTTTTCCCTCTTGTTCTTATCAACTTGCCCATCAAAACTGAGTAACTGTTCCTGGAATTAAAAGCTTCAGGGAAATAGTTCTTGCGGTGAATGGACCATAAAATCTCATTCTGCTGCTGGGACTAAAAAACATCTGACTTTTTCTTTCAATGCAATTAAAAAAAAAAAATACATCAGAAGATTTTTCTTCAGTAAAACAGTTTCCATTTTAGGAATATCATTTTGCAAAGATAACCTCTGAGAAAAATCTAGACTATTTCCTTATAGGTTCAAGTTATTAACATGGAATGCTATTAGCAGCTATTTGACTGCATCAGGCAAATCTTCAATGATCTTGCAGAATGCTTGGATATCACCAAATCTGATTCCTCTCCAAGAAAAAAAATCTGCAACAGTGTTTTGTTGAACTCCTCCCACAATCATAGAGTCTCAGATAGTAATTTAAAAGTTAATGTATTGAGTTTGTTTTCAGTTTTACATAATTGAAGGAATATTTTTTTATTAACTGGGAATGACCATTTTCACTTTTATTGTTTAAATATACCACAACAGATGAGACAGTGATATTGTTTATGGCTGTGCTAAGATGGTAGTCAGCCAAATGTATTTTCTTTTCATGGGAATCTGTTTATATATAAAGGATCTTCTAATCATATGCAAAAAAATCTGGATCTAGCTCTGCAACACTGATTTGTGTATCACTTAAGATAGAAGAAAAGCTTTTGCTGCCTTATGTGTGTAGGAACATCACTCAGTTCAATCACCACATTGTCACCTTTAAAGACCAATTTGTTACTTTCACTTTTATTGTTAAAACTACTGGCATCAGGAAAAAAATAATTTTATAGAGTCTGCTATCTAGAATAAGTAACTACTATAAAGCTCACCTTCTTTATGTTTTCTGCATGGATAATTCTGTGGTCCTGTTATACATTATATCATGGCTTTTGGCATTGACAGCTCCAAAGTATAGGTTTTAAGAGAAGTTGGATGAGACCTTTAGGCAACTTCTATACTTCTCTTTTTATTCCTCATTCACTTCTTGCTACCATAAGAATAATTACCTTAAGTAATGTCAAGCTCTTTGAACAAATGCATGTAAAAAGCATAAACGTCACAGCACATCATATTCTTTTATAATATTATGCCTAAAATGCTTCAATTTTGACTGCAGGTAGTGATATATTGACACTGCAAGGACAAATTAATCCTGTCTGCTCTTCATAAAAAGCAGGTAGTTGGAATATGCAAACAAAACTGAAGCAAGTTAAACTTAACTTCCAATGTTAGATCCTTACAGTCTTTGAAGAAGTGTGCACCTAAGTTTTATGAGTTTTCCTGTGTCCTGGCGTGGGACTCCATATTACAGTATCAAAGAAAAAAATTCCACATTGGCTGGTTTGGCTTTTTTCTGAGTGGAAAAATAAACTTTAAAATATCATGATTGTAAATAATATGATCTGTCTTTTGTCCTCTTATCTGTGACTAATCTTTCCTTAATAAGGGCTTTTTATAAAACCAAATGGGCATATTTTTGTTTTCCTTTGCTACATATGAAAGAATAAAAAATAAAACAATTTTGACTGATAATATTTCCAGGTAAGACATAGATTATTTCATGCAGCTTACTCTGTCTGGTCTGTTTTCTATAAAGATTTTGTGTGTTTTTCTATCTGTCTGCCTCCAGTAAAAGAAGAGCCTATGAGGATGATTCAAATAATAAAAAATTAGTAATGTGGATCAAAAGCCTGAACACTGCTGTACAAAATGATCTGTAAGCACCTATGTAGCTTTCCACAGTTGCAGAATTTCAGTCAGAATTCCAATTGCAGAGAGCCCTTTAGGGATCTGAAAGTAAATGAATTTTTCTTTATATCTGCTTCTTTCTTTCCTTGGCAAGCACTCTCATTGACAGAAGACAGCTCCTTCTTAAGGCAAATTAAATAACAGCAGCTGACAATGTACGATTCATGCAACCTGGGGTCTTTCAGTGGTTCTGAGAGGCTCTGTCTACATGAACAGAGTGATGCTTTTGGGTAGAGGGTGTATCAGCACATGGTCTTTGTCACACATTAAGCGCATCATGGTTGGCATATAATATTCCCATATTAATAAATCCAGGAACTTTCCCCTTTCTATCCCCACAGTAGCCTACTGGCAAATATTACTCATGTTCCTTTAAGAACAGAATGCATCAAACATATACAAAGTATATGAAAAGTAATAGAATTATTGAAGGAATGAAAAACTCTGAAGTCTACACATATAGAAGGAAGGTAATATGCATTTGATGCAAAGAATAAAAGATTACCAATTATTAAGAAAATAAATGGCTTTTATTGATGAAATTTATAGAAGACATTTTTGTAAACAACAGTTCTATGACATAACAGACATAAATAAGAATATTTTATGAAGGAAATAAAGAAATAATTTTTTCATTGAATTTTACTGTTAGTGCTGTTATAGCATATAGGATGTTTTCTCCATCATAAACAGTAGAATGTTAGATATTTTATATAATATATTGTTCTAAAGAGACAGTTATATTTCCACATCTGTAGCTAACTTGGAAAGCTAACAACTGTTGGAATAGCTTCAGGAATATTTTTCTTAAGATGTATTTTAGGGCGTTTTCTTAAAACTTTTTTTTTTTATTATTCTAACATGAATCCTGCTATGTACAGAGTATGTAAAGATAAAAGTTGAAGTACAAATGCAGAAGAGCTTACCTTACTTCTAAGTTCCTTATCTGAAGTTCTTTGTGCCTCTGAAAGTCTTTTGCTGTTAAATTCACTTTACTTACAACACAATAGGAAGGAATCTTTCTATACAGAGATTAAAATGGCCTAACATTAAATCATAAACATTCATTGATAAATTATAATGCTAGTGTTGAAGTGGTTTAACAATACAAAGAAGGCAAAATTTATGGGCAAAATGTCACCTCATCAGCTACAGCATTTCTTCTCAGGCATGGGATTTGTCTGTTTATTCACAACTCACCATCGTACATACATACATGAACAATCCAAAGAGCAGTCACTTAAAAGATAGTTGTCAAATACACAAATAATGTAAGAATGCCGGGAAGCAGCAGGCTAGTCACAGGTTATTGCAGAAGCTGAGGGAGAAGCCCTGTGAATTATTTGCTGAGCTCTATTTCTGGGCAGCAGTGAATCAACTTGACTACCACAGGGTGGCATTATCAAAGAGGAGTTACATTAACATCTAGTTTATGACTTAAGTCAAACTGTTAAGTCAAAATTCCTCCTTCCCCTGAGAAAAGAAGGATGGTAAATTTCTGGTAGTTTACAGCTGCAGTAAATCAGGATAATCCTTGAATTTATTCAGTGGTACTGACCAAGAAGATGGAAAGTCAGGCCATAACTATGCCTAGTGCCAGCACCTTGCCAGAGATTCCATCTAAAGGGTGAGTGGCAGGCAGAAAGACAGACTTATTCATGTGCACTTGAACAACAAAAATGTGATAGGGCTTGTTTAGTTAACTGACTGGTTGCCAAATGAAATTCAAGTCCAGTCCTCACCATCTAGCCCTTTTTGGCACTTTGTCATTGGCAAAATGAATAGCAGTCCCAACCATGAGCTTGCAATATAATCAGCTTTATTTTAAAAATCACTAAACAAATGTTTCCATCCTATAGCTGCCTGAGTTTTAAAGCAGTTTGTGAAAACTGAGTTGCAAATACTGCTTCATTTTCTTGTATTCAAAAGATAATTTATGCATTCTTATTTCATACATGAATTTTTGCAGTTGATCTACTCTTCTGCATTCTAACCAGATGAATCCCAAAGGGATATACATGAAGAAAATGTTTCTTAAAACTGAAAAATAAAGAGCATATTTTTTTCTGGTCAGCAAAATTATGTTTTGATATGAACATGAAAAAAGCAAGAGTTCTTTTAAGAAAACGTGTACTACTATTTGCTGACATTTTGTCAGGTACATAATAAATGTTATCTTGAGGAAAACCAGATAAATCTACAAACATTTCAAGAGAGAGCAGTGTAAGTACAAAAACCAACAATAGATCAACAAAAACCTAATTACCATGATGGCAAACATACTGTATAAAGTAAGGATAGCTGTCAATATCCCTAAAGTGGAAAGGTCACTTTGCAATTACAATAGCTTCACTTATCTTCCTTTTGTCTGAAGCTGTCAGCAGAAGATAAATGCCTACATCCACCCTAATCACAACATGAGTTTTATCATGTGATGACATGCTTGCCAAACCCAATCATTTAAGTCTTGTCTAGGTAGAGAAACTGAAGAAAAATGACCTGGTTTAACTTTTATATGACTTAAGCAATGACAAACCTTTGCATAGAAAGGTAATTTAGGACTGAAATGTCAGTAATTTTGTCTAACATTCTTATTTCCAGTCTAAAGGAAACTGAATCATACCACTGAATGAAGTTATGCAAACATACACATTTAGCTAGTTTGCTCTGAAGCTGAACCTTGAGTCAATTTGGATTCAGTGCGCCTCTAATAAACAAGGTCTTAGTTACTTTAATTAAATACCACAAAGTACAAGAACTATTAACATGCAAGAGGCCTAATTCTACTTCCATGTCACTGAGTGGCAGAGCTTCAGTCAAATGTAATAGTTCCATATATTTGTTCTATTTCCAAAGTCAAAGAGACAGGTCTCTGTTGTATCATGGAAACAGAAGACAGCAGTTGAAACTAGAAAGGCACGTATCACAAGCTTTTGTAAAAGAAGCTTTCAGACTTCAAGTTTTTGCAGAACTGCAGGCCAAGATAGATCAGTAGGAATGTCATCTATGATGTGACTATGAAACAGTTACAAATGAATTATTATTTTTTTTTCTTCATGGCCTACCAAGTGTCCAGAATGAATGTCACCACTCTTTTTAAGAATGTGTTGTGCTGTCTCCAAAATTATGAGAACCTAGATGGCTTGTGTGAAGCCCCAGACTGATATGCTTAAATGGCTTCCATTGGTGGAGCTGGCAGGTACCTTTGCCTGATGATGCAGTGAACATTTTTCAAAAAGCATTGGTAGTCTTCAGAATGAAAGGCCTTTCTGCTGTACCCTACACTCACTTAAAACATAGCTATGTCACTAGCCTACTCCAGCTACTGAAACAGAGATAAAATACATTGACATGGGAGGATGTGGTGGGTTGACCTTGGCTGGCTGCCAGGTGTCCACTAAGCTGCTCTCTCACTTCCCCCTCCTCAGCAGGACAGGGGGAGAAAATAAGATGAAAAACCCATGGGCCAAGATAAAGTCAGTTGATAAAGAAAAGCAAAGGCCAAGTGCAGAAGAAAAGAAAAGTAAAAAAGGTTTATTCTCTACTTCACGTCAGCAGGCAATGTCCAGCCAATTCCTTGGATGTAGGGCCTCAGTAACTGTAGTGGTTGTTTTGGAAGACAAATGTCTTAATAACAAATGTCTTCCCTCTTCCTCCTTTCCCTTACCTTTTATTGCTGAGCATGACATCATATGGTAGGAAATATCCCTTTGGTCAGTTTGGGTTAGCTCTCCTGGCTATGTTCTCTCCCAGCCTTTTGCCCACTACCAGCCTTGGTGCTTTGTGGTGTTGGAGAGATAGACAGCCTTGATGCTGTGTAAGCACTGCTCAGCAGTAGCCAACACGTTGGTGTGTTATCACCACCATTTTAGCTACAAATAGAAAGCACATCACTGTGAAGGCTGCTATGGGAAGTTATCTCCATCCCAGCCAGATCCAATACAGATGAATGGGCAAACCAGAACTATGGTCATTGGGAACACAGAGAAAGCTATTAATAAGTTGTTCCTCCACTTTGCACACCAAGAGCAGCATGCCAGTATGAAAGGAAAAAAGATTCAAACTAGAGTGAATTTTATGAAGCCGTGAAGTTATGAGATGTTAAGAGAAGTGTGATTTCTAGTAAATAATACTTCTGCAATAAAGAAGCACCCCTAGACTGTGTATAAGAATATGAAACAAAGTGTGGTTTTCCCTGCTAGGGAACTGAAGAACATAATAGGCAGTAACTTCTAAAAAAGTTTCCTACAGTTTTGAAGACTCCAGAAGAAAAGCAAGGCATTTTGCCCTCACCAAATCCAAATAGACAAGTTATTATGAGCACATCAGTATGGTTGGCACTGAAGGAATTTTCAAAGAAAACATAAATGTTTGCAGGAAACAACAGTTTCCTCCTATTTGAAGACATTCCTCTTTGTTTCTCTATAATTCTTGAAATTACCCAGCACAAGCTGTCCAAGACAGTATATAATATCGCATTAAACATTTCTTTTTAAAAGATGTTCTCTCAATGATCCATCTTACACACAATGAAAAATTCTTGTGAAAAACATATCTATGCCACACAAAATTAAAAAAAAATGCTTTTTGAATAGCAAGCTCCATAACTCCCATTCTTCTGAATATCTGGATATCTGGGCCTGTTTTCATCTTGAGGTAAGAACAATATCTGGTAGCCTTTGGCTTCCTGGGAATATTTTCACATAGGTTCCCTCCATCTGAGGTAACTTCTACTATGAAATGAACTTTTACAAAATAGAGAATGTGTTACCTTAACTCTAGAGGCAGAGAAGAACTACTGCTTGCTACCACTACAGAGCATAGCAAGTGAGATTTAATGACAGGAAACCATGAGACTTTTCGTTTCTATTTCTGTTGCTTCTGGGTAATCTGATTTTCCTTCTGGATAGGTGAGATCTGTAGATTCCACTATTCAGTAGAAGAATATTCACAGCTAGACACTGCTGTATTTTCCTGTTTTTTTGACAGAATATTTGTTAGTAGCACCCTGTTAGTGGAATTTTTAGCATTGAGAGTAAAAATAAAATCATCCTTTATTCATGAATCTCTCTAACAATGTTGATTATTTACATTATTTTGGTCATCTTGTTTATTATTTTCTGTATATTATTTCCTCCATCTTTCCTTGGATTCTGAAGTATGGAGAAAATTTCTGCCAGAAGAAAAGCAATGTCACTTCTTAAAATTAATCAATGAAAATTTAAATTAAAAAGCAAAGGATTGGATAGTAGATTTCCATGTGACCACCATAGATATACTGTCAGCATTCTTCTGATTTTTCTGTTCTTTGATAAAGGAATTCTTTCTCAGCTTTCACGTAGTTGTGAGAATGTGCTAATATTAGAAGTACAAAACAGCAAATAAGTGGAGATTATCTTTCCTTCAAGTAAAGATTGACCTGATTAAATCTACATTTCCAAGGCCTGTTTTAACTTCTGGTACTAGAAGGAAACGTCTAGTTTACTACATCTCTCCTTTACCATTCTGAGAACTCTACTATTAAGATTTACTGCCCTCCCCCCTCCCCTCCCCCCCCCCCCCCTCAGTAATTCACATACCTGTAATAAGCATACTGTGGAAGAATTAAAAGCATGTTTCATCCATTTGACAAGGTATTTAAATTGCAGACTTTATACTAGCTTACAAAGTAAGCTTATTTGCTCTATTTGGGCTCAGAAAACAATAATTGCTTCATTTAGGTATTCATTTTAAATCCAGGTAGAGAGCTGATTTTTTGATGTGAATGGTTAGAGAAATATCCAAGCCTACCATTTCAGCTTTCTATTCAGAAAGTCCTACACAGTTCCCAAACTGCTGTTTCACATCTACTTTTTCAGTGATCATGAAAAGCACCAAAAAGATGTTAAATCCTATTTTATGGGAAATAAGTTACACATCCTCCATTTTGCTTATTCTGCTTTTCTCTCCATTCACTGTGGAAGTCAACAATGCATCTATTTCTAATTCTTTGTCAAAAGAAGAGAGGAAAATGCAGAAGCCATAGGCCGGACTACCTGAAAGGTGTTGAAAGTACGCCTCTGTGAAAGAGTATGATCTATAAGAATAATTTGGGGTTTATTTGTTTGCTTGCTTCAAATAATACTTATTTTTCACTTAGATAGTAATTGGGTTTGATCTTAAACTTTAACCAAAATCTTGAGTCCTGCAGTTTATTTCAGTTAGAAACAAAATTTATTAATGAAGTCAAGTATCTCAGATGTGATCACAATTTATAAACAATGAACAGTGGGATCTGAATAACAGAGAAATCAAAAGATGTGTTGTTTTGGGTTTTTTTTTCTCGTTTCTCAGGGGTCTACACAAAATAGGTCCTCAAACCCTTTCACTGCTCCTAAGGCACTCAAGCATGTCTGATTGGAGGCTTTGGACAAAAGCTGCACATTCATTTTTTTGTTCATAAGCAGAAGTAATTTGGTCCAGACTGATGAGTGCATGTGGCAGGGGAGTATATGGGTAAAAACCAACAGCTTAATTTACACAGAATGTTTTGAGAGACCTGCAGACTCCAAGTTACTGAATCTGTGCTGGTTTAGCTCATTCCTCGATGCATTCCTTCTTTATACCTGCTTTATAAAGAATTTGTCATCCCCCACACACAGAGAAATAATAGGAGTATTTCTGGTCCTTGTTGTCAGAGGCACATAGCCTTAAAAGAAGCATCTCTTGGCTTTAAAGTCAGTTAATTTTCAATCCTAATTGACTCTTTTTGGCTGTGGAAGGAGCTTTTCACTGACTTGTCTCATTTGGAGCAAACAGAAGGGCCTGCAGATGTGGTAAAGCTCCTAATGCGGACAAGCTTACAACTTGTGGAAGAGGCTATGGGGCAGGTGGAGAGGACACAAGCCACTCATTTGGACTGTAACTGAATCTTTCAGGGCATAATCTGACACGAACATCAAAATGAGTGTTCGAATTGAAGACAGTCTCCTTCAAAACTAAACACAGCTCTTAGAACATGGCTGGAAATTAAATGGGCCCATTTAAGGTCCTCAGAAAAATCTTTTGCCAGAGGGAAGGCACCTGCTGCTGAGGGAAATGTAATTCACTCAAGTTTTTTTTCTGTACCCTTGCTGGCTGCTGGAGACTGACAAATCTGGATCCATGCACAAAATGCAGGGAAACTGAAGCAGACATGGAAATGTGTCTAAGGACCTCAGCAGGGAGAGGTATGGCCTTTTTCCAGCCACATTTTACCACAAGCTTTATCTAATTTGCTATTCACAGTCACCCTTGAAGTAGGTTTTGAATGTTAGCTTTTCTTCCTTTCCTCTGAGTGTATATAGCTCAGATTAGCTCAGATATTGCTTCTGATCCCTGCAATGCCCAGTATGGTCAGTCATCTTTTCAAATAAAATCTTAACCTTTAATTCCTGGTGATGTGAAGAGAGACAAAATTTTGGTTTTGTTTGTTTTTAAGATGAACAATAAAAATGTTATTTTGATAATGATTTATTATAAAATTAGCTATTACCTCTACCTTTAACAAGGTAGAAACAATCAAGGTGTTTCAAACAGAAAAATGCAGAATCTTTGATCTTTCCTACATTTAGGTTCTTTGCTCACAGGGGCAAGTCCATAGCTCTCCAATGTTGGCTATCTAATCTAGACAGCACTCTAAATAAAAACAGGAGCTATACATACTGTATCTCAAAATCTGTCCTGTAGCAAGCCACAGCTGAAGTAAACTACTGCCTGTTCTTTAGAAGACAGAAGAAGATAAATTAACACATTATGTAAGGCATGTTGTATTTAGAGCTATTACTTAAAAATTGAGCATAACGCTAATACAGAGGCTGTTATATACAGTCTAGCACCCCTTCTATCAGAGGTAGGGTGCATTGTCATCTCAATCAATCCTAAAATCATTCACTTGGAAAAGAAGAGTTGTTTCTTGTTTTGTTTTAGCCGAGTTTGTCTAATGCAACAGATAAATATAGAAGAGTGTATGTGCATGCATGAGAAAGAATAGAAAAAGAAACAGAAAAAAAATTACTAATCAGGTCGATAAATATGCATGCAGAAAGAATAAAGATTGATTGTACTAAAGCAAAGTATGTATTGGATTTTGGAAATCCTTCGTTATCTTTGCTGACAGTGGCAGCAAACATTCCTGATATCCCTAAAAATAAATTAAGTGGTCTGGAAAATACAGAGTAGTAAAAATTGTCCTGGTAGTGTGCTTAACTCCTTAATGTACAACTATGAACATAATGTGCCACTGTGCTCTATCTGATATATGAATTTGGCTAGCTAGCTAGCTGAACAGTGAAAAAAGTCTTTGTTTCCCATTTCAAGCACATTGATCTCTCATGAATGGAATAAAACTTTGTGCAGAAAAGAAGTTGTTTAAAAAACAATTATTGTGCACTTCTTTTGTAATAGGCAGAATAACCTTTACAGCATCCTATGATTCATTAGTGAATATGTCAAGAACCTGTAAATAACACTTGAAGCTTGCTTTTTGTTCTCTTAATTAAACTAACAGTGAAAGTCTTATCTCTTGAGGCATATGCTGCTGCCCTGAATATTTTAAGCAATATTTCATTTCTTGCAGTTGTTTTCACTTTAAACATGACAGTGAATTAAACAAGTAATAATGTTCTGTTCAAACTCAAAATTACCAGATTAAACATCTTTAATATAACTAATTTGTTTGATCTACAACCCAGGATCAAGCCTTTCTGATTTTTATAGAGCAGAGGTTGTTTTATAGTAATGGATACATGCAGTTCTATCTACAGTTGTTTAGTAGCTCCAGCTACACGGTAAAATGAGCATTTGGCCCTCTTTGAAATAATGAAGTTGCAGTTACATTTTGATCTAAATGTCAACATCTCTTTTTCCCTAAACAGAGGCTTCTACAACTCCATGATTTAAGATAAGCCCTTAGTTAGAGTTTCACTTACATCCAAATATGTTAAGACCGTTATTTCACCACATGACAAAAGGTGATGAAACCTTTTCAGCCATTGTATAAACCAAAATTAATTTTGTAAGCTTGTTCTGTATTTCAGAAACATATAGATTAAGGCTTAGGGAGCAGCAACAAGAGTTTCCATTGCCTTTACACTCTGTTACCTGGTTTGATTGTGTAATGTAGTCAGAAGATGCCAAAGGTAAGGGTTAATTGGAAAAATAAATGCTGCCCTTTCACATTGCTTTGCTCCAAACACATTACAAATACAGCAACAGTATTTTCTACCAGAAGGTGCCTTTGGCACCAACTGGACTGTTCCTCCAGCAGCAGTAAATCAGCCACTATTTACCTGTTTTGTTTTCAGTTGCAAAATACCTTTGTGTCTAGGATGGAATTCCTCTCTACTTCTCTGTTTGCATGGCAAAAGATTACCATATTCTTGGCTAAGTTCTTTTGTTACCTTTAAGTCAAATATTGGACATGTTACCCACCCCGAACGCTTTATATAAAAATCTCTTATAGTCATCTTAGGAAGACTTTTGTTGCTGTTTTGTATTTCAAAAGTCAGAGATGTAATTCTATTAATCGTCATGTGACTAATCATCATAAGCCATGCAAACATGATTAGTAGTATGTAGGATTCCTCCTTGCATTCCTCCATTTACTTCCACCTGCCATTCCTGATCCCAACATATTCTCCCTCATTTATGGATGAAGTATTTTAAAATTCCAATTTTCAAATGTTTTGTCTATACACAAGATAAGAAGGGAAACTGAGGAAGATTTTCCCAACTGAATCTATCTCCTGAATCCTTGCAGTATCAGATGGATTATCTATTTTTTTAACTGACTTGAAAATTCCAACTTCAGCATTCTGACTGTATTCAAAAGCTCATTTGAGGAAGCGGGAAGACATCAAACAGGTATCAGGACCTTGGGTAAAGTCCTTGGTAGGTGGTAATCTTACTTTCTTCTTAGTAATAAACTCATTTGTGCCTATCCATAAACGTTACACTTAAACCAGTGACTACTCTGGTAAAGGGATCAGATCATGACTTAAATCCTTAACCTACCCGTCTGTACACAGATTACTTTGCCATAAGAAAGTAAGGAGCTACTTTAAATCTCATAGCTTCCCTGAAATGGCCACAGTGTGCCCCATGGTGGTCAGGAGCAGTCAAATCACTTCTGCAAATAATCATTTAGGGTCAGATTTTGCTGTGCCCTGCTTAAAGGTCCAATGCCTACCTTGCATCCTCACCACACAAGCAGAAATATGGTTTCTTTGTCCAAATTTGTCCCTATTTAATCGTGACAGTAACAAGACCATTTCCTTTAATGTTTCCTAAAGAAGCTAACAATTTTTTCACTTTTGCTTTTTTTTTCCACATCAATTGTTTGTTAACTTAGCTACCCAGTTTATCATGAAAATACAATAAAATAAGAAAAATGTTTCAAAATATTTAGTTTGAGTTTAGACAAACAACTACCAACAACACACAATAATAGTAGACTAAAAGGGAAGGTCAAAGCAGTCTATAATGTGAAAATTTTGATGTCACAACTTTTCATAAAAGAGGAAAAGAATATAATGATAGATGTTATTAAGACATTTTTGAAGAGCATGAGGCACTGAAACAGGTTGACCAGAGCAGCTGCGGATGCTGCATCCCTGGAAGTATTCAAGACCAGGCTGGATGGGGTTTTGAGCAACCTGCTCTAGTGGAAGGTGTCCCTGCCCATGGCAGGGGATTGGAACAAGGTGATCTTTAAGGTCCCTTCTGACCCAAAACATTCTGTGATTCTGTGATTCTATAATCACATGCTTTGAAATAATCTGTCCTGACCATACAGCTAAGCTATTGTTACCCAGCAAATTACAAGAGACAGGAGAGTAGGCAATAATTTTTGCCAAAATTTGAAACCTGAATTTCTTCTGATTTGTGAAATGTTTACAAATTCTAATTGGAAAATATTTTGTGTAATGATGACAAAAGAATCATACATCTATTGTTTGATTACGTCTTGGTCATTTTCATGATGCCCATGCTTTGTAAGCATTATAGAGTTCATTTTCACAATGCTTCTGCACAGTGAAAGAGCCTTATTTCAGTTTCACAGGCTGAAGGAGGAGCCTACAACTTTCAGGCTGGAGGAGTTGAGTTTTGGAAATGTATCTTGTACTTTCCAATGAGGAAGACAAGACTTGGCATTTTAGTACTTGTTAGCTAGAAAATCCTATCACATTTACCCTGGAAGAGCAAAGGTCTGAAGTGATAGTAATTAATGACTTGAAAATCACAGTGCATTAAACAGTTTTAAAGTTATTATGTTTTTTTAAAGATGTCACGGGGATTTTTTTTGCACCTGTTTAGGGAACAATCTGATAGGCACCAATGCCAATAGTTGATTCACACATGTGAATCCCTGTTTCTCCCTTCCAAGGTGTAAAATAGGTCTCTGCCAGTGCAGTTTCTAGATGCTGGAGACCTGTGAAATGCTGCATGTAGAATCGTATCTCTGCATTTGAGATGTATATGGGAGTAATACTTGGGAGTCCAAGCATCATGGAACAGTTTTTCTCCAGGACAGTATGAAAGCAGAAGTCTGGAAACTGAACTTCTAGAGTTTCAGTCAGTGAATTTACTATGGAAATTTGGACAAGTAATCTAATAGATCAGTTCCTATTTCCTTACCTGTAAGGATACATATGCACTTTGTAAAAACAAAAGAAAACAAAATTAAAACAAAACTGATAAAGAGCAATTGATATAGAAAACCTATGTAGGGTAGCCTATATGGACAACTACAGGCAAAGGGCAACTAAGAAAACATATCCTCATTTACCTAAATATAGAAGATACAGCCCAAGTGTTCCATGTCCCAAAGAACCTTAAAAACCCAAAACCCAACACCAAAAAAAACCAAAAAACCCCACCGAATATAAAAAAAAGGTTCTTGTTCACCAGTAATTCCTCTAGCTTTTTCTAGTTTATTTGTAAAAAAAAGTAAAATTTACAATTGTATTTACATACTACAAGAACAAACTGAAAAATAAAACCCATAAGAAAAGAGTGCTTTTTCCTGGTTTCTATATGTATGCAGTAGAAGCGTAAGAAAGTTAAATGTGAAATACATTCAGTTTAAATCCCATTGTCACTTAATTTATTGTCTGTGTTCACCATCACAGCAAGACTTGCAGAAGCTTGTGTGGGCATCAGTACCAAGTATTATAACACAAATTTGTTTTATAATTTACAGTAGTACATTAGAATCTTTATTTATAGTCTGATTTTCAGTGACTTAAGTGAACCCTAGTATCTGCATTTTGACTTCTTCATGGGTACATTCTATGCATCTGTTTTACATCTAGAAGTGTTATTTAGGTTTTCATTGCCTCTAATTCATTAACCTTGTGCATCTCTTTCAAATCATACTCATTGGAACTATGTCTCTTTTTCAGCATTTTTGATACTGCCATCAGTGAATAACAGTTGTGAAAAAAACCCACAAAAGAATATGTGTATCTTTCAATCCATATATAGAATTATAGATACGTACATTACTGTCTCATAGATGGGAAATGTGATGCATTCCCTGTGGTCATCAGCCTTCTCGTGACAGCTGTTAAACAGTAGTAAGCTTTTGGAACAGTAGAAAAGCTTTGGATGCTTCTGAAACCCTGGTTATGCCGCAGTAGGTAACCATTCATCCTTTGCGGATGATACTGACCCCCTGCCTGGCAAAGATGAAGCCCGTTGTTTTTTTGGGAAATGTTTAGGCTTCTCTATAACACTGACACATTGTCTCATGCTGTTTCTCTTGCTGCCTGGCTGATCTTGAGCCTGGGATAATTGGTAGAGAGGTCACAGACTTGCAGAGGAAAATGAAACCTCTATCTCCATGGTCCTAGATAAGCATTATTTGATGGCAAAGGAGTTACTAAGCTGATGTATTACATGCTATACCTAAACAGATATTGCCATTACTGTATCATTTTAATACAGCAGTCTGTACAGCAGAGGAGGCGAAGAATGAGCTATAAAACATTTAAAGAACTTTCACTTGATGAAAGCAGGAGTATATCTGGCAATGACCATATTTCGCCTCTAGATACCTACATCTATCAAGGACAAGACAAGTTATAGGACAAGGATGCAAAAGAAAGTGAAGCAAGTGAAGCAAACCTAATTAGCAGTAATAGGATATTAAATCTATGCTGTATCACTGACTCCTTGTATCCATCTAAAGGTGATTACTGGGGATTACTCCAGTTCAATCAAGTATTGTCTAGTCTATAGAACCTTTCAAAATCTGCAGTACATTGAAGTACTTTTTATTAACATTAATTAGGTATTAAAAGTATCACCTGATGTAACAAATGCTGTAGTTACTTGGGAAAAAAGGAAATACAGACAGATAAGGCTTTTAGATAAAAATCTCACTTTTGTCCTTGTTTCCTTAAATGACTGAAGTCAACAGGACTATTTCCTTCATTTATCCATGAAAGTTTATGATACCTTCCCATGATACAGCTTCAAGCCTGTATTACCTTTAAAACATGCTGCAAATGATGATTAAATTACATATTTTTGAGAAAGTAGTGATTTTGTTTTCTAGCTGCATTATTCTAGTAGCCAAAACCCATTACCAGCTGAGTATTTGTGAGTACAGCTAGGAACAGAGCTAGAAAGACATAACACATGACAAGAAATTAAAATGGAGTGGTTGCGGTTCTTTGTAATTGTCCACTTTCTGAAAATTAGAAAGCCATAACAAATTGTTGACTTTTAAAAATGAAAAATAAGAAAAGTGGGTATACTTCTTAGTAGTCATATGCTGAAATCTAAAAACAGAGGTACATATAGCATGATACAAACAAACAAAGCAAGCCCCCAAGAACAAGAATTTGAACATTAAATCCCAGGTAAGAAGCATACCTTAAGAACCACTTTTGTGCAATAACGGATCCAAGAATATGGTGAAAATATTTTTACAGGTTTTTTTAAATTTTTTAAGCTACAAGGAATCAGGAATATGAAAAATGAAATTATCTG